>NC_134401.1:118234780-118947020 GCF_050003625.1 Haematobia irritans
ATTACGAAACATCGGAATCATATACAGAAATTCCACAGAATAAAGAGGATGGCTCTTATTTATATGACTGGTGCAATGATAACAACAGCTGTGGTGATACTCATGAGACTGAAGAGCCTGAAATCGCTTTGAGACGCAGACTGCAGGCACACCGAACTCATTACATCATTTGGGCAAAATATAAGAATAGACTTTGTGGTGACTCGGCATATATATGAGGGTAAGTTTAAATTAATTATTTCCTGTATTGAGGATTGGGAAGAAAGGCGTTAACATTTGGAGATATGAACATCTCCAATCTAACTTAATCTAGTAGACATATACTAGCACCACGTGCCAAATTTTAACCGAATCGGATAAAATGTGCTCCTCCAAAAGGTTCCGGATGTCAAATCTGGGGATCGGTTTGTATGAGGGCTATATCTATAAGTGGTCCGATATGGCCAATTTGCAATGACATCCGAGCTAGAAGACGATAACTTATCTCGTTTGGAAGTTAACGGTTTATACATACGGACGGACGGACGTCGCTAGATCGACTCAGTATTATATACTCTATCGAGTCTGATACCGATATTCCCATGTGTTGGAGGGTATAAATATTAAAAAAAAAACTCACTTACAGTGTTTTCTTTTAAGAAAGCATATTTTAGAAAATGTGAACATTTTCCCCTTTTGTTCATTTATTTTTTTTTCTATAAAATAAAAAACTGGTATATATTAATCAAATGTCACGTTCGTTTCTTGAGTCTTTCGTCCTATAGAAAATAGATCACCATTACCCCCTATTTTCTAGTTAGTTATCAATGAATATAATTCTACTATTAATCACATTTTTGTCGAGTACTTAGCGCTTTATTTTGCTGCTATGCCCAAGTCTATGGCAGTGACTTGGAATTTTAATTGTCATTTCTCCACAATAAGTGAATGTATTGCATAATTAATTGATACAATAAAATGTCTCTTTAATTGCTACCAATATTGGGTACTATTCCATTTCATTGCTGTCATTTGTCTATTTTGCGATTTTAATTGGGTCAATAATGCCATTGTAAAAAATATTTACATTTATAAGGGTTTGTGCGTAAATAACTGACAAATTTATTTATTTATGCTAATTGCAAGAAATCATTCGAGTCATGATTCATTAGTCAGTTGGCTACTTGGTCGATGTCAATATGCCACTAAGGTAGACTGTTGACAAAATTATGTGTCACTTCCTATGTTTATTGAATGAAATGCATATAAATCTCAATACCGCATTTATAATATGTAAGTGTCAAAGAAAAGAAATTCTGGATTTGGATAAGAGAAACAATTTTGTATTCTTAATGTAAGGAAATATAGGGAATTTTTATTAAGAATTTTAAAAATATTAAATATACAGCCTTAATATTTTAATATAACTGATTGTTCCATTCAAGGGTGATGTATTGGTCATAGGCACGCTTTAACTTTTCGATACCAGTTTTGTATTTATTCTATTATTCAGAATAGGACTATGTTTCGGCAAAGAAACGAGCGTTCAATTGAAATCTAAGGACTAATCACTGTGACCAGATGTTGTTGAAGATGTGGAAGCAAGTCGAAACCCATTTATTCTATGGATTTGTGCGTTTTGGTATTTAATAAGTACAAATAATTCAATTTTAAATTCAAATTATAAAAGATATTTTAAAGTAAAAAATGTTTTATTCTAATTTATAACAATAAGTGGGTTTTCCTTCCTGACGCAATAACTCCAGAACGCACGAACCGATTTCCACGGTATTGCTTTCATTGGAAATGTCTCGGGCTCTATGAGGTTTATAGAAAATAAAATTCAAGAAAAGTTCAATGGAAAAGCGGAAAAATCTTATTTTACATACAGCGCCATCTCTGATGCAACTTCAGAACGCACGAACCGATTTCCACGGTTTTGCATTCATTGGAAATGTCTCGGGCTCTATGAGGTTTATAGATATGCAAAATTCAAGAAAAATTTCACCGGAAAAGGGGGAAAATATTTTTTTTTGTATACAGCGCATATTACAAAACTTTATAATTTGAAATCATTGCAGTTGCTTTTGTTATAAAATAATTTTATTTTTTCACATGAAAAATGTTCGGAGAACGTAGAGGGTAATCATGTGGTGAAAATAAGCTACCTCAGTTATTGACATCTGGCGAGGGAGGGAGACATCCCCCTTGCCCGACTTTTTCAAAATTGGGTCAAAGTTCTCCGATATGGGTGAAATTGTCTAGACTTTTTTTGGATATTTGGTCGCGGAGATGGACCACCCCTTTATAGGATTTTTTAAGGTACAGTAAAAAAACAAAAGTTCTCTGATTTACTTGAGATTTACAGAGAAAACGCCGTGAGGTTATGCATTTATTATGGAGTACCTAATTTTTTAATATTTGGATAGGAAGGGGGACCTACCCCTTGCCCGACTTTTTGAAGATGGGAACAAAATTAAACGATTTGCTTGAAATTTTCAGGGAAGGTTGAAGGGGGCGTCTAGGCAAAGAACAGCTACTTTATTTTTCGATATTTCTAATTTTGTGATATTCGGAAGTGAAGAGTGGCCTCCCCTTGCCCTGCTGTGTAAAAATTGGGTATATAATTTGCTTGAGATTTTCTGGGATGTCTACACAATATACGCTATATCATTTTTCGATATTCACGCAGAGAAGGAATATGATCACCTCAAACATGTTTCAAGAGCAAAATGTTATTTTTGTATGGTGACCATGTTAGTGACCTGTTAGTACAAGTAGAAACAAAAGAAAAATTAAAGTTTTTAACATTAGGTTTATTTCGGTAGTGAAAGGGCTGTGTTAATTAAATATGCTTCGAAAGGCGCAGCGAAGCGGGCCGGGTTACGCTAGTTATATAAAAAAAATTAAACCAAAGGTGGTAAATACTCAAAATAGAAAATATTATATTAGAATGGGTCATGCATGTATCAATAAATATTCTCTTCCAGTAATTTATTTTAATTTTATTTTCAGCTTTTGAAGAAAACGCTATCAAAGTCCTTTAAAAACGAGTTGACATCAACTTTATTTTCCAAATTAAGACTCGACTTCCAGTAGAAATTATGCTATGTTTCAAGAAAAAAACGACTTTAAAATTAAGTGTTGAAAAAACATGTTTGAATGACGTTTTGCTTTGTAGTCAAGATGTAAAAATACAACAAATTTAAAGACAATTTCATTGATTTTAAAGAATTTTTATGAATTATTAAAGTCAAGTTGACCTTAGCCCAAAATTTTTTTTCTTTGATGTTATGATACTCATTTTTAAGTCAAATAAGTCAATTATAAGGACAATATGACTTCACTGAAAAGTTGATCGACTTTTGGACAAGGAAAAAAAACTTTATATTAGAGAAATGCGTCTTCTATGCTAAGCAAAATTTGCATTCGTATTTTAAAGACATGAAATCTCTGACCTCACGACAATATTTTTTTCAGTGTAATTAACAAAATTATACAAAATTTCTTATGTAATCTAAAATTTATTAATTATTGAAATAGTTTTCTTCGTAAGCTTGTCATATTTCCTAGACAGTATTTTATTTTTATTTATTGCAGTATTGTGTGTGCTTCTTAGCCCAAATGAAGTCATAACTTCCTACATCCGCTCTACGAAGTTTTATCAAATTAATGACTTTATAAACTCCATTACGTGCGTAACTTGATTAACAAATCTTTTTTAACTGCCGTATTATGGGGATAATTTGGAGTCTATTGTGTAAATTCAAAAATAAATATTTGGTAGTTAATGGTCATGATATTGCCGTATCTGGCGATATAGTGTTTCAAATTTCTTATTTTCACCATTTCATTTCCTCAAAACTTCAAACAAATCACTTCAGCCCTCTCTAAATATACCCAGAATATACCAATAATCAAATAAACAATATTTAAATTAAGCGAGTTCTTCAAAGTAATATGGTCAAGTTAATATAGCAGATAAATTCAATATTTCAATATTTTCAATATGAAGAAGCATGCCCGGTTCCAAAGATTTTGTCTTTACACTAATGATTTTTGTATTGATTCCAAGCCAATGATTTTGGTATTGATTCAATTCTCCGAAGTAAAACCGAGGATTGAAATAAGACAGAAATCTCTTTCAAATTAAAGTTTTGCGTACTTGATTGTAAGTAACAAATTTTAATATATTCGTTTTTTTTTCAGTTTTTTCTTCAAGTGATATTAAAGTCCTCATAAAGCGTGCTAGCCATAACTTTCAAATTTAAAGACAATTTCATTAGTTTGAACCATAAAGACAAATTGACCTTAGTCAAAAAATTTACTTTCATTTTAAGTAGAATCGCCTAATTATAAGAACAAAACGACTTCACAGAAAAGTTTATCGTCTCTATGACAAGAAAAAAACCTTACATCAGACAAAAAATTTACTTTCATTTTAAGTAGAATCGCCTAATTATAAGAACAAAACGACTTCACAGAAAAGTTTATCGTCTCTATGACAAGAAAAAAACCTTACATCAGAGAAATGTGTCTTCTATGTTAAACAAAAAAACGTATTCGCACTTTTAAGACATGAAATCTTTGGCCTCACGGCAATATTTTTTTTCAGAGAATTGGTAACGACTTCAAAAAATTAAAATCGTGTGTTTACACAGGGCCGTTTACATGGATGTATGAACCGAAAAAGGGTAATAAAGAGTTCTGAAACCAGAACCTTTTTCCGACCATATTAAATTGGACGATTTTTGAGAATAAAGTTTAAAAATTGGAACACCGTGTTTGACTATCTGGTAAAGCTCTTTTTCACACTTTGACAAAAAATAATATAACAGGTTGGCTGATAAGTCCCCGGTCTAACAAAGAAAAACAAATTTTTTGTCAAAATTCGTTTTTATTATTCAACATAGTTCCCTTCAAGAGCGATACAAAGATTATAACGACCTTCCAATTTTTTGATACCATTTTGGTAGTACTCCTTCGGTTTTGCCTCAAAATAGGCCTCAGTTTCCGCGGTGTTCATTGCAGCCAAATTTTTTCCCTGCGGTGGGTGGGGAAGCAATTCGAAGCCCAATTCATGAATTTTTGCCATCGTTCTCAATGACTTGTTGCACGGTGCGTTGTCTTGGTGGAACACCACTTTTTTCTTCCGTTTTCTGCCGTTTTGCCGCGATTTCGCTGTTGAATTATTCCATGCGCATCCCAAAAAACAGAGACCATTACTTTGCCAGCGGACTTTTGAGTCTTTCCACGCTTCGGAGACGGTTCACCGGTCGCTGTCCACTCAGCCGACTGTCGATTGGACTCAGGAGTGTAGTGATGGAGCCATGTTTCATCCCTTGTCATATATCGACGGAAAACCTCGGGTGTATTACGAGTTAACAGCTGCAAACACCGCTCAGAATCATCAACACGTTGTTGTTTTTGGTCAAATTTGAGCTCGCGCGGCACCCATTTTGCACAGAGCTTCCGCATATTCAAATATTGATGAATGATATGACCAACACGTTCCTTTGATATCTTTAAGGCCTCTGCTATCTCGATCAACTTCATTTTACGGTCATTCTAAATCATTTTGTGGATTATTTTGATGTTTTCGTCGGTAACCACCTCTTTCGGGCGTCCACTGCGTTCACCGTCCTCCGTGCTCATTTCACCACGCTTGAATTTGCATACCAATCAAATATTGTTGATTTCCCTGGGGCAGAGTCCGGAAACTCATTATCAAGCCAAGTTTTTGCTTCCACCGTATTTTTCCCCTTCAGAAAAATTTTATCAAAACACGAAATTCCTTTTTTTCCATTTTTTTTACAATAACAAAAGTTGCTTCACAAAAGACGCTCTATCTCACAAACTAATTGACTTACAGACGTCAAATTTTGACAATCATTTGAATCATTTGAAGGTTGGTACTATATAACAATAATATGCATTTAATACTAGCGACGCCATCTATGCGTCAGACCGGGACTTATCATTTAGTGACTTCTGTAATAAGTCAAAAACAAAAGACTTAAGAAACAAACTTAACACATGGCAACATTGATGCGATAGTCGCACTAGAAACCAAATAAAAACAGGTAAGTAAAGTCTAAAGTCGGGCGGGGCCGACTATATTATACCCTTCACCACTCCTTAAAATTTGTTTAGAGTTATTATGATGGTTTATATTCCCATATTCAAATATCTATATCTTAACCGATTTGAAGATATGTGGTCTATTGTGGGTTATGGTATATTATTTGGCCATGTCGGAGCCTTATTTAAAACTTAACCATTCTGTGGAAAGTGTGGCATTACAGTGTCTAGGATACGATTACGATAATGGGAAATCATCATAGAATTTTGTGTACAATGTGGATATTTTGGCCATATTTGTATAAACCGGAAGAACAACTATATTGAGGATTTATTTAAATCTAAACAGATTTCAACCAAATTTGGCACAATTAACGATACTAATAAATGTACTCCTTGTGAAAAATTTGAAGCATGTCAGGGCAATACTCTGGCTTTTGAGGTCATATAAGTTCAAATCGGACGAAAGATATATATGGGAGCTATATCTAAATCTGAACCGATTTCAACCAAATTTGTCACACATAATGATACCATCGTGCAAAACTTGAAGCAAATCACGGCAAAACTCTGGCTTTTGAGGTCATATAAGTGCAAATCGGACGAAAGATATATATGGGAGCTATATCTAAATCTGAACTTATTTAAATCAAATTTACCAAGCATTGGTGGAATATCAATACTGCTCTCTATGCAAAATTTCACGAAAATTTGTAGTAAACTTTGGCCTCTGTGGTTTTTCGAGACTCATAAAATATTCGGATGTACAGAATTTGAAGAAAATCGGTTGATAAACACGTTAACTATGACCAGATCGGGGATAGGTTAGGTTAGGTAGGAGCCCGATATATCAGGCTCACTTAGACTATTCAGCCCATTGTTATACCACAGTGGTGAACTTCTCTCTTATCACTGAGTGCTGCCTGATTCCATGTTAAGCTCAATGACAAGGGACCTCATTTTTATAGCCGAGTCCGAACGGCGTTCCACATTGCAGTGAAACCACTAAGAGAAGCTTTGAAACCTTCAGAAATGTCACCAGAATTACTGAGGTGGGATAAGCTACCGCTGAAAAACTTTTTGGTGTTCGGTCGTAGCAGGAATCGAACCCACGACCTTGTGTATGCAAGGCGGGCATGCTAACCATCGCAACACGGTGGGATTAAATATATATGGCAGCTATATCTAAATCTGAACCGATTTTTACCAAAATCAATAGCGATTGTCTCTGTCCCAAAAAACCACCCTATGGCAAATTTGAGGACGATCGGACTTAAACTGCGACATGTACTTTGCACACAAAAATACATGAACAGACAGACGGACGGACGGACATCGCTAAATCGACTCAGAATTTAATTCTAAGACGATCGGTATACTAAACGATGGGTCTCAGACTTTTCCTTCTTGACATTACATACAAATGCACAAACTTCTTATACCCTGTACCACAGTAGTGGTGAAGGGTATAAATATGATTGTAGTCATCACATATTAACAACTATTTCAAGTGATCGTTATACACAGGCCAAGTACACTGAAAAAATATTGTCGTGAGGCCAAAGATTAAATGTCCTTAAAATACGAATGAGAATTATTCATAGCATAAAACACGCATTTCTCTGATATGAAGTTTTTTTCGCCTTGTACAAAAGTCGATAAACTTTTCAATGAAGTTGCTTTGCCCTCATAATTAAGTGATTCGACTACAAACTGGGTATCCTAACATGGACGAAAATATCTTTTTATTAAGGTCAACTTGGTTTTAATACTTCTGAAAAAAATCTTCAAAATTAATGAAATCGTCCGTACATTTGTTAACTTTTGGCATCTTGGCTACAAAGTCAAAACGCTTTTAAAAATCGGAGATGTTTTTTAACACTTTCCTTTAAAGATGTTTTTATTTGAAACATAGAATATTTTTTACTTGTAGTCGAGTTTGTATATGAAAATTAAAGTTTTCGCTAACACTTTTTAATAAGCTTTGATAGAACATGAAGAAAAAAACTGAGAAAATTAAAGAAATTAAAATTTGTTTCATAGAATCAAGTACACAAAAGGGTCTTATTGGCGAACAAATTGTCAAAAAATCAATACGATAAAAAGTGTTTGCAATATTTACAGCCAATTTCTCATATGCGAAAGTATGGTTTTGGTGGAAGTTCTTCCCAAGTTATTTCATTTAACGTACCACCAAAAGGATGGTTTCTATAGATGGTCTTATTTTCACTTCACAAGAAGTTATTTTTAGATGAAAAAATAAATTTTTTACGCAGTTTTCGTAGTAAATTAAAATTTCCTAAATCCTAGTTTTCCCATTTAAAATTAATTTGTCTTGAGCCAATTTTACACCACTTTCGAATCCAAAAATAACATTTTTACATGCTACGCTTTTTGCTGGGTAAGGATACAAAAGTTGAACATCTAACTTTTATCGAAGTAATGTTTATTTTTTGGAAAAATAAAGTAGAACAGTCGAAGTCAACTTTTTATAATATTCAAATTCGACTGATTCGCACTTGATTTTTTAGAAAATAAGGGACAATAAAACTAGTGATACAAAAATCGAACAAAGTACAAAACTCGAAATCGACCTTTTCTACACTCAAGTTCAACTAATTGACATTTAATTTTTTAGAAAACCATGTAAAATCGAATAAATAAACTAATTGACTTTTGCACCAAAATAGACCAATCGTCTTTTAACGAAATAATCGGAAAGTTGAATTATGTATTGGAAAAGGAATGCGATGAAGATCTTCTTATGCTGACAAGTCATTAAAAAGCTGATGACCTTTGTAGCCAATGCCGTTTTCTTCTCATATTATTCTTATATTATTAATTAAATAGACTTATAGTAAATCTTGTAAATAAATAAAAGTCTAACGTCAATTTGTAATTAAATAAAAAGTCGACAAATTTACAAATAGATTTTTTCAAAGTGCAAAAAGGTAAAGAAAGGGAATTAATATTTTGATTCTCATTACAACATATAATTTGAAATAACACACGCCCAAAAACTTACACGACTATATATACACTGAAAAAAAATATTGTCGTGAGGTCAAAGATTTCATGTCTTTAAAATACGAATGCAAATTTTGCTTAGCATAGAAGACGTATTTCTCTAATATTAAGTTTTTTCCTTGTCCAAAAGTCGATAAACTTTTGAATGAAGTCGTAATGTCCTTATAATTAAGTGATTTTTTCTTAAAAATGGGTATCATAACATGAAAGAAAAAAATTTTGGGCTAAGGTCAACTTGACTTTAATAATTCAGAAAAATTCTTTGAAATTAATGAAACTGTCTTTAAATTTGTTGTCTTTTTGCATCTTGACTACAAAGCAAAAAATCGTTCAAATATAGGACACGTTGTTCAACACTTTATTTTAAAGACGTTTTTTACTTGAAACATAGTGTAATCTACTGCAAGTCGAGTCTGAATTTGAAAAATTAAATTGTCGTTAACTCGTTTTTAAAGGACTTTGATAGCATATGAAGAAAAAAAGCTGAAAAAACGAAAAATTACAATTCGCTTCCTAGAAGCAAGTACACAAAACCCAAATTTAAAAGAGAATTGTGTCTTAAAATTATCCTTATTTACCAACATTTTTAAAGTAAAGACAAAATCTTTGGAACCGAGCATGCTTTTTTTCAGTGTATGTGTACATATTCCATGACAAATATCTTATCAAATTATTTTTTAAATTGTTTGATACTAGGTTAGGTTAGGTTAGATTATGTGGCAGCCCGATGTATCAGGCTCACTTAGACTATTGTTTGATACTATCAGTTTCGTTTCCTTTTTCATATTATACTCTCACTTATATTCTATTAATATTCAAGTTATCATCAATTAGCAAATCACTTCATATGGATGTGAGACTATCTAACTACAAAACTTTAAATCTCAATTTAAATTGGCAACAAATTACGTATATAACAATAGTGGAACTATAACCATAAACATATTCATATTAAGGCTCATAGATATATTGTCCGTCCATTGTTGGTGGCTTTTAAAGATAACAGAGGAGAAGCTCAGATGTTTGTAAAGCAAAACTTGTTTGAAAATTTTCCCAGCCTTCAATTGGAGATTTTGTTGTTGCTGTTTTAATTTTTTTTTCAAATGCAACCATAGGTGTTGGTGTCATAAAGTTTATAAAGTCTTGAGGTTTTTTTTTCATAGAAACCCCATCAATTCTAGCATTAGCTGCTATTACACTCAGCTGCACTCTAACTTTAATAATGAATTTGAAATATTGATGCACAATGTATTTGAATGTATAAATTTAAAATATAAAAGAATTTACATTTTCAATTTGCAGTTTTGTAAAAGATGAAGTGCACTATGAAATTAATTCTCCCACCATAAAATTGCAACAACAATAAAAAAATAATAAATATCGAAACCAATTAAAAATAAAAGCAAAATGAATAAATTTATATCGAAACAGAAACAGGTTTGCAATGCTTGCACTTTCCAGCATTATTATGATTCACACTCACGTGTGCAATTTTTTGAGAGGCAAATTAATATTGCAGCTAATAATCATTTCACTTTGAACATTTTTGTTTTGAAAACAAAACAATTATCTAAAGCAGTTACTATTAAATAATTCGTTTTGTATGTCGGTGAATGATTCAATTCATTAATCATACATATCTTGAAATACCATTTTAGTTGGCGTTTTTCCAACCCAAGCGTTTAATGAACTTTTGACAATAAAATATATGAAAATTGTATGTAGCAATGAACTTTCTATGCTAGGGACTTACTCTAAAAGCTATAAAAAATTTGTCAAAATTTTATTTCTATAGAAATTCTATGGAAAAATGTTGTCACAATTTTATATCTCTAGAAAATTGTGTCAAAAAATTATTTCTATAGAAAATTTTGTCAAAATTTTATTTCTATAGAAAATTTTTTAAAAATTTTGTCAAAATTTCATTTCTACAGAAAATTTTGTCTAAATTTTATTTCTATAGAAAATTTTGTCAGCATTTTATTCCTATCGAAAATTTTGTTAAAATTTTATTTCTATTTAAAATTTTTTCAAAATTTTATTTCTATAGAAAATTATATTTCTATAGAAAATCTTGTCAAAATTTTATTACTATAGAAAATTTTGTCAAAATTTTATTTCTATAAAAAATTTTGTGAAAATTTTATTTTTATAGAAAATTTAGTCAAAATTTTATTCTATAGAAACTTTTGTCAATATTTTATTTCTATAGAAAATCTTGTCAAAATTTTATTTCTATAGAAAATTTAGTCAAAATTTTATTTCTATAGAAAATTTTGTCAACATTTTATTTCTATAGACAATTTTATTTCTATAGAAAATTTTGTCAAAATTTTATTTCTATAAAAAATCTTGTCAAAATTTTATTACATAGAAAATTTTGTCAACATTTTATTTCTATAGAAAATTTAGTCAAAATTTTATTTCTATAGAAAATCTTGTCAAAATTTTATTTCTATAGGAAATTTTGTCAAAATTGTATTTCCATAGAAAACTTTGTCAAATATTTATTTCTATAGAAAATTGAAAACATTGTATTTCTGTAGAAAATTTTGTTTAAATTTTATTTCTATAGAAAATTTTGTCAAAAAATTATTTCTAAAGAATTTTTTGTCAAAATTTTATTTCTATAGAAAATCTTGTCAAAATTTTATTTCTATAGAAAATTTTGTCAACAGTCTATTTCTATAGAAAATTTTATTTCTATAGAAATTCTTGTCACAATTTTATTTCTATAGAAAATTTTGTCAAAATTTTATTTCTATAGAAAATTTTGTCAAAATTTTATTACATAGAAAATTTTGTCAACATTTTATTTCTATAGAAAATTTAGTCAAAGTTTTATTTCTATAGAAAATCTTGTCAAAATTTTAGTACTATAGAAAAGTTTGTCAAAATTTTATTTCTATAGAAAATTTTGTCAAGAATTTATTTCTATAGAATTTTTTGTCAAAATTTTATTTCTATAGAAAATTTTGTCAAAATTTTATTTCTGTAGAAAATGTTGTCAAAATTTTATTTCTATAGAAAATTTTGTCAAAATTTTATTTCTATAGAAAAATTTGTCAAAATTTTATTTCTATAATAAAATTTTGACAAAATTTTCTTTAGAAATATATAGAAATAAAATTTGGACTAAATTTTCTATACAAAAAAAAATTTGGACAAAATCTTCAATAGAAATAAAAATTTGACAAAATTTTCTATAGAAATAAAAATTTTATTTCAATAGAAAATTTTATTCATTTCTATAGAAAATTTTGTCAAAATTTTATTTCTATAGAAAATTTTTTAAAAATGTTACTTCTTTAGAAAGTTTCTTACTTTCTATAGAAAGTTTTATCAAAACTTTATTTGTATAGAAAATTTTGTCAATTTTTTTTTTCAATAGAAAATTTTGTCAAAATTTTATTTCTATAGAAAATTTTGTCAGAATTTTATTTCTATATGAAATTTTGCCAAATTTTATTTCTATAGAAAATTCTGTCAAAATTTTATTTCTATATGAAATTTTGCCAAATTTTATTTCTATAGAAAATTTTATCACAATTTTAGTCAAAAAATTTAGTCAAAATTTTATTCTATAGAAACTTTTGTCAATATTTTATTTCTATAGAAAATCTTGTCAAAATGTTATTTCTATAGAAAATGTAGTCAAAATTTTATTTCTATAGAAAATTTTGTCAACATTTTATTTCTATAGACAATTTTATTTCTATAGAAAATTTTATCAAAATTTTATTTCTATAAAAAATCTTGTCAAAATTTTATTACATAGAAAATTTTGTCAACATTTTATTTCTATAGAAAATTTAGTCAAAATTTTATTTCTATAGAAAATCTTGTCAAAATTTTATTTCTAAAGGAAATTTTGTCAAAATTATATTTCCATAGAAAACTTTGTCAAATATTTATTTCTATAGAAAATTGAAAACATTGTATTTCTGTAGAAAATTTTGTTCAAATTTTATTTCTATAGAAAATTTTGTCAAAAAATTATTTCTAAAGAATTTTTGTCAAAATTTTATTTCTATAGAAAATTTAGTCAAAATTTTATTTCTATAGAAAATTTTGTCAACAGTCTATTTCTATAGAAAATTTTATTTCTATAGAAATTCTTGTCACAATTTTATTTCTATAGAAAATTTTGTCAAAATTTTATTTCTATAGAAACTTTTGTCAAAATTTTATTACATAGAAAATTTTGTCAACATTTTATTTCTATAGAAAATTTAGTCAAAATTTTATTTCTATAGAAAATCTTGTCAAAATTTTAGTACTATAGAAAAGTTTGTCAAAATTTTATTTCTATAGAAAATTTTGTCAAGAATTTATTTCTATAGAATTTTTTGTCAAAATTTTATTTCTATAGAAAATTTTGTCAAAATTTTATTTCTATAGAAAATTTTGTCAAAATTTTATTTCTATAGAAAATTTTGTCAAAGTTTTATTTCTAAAGAAAATTTTGTCAAAATTTTATTTCTAAAGAAAATTTTGTCAAAATTTTATTTCTATTTTTCTATACAAAAAAAAATTGGAGAAAATCTTCAATAGAAATAAAAATTTGACAAAATTTTCTATAGAAATAAACATTTTATTTCAATAGAAAATTTTATTTATTTCTATAGAAAATTTTTTAAAAATGTTACTTATTTAAAATATGTTATCAAAATTTTATTTCTATAGAAAATTTTATCAAAACTTTATTTGTATAGAAAATTTTCAAAATTTTTTTTTCAATAGAAAATTTTGTCAAAATTTTATTTCTATAGAAAATTTTGTCAGAATTTTATTTCTATATGAAATTTTGCAAAATTTTATTTCTATAGAAAATTTTATCACAATTCTATTTCTATAGAAAATTTTATCAAAATTTTATTTCTATAGAGAATTTTGTCAAAATTTTAATTCTATAGAAAATTTTTTCAAAATTTTATTTCTATAGAAAATCTTGTCAAAATTTTATTTCTATAGAAAATTTTTTCAAAATTTTATTTCTATAGAAAATTTTGTCAAAATTTTATTTCTATAGAAAATTTTGTCAAAGTTTTATTTCTAAAGAAAATTTTGTCAAAATTTTATTTCTAAAGAAAATTTTGTCAAAATTTTATTTCTATAGAAATTTTATTTTGTTACTTTTCATGTTAGCCTGATACCGAAACAGGCGATCAACGTCCATATGCATGATTCTAATTTACAATTAATTATTATTCGAGCTTTATGAACAAAGAGCTTTATTCGTGCTTTGTGGGCAATTTTGTTAAAATTTGATTTCTGTAGAAAATTTTGTCAACAATTTATTTCTTTAGAAATTTTTGTCAAAATTTTATTTCTAAAGAAAATTTTGTCAAAATTTTATTTCTATAGAAAATATTATCAAAATTTTATTTCTAAAGAAAATTTTGTCAACATTTTATTTCTAAAGAAAATTTTGTCAAAATTTTATTTCTATGGAAAATTTCGTCAAAATTTTATTTTTATAGAAAATTTTGTCAGAAATTGATTCGTATAGAAATTTTTGTCAATTTTTTTGAAAGAAAATTTTGTGAACATTTTAGTTTTATAGAAAATTTTGCAAACATATTATTTCTATAGAAAACTTTATCAAAATTTCCCTACTCATCAACTCACAAAAAGTCGAAAGTATCTATCATATCATCGGCCCTGGTTTAAACCACTTGGTTTAATGATTAAAAATATTTGGCAAATATCAATTGGATAAAACAAACTCTGATTCATCACTTCAGGCCTCTCATTGAGAATACTTAAATACATTTCATAAGGATAAATTATAACAATTTTTGTAATAATAAAATTAAATAAAATTTACACCAACAAGTGATGTTAATCACTCTACATTTATAAGATAACAATGAGATATAGCTCCAAACAAGAAAAAAAAAAAATAAAATAACATAAAATATGATTAGTGTTAATTAAATATTTCATAATAATGCATACACGCAAAGAAAAAAAACGTTTGGAAAACGTGTACCGAAAACGTTTTTCTTTTGTTAGAGTTTTTTGAATTGCTTCGAAAATTTTAAACTTTTATCACCAAAAAAATTCGTTTGTTACAAAGTTATTATTTTTTCAATAAACAAAGTTATTTTTGAAACAACAACAGAGTCCATTTCGTTTATATCAAACACTGTTCTTTTCCGACTTTTGGTCTTTAATAAAACACATTTTACAGTTCAAAATTTAATATAGTACAATGTAATGATGAACATTTTTTTCGGAATCTTCCGAACATATGTAGAATGTATGTAAAAAAAAAAAAAAAAAAAAAAAAAACTTTGGTCGAAGCAGGGATCGAACCCACGACCCTTGGCATGAGAGTCAGACGTAGCAACCACTGCTCCACGGTGCCAAACTAAATGTTTGTTTCTGTTAAATAAACTTTGTTTATTCGGTTCGTGGGCGCCGCAAGCTATGCTATATAAATATAACTTATATGGATATTTATCTATTGATGACCATAACAGGTACATAGCTCAGTGGTTAGTGTGTTGGCTTACAAAGTGCATGGTCCGCGGTTCGATTCTCCGTCCAGGCGAAAGGTAAAAAAATTTTAAAAATTTATAAAATCGTATAATTTCTTCTACATTGTTTGTATTACAGAAAAAGGTGCTAAGAACTAAAAATCTTCGTGGAAGTGAGAAAGATGTGAGGGAAAATGCAATTAGCCAGAAAAAAAAAATTTTTTTGAGTTAGTCTTTATGAAATTGTTTTTACATCCTGGAAAAGAATAAACGTTTATCACAAAAAGTATATACTTTTCTTCCAAATACACTTCCTTACAGCGAAAAGCAAATGAGAAACGAACTTTGTTTGTCTAAAATTTCGTTTGGGAGGAAAGAATTATTTTTTTGCGTGTAGATGTAATATTGGTATATGCAGACATTTTCCTCTGATATCTCCTTTAATCGAGTTTATCCGTCATATTTCATAATATCTTTCGCCTCCAAAGAGTTTGTTACACTTCATCGACACACGGACATACAGAAGATAAACTAACGGCTTGAATGGTTGGTTAGTAACCAGTAAACATCTGGAATAATGAAGCAGCTAGTGATTAAATTCACTTTTAACAAAAAAAAACAAAAACATTGTATTGATCGGGAGAAAGACAAAGCAAGCCCAGACCACAGGCGATGGGGGTAAGTGCAGCAGCAGCCACACAAATAAAAAAAAAAGCCTAAAAGGCCTTACACCAGAAGTCATGGCAACAAGCAAATCGATCTCCATAGACGCCACACAATAGCCTCATGAGCAATAGTTGTGATGGAGGTGGCGATTTCAGAGTCGGTGGCCAACATCACTTTCTTCCAACGTTACGGTTTTGAACATTATCAAACACTTTTCAGTTTATGTTTCTATTGCCACAACAAGAAAATCATGAAAATTTTACGAAAGAAAAAAATCATAAAACAGCAATTCAAACGCCAACGCCAATAAAAGCAACCACTGCCATGTGTAACGGTCATCGGTTCCACCCGAAGAGAGATATTTCAAATCACAAAACTTAAATGAAAATGGTAACAAACTTAAAATGAATTTTATAATTTTTCATAGAGTATTACCTAATATAAAAGCGCGAATATTCATATTAGAATTATTCATGTGCACTCTTAGAAAAATATGTTTTTCATATGTTCCGATATAAACAAAGTGTGTTTCGGGCACAATTTTAAAACACAATATATTTAAGTGCAAACATGTAATGTTCCTAAACTAACACTAAATGTTTGGGACATCTATGTTAATATGTTAGAATATATTATGTTTGGGGCATAAATGTTTCATAAAAATCATATGTGTGAATGCAAACAAAAAAAAACCTGTGTTTTCGCCTTGAGAGCAGCATTTTATGTATGTGTGGACATGTGTTTTGTTTATCATTTTGGCATTATGGGCACAATTTTTTTCTTGGTTCGTTAAAAGAAATCAGGGGTCTTCATAAAAATAACGAAAGGGCACTATACTCTTTTTATAGTTGGGACAGTAAAATGAAATAAGGAGGAAATAGTGAAAAATTACACAGTAAAATGTATAAAAACAAAGTTTAGTTCTTCTTTATTAATAAGTAGTCCAAGAGGAGTTGACGGACACCTTCAAATATAAAAGCGGGCATTAAGTTCGAGTTTTGCAGCTAAAACAATTTAAAAAGTTTATTTTCTTTAAAATGAATTATTAAAGAAAAATAAAAGGCATTTTAGACCGATGGTGTTAAATACTAGTAAAAAACTGTTCACGCCTAAATAAATTTATGTTTATATTATAAAATTATTTATGTATGTTTATACTCGACTCCACGTTCTTCTTTTGTTAGTTTTTGAATTCCTTCCAAATTTTAAAGTTTTGTACCAAAAACAGTTTTTTGTTGCAAAATTGTTAGTTTTGCAATAAAAAAATAATATTTTATCCAAAAATCAGTCAATTTCGTTTATATCAAGCACTGTTAATGACTATAAATCTTTAATAACCCACATTTCGAAGTTTCATTATAAAAATTTAATATAGTATAAATATAAATGTGTAAATTAAAAAAAAAAAGTGTTCGGTCGGAGCAGGGATTGAACCCACGACCCTTTGCATGCAAGGCAGACATGCTAACCACTGCTCCACGTGGCAAAAAAATGTATGTTTCTGTTAAATAATGTTATGTTTGCATGGGCTCGTGGGCGCTGCAAACTATGCTATATAAATGTAACTTATAACGATAATTATCTGCTGGTGACCATGACAGCTACGTAGCCCAGTGGATAGTGTGTTGGCTTACAAACTGTATGGTACTCGGTTCGATTCTCCGTGCAGGCGAAAGGTAAAATTTAAAAAAATTATAAAAGTGAATAATTTCTTCAACATTATTTGTATTACAGAAAAAGGTGCCAAGAATTAAAATATTTCGTGGAAGTGAAAATAACGAGTATGTTAGGGAATGAGCACAATCGTCTTTGGGAAAAATTCTTCCAAGCATATAATATTTTTGGGCTCAAAATGCTTCCAAACATATAATATGTTCACATAAAACAAACATATTAATGTTTCGGCAGTATCCAATAATATATGTGCTTCCTGCAAAATATGTTTGGAACATATGTTAAAGAAGCGATTTTTTTGAGGGTGTGCACATGTAAATCAATTTTATATGGAGATACTTTGTTGGAAATAAACAAATTCTGATACAATGAGAAAAATATGGTAAATTCAGCCGTTCCATATGTAACATTACACATCGATTGGAGCCATAGCCCTAGACCATCGTGATGTAATTGTAACATGAGTTAAGATGAAAAGGCCTTGTAGCAATACCCACACTTAAAAACAATATACATGAATTCAAAGATTTTAACCCTTCCTTTAAGATTTAAAGATATAAGGCTTCTTTTTAATAAAAAAATTTATCTAGCTTTAAATCTAGTCTATTTTCCTGATTGACTGCTGAGAGGCCTCTATATCCTCAACGTACGCCTGTTTATGGTCCTCCGTTTTATAGCAACCCGCTATTTCAAGCTAATTTTGACTTTTCAGTCCATTCAGTAAACTTCTCTTTTAATGAGTAGTGCCCGATTTTTGTCAATGACAAAGGGCCTCCTTTTCATAGGTGAATCCGAACGGTGTTTCACATTACGATGAAACCTCTTAGAGTAGCTTTGAAACACGAAGAATTGTCACCAGCATTACTGAGAAGGGGAAATCCACCCCTGAAAAAATTTTTTGGTGCTCGGTCCAACCTTTGTATGTAAGGCGGGCATGCTAACCATTACACCACGGTTGCTCCCTTGGACCCTACTTTTTCGAAAATGATGTGGATACGAGGGTTGCCTTTTATATTTCTGGATAAGAGCACAAATCCCGAAGTATAAAAGGCAAAATCGCCATACCCTGCGCCATACTGTGGAACAGGGTATTATAAGTTAGTGCATATGTTTGCAACACCCAGAAGGAGACGAGATAGACACATGGTGTCTTTGGTAAAAATGCTCAGGGTGGGCTCCTGAGTCGATATAGCCATGTCCGTCTGTCCGTGAACACATTTTTGTAATCAATGTCTAGGTCGCAGTTTTTTGGGAGCCACCGTAGTGCAATGGTTAGCATGCCCGCCTTGCATACACAAGGTCGTGGGTTCGATTCCTGCTACGACCGAACACCAAAAAGTTTTTCAGCGGTGGATTATCCCACCTCAGTAATGCTGGTGACATTTCTGAGGGTTTCAAAGCTTCTCTAAGTGGTTTCACTGCAATGTGGAACGCCGTTCGGACTCGGCTATAAAAAGGAGGTCCCTTATCATTGAGCTTAACATGGAATCGGGCAGCACTCAGTGATAAGAGAGAAGTTCACCAATGTGGTATCACAATGGACTGAATAGTCTAAGTGAGCCTGATACATCGGGCTGCCACATAACCTAACCTAACCTAACCTAGGTCGCAGTTTTAGTCCAATCGACTTCAAATTTGGCACAAGTATGCGTTTTGGCTCCGAATAGAACCCCATTGATTTTGGAAGAAATCGGTTCAGATTTAGATATAGCTCCCATATATATCTTTCGCCCGATATGGACTAATACGGTCCCAGAAGCCAGAGTTTTACCCCAATTTGGTTGAAAATTTGCACTAGGAGTACAATTAGGACTATAGTCAAGTGTGCCAAATTTTATTGAAATCGGTTCAGATTTAGGTATAGCTCCCATATATAGCTTTCGCCCGATTTACACTCATTTTGCACAGGGAGTAGAATTAGCATTGTAGCTATGTGTGTCAAATTTAGTTGAAATCGGTTCAGATTTAGATATAGCTCCCATATATATCGTTCGCCCGATTTACACTCATATGGCCACAGTGGCCCATCTTTTACTCCGATTTAATTGAAATTTTGCACAGGGAGTAGAATTTACATTGTAGCTATGCGTGCCAAATTTGGTTGAAATCGGTTCAGATTTAGGTATAGCTCCCATATATAGCTTTCGCCCGATTTACACTCATTTTGCACAGGCAGTAGAATTAGCATTGTAGCTATGAGTGCCAAATTTGGTTCAAATCGGTTCAGATTTAGATATAGCTCCCATATATATGTTTTTCTGATTTCGACAAAAATGGTCAAAATACCAACATTTTCCTTGTAAAATCGTCACTGCTTAGTCGACAAGTTTGTTTTGTTTGTGAAATTTTATATCTAGAGGTATTTTCGGACCGTTAATAGGTGTATCCATAATGGGGTGTATCGATCGATGTTTTGGTATAGCCCCATATAGACCGATCTCGCGACTTTACTTCTTGGGTGTCTTGAAACTGTATTTTCTATCAGAATCAAATAGGTGTGCCGAAAATGGTGCATTAGCTGACTTAAATAGTAAGTCTATAGAAATCTAACAAATTTTGTCCAGATCGAGTCAGATTTAAATATATGTATATGGGAACATAATGTTTATATATAGCACCCAACACATTTGACGGATTTGATATGGTATCGAAAATGTGGATCTACAAGTGGTGCAGGGCATAATATAGTCGTCCACGCCCGACTTTAGACTTTCCCTACCTGTTTTATTTTTTACGTACGGGAATAAAAATAAGACATTCGATGTCAAATCATGAGTGTACGGCGGATGACCAATCAAATCGATGTTTTGAATGCTCAAAAACGCTGTTGTTTCAGCCGATGTATGAAGGACCGAATTGGCTTCCTGATTTCTGCAAAGACAACCGGTAAACAAATGTTTGTGTACCACTCAGAATTGACTGTTCTACATTATTCTAGTGGTACGATTACGACATGTCAAGTTATTCCGAAAAAATAACGACTGAAACTCGAAAATAGTCGAATGCTATTTACATTCGGTCTCGTACAGGTAAATCCACGATTCATCAACTGTCACGATATCATAGAGGTGTTTCGAAGCACCGCAATCGTATTTTTAGAGCATTTCTTTACAATCCAATCCACACGAGGCGTTTTTTTTTGAGCAATTGACAAATTGTGTGAAATCCAAAAATGCTCCGAAAAAAATTTTTTGAATGTCAAATTTTGATGCAATATTGAATGCGCCAACTGATGCCTAAATATGTCTCAATCTCTCTATAATTCACATAACGATCTTGCAATATTAGTTGGCGCACAACGATAATGGTTTCCGGAACAACTGATTTTGACCTTCACGATATTCGTCTTGAAGTTGAAAGAATTCACAATACAACACAGGTCCTTGACGGAACTTCATAGCCAAAAATTGGATTAAGTTCATCGATGCACTATTGTTGAGCTAATCCACTTTGGAAGTTGACAAAAATAATCGCACGGAAATGTTCACGACGTAATGCCATTTGTTGGGCGAGATGAGTTTTTATGTTGCTGTCGCAAACATCACAAATAGCTTTCATATGTCAAAACGTTCCGAGTACGCATAACCTCAAAAATGTCAAGCTTTACTATAGAGCTCAGTCAATTGGCAGATTGTAACACTAGGGTTGCCCAATCCCGAAAATAAAAGGAAACCCTCGTAGTATGGATCTGGACAACGTTGAAAGAAATTGCTCGCTGCAACAAGAATTCTCTTTTCTGAGGAACAAAATTTTACAAATCGAATTTTCTTTTGACGCGAAATGGATTTCTTTACAAAAATTTTATTTTCCTTTAAAATTTCCGTTGGGTGGAAAATGTTTTTTCTTTGTGAAGCAAAAATGTCCAGTCGAACTAGAGATCACAATTGGCCACCGAGATCTTGTGTTGTAACACCTAGCGACTTCGTACTTTGAGGCCACGTAAAAGATAACAGATCAGCATCGTTGCAAGATCACAAAGATAGAATTCGTGAGGATATCGACAACACAGAACAGTCACTTTTTCATCATTTTTTTTATAACCTCCACCATAGGATGGGGGGTATATTAACTTTGTCATTCCGTTTGTAACACATCGAAATATTGCTCTAAGACCTCATAAAGTATATATATTCTGGGTCGTGGTGAAATTCTGAGTCGATCTAAGCATGTCCGTCCATCTGTTGAAATCAAGTCTGTTGAAATCACGAACGAAACAACTTGAAACTTGGCACAAATAGTTGTCATTGATGTAGGTCGGATGGTATTGCAAATGGGCCATATCGGTCCACTTTTACGTATAGCCCCTATATAAAGGGACGATCAGATTTGGTTTGTGAAGCCCCTAACAGAAGCATATTTCATCCGATCCGGCTGAAATTTGGTACATGGTGTTGGTATTTGGTCTCTAACAACCATGCTAAAATTGGCCCACATCGGTCCATAATTATATATAGCCCCCATATAAACCGATCCCCAGATTTGGCTTGCGAAGCCTCAAAGAGAAGCAAATTTCATCCGATCCAGCTGAAATTTGGTACATGGTGTTGGTATATGGTCTCTAACAACCATGCAAAAATTAATCCACATCGGTCCATAATTATATATAGCCCCCATATAAACCGATTCCCAGATTTGGTTTGCGGAGCCTCAAAGAGAAGCAAATTTCATCCGATCCGGCTGAAATTTGGTACATGGTGTTGGTATATGGTCTCTAATAACCATGCAAAAATTGGTTCACATCGGTCCATAATTATATATAGCCCCCATATAAACCGATCCCAAGATTTGGCTTGCGGAGCCTCAAAGAGAAGCAAATTTCATCCGATCCGGTTCAAATTTGGAACGTGGTGTTAGTATATGGCCGCTTACAACCATACAAAAATTGGTCCATATCGGTCTATAGTTATATATAGCCGATCTCCAATCACACAAAAAGTGGTCCATATCGGTTCGTAATCATGGTTGCCACTCGAGCCAAAAATAATCTACCAAAAATCTACTACTTGTATAGAAAATTTTGTCAAAATTTTATTTCCAAAAAAAAAAATTTGTCAAAATTTTATTTATGTAGAAAATTTTGTTAAAGTTTTAGTTCTATAGAGAATTTTGTTAAAATTTTATTTCTGTAGAAAATTTTGTCAAATTTTTATTTGTAAAGAAAATTTTGTCAAAATTTTATTTCTATAATTTTTTTTTTAATTTTATTTCTATAGAAAATTTTATTAAAATTTTATTTCTATAGAAAATTTTGTCAAAATTTTATGTCTATAGGAAGTTTTGTCAAACTGAATTATATACGTATTAGATCGATCTTTTTTGATTTAATATATACCACGTATGGACTTACATACAATTTAGAAGACGGTGTTAGGAGGGTTTAAGATACCTTGCCATCGGCAAGCGTTACCGCAACTTAAGTAATTCGATTGTGGATGGCAGTGTTTCTACGCAATCCATGGTGGAGGCTACATAAGCTTCGGCCTGGCCGAACTTACGGCCGTATATACTTGTTTAAGCATTGATTTTGCAATGAAAACGTAAACTTTTTTGACGTTTTCTTTACCTGCCTCTATGTAAAGACTTTTCGATGAATACTAAACGATATTTTATAGCAAGTTCTACGTCAGCTGTTGATCGGTGGTACATTTGCAAATATTTGTTTGGAAATTTGTATTATTTTATTGGTATTTAATTTGTTCTAGAGCAGTAAAAATTCGGGAAATTTTAATTGCGTAAAAGAAGGATTTATATCTTCTCAAAAGAACTCTTTGTAAAGTAAAAATTAATTCCATGTTTAAAAGAGAATTTTGGATACGCATTAAACATAATGACTTAGAAAAAATGTTGTTGAACAGTCCACATCCGTATGCCTTTAACCCTGCTTTTACCATCTCAATCAGCTTCTAATATTTCCAAATTACTATAGTATAGAACATTCTATAAACCATTATTATTCGCTGAGTATAATTTTAATTCTAAAAAATTTGAATTCATAATTGAATCTCCAAAGCGTAGGAGTTGCAAATTTCATGTAAAATATTCAATGTGGTTAACATGAAATTAATAGCATTACTTTACCTTGTATTGTCTATCAATTGTAAGAGTAATTCTTAATGGATTATCTCAAAGATTCTTAGACAATTGATAGCCATCAGAATGTCTGTGATATTTAAAATTTTCGACAAGATCAGAAGTCATCGGATATTTGTTTTTAAATACAAACACTCGCATTATATGTAAGCATTGCTACACAATGACAATGAACCTGGCTGATGAAACGCAGAAAACATCGATCAGGGATCATTGCATATAAAACCATATCAAAAGACTTAAGAAGCGAACACGCATAATTGATACGAGGGCAGACATTGAATTTGACACAAACGTGGACGATGGATGATTAGCTCACAGAAACCATTATCAATGAATAACATGAATGTTCAATATTTTTTTTTGTTTTGAGGTATAATAGTTATTTGTTACTAGTAGTGTAGTTTATTTATTACAAGTTCACACTCCCATGTAATTTTTCACGCTATTACCCATGTAATGGATATATTCTTCATAGGGGGTTAGGTTAAATTGAAGGGCATTAACTACATTTTGGTTTTCTTAGATTTAATCTTCTTTAACTAAAGGTACTTCAAACATTTTTAATAAAACGTACTAAATGATGAACGGATGGTATGTACTTGAATGATTTATGTTACACCCAAGGAAAGTGAACCCACGATAAAAGGAAATGTTGTTATACCCTGCGCCACTCTGTGGAACAGGGTATTATAAGTTAGTGCATATGTTTGCAACACCCAGAAGGAGACGAGATGGACACATGGTGTCTTTGGCAAAAATGCTCAGGGTGGGCTCCTGAGTCGATAGAGGCATGTCCGTGAACACATTTTTGTCATCAGTTTTTTTTAGTCCAATCGACTTCAAATTTGGCACAAGTATGTGTTTTGGCTCAGAATAGAACCCTATTGATTTTGGAAGAAATCTGTTCAGATTTAGATATAGCTCCCATATATATCTTTCGCCCGATATGAACTAATACGGTTCCAGAAGCCAGAGTTTTACCCTAATTTGCTTAAAATTTTGCACAAGAAGAACAATTAGTACTATAGTCACGTGTGCCAAATTTTTATTGAAATCGGTTCAGATTTAGATATAGCTCCCATATATATCTTTCGCCCGATATGAACTAATACGGTCCCAGAAGCCAAAGTTTTACCCCAATTTGGTTGAAATTTTGCACTAGGAGTACAATTAGCAGTGTAGTCAAGTGTGCCAAATTTTATTGAAATCGATTCAGATTTAGATATATCTCCCATATATATCGTTCGCCCGATTTACACTCATATGACCACAGTGGCCAATCTTTTACTCCGATTTAATTGAAATTTTGCACATGGAGTAGAATTAGCATTGTAGCTATACGTGCCAAATTTGGTTGAAATCGGTTCAGATGTAGATATAGCTCCCATATATAGTTTTCGCGCGATTTACACTCATATGACCACAGAGCCATTTTTAACTCCGATTTAGTTGAAATTTTGCACAGGGAGTAAAATTAGCATTGTAGCTATGCGTACCAAATTAGGTTGAAATCGGTTTAGATTTAGATATATCTCCCATATATAGCTTTCGCCCGATTTACACTCATATGACCACAGAGGCCATTTTTTAACTCCGATTTAGTTGAAATTTTGCACAGGGAGTAGAATTAGCATTGTAACTATGCGTACCAAATTTGGTTGAAATCGGTTCAGATTTAGATATAGCTCCCATATATATGTTTTTCTGATTTCGACAAAAATAGTCAAAATACCAACATTTTCCTTGTAAAATCGCCACTGCTTAGTCGAAAAGTTGTAAAAATGACTCTAATTTTCCTAAACTTCTAATACATATATATCGAGCGATAAATCATTAATAAACTTTTGCGAAGTTTCCTTAAAATTGTTTCAGATTTAAATGTTTCCCATATTTTTTATACCCTGCGCCACACTGTGGAACAGGGTATTATAAGTTAGTGCATATGTTTGCAACACCCAGAAGGAGACGAGATAGACACATGGTGTCTTTGGCAATAATGCTCAGGGTGGGTTCCTGAGTCGACATAACAATGTCCGTCTGTCCGTCCCTCCGTCCGTCCGTCCCTCCGTCCGTCCCTCCGTCCGTCCGTCCGTCTGTCTGTCTGTGAACACATTTTTGTGATCAAAGTCTAGGTCGCAATTTAAGTCCAATCGCCTTCAAATTTGGCACATGTTCCTAATTTGGGTCAGAATAGAACCCTATTGATTTTGGAAGAAATCGGTTCATATTTAGATATAGCCCCCATATATATCTTTCACCCGATATGCACTAATATGGACCCAGCAGCCAGAGTTTTATACCGATTTGCTTGAAATTTTGTACAAACATAACACTTAGTTGTATAGTCAAGTGTGCAAAATTTGATTGAAATCGGTTCAGATTTAGATATAGCTCCCATATATATCTTCCGCCCGATATGGACTTATATGGCCCCAGAAGCCAGATTTTTAGCCGAATTTGGTTGAAATTTTGCACTAGGAGTACAATTGGTAGTATAGTCAAGTGTGCAAAATTTGATTTAAATCGGTTCAGATTTAGATATAGCTCCCATATATATCTTTCACCCGATATGGACTAATATGGTCCTGAAAGCCAGAGTTTTGGCCCAATTTGGTTGAAATTTTGCACAGGGAGTAGATTTAGCATTGTAGCTATGCGTGCCAAATTTTGTTGAAATCGATTCAGATTTAGATATAGCTCCCATATATATCTTTCGTCCGATATGCACTTATATAGACATAGAAGCCAGAGTTTTATCCCGATTAGCTTGAAGTTTTGCACAAGGAGTACAATTGGTAGTATAGCCATGTGTGCCAAATTTGATTGAAATCGGTTCAGATTTAGATATAGCTTCCATATATATTTTTCGGCCGATATGGACTTATATGGCCCCAGAAGCCAGAGTTTTGGCCCAATTCATTTGGTTCCATCTACTACCGGAATCTAACCGATAGAATTTGGTGCCTCAACCAATTGACAGTAAAATTGGCATTCACAACCAATATAATTGTATTTGTTTGTTATGACAGCCAACTATTGTCTGAAGTAACTGCCTTTTGAATGATCAGGGCAACCAATAATATTGCTGTCGGTACCCTATTTGAACCACGAATAGCATGCAAAATTATGCAAAAAAAATCATTATTAATTTTTAATAATTTATTGTTTAATAATATATGTTAATATTTAGATTAAAAAATATTTAGATATAACAATTTTTGTAGGACTAATCCGATTTTGTTGTTCCCTTCAAATCGCAATGTATCTTTCGAATTATCTTCCGAATCTATTTTGCGCTGGCAAATAATCGAAAAGTTCCTTTCCTCCTGTAGCTACCGCCAAGATTTTGTTGTTGAATGAGTTGCTCCCCCCAATGGTTTTTGATGGGTAACGTTCAGATGTCCCGAAACGGCTACCATTGCGCATACATTTAGACAAATCCATTATTTAAGATTGAAGAACTGTCTCTCAGGCTGACGAAACATAGATCCACTGGTACGCATCTGAGATCAAGGAGCAATCGAAACAATGAACTTACTTCTTTTTATTTCCTTTTGGTGATTCAGATTTTATTCGTATATACCACACACAGAGAAGAAAGTGGTTGGAATTCTGTTGTAGTTATGAACATTCTATATTTAGAAATAAAAATAGGTTGTCTATACCAATATTCTGTATCTACATGTATTTGTTCGTAACTGTAAACATTCGATGAGATTTCCAACAGATTTTCTGTCGTGCCACAAGATAAATGGTTGTGACAACCAAATCTAACTCCTTTGAATAATTTTGAGTCAAATTGGTTGATACGACCTACCGTAAGGGAATTTTTTAACTATCTTTTAGTAGCCACCATTTTCATATAGTATTCACAGCCGAATGACATTTGAAATTTTTAAATGTCAATTAATTTTGAAAATTAATTGAAATAGAACTTTTAAATCGATGCAACAAAATGGGGCACAAATGTCGATTCTTATCAGCTCTTCACCATGGATGGGGTCGGACATTACGAATGATCTATAAAGAGGATGTTTCCAGTGGACAGTGGTTTATATTCTAAATATTTTTTTAGAGAATTCAAAATAACTCCATGTACCGAATATCTAGCATGTAAAATTAAACTTGGAGGTTGTGGTTCAGCTTGCATGCCGTTTGATCCCAAAATTTGTAAGAGTCGCTGACAAGTTGAGATAAAAAATAAGTAAGGCCCGACTATATTATACCCTTCACCATTCGTTAGATCTCGCCAAGAAATTTGTGAATTGTAAGTTTTTGAACAATATTTGGCTATATTTATAGATGTCGAAGGCTTACGTATTCAATTGCAGAACATATATAAGGAGGCTTTATCTAAATCTGAACCGATTTGGTTTTGAAGAATGTGAAATCTACTCTGGGTAAAATATCAAGTCAATTGAACTAAAATCTCGTTGAATCTCGTGCATCTGTGCTCATATGCTTGTAAATCTGTCGAAAGCTATATTTGGGAGCTATACCTTAATCTGAACAGATTTCAGTGAGATCTTTTAATGGAATTTTTTAAATGGGACTACTAATATCATATCGATATTTTTCTTTTATATACATATATTCTATAATTATAAGTTTTATATCTGTGTCATATATAACAAAATTAAATAATAGTAAAATACTTAATATAAAAATTAACTTATTTCAGTAAGAAATGGATGTGGATAGCGTTATTTAGGTAGTAGGACCATTTTTTATAATTCGGTTATATGTACTCCGAGAGTTGATCGACTCAACCGAATGATGAAGGTGACAGCAGAATTTATTGGTTGACAAAATCAACTCTTTATGTCATTTAAGTCCTCTTTACCATCATTCGATTGGCAGGACCGAATTATTTGGGAGACACAACTGCGAACTGATAGTAGCTGCAACTGCCATAAGGAGGTTGGCAATAAATTCGATTGTCCCAACCAATCTGTATTCTCTGTGCATACATATTTAAACTGAAATGTAAATTTTCAAAATATTATCGATTTATTGACATTTAATATTCTACTTACCTTTTTAACAATTTTACTCCTATTGAAGTATTGATGTTGATATATCCAAATATTGGTTGCAGCAACAATCAGTTTTTAAATCTGTTGACACAACCAAATTATCTGCTGTACAGACTTTTTGTCGGGTTTGCTGACACTTTGGGAAAATAAATCAATCATCACAACAGAGCGGAACACAATGAAATTTGTTTTTAATGAATTGAGTTACAACAACCAATATTTGGTCGTTAGTAATAGCATTTGATTGCATTGATATTTTATTGGTTATATCAACCACCAAACGAAAGAAATAACAAACATATGATCCACACAACTAAAAATAATGTATCTGAACTATCTTTCTGTTATCCTGCTCGAATTCCAACCAACCATTTCTCTGGGTGCATATATATGTTTTTCTGATTTCGACAAAAATGGTCAAAATACCAACATTTTTCTTGTTAAATCGCCCATGCTTAGTCGAAAAGTTGTAAAAATGACTCTAATTTTCCTAAACTACTAATACATATATATCGAGCGATAAATCATAAATAAACTTTTGCGAAGTTTCCTTAAAATTGCTTCAGATTTAAATGTTTCCCATATTTTTTTTACTAACATTGTGTTCCACCCTAGTGCATTAGCCGACTTAAATTTTGAGTCTATAGATTTTGTAGAAGTCTATCAAATTCTGTCCAGATCGAGTGATATTTAAATGTATGTATTTGGGACAAACCTTTATATATAGCCCCCAACACATTTGACGGATGTGATATGGTATCGAAAATTTAGAACTACAAAGTGGTACAGGGTATAATAAAGTCGGCCCCGCCCGACTTTAGACTTTCCTTACTTGTTTTCATGAAAAAAAAATCATTTTTTCCAGGATTTAGATATTAAATTTCTGATATTTTAGGGTTATCCCAAATTAACATCCTTTTTCCCTCTGACTAGCTGAAATATGGTGAAATTTTAGAACTTTTTTTTAAGAAAATTACCCATAATATTTCGATGTGCTACAATCCCCAGGGATTAATTTAAAGTATAAGAATAACAAAATTTACAAATCCAAACACAAATTACTGTTCGAGGCAGTCAAACAAAAAACATACATATGTCACACGTAAACATATTCAATTGAATTGTTAATTACGGCTACAATGATCTAAATAACTCAAACATTCATCCCATTCACATTAAATTCCATCAAAGAAAGGGCGTGTATATAGGGCAAAACATATTAATTTGGCATGAACTGTAAAAAGCACATAGAAATGTTTATCAATAATTGAACAGTTATCATAAATAATCTCATGGCAATCCATTGATATTGGTGGGAAAAACGTTTTATTCATAAATGTTGTTACCAATATGCGTATAGCATTTATTAGTACATACACATACAGTATGTTTGTTGTTAAATATAACGATTGGCAAATGCTTCAATTGCAAATATGTTGTTGTTTCCATTTTTTTTTTTCAAATAGGGTTATTTTAATGCCATACACATACTATGAGTCTGTCGTAGGTAAGTGATCCAAATTTTAAGTCAAAACAAAAGACTTAAGACACGAACAGAAAACACCCAAAAGACATTGAAACTGACACCACCATCATTAACATCATCATGATCGTCATCAACTACTCATCCATATATCCATTCACATATAAAACATAAACTCTGAGAAAATAAACAGAGCCATCCAAAAAAAAATGGAACCACCCTCTTCCCTTTACAAAATAAAATTGAACTTCGTATTTTTATAGACTTCACCATAGGTAATATGAGGGTATAAAATATTGTTGTTTGCGTTTATAATGCATAGAAAAGACATCCCATTAGGAGAAACAAGGGAATCTTTTCCATTCTTTGAATTATTGACCGTTGTCTCTACTCGTGACACAAAAGTTTAACAGGTTGGCTGATAAGTCCCCGGTCTTACACATAGATGGCGTCGCTAGTATTAAATACATATTATTTTTATATAGTACCATATTATATTTTATATTATTTTTTATAGTTCGAATGATTCGTGTCAAAATTTAACGTCTGTAAGTCAATTAGTTTGTGAGATAGAGCGTCTTTTGTGAAGCAACTTTTGTTATTGTGAAAAAAATTGAAAAAAGGAATTTCGTGTTTTGATAGAATACTGTTTTCTGTAGGGAAAAAATACGGTGGAAGCAAAAACTTGGCTTGATAATGAGTTTCCGGACTCTGCCCCAGGGAAATCAACAATAATTGATTGGTATGCAAAATTCAAGCGTGGTGAAATGAGTACGGAGGACGGTGAACGCAGTGGACGCCCGAAAGAGGTGGTTACCGTCGAAAACATCAAAAAAATCTACAAAATGATTTTGAATGACAGTAAAATGAAGTTGATCGAGATAGCAGAGGCCTTAAAGATATCAAAAAACGTGTTGGTCATTTCATTCATCAATATTTGGATATGCGGAAGCTCTGCGCAAAATGGGTGTCGCGCGAGCTCACATTTGACCAAAAACAACAACGTGTTGATGATTCTCAGCGGTGTTTGCAGCTGTTAACTCGTAATACACCCGAGTTTTTCCGTCGATATTTGACAATGGATGAAACATGGCTCCATCACTACACTCCTGAGTCCAATCGATAGTTGGCTGAGTGGACAGCGACCGGTGAACCGTCTCCGAAGCGTGGAAAGATTCAAAAGTCCGCTGGCAAAGTAACGGCCTCTGTTTTTTGGGATGCGCATGGAATAATTTTTATCGATTATCTTGAGAAGGGAAAAACCACCAACAGTGGCTATTAAATGGCGTTATTGGAGCGTTTGAAGGTCGACATCGCGGCAAAACGGCCCCATATGAAGAAGAAAAAAGTATTGTTCCACCAAGACAACGCACCGTGCCACAAGTCATTGAGAACGATGGCAACAATTCATGGGCTTCGAATTGTTTTTTCTTGTTCTCAGACCTCAAAAGGATGCTCGCAGGGAAAAAATTTGGCTGCAAAGAAGAGGTGATCGCCGAAACTGAGGCCTAGTTTGAGGCAAAACCGAAGGAGTACTACCAAAATGGTATCAAAAAATTGGAAGGTCGTTATAATCGTTGTATCGCTCTTGAAGGGAACTATGTTGAATAATAAAAACGAATCTTGACAAAAAATGTGTTTTTCTTTGTTAGACCGGGGACTTATCAGCCAACCTGTTAATATCGATTTAAAAAAAAACAAACGTAAATAAATTTATGTCGACTTGTTGTATCGGGCCAAATGAATCATTAACCAAAAAATCGAAAAGTCGAGTTTGAATTGAAAGGGCAACGTGGTATAACTCTTTTCATGCTGAAAATTCATCAACAAATGAAAATACATTAAAAATAATCCCTACACTCAAAAAAAGTGAACCCTATATTTCACTAAAGCACATTTTATTCTATTTTAGTTCTTGGAATTATTACGTTTGAAGAAAGTTTCTATGACTTTAATAATTGTTTGCGTACGTTAACTAAAACAAAAAAAAAATTACACAAATGAAGTATAAAGATTAACTAAACTCGTGTCTCTCACAAAATAGTTCAGAATTTCTGAAAAATTTGTAAATTTTACCAATAATGTACTCATCTTAAATTTCGTATGGAATTAAAGACATTTGTGCAATTTTGAGCTCAATTTTTTTGTCATCAAACTACGAAATTTTCTTTAAAAAATTAAAAATAATTTTGTCTAATAAAATTTCTTGAATTTGTCGAAAATTATTTACTTATTTTTGTGAAATCGGCATTAGCGTTTCTAATACAGTTTAGTTAAAATTTTCTAAAATTAATCTATTTTTTTTCTAAAATTAATAAAAAGGTTATATCAGGCTCACTTAGACTATTCAGTCCATTGTGATACCACATTGGTGAACTTCTCTCTTATCACTAAGTGCTACCGATTCCATGTTAAGCTCAATGACAAGGGAGCTCCTTTTTATAGTCCGAGTCCGAACGGCGTTCCACATTGCAGTGAAACCACTTAGAGAAGTTTCGAAACCCTCAGAAATGACACCAGCATTACTGAGGTGGGATAATCCACCGCTGAAAAACTTTTTGGTGTTCGGTCGAAGCAGGAATCGAACCCACGAACTTGTGTATGCAAGGCGAGCATGCTAACCATTGCACCACGGTAGCTCCACTGTTTTTTCAGTGTGAGTGATTTGAAAGCTTCTTCAAGTGGTTTCACCGGATTGTGAAATGAGGTTCAGACTCGTATATAAAATACAAGGACGCAATACATATATTGCGTCCTTGTTAATCATTGCCATTTTATTCATACTGTAGTTCATTCCCTACGGGAAATGGATCAACCACAGGTGCGGTACAGGACTAGTCCGTGGTGTGTAAAAACGTAAGGGAGGGACCGATCACTTTAACATGGGTTTGTCATTGATGGGATAGATTTACACTTTAGGACACGTCTTGGACTCATTCCAGAGGACACGGCCTGGGACAATTTAGCAGGAGTACCCTATATACAGGTCCTCACGAACCAGTTTCGGACAAACTCTTAGAAATCTGTTTCATTTTGGGCATCCGAATCGCACCCACAATAAAAAACTTTTGAAATATGTCGAACAATAGGTTAGTTTGATAATATTATTTCAGTCAATGTGTAGATCCAATAAGATTTTAATATCAAGCGAGTACGGAAATCAATAAATTTCGACTATTATTGGAGCACCGGTACCAGTTCTGTGATAGGTCCGTCAGTGGCAATTTGCATCAATTTCCCGTAGATTTCTTACTATTTTTGAGAATCGTACTAAAATTTTCTTTTGCTTTAGTTCATATTGAACTTATGTGTACGGCCATTGAACTTTATACCCACGTTTAGTTCATAAAATGTTTTAGACATACTTAAAAAAAGAAAATGTAATTGTCCACAGCCCAAATTTCGAAAATATAATAAAACTTGCGTAACCCGGCCCGTTTCGCTGCGCCTCTCGAAGCATATTTTCGTTAACTTAGTCAACCATATCCTACGTTCTGAAAACAAATTCGAAAATATTTGAACTCTTTTAAAGAGTAGGGTCAGGGGAAGTCTGACACAACAACTGAAGTACTGGTTTCCACACACGTTTCCCGTACATTTCAAAAAAATCTGACTACTTGCTTTTTCGTTTATATACAGAAATAGAGCGGTTATGCAGATGCAAAACGGACCGGCTTAACAAACGTCGGTTAGGGGGTGTTCCCTTTCAATCAATTCTTTTTTTATTGTTCTGTATTAATATCGTTGGACAATATTCTACATTTTCTGTGAATTTCAAGCAAGGTTTGTTAAGGGGAGGTATACTTCACCTCAACATACCATCCAATAAATCGGAAAAAGTAAAAGTACTTAAAAATTTACCATATTAATATTTGTTAATATGTTGGACACGGAGAACATGCCTTTCCCAAACATATGCCGGAAAATGAAGCAGCCTCTACGTTGCCTGTCGACTTCACGTAAATTTAAGTTTTTTTACTTAAAAAAGTCCGACAGAGGCCTGTGGAAAAGTCATAAAATTATGTACCGAGTTCCCATTTATCGACAATCCTCTACTTTCTATTTTCAAAAAATCAGGCAAAAGGGAATTCCCCTCCTTCGCTCCTGCCCGACCAGATATCGTAAACTCACCTACCCTATATTCACTTCACAAACTACCCAACTTCACTATTCCTCTTCCCCAACCAGACATCGAAAAATCATGTACCCTGTATAAATTTAATCATCTTCTCCCAATTTCAAGTAAACCGCAGAAGCTTAGAGCTTTGCTCTAGTAAACGGACGTCACTTTCCCTGCAAATTCCACGAAAATCTATAAACTTTCCTTCAAGTTTCATAATGTGTGGCAATGGGAAGGTTCCCGTCCAAATACCCAAAAACCAAAAACACCATATTAATTAGAGGAGGTTTCCCTCACCGTCCCAATATCGACAAATGATATAGCGTATATTGTGTAGACATCCCAGAAAATCTCAAGCAAATTATAAACCCAATTTTTATACAGCAGGGCAAGGGGAGGCTCCTCCTTCACTTCCGAATATCACAAAATCAGAAATATCGAAAAATAAAGTAGCTGTTCTTTGCCTAGACGCCCCCTTCAACCTTCCTTGAAAATGTCAAGCAAATCGTATAATTTTGTTCCAATCTTTAAAAAGTCGGGCAAAGGAGAGGTCCCCCTTTCCATCCAAATATTAAAAAATCAGGTACCCCATAATAAATTCATAACCTCATGGCGTGTTCTCTGTAAATTTCAAGTAAATCAGAGAACTTTTGTTTTTTTTACTATACTTTAAACAAAAATCGTATAAAGGGGTGGTCCACCTCCGCGATCAAATATCAAAAAAAAAAGTCTATACATAACCACTAACCTTCTTTGGAAATTTCACCCATATCGGAGAACTTTGCCCCAACTTTGAAAAAGTCGGGCAAGGGGGATGTCCCCCTCCCCCGCCAGATGTCAAAAAATGAGGTACCTTATTTTCCCCACATGATTACCCTCTACGTTCTCCGAACATTTTTCATGTAAAAAAAAAACAATATTTTATAACAAAAGCAACTGGAACACCCAAAAAAAAAGTGAACACACCATGAAAAATTTTGTAGGTTTATTTTAGAAAATTTTAACTAAAATAGTTTTCTAATTGCAACAAGTTACAAGTTTATAGTTTTTGTCAAATTGTAGAAAATTTATTAAAACTAATTAAATTTTTTCTGATGTTTAAGAAAATTTCATATGTTGAAAGAAAAAATTGGATTTAAAAATTGTTAAAATGTCTTTAGCGCTGTACGAAATTCAAGACAGGTATAATTTTAGTAAAATTTACTCATTTGAGAGACGTATGAACTCAATTTAAGCAAACTTCTGCCATTTTAGTAAAATATGAACTAATTTATTTTTTAGTAAAATTGTGCACTGTATACAACTTTTTTTCTTGTTTTTAGTTCACGTCATTAAAGTTAGAAAAAAATTATTCAAATAGGGAAATTTGCTCATATTGTGCAAAATCTAACTAAAATCAACTAATCTTCATGAACTAAAATAAAGTTCACTTGGCTTTAGCGCCCCTTTTTTTTTGGGTGAATGAATTCAAATTATAAATTTTTGTAATGTGCGCTGTATGCAAAAAAAAATATTTTTCCCTTTTTCGGGTGAAATTTTTCTTGAATTTTGCATAAATATAAACCTCATAGAGCCCGAGACATTTCCAATGAATGCAAAACCGTGGAAATCGGTTCGTGCGTTATGAAATTGCATCAGAGATGGCCCTGTATGTAAAATATAGGGCCATTGAACTTCCATTGAAACTTTTCTTGAATTTTATTTTCTATAAACCTCACGGAGCCTGAGACCTTTCCAACGAATGCGAAACCGTGAAAATCGGTTCGTGCGTTCTGGAGTTATTGCGTCAGGAAGGAAAACCCTACTTATTTTTATATATTAGATTTAATTAACTATGTTACAAACAAATAATATTCTTGCAATAAAAATAAATTAAATTTATCGTAAGTTTAAATACGGATTTTTTTCGGTACTGTACCCTTGGTACTCATGGACCTGGAAATTGCAAAGCGGCAAGACCACAAACAAGCTTAATAATTCCAATCCATGGTAGGCGGTACACGGAAAAAAATTTCCGTAGTTAAACTAACGCTAAATTTAACTTATTTTTATTGGAATAAAATTATTTACTAGTAATTAAATTTTATTATTTTTTTCGAAATTTTCTACAGCTTAATGAAATCTTACTTTTTTTAAGTATGTCTCAAAAATTTTATGAACTAAAAGTGGGTATAAAGTTCAATGACCGTACACATAAGTTCAATATGAACTTAAGCGAGCGAAGATTTTCGTACACAGAAAAAAATTCATGAAAATTTTTCCAATTAAAATTTTAATTGAGTTTTAAAAAATATTCAATTAAAAATTTAATTGATTCAACAAATTTTTTAATTGAAACAAAAATCAATCACAAAAATTAATAGTATCAATTAATTTTTTAATTGGATCAATTAAGTTTTTAATTGACCTTCAATTAATTTTTTAATTGATACTATCATTTCTGTGATTGAAGACATTTCAATTAAAAAATTAATTGGATCAACTAATTTCGTGATTGAACCAGAAAAAAATTTTTTTATGTGTACGATTCCCAAAAATAGTAAGAATGAACTACTGTATGGTTAAAATGGTGATGATTTGGCGCCAATGATTTTCTTCTTTACTTTTAGTTCACTTTTTCTTCTATGAGAGGATGGTTTTAACAACGCTTTGTGGAAATCTCAAAATGTGGAGTAGTTCATTCTTTCTATAAAACAATTCACTTTTTTCGGTGTATAGTGATTCGTATTTGCCCCGTTTCTACTAATTTCTCATGTACAAACAATTCCAACAAACATATTGATGGATCATTGAACATATTTGTTACACGAATGGCAATCAAAAGATTTAAGACACAAACAAATATGATGTACAAAGTTAAAAGCAACCAGATCACTCCACTATATAAAATCATGAGCCATAATACAATACATAAGGGAAAAAACATTGCGTTTCCTACAACTTCGGCAAAGAACTTCATTTCCAATGTTAGCAGATTCAATATGGAGCCACTTCAACTCAACATCCCTTGGAAGACAGTGAATTGTGGGAGAGACAAGCCAAATGCTGTTATACACTAAATTTGCCAACTTCACTCTCTTCTCTTTAACAAAGTGGAAACTTTTCTCTGAATAGCAGTGTAGAGAAAAACTCTCAATTTTCTTAAACAAAAGAGACAATAATCACAACTCTATTTTGATTTTCTTGAGTCGCCTATTCTCAGCTCTCTCCTGCTCTCTTTGTTATAAGTTGACTGTCAGCCATTGGTTTTGCATTTTGTCTTTGTACTTAATTGTTAAAAACAATTACAATTGTGACTAAAATATAATACATAAATTTTGTTTATGCCAAGCAGACAGATACACTAACAAGAAATCAAACAACAATAACATTAACTATGGGGGGGGGTATAGTAGTGGAGTCAATAGACCGACACACAAATGGACAAACAAATGTTGGGATTTTTCTTGGAGGTGTTTTCTTGTGTATGCGCGTGTGTGTGTGTGTATGGGTATTTTTCTTTTTCTCCACTAGCTTTTATGCTATGACTTTTGCGTTTTTGTATTTTCATAATGTTTTTGCAGTATAAAATACAATAAGTTTCAATGAAACCGTTTCATTTAAAGAGCAGAGCTCAATTGTTGAATATCAATTGGACATAAAGCGCGCGTTAGTTTGACAATCGAAAAAACCCCTATTTTCGAAAAAAAAACAATAATTGGGTTTTCAAAAAAAACTCATAATAAATAATAAAAAAAATTTAAGTGTTAAACAAAAAGTATAAAATAAAAAAACAGTGATTCTAGATATCTTAAAATCAAGAACTGAGATTTTTTAAATCTCCCCTTCAAATCAAATATTAAAGGATTAAAACTTAACCAACCACTTGTGGATTAACAACGAAAAGCGAAAAATACAAATCATGAAGTAAGTCAAACCAAAAAAAAGAAAAAACGTAAAACTCTGGACTCTTACAACTCTATCATTATGGACAATTAACGTGTGTTGCAATTCATTCTTAGTCTTTGTGGCTTTGGCCACAAAGGCATTTAGCTGACTCATGTTTTACTTAAACCTTAAGGGTCTCTAATGAGATGGTGTTTTGCAAATGGGTTCAAAAAGTGCACAAAGAAATATATCAAAGTGTTATTTTTACAAATTGCAGTGAAGACGACAGCCTTCCCATTTTTGTGGATTAAATGTTAACCATGACGTTAACTGGTATATGCAAATTCTGTACTGCAAACAAATGATTTTTTTGCTTTTGGTTCGCCTCAATGAGTTGCAAAACCAAAACAACCAAAATCGAAATCTTAAAACAGCTAACATCAAATCATATTGGAACTTTCTGTCTTGATTCCTTTGCAAGTATTTAATACAGTGGTATACATGGATAATAATATGAAATATTAGAAAAAAATTTTCTACTCATTATATTGATTTTTGAAATTTATTCAAGGGAAATAATAATGGCTGCAATTATGAACTTGATCTAATTAGATTGGAATTGAAGTTGCTCCTACAACGAAAATTATAATATCCATCACCGTTATCATTTAAAATATTAATTGATGCAAAAGATTTTTTTAAATATAATTTTATATAAATCTAATTGCTACAATTCTACACACAAAAAAAATTTTCTGATTCAATCACGAATTTAATTGATCCAATTAATTTTTAATTGAAATGTCTTCAATCACAGAAATGATAGTATCAATTAAAAAATTATTGAAGGTCAATTAAAAAGTTAATTGATCCAATTAAAAAATTAATTGATACTATTATTTTTGTGATTGATTTTTGTTTCAATTAAAAAAATTGTTGAATCAATTAAATTTTTAATTGAATATTTTTTAAAACTCAATTAAAATTTTAATTGGAAAAATTTTCGTGAAATTTTTTTTTGTGTGTATATTAACGACCATATTCATGTAGCTCCGTTAGGCTTTAACTGCCAGTTAACAGAAAGTAAATTGCAAATATCTTCTCTTCGGTTAACTTTAACTGAAAAATTTTCAGCAGTTAAATTCCTAACTGACATCTGACAGATATGTTCATTGTGCGGTTTAAAAGTTCGTTAGCTGACGTAGCACTAACGGAGCTTCATGAAAATGGATGTAAATATGTTTGTTTTGATTAAAAAACAAGTATATACAGCAGTAAGTTCGGCCGGGCCGAATCTTAAATACCCACCACCATGAACCAAATATTAGGGTTTCCTTTGAAATTTCAGGAGGGCTTGAGGACTTGAGGACACAACCCGAAGATAAATTTAAAGATTTCACCTATGAGGACTATATCAGATTCTGGATTTATAAGAACCATTTTTGTTTGAGGTTTAGAGGAATCATTAACATCTCTTGTAAGTGTGCAAGAAAATTATAAAATAACGTCTTGATTTGAAATCTTAAATCTGTAGAAGTAAAATCTGGAAATTTTACATTGAGTTTCAAACAATTTTCATGATCAGTGCGCCTTCTACACCCTCAAGAAGTGAAGTCGGTCTATATGGAGGCATTACCAAATGGACCGATAAAAACTTAATCCGATACACGTTTTTGTGAGCCTAAAATACCAGAATATTTACAATTTCAGGCATATCAGATAAAAACTACGGTTTCTAGAAACCCAAGGAGTTAAATCGGGAGATCGTTCTTATGGGGGCTATACTAAAATATGGACCGATACGCACCATTTTCGGCACACCTCTTTGTGACCCGAAAATACCTCTAGATTTCCAATTTCAGGCAAATTGAATAAAAACTGCGTTTTCTATAAGCCCAAGAAGTAAAATCGGGAGATCGGTCTATATGGAGGCTATACCAAAATATGGACCGATACTCACAATTTTTGGCACACGTATTTGTGGTCCTACAATACCTCTAGATTTCAAATTTCAGGTAAATTGAATAAAAACTGCGGTTTCTATAAGCCCAGGAAGTAAAATCAGGAGATCGGTCTATATGGGGGCTATACCAAAACGTGGACCGATACTCACCATTTTTGGCACATCTCTTTATGGTCATAAAATACCTCCAGATTTCAAATTTCAGGCAAATTGGATAAAAATTACGATTTCTATAAGCCCAAGACCCCAAATCGGGAGGTCGATTTATATGGGGACTATATCAAAACCTGGACCGATATAGCCCATCTTCGAACTTGACCTGCCTGCAGACAAAAGACGAGCTTGTGCAAAATTTCAGCACGATTGCTTCATTATTGAAGTCTGTAGCGTGATTACAACAGACAGACAGACAGACAGACAGACGGACAGACGGACATCGTTATATCGTCTTAGAATTTCTCTCTGATCAAGAATATATATACTTTATATAGTCGGAAATCGATATTTCGATGCGTTACAAACGGAATGACAAACTTATTATACCCCCGTCACCATTCTATGGTGGTGGGTATAATTAAAGCTTTAATTGAATATTTTTTTGTTTTTCAAATGCAGTTAAGATTAAAAAAAAATTTAAAAAAAATTATTGATTTGTTTTCTATGTGATATCGAAGAGAAGTGTAAAAAACTTAATTTTTAACTGATGATCTACTCTTATCGTAATTTTTTTATTCTTGTCTAAAACTAAACTTCAATTACTAAAAATCCTGACCATATTGGAAAAAACTTTTATTACAAAATTAAGGCTTTAATTGAATATTTTTTTTTTTTTTTTCAAATGCAGTTAAGATTAAAAAAAATATTGATTTGTTTTCTATGTGATATCGACGAGAAGTGTAAAAAATTTGATTTTTATCTGATGATCATAATTTTACTCTTATCGTAATTTTTTTATTCTTGTCTAAAACTAAACTTCAATTACTAAAAATCCTGACCATATTGGAAAAGTTTTATTTTTATAAATTAATATTCATAATTATTCTTTTGCTTTCCAACTCCCCAATCATTAAACATTTCTCGGTTATTTTTCTTTTAAATACACTCAAAAAAAGTGAACTCTCTATTTCACTAAAGCCAATTTAACTTTATTTTAGTTCATAGAATTATTATGTTTGGAGAAAGTTTCCTTTACTCTAATAATATTTTTTCGTACGATAGTTAAATTAATTAAAACCGAGGGAAAACATATACACAAATTAAGCATAAAGATTAACTAAATTCGTGTCTTCTACAAAATGGTTCATTATTTCTTTAAATTTGCAAATTTTAATACAAATGCGTTCATCATTAACTACGTATGTCCCTAAAGACATTCTTGCAATTTGTAACTCCAATTTTTTCCTTAAAACAAAAAATTTTTCTTTAACAAATGAAAAAACTTAATTACGTCTAATAAATTTTCTTGAATTTGTCGAAAAATATTTACTTATTTTAATGACATCGGCGTGATGCCAGCGTTTGTAATACTGTTTAGTTCAAATTTTCTAAAAATATTCAAAATTTTCTAAAATTAACCGAATGTTTTCTTCCTGGTGGGTTCACTGTTTTTTTTTCAGTGTATTATCAAAATAAATTTCAGCATATTTATTGCACCCACCATTACGATGTTTTTTTTTGAAAATTTATGATGTAAAATAGATATTTTATCCAAAATACCCAAAGATATTTTTATCCAAAATACCCAAAGATATTTTTTCAAAAAAATTTCCCATTAATTTTGAATTGAATTTAATTTTCACATTCTTTTCTATTCCGTCATTTTTTTTTTTTAGAAAATTGTACCAAAAATTAATATTTGAAGATTTTTTTCAAATACACTCAAAAAAAGTGAACCCTATATTTTACTAAAGCTGATTTAATTCTATTTTAGTTGACGTAATTATTACATTTTAAGAAAGTTTCCATGACTTTAATATTTTTTGCTTACTTTAGGTAAATTAACTAAAGCAGGGGGAAAAATTATACACAAAGGAAGCATAAAGATTAACTAAATTTGTAAATTTTATCAATAATGCGCCCATCATGAACTTCGTATGGCACTAGGTTAGATTAGGTTAGGTTAGGTAAGGTGGCAGCCCGATGTATCAGGCTCACTTAGACTATTAAGTCCATTGTGATACCACATTGGTGAACTTTTATCACTGAGTGCTGCCCGATTCCATGTTAAGCTCAATGACAAGGGACCTCGTATGGCACTAAAGACATTCTTGCAATTATGAACACTAATTTTTTCCTTCAAACTACAAAATTTTCTTTAAGAAGTGAAAAAAATTTATTATGTCTAATAAATTTTCTTGAATTTGTCGAAAAATATTAACTTATTTTTGTGATATCGGAGTGGTGTCAGCGTTTGTAATACTGTTCAGTTAAAAATTTCCAAAAAATATTCAAAATTTTCTAAAACTAACCAAATTTTTTCTTTATGATGGGTTCACTGTTTTTTCATTGTACCAAAATATACTTGCCAAATATTTTTCTTGAAGGGTATTTTTCCATTAAAAAAAAAACTTGCATAAATTTGGTTCCCTATGCAAATATTTGGAAAATGTGTTCCAATTATTATTATATTATTATTATTTACTTATTTATTGTTGTTTTATGCAAATTTTATTTCCTAGCTAACCTTGTGATGTTTGAAAGTTTTAAAAATTTTATTTCTATATAAATTGTCAAATATTTCATTAAAAATTTGTTAAATTTAAATAATTACTGACATTTTGATTTCAGGACAAAATAACAATCACAAAGTATCCTTCAATAGACATTTTTGTAAAAATTTTGTTGTCATGGAAAATTTGGCAAAATTTTATTCTATGAAAGATTCTCGCCAATATTGACTTTCTATAGAAAAAAATGTATAGAAATAGTTTCTTCAGAAAAATAATTTGTTGAAATTTCCTAAAATAGTTTATACCGAATATTTTTTAACCCTCTAATGCCCCAATTTTCCTGACCACCTGATTAAATTTTCAATGTTAACGACACAAAAGCAAGAAAACTAAACAAGATAAATTTATACGGTAAAATTCAGTATATGCTGCAAAGCCTCTTGAACAGTTTAAGTTTTCTCTTTATTTTACCCATTTTTGTTGTCTTAAGGTGCGTTTTACTAAAAGCTTCCTTATTAAATGAAGCCCGCCTAAAGGCGGGATTGGGCATTAGAGGGTTAAAATTATTGATTCCCTAAAAAACTGTAGTAAAAATGTCGTTATAGGAAATATTATGAAAATATCATTTCCAAAAATATGTTGGTCCAATTTTGGTTTTCAACAAAAAAAAATTAGAAAAAAATCTTTTTACCAAATTATGTCAAATTTGTTTTGCAATTTTATTTCTAAACATTTTTTTGTGATGGGCTGTTTTTGGTCAATTTTTTTAAGATGCAAATAGAACAAATTTATTTCATAATTTCCTGGACGTTTCGTCGACTTTTTTCCGACTTTTTCAACAGGGTTTTTTTAATCTGTTGAAAAAGTCGGAAAAACCCGACGAAACGTTCAGGAAATGATAAAATAAATTTGTTTTATTTGTTAAAAAAAATTCCTGTTGAAAAAGTTAAAATTGTTGATTCCCTAAAAAACTGTAGTAAAAATGTCTTATAGGAAATATTATCAAAATATCATTTCCAAAAAATGTTGGTCCAATTTTGGTTTTCAAAAAAAAAAAATTAGAAAAAAAATCTTTTTAACAAATTATGTCAAATTTGTTTGTAATATTTTGTTATTTCTAAACATTTTTTTTAAGTTTTTAATTCTTTGTGATGGGCTGTTTTTGGTCAATTTTTTGAAGATGCAAATAGAAAAAATTTATTTCATCATTTCCTGGACGTTTCGTCGGCTTTTTTCCGACTTTTTCAACAGGGTTTTTTAACCTTTTGAAAAAGTCGGAAAAACCGACAAAACGTCCAGGAAATGATAAAATAAATTTGTTTTATTTATTTATTAAAAAAACTCCTGTTTAAAAAGTTAAAATTATTGCTTCCCTCAAAAACTGTAGTAAAAATGTCGTTATAGGAAATATTATGAAAATATCATTTCCAAAAAAATGTTGGTCTAATTTTGGTTTTCAACAAAAAAAATTAGAAAAAAATCTTTTTAACAAATTATGTCAAATTTGATTTTAATATTTATTTCTAAACATTTTTTTAAGTTTTTAATTCTTTGGGCAGTTTTTGGTCAATTTTTTGAAGATGCAAATAGAATAAATTTATTTCATCATTTCCTGGACGTTTCGTCGGCTTTTTTCCAACTTTTTCAACAGGAGCTTTTTTTATAATAAATAAAACAAATTTATTTTATCTTATTCAACAGGTTAAAAAAAACCTGTTGAAAAAGTCGGAAAAAGGCCGACGAAACGTCCAGGAAATGATGAAATAAATTTGTTTTATTTGCATCTACAAAAAATTTACCAAAAATAGCCCATCACAAAGAATTCAAAACTTAAATCTTACATTGGTCATTACAGACAAATAATAATAATAATAATAATCGGAGGGCCAGCCGAAAAAGAAAGTCAGTAACATCTACGAATAAACTACGGAGGAACAATAACAAATACGAAGGATTTTTTTAAGATTTTGTTATAAATAATTTATAAACATTTTGTAATAATACAATTCCATAAATATTGTTCCCTAAAATTGTACTCCACAATTTGAGATTTCCACAAAGCATTATTAATAAAACCTGTAAAATATAATGTCCTGTAGTAGTTTTCAACTGTAGTTCACGAAATTAAATCTTCTCAATTTAGCTACAAACAAATAATTATTTTGCAATAAAAAATATGTTAAATTTAGCGTTAGGTTTTTTTTCTGTGTACGGACAACATTCCGTTTGTAATAAAATACTGACAATATGGTTTTTGCAAACTCCTCTGAACATTGAAAGTATTGAAATATTTTTATATAAAATAAAATGTTTATAAAAACAAGTTGTAACCAAATTTTCTGTCAAAGCAAATTTTTAAAATTTGTTTGAATAAAAATTCTACAAAAATATCACAAATATTCAATAGAGGAAAATATTCAAAATTTTTAAATATAAATTTTGGTAATTTTAAAAACTATGTTTCCTTATTAAATTATTTTCGATATTTTATCAGACTTGTTTTTGTACAGAATATTTTATCGAAATAATTTTCTCTGCGAATATAAACTTTTCTATCCAAAACAAACTTCCAAAATATTTTCGGTACCAGGGTAAAATTTTTCTCTACCCAATACCTTCACCGCTTTAAAGATATTTGTTGGATATATTTCTTAAACCTCTCTATGTATGTAACAAAAACAAACTATAAAATCATCTTTATTACAGTTTTATAGATTGTATGAGTAAATTCCATTTGCTAATTCTCAAGTGTTTTTCTTGGCTAATCACATCATAATTCAAAATGAGTTAAGTAGTCTAGACCCAGTCTCAGTGATGTCTAGCATGAGCTCCTCTTCAATTTCGATATTGAAGTGTCATTATAAGATAGATATTCAAGAGTATTATTGTTATTTTAATACATTCATGCATTTTATGAGTTGGTGTAAAGTTAGTCTTTTGCAGTCTCCTCTGCATCTGACAATGTCAATCAATTGTTCACATACAAAAACCACAATCATCGAAAAGTTTCCTTGTATATCATAGAAGACACAGTTTGTTTTTTTATTATAGATACAGATTGTGTCAAAATGTTAGATGTTAGTTGGAGACTTTGTGGCTGTCATGTGGGTTTATGTCTTAAGTCTTTTGTTTTGCTATCAGCAATACAGTAAATGTTCTGGGGGTTTCCTTCTTTTTTTTTGATATTTGTTTTTGTTTTATTAAGCCAGTGAAATCCTCTCAAAGAACATCTTTAATGACATATAATTATATGTATGGAGGCTATACGCCCCCTAAAGCCACCAGGGCAAGTGTTGTGCAAAGGAAGCAGAATAATTGTATTTTTTTTTTAGATAATATTTGTAATTCCCCCTATGACTATTGTGATAAATGTATTTCATTGGCAATTGTGATTTATTGAATAAAATCAGTAGCTGTTTCTAAATTATGTATCTATCTCAAACGGAAATGACAAATGCCTAACAAAAACGGATTTGTAAAATATAAAATTGTAATGTTGTGACATTTAGAACAATATGAAGTCATTACTTATTCCCAATGGGCAAAAGTGTAGGTGACTCACAGGCGTGGGCAAGAAATATATTACTTTAGTGATGGTGTCTTGTAACTACTGGTTTAAAATGACCACAAATTATAGTAGTTGGAATTACAAAATAGGGAAAGTAAAAGTCATCGATGATAATATCACAAATTTATGGTTTCATTCAAATTTACCGAAGTCCAACATTTAGAATATTTATCTGAATTTTTGAAGAAACATAGAAATCCAGCAAAAAAAAGCGTCACCAAAAAAGTAATGAAAATGTTCTTGTTGGATCCGGAAGTGGTGCAAAATTGACGCAGAAGCGATGAATTTAACATGGGTTTGTCATATGACGAAAATTCTCCATTTCAACAGCCGTTGCACTGAATTTGCATCACTTCTTTAGGTGTGATCCGAATTCAATGCTTTGGATGTAAATTAAAAAAATTATGATATTTTGTCAAATAAATAATTTTTATAATTTTGATGGATTCTAAAGCTAGTCAGAAACGTTTGACCTCAAATATTTCAAAAATTCAAAATTTTTCAGATTGGTTTTAGCATTTTTTCGACAAAATTTAAATAATTTGTACCATTTCATGAATTCTTACTCTGTTTTTAACCTCTTTGAAACAAAAAAGTTAATACAAAATTAAAAGAACTTCTTGTGAAGTTAAAATAAAGAACATCATTGGGAGTAAATCTACTGGAAGTGCATTTAGAGTTGTGCCTTTGGAAGAACTTCCATAGATTCCATGTCCTTAAAATACGAATACAAATTTAGCTTAGCATTAGAAGACGTATTTCTCTAATATAAAGTTTTTTCCCTTGTCCAAAAGTCGATAAACTTTTCACTAAAGTCGTATTGTCCTTATAATTAAGTGATTTCACTTAAAAATGGGTATCATAACATGAAACAGAAAACTTTTTTGGGGTAAGGTCAACTTGACTTTTAATAATTCAGAAAAATTCTTGAAATTTAATTAAATTGTCTTTAAATTTGTTGTCTTTTTGCATCTTGACTTCAAAGCAAAAAATCGTTCAAAAATAGGACATTTTTTCAACACTTTATTTTAAAGACGGCTTTTACTTGAAACATAGCATAATTTCTACTGAAATAATAATTTTCGACACTGAATTTGGAAAATAAAGTTGTCGTTAACTCGTTTTTAAAGTATTTTGATAGCATATGAAGAAAAAAATCTGAAAAACCCAAAAGTTCAAATTTGCTTCCTAGAAGCAAGTACACAAAACGAAAATTTTAAAGAGAATTGTGTCTTAAAAGTATCCTTACTTGTATTCTTCGCTTCTTTGGCTCGGAATCAATACCAAAAATGTTAAAGTAAAGACAAAATCTTTGGAACCGGGCATGCTTTTTTCAGTGTAGTTTTATAGGCCGATTTTCATTGCAATAGCTTGGAAATTTTAAGAATTGCCGACCGACTTCTCAAAATTTGATAAAAAAAATCAAACTTCGAATTTTTAAAGGTTGACTTTTGAAGTCTTTGAAATTTTAAGAGACGCCTTCTTGATTTTTAGGTTATTTATCATTAAGCTTTTACATACACTGGTCCTGACTTTTTTCATTGCGATATTGAAAGTCGTATTTGGCCAAAAATGAAAAGTAAATTTTTTGCAAATGATGAAAATTAGAAAAATCGAATTTGTAGCCGGCAAACTTTGAAAAGGCTTTAATGTACATAAATGGAAACCTTTTGTCTTCTTAAAAAATGAAATTATCCATCATTTACCGGCTGCAAGAAATTCTCTTCTTAACCGCTTTACTTCTATAATGTTTAGGAATTGCAGCTTCAATTGCTCTAAACTGCATTCTACATTGAAAATTGGTTACCATGGAGATTATAGTAAATTTTAGACCTATGAATAACAAACTTACTATGGATGTCAAATGGATTTGCGAAGGTGGTCCGATAATCGGCTACTGTAAGGATATCGGCGTTTTTCTCAACAACTGCCAGTTCTGACTCGAACATTATGTTTTTACGCAAATTCCAGAAAACTGATAAATGGATCCCATCAGACGCTGATTCCATTTTTGTTCTCGGAAGGTATATCGAACATCAAAATAAAACCGATAGAGTGTCGACAATGAAGACCATACATGGGTCCAATAGTAAATACCTGCTACAAAGAAAAAGTCGAAACAGTTGTATGCATCCTTTCCTGGCATACAACTCCGAATTGGAGAAACCGTGATGTTTCACCATTCTAGTGCCGTGACATTTATCTCACCAGAGATACGATGTTCGAAAATTCATACAACCCTTTTTGTGAAAACTTTTGTCGTATAATATTGTGAAAAATGTTTATGCCTTTTTGATAAGACTGTACCTTAAATTTCCAATATTTTCAGGTCAGGAGCCATTTTTTTTGTCACTATAGCATGTTTCACCATTCTAGTGCCGTGACATTTATCTCACCAGAGATACGATGTTCGAAAATTCGTACAACCCTTTTTGTGAAAACTTTTGTCGTATAATATTGTGAAAAATGTTTATGCCTTTTTGATAAGACTGTACCTTAAATTTCCAATATTTTCAGGTCAGGAGCCATTTTTTTTTGTCACTATAGCATGGATTTCGTGGAATTCAATTATTAAATCGCCAAATTATGTTTAATATTGCAGCAGTCTTATTTGGACCATAGCGTTTCGCTGCGCTACCACTCACTGAAAAAAATATTGTCGTGAGGTCCTTATAACATAATTAAGTGATTTCACTTAAAAATGGGTATCATAACATCAAAGAAAAAATGTTGGGCTAAGGTCAACTTGACTTTTAATAATTCAGAAAAATGCTTGAAATTTAATGAAATTGTCTTTAAATTTGTTGTCTTTTTGCATCTAGACTACAAAGCAAAATATCGTTCAAATATAGGATATGTCTTTCAACACTTTATTTTAAAGACTTTTTTACTTGAAACATAGCATAATTTCTACTGGAAGTCGAGTCTTAATTTGGAAAATAAAGTTGTCGTTAACTCGTTTTTAAAGGACTTTGATAGCATATGAAGAAAAAAAGCTGAAAAACGAAAAATTAAAATTTGCTTCCTAGTACACAAGTGCACAAAACCCAAATTTCAAAGAGAATTGTGTCTTAAAAGTATCCTTAATACTTTTATTCTCCGCTTCTTTGGCTCGGAATCAAAACCCAAAATTTTTAAAGTAAAGACAAAATCATTGGATTCGGGCATACTTTTTTTACAGTGCAATAATTTCTTTTTTGATACAAGAACATTTTGTTCACATTGAGATGCTTGAGATCTCCAAATCTTTCGAAAATCGATTTATCGTTTTATAATTATTTTTGATTTCAAAAGAATCAGATTCGTCGAAATTTAAGATCACCAAATTAAGGCTTCGATTCTTTTTCTAAAAATGTCGATTGGGTGAAATGTCAACTTTGAACTTTTTAATCCCTTATAATTCCAAAACATGGTACATAAATTACGATCCAACCGTACTTGGGGACATTGTCGCTTGTTTTGCTATGCGTTAAAATCATAGTTTTATATATAGTTTTACCTTCTGAATGTATTACATAATGTTTGATATAGTTTGATAGACAAGGCTATTATGTCTTGAGCGTAAGAAGACAAAACCCTTTATCACAGGCTTAACATTGAAATAATTTTTAGGCATCAAATTGGGATCAACTGTGTGATTCGTTTTAACTTCAATTCAAAGAGTTTTTTTCACAAAAATAAATACTTACATTATATATTATAAGACTATAAGGTCATGTCAGAATCTTAATAGAAATTAGATGACCTTATACCATCTTAGTTGTAGCTTTTGAAATAGAAACGCAAACTGAACACACCTATTTATGGCTATAGCTTAAATATGATATGAACTTCAGGGTGTAAAGCAAGTTGACTTTAAAAAATATGATTTAATTAATTGTTTTAGTTAGTTTTTTTTTTTGTAAGAATATATTAATCAAATAAAAAATTTATAAAAGCTAAATAAACTTTTGATGTGGATAATTTAGATAATCTTAGATTTTATATGATACATTATGGTACATCCCCATTATTTATTATTATTTTGTAGTTTTTTTTTTCTTCTGCTCCAATTTTAACCTTCTTCAAAGAATTATAATACTTTAATTTAATTTAAAATTTAAATGAATACATTAAACAATACAAATTGCTACATGATATTGTATATAGACATGAACAATGTAGCGAGAAAATTATTATTCGTCAGAAATAAAATTGTTGCAATTTAGACTGACAGACCGACAGACAAATAAACAAATTAATTAATGCTGTTTCATTCTCATTGCTTCACTCTATGGTTCTCCCCCAAAAAACAGCCAATAAATTTATCCAAAACTGAACACACCCTTGCCTTGTTTTAATTGTAAGAGTGTAAATGTTTATTCGTAAATATCTTTGCCATTTTTTTTTCTTTCGTCTTTTTTTTACTTTATTTTCATTGGCATATGTCAAGGTTAGATTGTCAGTTTATGAAATGAACACAATTCAGAAATAAATGCCTTATGTTCACGAACCAAAGTGTTGGCGTTTTTTTTTTGGCTAGATAGCCGGTCGTCTTTGAGTAAACATCAAAGCCAAAAATGTAGATTTTTTGGTCTATTGTTGCAAGTACCAGAAACGGAAAACACGTTTTTATTTAGCAGTAGCCACTTTGATTTTTTTCTGGGATGGTAATGGTTTTAATTGTTTTTTTGTTTGTTTTCTATATTGTTAAAAAGGTTTTTGGCTTTTTTAACCATGCAAGGGTATTACACATGAAAAATTTTCCACACAGTCATTTACCCAAGTAATAATTAATTAAATGAAAAAAAACGATCCTAAAAACTAACGCACATGCAAGACTAACATTGTTTTTGGTGTAACGGCTTGTAAAGCCCATTCAAGTATTTAATCGTGAAAAAAAACCAAGCAAAAAAATACACGCATTCAAAAAACCAAAAAATAATGCACACATAAAATAATTGTTCACATCGAATTATGGTGCTACAGGGTCGTTAATGTTATTTAATTTAATTAAATGGTGCAAACTATCTCAAAAATGGACAAAAAGTTGATGGTGTAATCTTAGAGTATTGCACTAATAAGCCCAGAAATAAAAAACTAAACAAAAGACTTAAGCAACAAACTTGTTTGTTGTCATTATTTCGGCTTGTCACATCTGATCAAATTTCTGTTAGAATCTCAACTGAATCATTCTCTCTCCTCTTATCTCTCTCTCTCTCTCTCTCTTTAGTTTCGACAAATGATTTCCACACATGTTACCGCCTTTTGGTTTTTGTCGTAATCGTATTAAGACGATTGCACATTGAGTAACTAAGATTTAAGATTCTATAAAGAACACCTACAGAGCATATCGGAAGTGTGTCTATTGTGTAAATATACAGCCACTGATATTTGATAGGTTACAGGTAATCTAAGAACTTTTGGAAAACTTTTATATTGTCTTTGCATATGATTACGCTTTGAAGCCATGGTTCAAGAAATTACAATTTGTGGTAAAGAATCCATGATATTTTTACAAACTTTACCATAGTTTATTAAATCAAATCATACAAATAAAATATATAAATAAAATATATTTCATAAAATTTATATAGTTTCATATTCACACGAGGTATTCCACTTTTCCATAATACAATTTTCTTCTTTCTGTTTATGGCATGCCGAGAGGTAAAAACTCTTGGAAATTTTGTCAAAATTTTATTTCTATAGAAATTTGTATCAAAATTTAATTTCTACACAAAATTTTGTCCCAATTTTATTTCAATAGAACATTTTGTCCATTTTTTATTACTTTAAAAAATTTTTTGTAAAATGTCATTTCTGTAAACAAGTTTGTCAAAATTTTATTCTGTAAAAAATTTTGTTAAAATTTTATTCTACAGAAAATTTTGTTACAATTTTATTTCTATAAAAATTTTGTCAAAATTTTATTTCTATAGAAAATATTGTCAAAATTTTCTTTCTTTAGAAAATTTTGTCAAAAAGATAGTTTTATAGAAAATTTTGTCAAAATTGTATTTCTATAGAAAATTTTGTCCAAATTTTATTTTTATTGAAAATTTTGCCAAAATTTTATTTCTATAGGAAATTTTATCAAAATTTTATTTCTATAGAAAATTTTGTCAACATTTTATTTCTATAGAAAATTTTGTCAAAATTTTATTTCTTTAGAAAATTTTGTCAAAATTTTTTTCTATAGAACAATTTTATTTCTATAGAAAATTTTGTCAAAATTTTCTTGCTTTAGAAAATTTTGTCAAAAAGATAGTTTTATAGAAAATTTTGTCCAAATTTTATTTTTATTGAAAATTTTGCCAAAATTTTATTTCTATAGGAAATTTTATCAAAATTTTATTTCTATAGAAAATTTTGTCAAAATTTTATTTCTATAGAAAATTTTGTCAAAATTTTATTTCTATAGAAAATTTTGTCAAAATTTTATTTCTTTAGAAAATTTTGTCAAAATTTTCTTCTATAGAAAATTTTATCAAAATTTTATTTCTATAGGAAATTTTGTTAAAATTTTAATTATATAGAAAATTTTGTTAAAATTTTATTTTTATAGAAAATTTTGTCAAAATTTTATTTCCATAGAAAATTTTGTCAAAATTTTATTTCTATAGAAAACTTTGTCAAAATTGCATTTCTATAGAAAATTTTGTCAAAATTGCATTTCTATAGAAAATTTTGTCAAAACATTATTTCTACACAATATTTTCCCAAATTTTATTTATATTGAAATATTTTGTCAAAATTTTATTTCTATCGAAAATTTTTAATTATATAGAAAATTTGTGAAGAACCTTTTCGTTGAAGAGGAACAATTTAAAACGTACCAAGACATCAAAAATTTTACCAATCTACCAAACAGTACAAATCTATCATTTTTGGTAGAATTCTACCAACTCTGGCAACCATGGGCGGAACCCTTCTATAAAAAAACTTGTGAATCAATAAAAACGATGGCGGTCGCATAGATGAAAACCCAACTTTTATCAAAATTTTATTTGTATAGAAAATTTTGTCAAAATTTTATTTCTATAGAAAATTTTGTCAAAATTTTATTTCTTTAGAAGATTTTTTCAAAATTTTATTTCTTTAAAAAAATTTTGTCAAAATTTTATTTCTTTAAAAAAATTTTTTCAATATTTTATTTTTATAAAAATTTTGTCAACATTGTATTTCTAAAGAAAATTTCGTCAAAATTGTATTTCTATAGAAAATTTTGTCAAAATTGTATTTCTATAGAAAATTTCGTCAAAATTTTATTTCTATAGAAAATTTTGTCAAAATTTTATTTCTATAGAAAATTTTGTCAATATTTTATTTCTATAGAAAATTTCGTCAAAATTGTATTTCTGTAGAAAATGTTGTCAAAATTGTATTTCTATAGAAAATGTTGTCAAAATTGTATTGAAAATTTTGTCCAAATTTTAATTCTGTAGAAAATTTTGTCAATATTTTATTTCTATAGAAAATTTTGTCAACATTTTATTTCTATAGAAAATTTTGTCAAAATTTTATTTCTATAGAAAATTTTGTCAAAATTTTATTTCTATAGAAAATTTTGCCAAAATTTTATTTCTATAGAAAATTTTGTCAAAATTTTATTTCTGTAGAAAATTTTGTCAAAATTTTATTTCTACAGAAAATTTTGTCAAAATTTTATATCTACCCGTGTAAAAATTGGGGGATCTGATTTGATATGGTTAAATCTGAGCCAAGATATGGTCAGATCTGAGCAGATCCGAAAAATGGTTATATCTGGTCAGATCTAAATACTATGAAATTGGATCTGATCAGATCTCAAAAATGAGACACATCTAATCAGATCTAATTTGATATAATTGTATATTATTTGATACAATTGTATATTATTTGATACAATTGTATCTTTCGAGATCTTTCAACACATAAAAGCCCATAATTTGTATATCAAATGAGATCAATTGTTTTATTTAATAATACAGACAAAAAGTATGTGCATAATAAATATGTTTAATTTAAATTGATCCATCAAAGCTATTTAAGAGTATTGACAGTTGAGTTAGAGTGTTGTCCAAGGGTTTTTTCTTTTGTTTCTTCTGCTTTGGACTTAGACACGCGAATAAAGTATTACAGCGTTAAGGCAATCTGCAATGAAATTAAGTAAAAAAAAAACAATTATTAAACAAATATATGAATAAACAAATATGGGAATATATTGAACTATGTAAGCAAGTATTAGTATTGTTTTGGATCATTCTTCTTTAAGTTGCAATAAAAATTGCCATATAATTTTATGTTGCTTTTAATACTCACATTTAAAGTGTATTCGGGATTAGGTTAGGTATAGCGATAGGCTGTTGTTTTAGGCTCATACATACTATTCAGACCATCATGACATCACAGTGATCAACATCTCACTTATCACTGACTGCTGCTCGATTCAATAATTAGCTCAATAACATGGGACCTCCTTGTTGTAATCGAGTCCTATCGGCATTTCACGTTGCGCTGAAACAACTTAGAGAATCTTTGAAGCAGAAATGTCACCAACATTACTGCGAGGAGATAATCCACCGCCGAAATAATTTTTGGTGTTGATCGGAACTGGGATTGAACCCGTGACCTTTTGAATGCAAGGCGGGCATGTTAACCAGTACACCACTGAGGTTTTCTTTTTTTCCAAATCTAGAAAATAGTAAAACAATATGAAAATGACTACTAAGGAAATAACAAATACAATCTACTTACCTACATAATCTCCGCAATAAAGGAAACGATATACACTTTATCAAAGGAACACATTTAAAACAAATATATTAAATTTATTAATTTTCTCAGCTAGTCTTGCGTTAAATTTGTTTAGAAGTGATGCCCCTGACGGCGTTGACATTTGACATAATGACATTGAGGTTGTTGTTAAAACTGATGGATCGTTCACACTAAAAACATGAAGCACTTTTATAATGTATAGAACCCATTTATTAGAACGTATGATAGATGAAACAAGAAGAAACTTTTGTTGTTTGAAATTTTAAATTAAATTTACTATATGAATATTAAAATCATCTTGACTAATGAGGCTCATTTCACTCGGTGCCTGCGTCACCTTCTTGCTTAGAAAACCAAGAAGGTATTGAAGCACCCATCCTCAAGGTACGACTTTTTGGTGATCTGGGCAACGTTTACTTTTTACAATTACGACAAGCAACAAAACCATTGCTCTTTTGAAGGAAACGTTTCCCGCGATTAAAAATGTTTTAAATAAAATGTAAATTACTATCTCCGAGTGGGACATATATTAAAAAGGGCGACTTGTTCAGAAATGTTATTGCATAATCAAAATCTACTAAACGTTTTTTTAATGTTTGAAGTTCTATTAATTAAGCAAACTACTAACTTTTGGGCAGTATGTCTGTTATTCCAAACTAACAGATTGTACTTTCGCAGAAAAACTGCGAAAACAGCACTTTTTTGTTTACCAAAAAAACAGCAGTCAATGTTTCCTACAGCAGTCTTTTTATATGAGTATATTTCAAAATAAAAATTCATTTTGTAATCTACTTAGGATACTAAATAATGCTTTGGATGAAAGGTTAATTAAACTCCAAGCGCATGGGAACGACAAATACTAAATGAGTGTTTTGATGAAACCCACATTTTTCTTACTACTCGAGGTGTCAAGTGGATAGAAATATCTACACATCCCTTTTATATAAAAATACCAAAACTAATATCTATACTGTACAATTAATAAAAAAAGGCGTTTCTTTGCGCATTTTCAACAATTTATTTTTATTACTCTTTTTGACGTCAACCAGCAGTATGCGATAAAACATTTAAAAACTGGCGCTGATTATTATATCCATTTCCAAAACTGACTGTTTTAGATTGTTAAACCATCTGAAGTGAAGGAGCTCAACCATGTTCTGAAACTCGAAAAACATGTTTATAAACTGCCAAATACTTTAAGATGTATTATGTAAGTTCGTTAAATAAACAAAAGTTATTTTTCCATCTGTAACTTTGTGTATATATCTCGAATAGTTTTTTAGACGTGTATTTCAAAAATCTTTTTAACTTATTCATGATTTTTTTTATTATATTTTGGACCGTATTTAACCCCATATATAGTCAGATATGATGTTATATCTACCATATCTTATTAGATATAGTGCTATATATGGTCCTATCTAAGCATATATTATTAGATATGCCAGATATAATTAGATATTATACTATACATGATGAGATCTGCAATTATATCTAACCAGATCTAGCACCATATATAGCATATCTGTGCATATCTATTTATGTCTGAACCAATATCTGAACAGATCCAATTAGATCCAATTTTATATTATTAGATAGGATTGGATCCTCCAATTTTTACACGGGTATAGAAAATTTTGTCAAAATTGTATTTCTATAGAAAATTTCGTCAAAATTTTATATCTATAGAAAATTTTGTTAAAATTTTAATTATATAGAAAATTTTGCTAAAATTTTATTTTTATAGGAAATTTTGTCAAAATTTTATTTCCATAGAAAATTTTGTCAAAATTTTATTTCTATAGAAAACTTTGTCAAAATTACATTTCTATAGAAAATTTTGTCAAAATTGCATTTCTATAGAAAATTTTGTCAAAACATTATTTCTACACAATATTTTCCCAAATTTTATTTATATTGAAATATTTTGTCAAAATTTTATTTCTATAGAAAATTTTGTAAAAATTTTAATTATATAGAACATTTTGTAAAAAGTTTAATTATATAGAAAATTTTGTTAAAATTTTAATTATATAGAAAATTTGTGAAGAACCTTTTAGTTGGAGAGGAACAATTTAAAACGTACCAAGACATCAAAAATTTTACCAATCTACCAAACAGTACAAATCTATCATTTTTGGTAGAATTCTACCAACTCTGGCAACCATGGGCGGAACCCTTCTATAAAAAAACTTGTGAATCAATAAAAACGATGGCGGTCACATAGATGAAAACCCAACGTACCACCTTGAATAGCATCAAACCGAATACCAAACAAAAAAAAATGTATTGCTATAGAAAATTTTGTTTCCTTTGAAAATTTTGTCAACATTTTATTTCCATTGAAAATTTTGTTAAAATTTTATTTCCTTTGAAAATTTTGTCAACATTTTATTTCCATTGAAAATTTTGTCAAAATTTTATTTCCATTGAAAATTTTATCAAAATTTTATTTCTATTGAAAATTTTGTCAAAATTTTATTTCTATGGACAATTTTGTCAAAATTTTATTTCTATAGAAAATTTTGTCAAAATTTTATTTCTATAGAAAATTTATTTATTTATCTATAGAAAATTAGTTAAGAGGTAGTTAGTTGAAGAGGAATAATTTGAAAAATCTACCAAAACATCAAGAACTCTATCAATCTACCAAACAGTAAAAAAATCTAACATTTTTTGTAGAATTCTGCCAAAAGTTGGTGGGACCCTTCTGTAACATAAATCTAATCTTGTGAATTATAAAAAAACAATGGCGGAAGCATAGATGAAAACCCAACATATGACCATCTTGAATAGCATGTGTGATCGTAGGTATCGAAGGAAAAGAGCACCTTGCACAGAACGCAAACGCTATTTACCATACAAATACAGGATATTGTTTCTATTTCATTTTTAAGAAAACTTCTACAGCAGGAGTGTCCACATTTGGTAAAATAAGCAAATACAATCTGGATGTGACTCCGATAGTAGCATTTTATTGAAGTAAATTGTTGTTGCCCGTTGAGAATAAAATGATATTCCTACCGCCCTTGTATATCGCATCGAGTTCCTCCGTCTGGCTCACTGATTGATGTAGACAAGGACTCCTAGAGACATCCATCCATGGACATAAATTATAAATTTATCCATATTGTGTAATTCGCATATTTATTCAATTCCTTCTATTTATTGGACTCTTTTTGGAATTATGTCACTTGACATAACTTTACTTTCAACCGTGAAAGCAAAAATAAGGAACCAATTTCATATTGGGTAAAAATATTGCCCTTAACACAATACGCCCAGAGGTATTAAGGCAAACATCCAAACGATGCCGTTGAATCTTTTAGGGAAATGTGGATTTTTAGGAAATGTGGATTTTGATTCTAAGTCAAAGTTATGAACAGATTTTGATGGAAATATACATATCCTCAGAAAAATGTCGACGAAAATTTCGATGGCCGATTTTATTTTGGTTCATGGTAATTAGTTGATCTTTGTTACATTTTTCTAAAATGAGTACATTTTCTTTGAAATAACTAAAATTAATTTGATTTAAAATTTTCTAAAATAAACCCACATTTTCTTTTTCATGGTGAGGTAACTTTTATGTGTGTAGGGTCTTCAGTCACTCCATTTGTTAAAACCTATGAAGAACACTTGGAGATTTAGCAATATATGAACAAATACCTACACAACACAAATACCTATATATACTGTGTGAAATCACAATTGGCTTATATAACTTAATATTTTATATGTACTGTAAATGAATTGACAAATTTTCTATATTATGTATCTTATAGGCAAAAGCAAAAAATATTTCCAATATTGGACGTCAATACTTTCTAATTTTATGTTAGACACACGTGGTCCAATCTTAAATCATGATTTCCATAATATCCATATTATTGCCGCTTATTTTTCACATTTGTTTTTTTGCTCACTCTATATTTAACAAATCACATATTTCAATTAACATGTCAACTACACATATATGGACATGTTATCCAATAGCCCAATTTTTAAATTTTTCCTCTACAAGGCGGTGATCCAGGCACAATATACTCCAGTTACATCATACAATTACACACACAAAAAAATTGTAAGATAAATTTTAGCATTTATCCACTTCAGTGAATAGTCAGATAGTCAGCCGTTTATGCGAATGGGTGGAGTGTCATAGCAAATATCAAAAATCAAACATTCTCACTCTTGGTTTCTATCATTTATCTCAACACTTTGGCTGGACATAAAATCAACAGAAAACTGCACGCAGACATTCTCTGACCGAGTTGCATAAAAATAAAAATGGTAATCAAATTAATTGGTGATTTGAAATCATTGAATCAGTGAAAAATACGCAGGCATAAACAAAAGACTTAAGAGACAAACTTGAATAGCAGCTGTTACTTTGTACCATGGCTGCCAAACTCGGGTCGAGGTCATGCACGCATTGAACAAGAATTTCAGAAACGTATTTAAATTAAAAAAAAATGTTTTATTTTTTTCCATGGCGATTTATTATAAAAAAATCGACTGGAATGGAATAATTTCTGTGGCCTAAATGACGCTTACGAATTTTATATGGATTTCTGTGTATGAATTGGGTAATGTTTTATGAATCAAATAGAGAACTTTTCGACATTTTTAAAATTTAAAAAAGTCGATTTCGGATCGATTTTCAAAAAAAAAAGAAAATGTGTCGATTAATGGATTTGAAGATTAAAAAAGTCGAGCTCGACAAGTTTATACATACCCGATGGAAATTTCAGCCGGGTTGTATCCATTGTTTATGCAAATGGATGGAGTGTCATGGCAAAATATTAATCAAACACTCACTTTTGTTTTCTATCATTTATCTGAAAACTTTGGCTTTACATAAAATCAACGGAAAACTGCACGCAGACATAAAATAAAAATAAAAATGGTAATCAAATTAATTGGTGATTGGAAATCATTGAATTCTATAACAACAAATAATATTTAAATGTTTCTCGTAGTCGCTATGAAAAATATCCAAGCACAAACAAAAGACTTAAGAAACAAATTTGAATGGCAGCTGTTACTTTGTACCATGGCTGCCAAACTCGGGTCGAGGTCACGCACGCATTGAACAAGAATTACAGATCCGTATTCAAATTGGAAAAAAGGTTTTATTTTTTCCATGGACATTTATTAAAAATTGATTTTTGAAATAAATCGACTAGAATGTTATGATTTCAGTGCCCTAAATATTGCTTGTGAATTTTGTATCGTTTCTTGGGTAACAATTATGCATTGTTATAAAATGCAAAAGGTGAACTTTTCGATATGTTTCAATATTTCTAAAAATCAATGTACAATTTGGAAAAGCTCAAACAATTGCAATTGCTAAATAAAAATCGATTTTTGACGTCCCGACTTGGCACTTTTTGATTGAGCATTGTTATAAGAAGCAAAAGTTTTAGACATTTTTCAAATTTTAAAAAGTCTATTTTTCTAAATTAAAATAAAAACAATTTATAGATTATTTATTTAAAGCTATATGGGTTCCTTGATTACAATTTTTTTTGGTGTGAATTTGAATTTTAAACTTTATTGAAAATGAAATAATTAATAATTCTTCAATCTTTTTTATTTATGAACATAAGCAATCAAAATGCCATTAACAAAATGATTTATACACAAAAAATATATCTCACTCTACCAGGTGCCATAATGTCTCAATCATTCATTCATTCAGAAATCCGTTCATATGCCACATTTTAAATTAATTATGAAATGAATTTTTCATAAAAATGTTAAGCCCATAAACAAAATCACCCATAAGTCTTTGTGGCCAATGTAATAAAATTCTTTTATATGATTTTCTAATTTATAACCACAAATTAATTGTAAATATACTTAGCTAACTAGCACCATACAAAAGATTTAAGCAACGAACGTTTGAACGCAATTACTTTGTCGGATGACGTGCGTAAAACCAAAAATTGGCCTCAATACTTTGCATATCAGCCACAGGGGAGGGAATAACATGACAGCCTCTCATGTCATAAGGCATGAAAAATCTATAATACTATTTTTTTCTTTTCGATTTTTCAAGCTTTTAAATAGTTTCTGTAATGGTTGCGTACCAAGCATAACTAAAAATATCCAGTTACCCCCCAAAATCTCAAGAAAAGAAAAAAAAACGAAGAATGGCATATTCCATAGACGACCATTCACTCATTTGGCCATTAAGAAAAGATAGCCAGACACTGCGAGAAGCTTAGTTAGCCTAGATTTTTCCCCATTTTTTTTTTTTGTCTCTTCTGTATCCTAAAGCTGTAAGTGAGCCAGCCACTTGCAATGAATGCTTTTGGAATTTAATTCAACTGAATTATCATTTCTGTTACTATTTTGCCATTACTAGTATCTGGGAAAATATTGCGTATACGCCTTTTGCTCTGTTGATGCAATTTGGCATAGCATCATGGTTGAAAACTTTTAAACTCGATATGCCATCAATTGAAAGTGATCAAATATAGAGACAACATCAGGTTGCAACTAATGGAACCAACGCCTGTTATGGTTTGAATGGTGCAACGACAGCTAAACGGGTATACTAAAAGGGTTATTACAAAATGGTTTTATAAAAAATATATAGTGTTATGTGGATTAAAGAGAATTGATTTAAGTCAAATGAAACTAAATTAAATTGCAACAACTTACTTAAATTAAATTATAGTATCAAAAAATAAATTAAACTTAATTATTAATTTAAACTAAAAAAATCTATAAAATTAAAATAAAATAATTTAAATAAGATCTTATCAGAGAGTAAAGTTTTTACGATTTTCCTAAATTGAGGAAATTTTTTTATACCCTTCACCATAGGATGGGGGGGGGGGGGGTATTAACTTTGTCATCCCGTTTGTAACACATCGAAATATTGCTCTAAGACCCCTTAAAGTATTTATATTCTGAGTCGTGGTGAAATTCTTAGTCGATATAAGCATGTCCGTTCGTCCGTCGGTTGAAATCACGCTAACTTCCGAACGAAACAAGCTATCGACTTGAAACTTGGGACAAGTAGTTGCTATTGATGTAGGTCGGATGGTATTGCAAATGGGCCATATCGGTCCACTTTTACGTATAGCCCCCACGGGAGCCACCGTGGTGCAATGGTTAGCATGCCCGCCTTGCATACACAAGGTCGTGGGTTCGATTCCTGCTTCGACCGAACACCAAAAAGTTTTTCAGCGGTGGATTATCCCACCTCAGTAATGCTGGTGACATTTCTGAGGATTTCAAAGCTTCTCTAAGTGGTTTCACTGTAATGTGAAACGCCGTTCGGACTCGGCTATAAAAAGAAGGTCCCTTGTCATTGAGTTTAACATGGAATCGGGCAGCACTCAGTGATAAGAGAGAAGTTCACCAATGTGGTATCACAATGGACTGAATAGTCTAAGTGAGCCTGATACATCGGGCTGCCACCTAACCTAACCTAACGTATAGCCCCCATATAAACCGACGTTCAGATTTGGCTTGCGGAGCCTCTTAGAGGAGCAAAATTCATCCGATCTGGTTAAAATTTGGTACATGGTGTTAGTATATGGTATCTAACAACCATGCAAAAATTTGTCCATATCGGTCCATAATTATATATAGCCTCCATATAAACCGATCCCCAGGTTTGAACTCCGGAGCCTCTTGTAGGAGCAAACTTCATCCGATCCGGTTGGAATATGGTACGTGGTGTTGGTATATGGTCTCTAACAACCATGCAAAAATTGGTCCACATCGGCCTATAATTATATATAGCTCCCATATAAATCGATCCCCAGATCTGAGCTCCGGAGCCTCTTGGAGGAGCAAAATTCATCCGATCCGGTAGAAATTTGGTTCGTGGTGTTAGTATATGGTCTCTAATAACAATGCCAGAATTGGTCGATATCGGTCAATAATTATATAAAGCCCCCATATAAACCGATCCCCAGATATGACCTCCGGAGCTTCTTGTAGGAGCAAAATTCATCCGATCCGGTTGAAATTTGGTACATGGTGTTAGTATATGGTCTCTAACAACCATGCAAAAATTGGTCCATATCGGTCCCATATAAACCGAACCCCAGATTTGACCTCCGGAGCCTCTTGGAGGAGCAAAATTCACCCGATACGGTGGAAATTTGGTACATGGTGTTAGTATATGGTCTTTAATAACCATGCAAAAATTGGTCCATATCGGTCCATAATTATATATAGCCCTCATTTAAACCGATCCCCAGATTTGACCTTCGGAGCCCCTTGGAGGACCGAACCCCAGATTTGACCTCCGGAGCCTCTTGGAGGAGCAAAATTCATCCGATCCGGTGGAAATTTGGTACATGGTGTTAGTATATGGTCTTTAATAACCATGCAAAAATTGGTCCATATCGGTCCATAATTATATATAGCCCTCATTTAAACCGATCCCCAGATTTGACCTTCGGAGCCCCTTGGAGGAGCAAACTTCATCCGATCCGGTTGAAATTTGGTTCGTGGTGTTAGTATACGGTCTCTAACAACCATGCAAAAATTGGTCAATATCGGTCCATAATTATATATAGCCCCCATATAAACCGATCCCCAGATTTGAACTCCGGAGCCTCTTGTAGGAGCAAACTTCTTCCGATCCGGTTGAAATATGGTACGTGGTGTTGGTATATGGTCTCTAACAGCCATGCAAAAATTGGTCCATATCGGTCCATAATTATATATAGCCCTCATATAAACCGATCCCCAGATTTGACCTTCGGAGTCCCTTGGAGGAGCAAACTTCATCCGATCCGGTCGAAATTTGGTTCGTGGTGTTACTATATGATCTCTAACAACCATGCAAAAATTGGTCGATATCGGTCCATAATTATATATAGCCCCATATAAACCGATCCCCAGATTTGAACTCCGAAGCTTCTTGTAGGACCAAACTTCATCCGATCCGGTTGAAATATGGTACGTGGTGTTAGTATATGGTCTCTAATAACAAAGCAAGAATTGGTCGATATCGGTCCATAATTATATATAGCCCCCATATAAACCGAACCCCAGAGTTGACCTCCGGAGCCTCTTGGAGGAGCAAAATTCATCCGGTCGAAATTTGGTTCGTGGTGTTAGTATATGATCTCTAACAACCATGCAAAAATTGGTCGATATCGGTCCATAATTATATATAGCCCCATATAAACCGATCCCCAGATTTGAACTCCGAAGCTTCTTGTAGGACCAAACTTCATCCGATGCGGTTGAAATATGGTACGTGGTGTTAGTATATGGTCTCTAATAACAAAGCAAGAATTGGTCGATATCGGTCCATAATTATATATAGCCCCCATATAAACCGAACCCCAGAGTTGACCTCCGGAGCCTCTTGGAGGAGCAAAATTCATCCGATCCGGTCGAAATTTGGCACGTGGTGTTAGTATATGGTCTCTAAAAACAATGCAAGAATTGGTCGATATCGGTCCGTAATTATATAAAGCCCCCATATAAACCGATCCCCAGATATGACCTCCCGAGCTTCTTGTAGGAGCAAACTTCATCCGATCCGGTTGAAATTTGGTACATGGTGTTAGTATATGGTCTCTAACAACCATGCAAAAATTGGTCCATATCGGTCCCATATAAACCAATCCCCAGATTTGACCTTCGGAGCCTCTTGGAGGAGCAAAATTCATTCGATCCGGTTGAAATTTGGTACGTGGTGTTAGTATATGGTCTCTAACAACCATGCAAGAATTGGTCGATATCGGTCCATAATTATATATAGCCCCATATAAACCGAACCCCAGATTTGACCTCCGGAGCCTCTTGGAGGAGCAAAATTCATCCGATCCGGCTGAAATTTGGTACATGGTTTTAGTATATGGTCTCTAATAACTATGCAAAAATTGGTCCATATCGGTCCATAATTATATATAGCCCTCATATAAACCGATCCCCAGATTTGACCTTCGGAGCCCCCTTGGAGGAGCAACATTCATCCGATCCGGTTGAAATTTGGTACGTGGTGTTAGTATATGGTCTCTAACAACCATGCAAAAATTGGTCCATATCGGTCTATAATTATATATAGCTCCCATATAAACCGATCCCCAGATTTAACCTACGGAGCCTCTTGGAGGAGCAAAATTCCGATCCCCAGATTTGAACTCCGGAGCCTCTTGTAGGAGCAAACTTCATCCGGTTGAAATTTGGTACATGGTGTTGGTATATATTCTCTAACAACAATGCAAAAATTGCTCCCTATCGGTCCATAATTATATATAGCCCCCATATAAACCGATCCCCAGATTTGAACTCCGGAGCCTCTTGTAGGAGCAAACTTCATCCGATCCGGTTGAATCCGTTCCGGTTGAAAAAAACAATCTACCAAAATTTTATTTCTATAGAAATTTTTGTCAAAATTTAATTTCTATGGAAAATTTTGTCAAACTGAATTATATACGTATTTAATACGCCTTTTTTGTTTAATATATACCCCGTATGGACTAACTTACAATTTAGAAAACGGTGTAAAGAAGTTTTAAGATACTTTGCCATCGACAAGTGTTACCGCAACCCAAGCAATTCGATTGTGGACGACTGTCTTTAGTACAAGTTTCTACGCAGTCCATGGTGGAGGGTACATAAGATTCGGCCTGGCCGAACTTACTGGCGTTCTTGTTCTAATTTAATTTTCTTGAACTGAAATAAATTGGCTCTTGTAATTTTCATTTACTTTTCCTTTGAGAGTAAGTCCTATTTCAGAATAGTCTAGATCGAATACTCTCCTAGACTAGATCGAATGTTTATCTCCTCTCAATATTTATGGTGTTTTTATTTTACTGTTCATTTTTTTTTTTGGTTTATAATATTCCATCATAAAAGTTAAGCTCCAACATTATATCCCAATATGCCTAACCATGATAACTAACATCTTGAGGCAGTCATTCAGAAAAATTCAAGTTGCAGCATCTATCCATCATGCATCTGTTCAGCCAGCATTATTGTGTGATTTTTTTTTCTTTCGGAGTAAGTCTGTCCGAAATACAAGAATTCACGTTTTGCTTTTATTTACCAAAGAAATTGCACAATACTTTGGTATTTGTTACAAATTTTATTACAGTGAACAGACACCTCTTTATCGTTGGTACAGACTGTGTGTAATATGAATAAAATAAAAGTGAAGGCAATTATCTGGGACACACTTTTACATGGCCTGGATATTTTCAACGCCAACAGGTGAATTTCCCGGACAACATTTCTACTATGGTTTTAATTAAGATTCCTTTTTTCTATTAAATAATTGCATTTTTATTTTTTTTTATAAATCAAATCGAAGATCAAACCATCTGCCATTACCACAGAGATATGGATCACATTTATCAATATCTTTCATATATGTCATGTTTAAGGTCATTGTAATTGCAATGTCTTTGGCTATTATAGATGAAGTTTGTTTTGAGAAAAATTCATGGTGATTCGTTACATTAAGCAGATCATTAAAAACCATCACTTTTTTGTAATTATCGTCATTTTTATGGTGAATTTGTCACCAGTAGCCACTTCACGCAATTAACTTTAATTGGCACTTTTAGTGTACAATTTTCAGCTTAGGCTTGGAGTTCACAAATGCCGTTTTGGCTAAAACATGATTTCATAGAAATTATGTGCATAAAAAATTTGGCTATTTGTATAGTTTGGACTGAAGTCATAACTTTAAGATTTATGGAAAGCAAATCCATGGTTTTACATTGAAAATATATTTTAGTGTAAATAATTAAGCAATTTTGTTATTACCCCAAAAAAACAAAGACAACAAAGAATTGATGCAAATGTCTTACTTTGGAAAGAGATATTAATGTAATTTTCACCCGACCTCCTTACCAGTATTTCATGCAAATGCAGAGTTAAAAGTTGTGGCATAAATATTAGGGCGATGCATATATGGGCTATATCTACGCTATAGTAAACTGCTATGTTAAATTTCAGTTAGATTAGGTACATATTTTTATAACATGTAGAACACAAAATCACTAAGTTCTAAATCTCATTTAGTTTAGTCGGCAGGGGAGAGTCATCCATTTGAAATATTATAAAATGATTTTTCAATTGTTATAAGATAGTTAATTGAAAATTTTAAGTTGGTCCTTAACTATATCTTTTGAGCGCAGTTATGATTTCGTCATGCTAATAAATACTGATTATTGTGATACCACAAGTGGTGACCTTCTCTCTTATCAACGATTCTATGTGTAGCTCAATGAATAACAAGTGGTACTGTGAGACCATTTCAACTAGAATCCAAAGTTGTTTCTGTGTCGTAAAATTGTGACATAATTTTCTATAGAAATAAAATTTTGACAAAATTTTCTATAGAAATAAAATTTTGACAAAATTTTCTATAGCAATAAAATTTTGACAAAATTTTCTAAAGAAATAAAATTTGGCAAAATTGTCTATAGAAATAAAATTTTGACAAAATTTTCTATAGCAATAAAATTTTGACAAAATTTTCTAAAGAAATAAAATTTTGACAAAATTTTCTATAGGAATACAATTTTGACAAAAATTTTTATAGAAATAAAGTTTTGGCAAAATTTTCTATAGAAATAAAATTTTGACAAAATTTTCTATAGAAATAAAATTTTGACAAAATTTTCTATAGAAATAAAATTTTGACAAAATTTTCTATAGAAATAAAATTTTGACAAAATTTTCTATAGAAATAAAACTTTGGCAGAATTTTCCTAGAAGTAAAATTTGGCAAAATTTTCTATACAAATAAAGCTTTGACAAAATTTTTTATACAAATAAAATTTTGACAAAATTTTCTATACAAATAAAATTTTTACAAAATTTTCTATAAAAATAAAATTGTGACGAAATTTTCTACAGAAATAAAATTTTGACAAAGTTTTCTACAGAAATAAAATTCTGACAAAATTTTTAATAGAAATAAAATTTTGACAAAATTTTCAGTAGAAATAAAGTTTAGACAAAAACTTATATATAAATAAAATTTTGACAAAATTTTCTATAGAAATAAAACTTTGGCAGAATTTTCCTTAGAAATAAAATTTGGCAAAATTTTCTATAGAAATAAAAATTTTCTATACAAATAAAATTTTGACAAAATTTTCTATAGAAATAAAATTTTGACAAAATTTTCTATAGAAATAAAATTTTGACAAAATTATCTATAGAAATAAAATTTTGACAACATTTTCTATAGAAATAAAATTTTGACAAAATTTTCTATAGAAATAAAATTTTGACAAAATTATCTATAGAAATAAAATTTTGAATTTTCTATACAAATAAAATTTTGACAAAATTTTCTATAGAAATAAAATTTTGTCAAAATGTTCTACAGAAATAACGTTTTGACAAAATTTTCTATAGAAATAAAATTGTGAAAAAATTTTCAATAGAAATAAAATTTTGTCAAAATGTTCTACAGAAATAACGTTTTGACAAAATTTTCAGTAGAAATAAAGTTTTGACAAAAACTTCTCTAGAAATAAAACTTTGACAAAATTTTCTATAAATATAAAATGTTTACAAAATTTTCTATAGAAATAAAATGTTTACAAAATTTTCTATAGAAATAAAATTGTGACGAAATTTTTTATAGAAATGAAATGTTGACAAAATTTTCTATAGAAATAAAATTTTGACAAAATTTTCTATAGCAATAAAATTTTGACAAAATTTTCTACAGAACTAAAATTTTGACAAAATTTTCTATAGAAATAAAATTTTGACAAAATTTTCTATAGAAATAAAATTTTGACAAAATTTTCTACAGAAATAAAATTTTGACAAAATTTTCTATAGAAATAAAATTTTGACAAAATTTTCTTTAGAAATAAAATTTAGACAAAATTTTCTATAGAAATAAAATTTTGACAAAATTTTCTATAGAAATAAAATTTTGACAAATTTTTCTATAGAAATAAAATTTTGACAAAATTTTCTATAGCAATAAAATTTTTACAAAATTTTCTATAGCAATAAAATTTTGTCAAAATTTTCTACAGAAATAAAATTTTGACAAAATTTTCTATAGCAATAAAATTTTGACAAAATTTTCTATAGCAATAAAATTTTGACAAAATTTTCTACAGAAATAAAATTTTGACTAAATTTTCTATAGCAATAAAATTTTGACAAAATTTTCTATAGAAATAAAATTTTGAGAAAATTTTCTATAGAAATAAAATTTTGAAAAATTTTCAATAGAAATAAAATTTTGACAAAATTTTCAGTAAAAATAAAATGTTGACAAAATTTTCAGTAGAAATAAAATGTTGACAAAATTTTCAGTAGAAATAAAATTTTGACAAAAGTTTCAATACATTCAATATCTTTAAAAATGTTTCATACTATCAAAGTCCATTGTAAGTTCTCCCTTTTTGTAGAAGTTGTAAATTTCCCTTGTTGGTGCAAGCTAAAATCGTTAAAACATTTAAAATTCGAAACATTTACAATTCAAGGGATATTTATACACCCATACTATTAGCGACAGGATCATAATATATAATAGTGCAAATATTGAAATAAAGTGCTAATATAAAAAAAAATAAAACATTTCTTTCGGAAATAAAAACAGTTTTTTCATAATATCCAAAAAATTGATCACAATTTTCAAAAAAAAAATATTTTTTACATTTGGTAGATGTTTGGTGAAAATTTCTTTAAATTTTGGTAGATTATTGTTGGCACGAGTGGCAACGTGGTTGTGATCTATCCCGAAAACCTGGATGTTCCACGTAGAATTGAAGAAGTCTACAAACTGCGGCCCTACAAACAACAAAAAAATGCTTTCCTCCTGAACGAAATTTTAGACAAACAAAATTCATCTTAGTTATTATGAACTATTGTCATTAAAAGCAACTTGGCCCGATTGTAGATAATCTCTTTTATTTGCCTAACAGGAATTTTTTTTAAAACGGAAAGAAATCGTAGATTGTCTCAAATATTGTTCCCCAGAAAAGAAAACTCTTCTTTCAGTGTATATATAGAAATAAATTTTTGACAAAACTTTCTATGGAAACAAAATGTTGACAAAATGTTCTATAGAAATAAAATGTTGACAAAATTTCCTATAGAAATAAAATTTTGTCAAAATTTTTTATAGAAACAAAGTTTGACAACATTTTTATAGAAATAAAATTTTGACAAAATTTCCTATAGAAATAAAATTTTTTCAAAATTTTCTATAGAAACAAAATTTGACAACATTTGTATAGAAATAAAATGTTGACAAAAATTCCTATAAAAATAAAATTTTGTCAAAAATTTCTATAGAAGAAAAAACATTTTTTTCATACTAACCACAAAATTTAGATCAAAAATTTCAAAATAAAATTAAAAGGGGAATAAATTGACGCTTTTTAAAAAAATCTTTCGTGGCAGGCTAAATGTTTATCGTAGACTAATGAAAGACAACCATTGCTTCGCTATGGAGAAAATATATTATTTTTTTTGCATAGATATGAAATATTTAATTTTAATTTTTGTTATACCACTAGTTGGCATATAAATGACATAATTCTTCAAACATTTCATCCCATTTCCTTATTATTTTATTTAATGCCTTAAAACAGTACCACAAAGCTGATACTAAAAAATTATATTTCAAGTTGGCAGCAATGCCCATTGAAAATGTTAAATATCATTAACAGTGACAGTGATATGGTTAATACAACTATACTGACATACAAACGATGTCATTTAAATGAATGAACCATTTACAAAATCCTCCTCAAAACATATTTATGTCGATCATTTCAAGTGGTCGGCCACAGAGATAATAATGGATACATTATTGCTATTATCATTTGTATAACTATTGGCTGTTATTCCTCTATATTGACCACAAGTCTCGGTCATAATGCGTAATTGGCACCATCAGGAGTAGCTACCGTCTGTAGTAGGTAGCAATCGCCAGAGTACAACAGAAATATGATTGAGGTCATTTGGAATAGCGTTTAAACGATTGAAAGTGAAGCAGACCGCTACCGTGTGTATGATTCCAATTTTTGTATACTCACTTTTACTTTTGTGGCTTTTGATCGTTTAACTGATCACTGAATGTTGATGATTGGATATTTAACGGATTTGGATATGATCCAATAACATACGTGTATTTTGAATACTGACGCGTGCTTTTAAAAATTGAAAAAAAAAGTGAAAAAATGAGTGGGTAAAAGTTAGATAGAGCAGGTGAATAAATATTGTTTTTGGCTGATTCAGGATTTCCTCCTGAAATAAGGAAGCTCTAGAAATCTGTCCGTCCATCCAAACGTCCAACCGTTTGTCTATCCCTTTTTTGTTCACAAAAAAATGTCGCAGTTTTTGATCGATCTCCAGGGAAGTTTTATGGTTCAAGGACAAATTCTATCGAAATTTAGCGATTTTCTATAGAATTACAATTTTGACAAAATTTTCTATAGAAATAAAATATTGACAAAATTTTGTATGGCAATAAAATTTTGAAAAATTTTTTTATAGAAATAAAATTTTGACAAAATTTTCTATAGAAATAAAATGTTGGTAGATTATTTTTGGGGATCGGCTATATATAACTATAGACCGATATGGACCAATTTTGGCATGGTTGTTAGCGGCTATATACTAGCGCAATGTACCAAATTCCACCACGTTCCAAATTTCAACCGAATCGGATGAATTTTGCTCTTCCAAGAGCTCCGGAGGTCAAATGGGCGTTATTATAATTAAGACCGGTATGGGCCCAATTTTGTATGGTTGTTAGAGACCATATACTAACACCACGTACCAAATTTCAACCGGATCGGGTGAATTTTACTTTTCCAAGGGGCTCCGGAGGTCAAATCTGGGGATCGGTTTATATGGTGGCTACATATAATTATAGACCGATATCGGCCAATTCCTGCATGGTTGTTTGAGACCATATACTAACACCAAGTACCAAATTTCAAACGGATCGGATGAAATTTGCTTCTCTTAAAGGCTCCGCAAGCTAAATCTGGGGATCGGTTTATATGAGGGCTATATATAATTATGGAGCGAAATGGACCAATTTTTGCATGGTTGTTAGATACCACCATGTAGTAACACCATGTACCAAATTTCAACCGGATCGGATGAATTTTGCTCCTCTAATAGGTTCCGCAAGCCAAATCTGAGCGTCGGTTTATATGGGGGCTATACGTAAAAGCGGTCCGATATGGTCCATTTGCAATACCATCCGACCTACATCAATAACAACTACTTGTGCCAAGTTTCAAGTCGATAGCTTTTTTCGTTCGGAAGTTAGCGTGATTTCAACAGACGGACCGACATGCTTAGATCGACTCAGAATTTCACCACGACCCAGACTTAGTCTTAGTCTTATGGGGTCTTAGAGCAATATTTCGATGTGTTATAAACGGAATGACAAAGTTAATATATCCCCATCCTATGGTGGAGGGTATAAAAATTATGTGAATGTACTTTCACTTGTATGGAGATTTTTTCACTAGATAATTGGTTTTGGGTGTAATTGCAAATTATATATAAGCTTTGCATATTTAAATTATATAACGTCTATAAAACGAGAGCCCTATTGCTCATAATCATAAACAAGCGCTTATGATAACAGAGCACAAAGAGAGAGAGAGAGAACTAACAACAAAGAAATATTCTGAAAGTATGTGTCTTAAGTCTTTTGTTTTTATGCAGGCAAACTTAGTTCATATCAAACAAGAGCTTATGATAACAGAGTACAAAGAGAGAGAGAGAGAGATCTAACAACAAAGAAATATTCTGAAAGTATGTCTCTTAAGTCTTTTGTTTTTATGCAGGCAAACTTAGTTCATATCAACTAAAAGGATTTTTATTGCAATTTTTCATCATATGTGACTATGTAACAAATAATAAAAACCTGCTACAAGAAAAACAGTGACGACATTTCATTAGAAATTTCCTTTTGAATATTTTTAACCTGCTCTCAAAATAGCCATTATTTAACTAGGACTTTGGTATGTTTAACCTGCTGGTCTACATAACGGATAACCAGTTCCACAGTCAATACATATCACCCAAATAGTCTCCGCCACCACTACTACAACTACTCTATATGGTCTTCATATTTCCTAGTCATCTATAAATGGCCCCAGGTAAATACCTGTAATCATAGTGCGTTTTTGTTATAGCGGCAACTTTTTGTCTTGCCTTTTATTTCTGACCATGGCTTTATGCAATATTTGGTAAATTTCAGTTTCGATTTGCAAAATTTCGCTACATTTCAAACATAAATTGCCATAGTTTAGTTGACAGGCCAACGGCAGGCCAATGATTTTTGCAATTTGGACATTTATTTGCAATTTTTCCAAGTCTTTCTTTTGACTTTACTATGGGGGATTTATTTTTTGTTTAAGTTGCATGTTTTTGTTTTTGTTCGGAGCAAATGATGAAAACTACATTTGTATTATGTTGCAAATTACATCACCAATGGCTTACTTATGTAGGCTTATTTATTCATTGGACCATAGGTGGTACAAATATTTAAGGAATTTCTGATATGAAATGATAATCTAGTGATTATTATAAAAAAATCACTTAGTAAGATCAATATTTAACGCTTACCTTTGTTAATATTTTAAGAGATCATGCAGAGAAACTGAAAAAACCCAAAAAAGTGTGATTAAATAAATATTTGGGAAAGACAATTTTGTTTAAGAACTAAGCACTACAGATATTAGAAGATTTAGAAAATTGGACTGTAACTTTGGACGATATCCAAATTGGGCAGTTTCCAACTCGTAAAATTTTATTTCTATAGAAAATTTTGTCAAAATTGTATTTCTATAGAAAATTTTGTCAAAATTGTATTTCTATAGAAAATTTTGTTAAAAATTTATTTCTATAGAAAATTTTGTCAAAATTTTATTTCTATAGAAAATTTTGTCAACATTTTATTTCTCTAGAAAATTTTGTCAAAATTTTATTTCTCTAGAAAATTTTGTCAAAATTTTATTTCTATAGAAAATTTTGTCAAAATTCTATTTGTATAGAAAATTTTGTCAAAATTTTATTTTATAGAAAATTTTGTCAAAATTTTATTTCTATAGGATTTTTTTTTTCAAAATTTTATTTCTATACAAATTTTTGTCAATATTTTATTTCTACTAAATGTATTCAAAAATGTTCTTCTATAGGAAATTTTGTAAAAATTTTATTTCTATAGAAAATTTTGTCAAAATTTTAATTCTATAGAAAATTTTGTCAAAATTTTATTTCTCTAGAAAATTTTGTCAACATTTTATTTCTCTAGAAAATTTTGTCAAAATTTTATTTCTCTAGAAAATTTTGACAAAATTTTATTTCTATAGAAAATTTTGTCAAAATTTTATTTGTATAGAAAATTTTGTCAAAATTTTATTTCTATAGATTTTTTTTTTTCAAAATTTTATATCTATACAAATTTTTGTCAATATTTTATTTCTACTAAATGTATTCAAAAATGTTCTTCTATAGAAAATTTTGTCAAAATTTTATTTCTATAGAAAATTTTGTCAAAATTTTATTTCTATAGAAAGTTTTGTCAAAATTTTATTTCTATAAAAAAATTTTGTCAAAATTTTATTTCTATAGAAAATTTTGTCAAAATTTTATTTCTATAGAAAATTTTGTAAGAATTTTATTTCTATAGAAAATTTTGTCAAAATTTTATTTCTCTAGAAAATTTTGTCAAAATTTTATTTGTATAGAAAATTTTGTCAAAGTTTTATTTCTATAGAAAATTTTGTCAAAATTTTATTTCTATAGGATTTTTTTTTTCAAAATTTTATTTCTATACAAATTTTTGTCAATATTTTATTTCTACTAAATGTATTCAAAAATTTTCTTCTATAGAAAATTTTGTAAAAATTTTATTTCTATAGAAAATTTTGTAAAAATTTTATTTCTATAGAAAATTTTGTCACAATTTTATTTCTATAGAAAATTTTGTCAAAATTGTATTTCTCTAGAAAATTTTGTAAACATTCTATTTCTCTAGAAAATTTTGTCAAAATTTTATTTCTCTAGAAAATTTTGACAAAATTTTATTTCTATAGAAAATTTTGTCAAAATTTTATTTGTATAGAAAATTTTGTCAAAATTTTATTTCTATAGATTTTTTTTTTTCAAAATTTTATATCTATACAAATTTTTGTCAATATTTTATTTCTACTAAATGTATTCAAAAATGTTCTTCTATAGAAAATTTTGTCAAAATTTTATTTCTATAGAAAATTTTGTCAAAATTTTATTTCTATAGAAAGTTATGTCAAAATTTTATTTCTATAAAAAAAATTTGTCAAAATTTTATTTCTATAGAAAATTTTGTCAAAATTTTATTTCTATAGAAAATTTTGTCAAAATTTTATTTGTATAGAAATTTTTGTCAAAATTTTATTTGTATAGAAAATTTTGTCAAAATTTTATTTGTATAGAAAATTTTGTCAAAGTTTTATTTCTATAGAAAATTTTGTCAAAATTTTATTTCTATAGGATTTTTTTTTTCAAAATTTTATTTCTATACAAATTTTTGTCAATATTTTATTTCTACTAAATGTATTCAAAAATTTTCTTCTATAGAAAATTTTGTAAAAATTTTATTTCTATAGAAAATTTTGTAAAAATTTTATTTCTATAGAAAATTTTGTCACAATTTTATTTCTATAGAAAATTTTGTCAAAATTGTATTTCTCTAGAAAATTTTGTCAACATTCTATTTCTCTAGAAAATTTTGTCAAAATTTTATTTCTCTAGAAAATTTTGACAAAATTTTATTTCTATAGAAAATTTTGTCAAAATTTTATTTGTATAGAAAATTTCGTCAAAATTTTATTTCTATAGATTTTTTTTTTTTTCAAAATTTTATATCTATACAAATTTTTGTCAATATTTTATTTCTACTAAATGTATTCAAAAATGTTCTTCTATAGAAAATTTTGTCAAAATTTTATTTCTATAGAAAATTTTGTCAAAATTTTATTTCTATAGAAAGTTTTGTCAAAATTTTATTTCTATAGAAAATTTTGTCAAAATTTTATTTCTATAGAAAATTTTGTCAAAATTTTATTTGTATAGAAATTTTTGTCAAAATTTTATTTGTATAGAAAATTTTGTCTTTCTGCACTGAAAAAAAGCATACCCGGTTCCAAAGATTTTGTCTTCACTTTAAAAAAATTTGGTATTGATTCCGAGCCAAAGAAGCGGAGAATACCAGTAAGGATACTTTTAAGACACAATTCTCTTTTAAAATCGGGTTTTATTTTCCAAATTAAGACTCGACTTCTAGTAGAAATTATGATGTGTTTCAAGTAAAAAACGTCTTTAAAATAAAGTGTTGAAAAACATGTCCTATATTTGAACGATTTTTTGCTTTGTAGTCAAGATGCAAAAAGACAAAAAATTTAAAGACAATTTCATTAAATTTAAAGATTTTTTCTAAATTTTTAAAGTCAAGTTGACCTTAGCCCAAACATATTTTCTTTCATGTTATGATACCCATTTTTAAGTCAAATCACTTAATTATAAGGACAATACAACTTCATTGCAAAGTTTATCAACTTTTGGACAAGGAGAAAAACTTTATATTAGAGAAATGCGTCTTCTATGCTAAGCAAAATTTGCATTCGTATTTTAAAGACATGAAATCTTTGACCTCACTACAATATTTTTTTCAGTGTGTGAATATGAAAATTCTACATTCGATTTCTGTATTTCTAGCTTTTGCATAACTATGGCAGCGAATGAAATTGAAAGAAAAAAACAAAATACAAAGTTTTATTTTACACAAAATTTCACCTTACCCTCATATAATTCACCTTACAGTAGTAAGATATCATATAATCATATCCGCTCAACATGAGCCCTTTCCAATTTAACTAAAATATTATTAACTATATATTAGTTGAAAATTTAATCGTGAAAATACTAACACCATTACAAATATGGTTTGCTTTAACCAACTTTTCGTGTGGCCAATTCCACTTATCGCATTATGGTAGGTAATTCAAAGTCAATGTAAAACCAATTGCAGTATCATTGTTATGGTTCAACCAACTTTTTAAGTTATTCACACACCATATGTAAGGGGAAATAGGTAACGGAAGCATTCACCATTTACCATACAAGAGAAATTAATACAACCAGTTGTAATTACAGCAACACCTCAGCTACCATTGCATTATTAACAAAGTTGAAACATTGCTATGTCATCATCATCAACAGCTTGAGAAAAAGAGTATTAATTAAAAAGTGTCCACAACTCATTAACAAGAGTTCAACATGCACAAAATATTCACCCATTTAATAGTTTAAGTAAAATAATAAATCACTAACAGCGACAAGAAGATGAAAAACATGTTTTGGAAAAAATAAAAAAAAAATACAACGATAAAAACAAAAGACTTAAGACACAAACCCCCTATAGGCAAATATGTATTGACCGGCTAACTGGCTAGTTCTTGTTTTTACAAATGCTGCATCTTCATATTTCTCACAGTCACTTGATTTGATGGAAAAATCAGCTTCTGCTGATTTCCTTTTGAAATGTCTTTTTTCCATCATCGCCAAGCAATATAGACTTCTATATCTTCTACCAGTTCTTGTACATGATCATCCTCACTACAAGCAATACCATCTTCTTTTATACATTGGCTACGATCATTTACTTTTACTTAACGGTTAAGATATATTTCCCAGATATACCCCATGGGCATGTGTACATGTTTTTGTTTCTCCAATATTTTTAAAAAAAATTTTTTTCCTTGTTATGTCTGTCCAAGCACTTGCAACTGACCTTTTAAATATTGACAAAACAAATGCGTTACAAAGTGAAATATGTTAACTACTCGCAGACCTTTTGTGGTGTTGTTGTTGTTGTCATCGTTGGTGAAGATACCGCCAACGCTTGCTTTTATGAAACTTTTGCCGGTATCGGATTTATAACGTCACAATACTATACACAGTTGCAATTGCAATTGTATGGCATAGCTTGGCATGCATTATGTCCAAGTTGGCAACAGAGAATGAAGACTACAACGACATATCACCAAACACAGAAAATTACCGCTATACAGAGAAGATGCACCAACAATCGATGACTACGTCAAAAAATAAATTTATTTTACATAGACAGTTTAGAGCTCATCTTTTGGTTTAACAAATAGTGACTTGGAGGTGTGGAAAAATGGAAGCAATGTGAGAATAGGAAGGCCTTCTCATACTCTAGCGCATAGGAATGGGGTTACAGATAAATTAATGTGATGAAAATTGGATACATATATTTTCAATTAGAGGTGTGCACGTGAGTAATATTTTACTCAGGATATTGTTTTGTAGGACTCACGCACACTCACGAAAAGAAAATTTGTACGCAAAATTTGCACGCACGAAATATCGTGACTCAAGAATAATTTTATGACTAATTTGCCTTAGGGATGTGTTTGAAAACATGAGCATGGTTACTAAAATTGTAAATGAATTCGTCTCGTAAGCGTTTTATATCCGTGGGCGGTATTGTTTTCGTGAGCGTATTTTTCCGAAATTCGTTACTCACACACACTCACGAAGAAATTATTTTCGTGACTCACGCACGACTTTTGGTTTGTTAACCATGCACACACACGCCGTTGCCATCAGCGTGACTCACGACTCACGCGTGAGTCACAAAATTATTGCTCACCTCTATTTTCAATATACAATCGGGGCCGATCACAGCCTTCCACGACTTTTCAAAAATTCTGATTTTCTTTAAACTTTCATGGATGGTGCAATGAGGCTGTGAGAAATTTTTATATTTGAACCAGAATGCGAACCTCTCAACTTTTTTTAAATATTCTTAAAAATTGTATACCTTATATTTTAGCGTCAATTTTGACAAAGTTTTCTTTAGAAATAAAATTTTGACAAAATTTACTATAGAAATAAAATTTTGACAAAATTTACTATAGAAATAAAATTTTGACAAAATTTTCTATAGAAATAAAATTTTGACAATATTTTCTATAGAAATAAAATTTGGACAAAATTTTCTATAGAATTAACATGTTGACAAAATTTTCCATAGAAATAAAATTTTCTATAGAAATAAAATGTTGACACAATTTTCCATAGAAATAAAATTTTGACAAAATTTTCTATAGAAATAAAACATTGACAATAGTTTTTTTTCTATAGAAATACAATAAAAATAAAATTTCCTTAAAATTCATAAAACACACTTATTTAGTCATGTCCATTTCACGACTTTTTAATGTGCTTTTAAAAACTTGCTTTGACTGAACTAAATGCAATTTGTCGGGTATTTTTTATTTTATGTATGGCTTTCCAAAAACTCAATGTAAGGTTTCCGATTTATTGTAAATTTATCAAGACCTTGAGAGGTAGTCTTGCAAAAAAAAAAATGGAAGTAATAGTAAGGTCACTGGGATCCCTCAGCTATAGAACACCCGTATTAAAACGTTGTACCCAATCGATGCGACACCACCTTGGGATGGCCACCATTGTCAAATCCTGGCAGAATATTGTCCCAAAAACAATTCCCTACCATAGTGAAGAAGATCACAATATCATATAAGAAGAAGATTATTCAAATCAGAAGACGACAAAAAATAAACCTGGGCAAAAACCGTCTGCTCACAACAACAACAGCAGTATAGTGACGTTGAAACAAACATTTACAATTGTTTTATTATGGGAATTGTCTTTTCGCATTTGCATGGAAAAGAGGAAAAATCATAGACAAGTTTCAGTAGAGAAAATATGGTACAATAAAATAAATTGTTAAATCTTTTAATATGTTTTTCTATTTTTGTATTATTGCTAAATTAACCCATTGTAAGCATAGTTATTTATTTAAGTAAAGAAATTTACTGTGCATATATGTGAAACATATATGCACATACATTACCACCACCTTTATTCGTAATCGTATTAGAAGTCAAAAGTTAAATTAGGTACTTGTCAAAGCTGCTCGATAATTAAAGGAATTATTTGTGTAAGAGACTAGCCCATGGAATAATATGCGTGCGAAATATTAACATTCAATGGACGAAAATGAAGAATTTCTGGGGTATTGATTCATTGAGATTTAATGAGAAGGGACCTCAGTTTATAGACGAGTCCAAATCTTAAGCACTTAAGAATGTTGTACAAACCCAGAAATGTCGACAGTTTTGCTGAAGTTTTAAATAATAATAATATATTTTTTTTGTAATCTACAACAAGCATATGTGAATAACACAAAAATATTTCAATGAAAATTGTATTAAAATTCGATTGTGCTTAAATAAATATAAAAAATAGAAATTTTTCTATAGAAATAAAATTTTGAGAAAAATTTCTATAAAAATACAATTTTGAGAAAACTTTCTGTAGAAATTAAAATTAAAAAAATCTATAGAAATAAAATTTTTACAAAATTTTCTACAGAAATAAATTTTCTATAGAAATAAAATTTTGACAAAATTTTCTATAGAAATAAAATTTTGACAAAATTTTCTATAGAAATAAAATTTTGACAAAATTTTCTACAGAAATAATAAATTGATAAAATTTTCTATAGAAATAAAATTTTGATAAAATTTTCTATAGAAATACAATTTTGATAAAATTTTCTATAGAAATAAAATTTTGATAAAATTTTCTATAGAAATAAAATTTGGACAACATTTTCTATAGAAATAAAATTTTGACAAAATTTTCTATAGAAATAAAATTTTGACAAAACTTTCTATAGAAATAAAATTTTGGCAAAATTTTATATAGAAATAAAATTTTGACAAAATTTTCTATATAAATAATGATTTGATAAAATTTTCTATAGAAATAATAATTTGATCAAATTTTCTATAGAAATAAAATTTTGATAAAATTTTCTATAGAAACAAAATTTTAACAAAATTTTCTAAAGGAATAAAATTTTGACAAAAATTTCTACAGCAATATTTGTTTGATAGATTTGTGGTAAGATATTCTCCAAACTTTGGTAGATTTTTTTTTGCACGAGTAGTAACCGTGGTTACCACACATTGTTAAAGATCAAGCCTGGCCGGCTTTTAATATACTCCTCCATAGCCACAAAAATTAAAAAATTGTGTTGAGTGAAAAAGTCCCTACATTGTGCCCCTAAGTCCTTAAAAGACAAAAAACCTACATGTAGGGAATTTCCCCTACATCTGGCAATACTAATACCTGAAGGCATTGGTTTACGAAATACGCCCTCAAATTCTTGAAAAGTCGAAAATTGAATGACATTTTCTATAGAAATAAAATTTTGACAAAATTTTCTATATAAATAATAATTTGATAAAATTTTCTATAGAAATAAAATTTCGACAAAATTTTCTATAGAAATAAAATTTTTACAAAATTTTCTATAGAAATAAAATTTTTACAAAATTTTCTATAGAAATAAAATTTTGACAACATTTTCTATATAAATAATAATTTGACAAAATTTTCTATAGAAAAAAATGTTGACAAAATTTTCTATAGAAATAAAATTTTGACAAAATTATCTACCAAATAATTTTTTTGCCATTTTATAATGTGGCATGTGTTTTATTTAAATTTCAAATCAGCAAGCTCTTAGGAAAACACCCTTTATATTGGTTCAGAATAGAACCCTATTCATTTGGGAAGTAATGGGTTCAGATTTAGATATAACTCCCAAGGTTTTGCTCCGATTTACGTGAAAGAAGAAGTTATCCTTCTCTGATACTCTTACTATACATGTCAATTTTTTGATATTTATCGGTTCAGATTTAGATATAGCTCCCACATTACACTCATATGCACACAGAGGCCAAAGTTTTACTCCCATTTATATGAAATTTTGCACCGAGAGTAGAATTAGCATTCCAGCTATGTAAGCCATAATTGGTTGAAATCGGTTGAGATTTAGATTAGCTCCCATATATATGTTCCGTTCGATCTTTACTCATATGACCACAGAGGCCAAAAGTTTACTCCCATTTACGTGATCTATTTACAATTTTTACGCTACATTATCATAGCAGTCAGATGGACAACAATCATCTTTGCAACTTGCACATTTTTTCTAATACATAGATTTAAATAGATTTTAATCAATTTGTAAATTTTCCTTAAAACATGATTATCTAAGTCTATATGCCAAGTAAGTTCGTTTCTTGAGTCTTTTTTGGAATCAAACTATTGAGTTTATGTCTTAAGTCTTTAGATTTAGTTTATGTAAAAAGAAATGAGATGACTTCTTCTCACTGATTCTTCTAACTCTTTGTTATTTATCTTTGTACATTTTTTCTAATACATATATTTGGTAATAAAATTTGTAAATTGGCCTTAAAACATGATTATCTAAGTCTATCAGCCAAGTAAGTTTGTTTCTTGAGTCTTTTTGTGGAATCAAAATATTGAGTTTATGTCTTAAGTCTTTAGTTGTAGTTTATGTATAAAGAAATGAGATGACTTCTTCTCACTGATTCTTCTAAGTGTTTGTTATTTATCTTAGAATCTATTTTGTCAGCTTATTACTTAAGTATTTTGTTTTATGGTTAAATAACACTAAACTATAATGAATGCAAAGACTCCTTAGCAAGTTACTGAACCTTTTAACTCACGATTAGTGTCGTTAAGTGTTAAACGTTTATCAAACCTATAGATTAACACCATTTAAATAAATAAATTCTGGTTAATGCTGGTAAATTACAGCACCAATTTACCATCCTGATTGACTATTAACTCCCAATTATCATTTATTGAAGGCCTTTAGAGTTTCGTTTTGCCACCAAATGTCTTTCGCATCTAATCAATGACTGGTAGCATCCATTTACGTTTAAATTATTTAAACTATAAAATTCTTTAAAATCACCTTCTATAGTTCTATGGCAGAAGGCCACAAGGTAAATAGACCATTAAATAAAAAGAAGTTTCAAACACTTGCGGTGTTTCATTTGTTTATAAGAGTTTGAGGGGAAAAACTTCCCAGGCGAAATGCCGTTTGGAAGGTAATAAAATAAAATATAATGTCTAGTAAGTGGCAGACTAAGAAGAGAAGATGTTAAAGAAAAGCATCAACACTAGCAACTCACTGATCCACGAAGTAGCATTGTATGGCCCTAGTCAACAGGCAATTTTTATGTCAGCCATTGCATAATCGCCTGAAGGCAACTACAGCACTCGACTATGACTTTGAGAGACTGGCGGATTTAAAAGAAAACAAATGGAGAAGAACCAAAAAAAAAGTCACACAATTCCATGATAATGTGGTTAGACTTCTTTTATTTATTTTTTTTTTATTTGCCAATTTTGTTGGTGTCATCTTCAGTACTAGGCATTTTATTTTGATCTGCGGTTAGAGAAGTGAGGAGTCGACCAAAAGCACAGGGATTTGCCTAAGGGAAAATCATCATCTTTACCACAACCACTACAGTTTCCGTCCACCCGCTCTATCCTATCCCAATACTGTACAACAATGAAAAATCTTCAGAAAATCTCAGTGCAATTTTCCCGCGCACTTTTTTATGCTTGAATTTTTTGTTGTGTCTCTAGTTTTTTTTGTGTTTTTCTTTTTCGATAAATTTACTTTGAGATTTTTCCCATATCATAAAGATGTTCCATTGATTTCATTTTAAGCTATTGCATAGTGCTGTTTAAAAGCTTTTACACCACAAAACTAAAATTAAAGAAGAAGACTCTTCATACGTGAGAATAAACTATAAAGGAGGCTTTCAATCAATTCATGGTTAGTACAGCTTAAATATTGATATCGACTAACACTATTACTCGTGGCTATGCTAATACCAAAAATAGGGAACTTTTCTTATATCTAAAAGAGATTTTACTTTTTAGTGATTACTTGTTCAGTGATTACACTGTAACGCAAAATTAAACTTCTTGACTCCAAACAAAAAATCACTTATCACAGTCCAAAGGACTCGATGAGAGAAGAAAACTCATTTCTGGATTTTGCTAGATTGGTTGCCGTTCGTCTTTTATGAGCTTCTAAAATTATGTCGCCAAATTCGATTTTTCTCGAAAATTGCTGTGAATTCATTTTTGAATTGCTCGTGACTCGGCCAACAAAAGTGCAGAATATATTAATTCGAAAAATGTTCATATCATTCTCAAAATCGCAAAAATATCGAAAAAATTACCCCTTTTATCACCGATTTTTTTCGTTTTTCGACTACAGTTTTTGAACTGTTCAATAGTTCAAGAACTGTATTAATTAATATATTCTGCACTTTTGTTGGCCGAGTCAAGAGCTACAAATTTGCTAAATGCATTTAAAATGAATTCATAGCATTTTTCGAGATATGGCGACAAAACTTTAGAGGCTCATAAAAGACGAAACTTGAGAAACCCAGAAATTATTATACCCTCCACCATAGGATGGGGGGTATATTAACTTTGTCATTCCGTTTGTAACACATCGAAATATTGCTCTAAGACCCCATAAAGTATATATATTCTGGGTCGTGGTGAAATTCTGAGTCGATCTGAGCATGTCCGTCCGTCCGTCCGTCCGTCTGTTGAAATCACGCTAACTTCCGAACGAAACAAGCTATCGACTTGAAACTTGGCACAAGTAGTTGTTATTGATGTAGGTCGGATGGTATTGCAAATGGGCCATATCGGTCCACTTTTACGTATAGCCCCCATATAAACGGACCCCCAAATTTGGCTTGCGAGGCCTCTAAGAGAAGCAAATTTCATCCGATCCGGCTGAAAATTGGTACATGGTGTTAGTATATGGTCTCTAATAACCGTGCAAAAATTGGTCCACATCGCTCCATAATTATATATAGCCCCCATATAAACCGATCCCCCGATTTGGCTTGCGAGGCCTCTAAGAGAAGCAAATTTCATCCGATCCGGCTGAAATTTGGTACATGGTGTTAGTATATGTTCTCTTATAACCGTGCAAAAATTGGTCCACATCGGTCCATAATTATATATAGCCCCCATATAAACCGATCACCAGATTTGACCTCCGGAGCCTCTTGGAAGACCAAAATTCATCTGATTCAGTTGAAATTTGGTATGTGGTGTTAATATATGGCCTCAAACTCCCATGCAAAAATTGGTCGAAATCGGTCCATAATTACATATATATAGGCCCCATATAAACCGATCCCCAGATTTTACCTCCAGAGCCCGTTGGAAGAGCAAAATTCTTCCCATTCGGTTGAAATTTGGTACGTGATGTTAGCATATGGTATCCAACAACCATGCAGGAATTGGTTCCTATCAGTCCATAATTATATATAGTTCCCATATAAACCGATCCCCAGATTTGACCTCCGGTGCCTTTGGTGAAGCAAAATTCATCCCATCTGCTTGAAATTTGGTACGTGGTGATAGTATATGATATTTAACAACCATGCCAAAAGTGGTCCATATCAGTCCATAATCATATATAGCCCCATATAAACCGATCCCGAGATTTGGTTTTGGAGCATCTTTGAGGAGCAAATTTCATCCGAGTGAGTTGAAATTTGGTACATTGTGCTAGTATATGGTCATTAACAACCATACCTAACTAGGTCCATATCGGTCTATAGTTATATATATATATATATATCCCTCAGATAAATCGATTTCCAATCACACAAAAATTGGTCCATATCAAGTTCATAATTGTATATAGCCCCCATATAAGCAATTCTGGCTCTCTACGTACCGTGTAAAAAGTCCATATCGATTCGTAATTATTTGTAGACTTAACTATACATAACTTTTTGTATAATATATACCACGTATGGACTTACTCACAATTTAGAAAACGATGTTAAGAAGTAATTCGATTGTGGATGACAGTCTTTCGTAGAAGTTTCTACGCAATCCATGGTGGAGGGTACATAAGATTCGGCCTGGCCGAACTTACGGCCGTATATACTTGTTTTTCTCCTCTCATCGAGTACTTTCGGCTGGGATAAGTGATTTTTTGTTTGGATTTTTAGTGTTTCACTGTGTTATGAAATAAAGTGGAAGTGGACTTTTCGAAGATTATAAAATGTCGAAAGATTTCATTTTGAAAACGTCGTAAACTCAAATTTTGAAAAAGTCGAAAGGTCGAAACAAATTAAACAATTGACCAAAATTGACCAGTTGTTGACTCCATCATGCATATAAGTCAGAGACAAAATTGTCACAAACGATTTGAAATAATGGGACTTTATATGAAATGCAACTACACCAAACATTCACCAGTTATTGACTCCATCGTGTATTCGATATTGATTTCAACAAAACAAAAAAAAAGACACTAATATTTCCCTTTCCTTTTCTTTCATTTCCGTTAGTTTGTATCTCTTACTACTAGTCTCCTTGACCTGTTTTGTCGGCTCCAGTCATACAACGGCAAAGGCGGCGTCAACAACCAATAGTTTGACAGCCACTACCGCCAAACCTCAAGGTTTTCAATCACGCTCCATAGAGGCCAGTGACAATGAAGACGATGACTTTGAAACGCAGGCCCAAACCCACTTAGGCTACAGGCATCAACAACAACAACAGCAACAACCACTCTACGATTATTCTCAATCGGAGGAAGATCAAGAGGAACCTCCACGTCCGGTCTATCAGACGCGTAAACAACAACAAAATAGCTATCAAGGTATTGGAAAGGGTTCGAAGAAACAATCCAGCGAAGAGGAAATCGAGGAGGAGGAGGAGGAACCAGATCGTTTGTCATTATTGTTGGCTCAATCGAAATTCAATTGTCAGGGAAAGACAACTGGGTAAGTAAGCTAATGTGAATTTCTGCAATTGGTTTCACGAATATGAATATGAAAGAATTAAATCGTCAAGGCAAATAGAAAAACTTAATGTTACTACTTGAATTGACTTTGCACAGTGGGATGAAATAAAAATATGTCCAAAAGTCTGTTTTTAAGTATCGAATATCTCCAAAAATTGCAGAGATATTGTATACATCAGATGAACGTTTTTGTACGATTTCTAACACTTGGAAATCGGGCCACAAATAAAAATTTAGCAGCCCAAACAAATATTCGCAAAGCCAATGAGACCAATTTTAGAGGAACGCCACTGAGATCTTACACTAATCAGTGCATTCTAGCAAGCACCGCATCTCTAAGAGTTCAAAATTGGAAAGAATCATCTACATAATTTTTTATTTCATGGCAATACACAATGTAATAAGTACCATGAATTTCTGGTGGTGGTACAACTATCGTCCATTGTGGAATGAGGAATTGTGCTAAAAACACAAAACGGCTCAATCAAATAGTGGTTTAACACACCACACCCAAGGAAAAATCGTGGATGACGTCACGTTACTACTACATCCATTATAGAAAGTGAGTCAACATAGGTTGGCTGATAAGTCCCCGGTCTAACAAAGAAAAACACATTTTTTATCAAAATTCGTTTTTATTATTCAACATAGTTCCCTTCAAGAGCGATACAACGACCTTCCAATTTTTTGATACCATTTTGGTAGTACTCCTACGGTTTTGTCTCAAAATAGGCCTCAGTTTCGGCGATCACCTCTTCATTGCAGCCAAATTTTTTTCCCTGCGAGCATCCTTTTGAGGTCTGAGAACAAGAAAAAGTCGCTGGGGGCCAGATCTGGAGAATACGGTGGGTGGGGAAGCAATTCGAGGCCCAATTCATGAATTTTTGCCATCGTTCTCAATGACTTGTGGCACGGTGCGTTGTCTTGGTTGAACAACACTTTTCTTCTTCATATGGGGTCGTTTTGCCGCGATTTCGACCTTGAAACGTTCCAATAACGCCATATAATAGTCACTGTGGATGGTTTTTCCCTTCTCAAGATAATCGATAAAAATTATTCCATGCGCATCCCAAAAAACAGAGGCCATTACTTTGCCAGCGGACCTTTGAGTCTTTCCACGCTTCGGAGACGGTTCACCGGTCGCTGTTCACTCAGCCGACTGTCGATTGGACTCAGAAGTGTAGTGATGGAGCCATGTTTCATCCATTGTCACATATCGACGGAAAAACTCGGGTGTATTACGAGTTAACAGCTGCAAACACCGCTCAGAATCATCAACACGTTGTTTTTTTTTTTTTTTGGTCAAATGTGAGCTCCCGCGGCACCCATTTTGCACAGAGCTTCCGCATATCCAAATATTGATGAATAATATGACCAACACGTTCCTTTGATATCTTTAAGGCCTCTGCTATCTCGATCAACTTCATTTTACGGTCATTAAAATCATTTTGTGGATTTTTTTGATGTTTTCGTCGGTAACCACCTCTTTCGGGCGTCCAGTGCGTTCACCGTCCTCCGTGCTCATTTCACCACGCTTGAATTTTGCATACCAATCAATTATTGTTGATTTCCCTGGGGCAGATCCGGAAACTCATTATCAAGCCAATTTATTGCTTCCACCGTATTTTTTCCCTTCAGAAAATCGCATTTTATCAAAACACGAAATTCCTTTTTTCCATTTTTTTCATTTTTCCATAACAAAAGTTGCTTCACAAAAGACATTCTATCTCACAAACTAATTGACTTACAGACGTCAAATTTTGACTCGAATCATTTGAAGGTTGGTACTATATACAAATAATATGCATTTAATAGTAGCGACGCCATCTATGTGTCAGACCGGGGACTTATCAGCCAACCGTTATTGTATGGGAAGAAGAACGGCCGTTGTCATAATCACTACGACAACATGGTCGCAACCTCTCTGTCCCATTTGGATAGACCAACATCTAAACCCGCAGTTGGGTTGTTGTGCCCTCTAATACCTACCATCTTTCCGTTCTATATTTATTTTTGCCGCTTAGGTTATCAGTCTCCTCTATCAATTCCCTATGTTTTGTCTAAATTCTTTCCTCCCAAAATGTCTATATCTTGCAAAATCAGGACATTAACAGGAGAATTACTCCAAAACATCGTCGTCATGGGCTCTATATTCACTTTCGGTAGTAACACCTATTCGACACCAATCATTCTCTCGGGGCATACACACCCAAAAAAAAAAATACTATCCTCCGGAACGAAATTTTAGACAAACGAAATTCTACTTTCTTATAAACCGGAGCGAATAAACCGGAATTTATGATAAGTAATTCGAGGATTGTCTCTAAACTTGTTTATTTGAATTTTCTTTAAATTTTTTGGCGTCAAACGAAAACTTCGCAAGTCTGAAATTTCGTTCCTCAGAAAACTCTTCTTTCAGTGTAGAGTTAAGACCGTACTTTTTTTTGGAAATGCATGGTTTGGATCACGTTTGGTTCCCACATAGTTATTCCGTCCGTTTCCCTGTTAAGGCCGGTACTCTGTTCGGTTTTCGCGTTGAAACTCCATACAAAATTAAAAAATGCGAAAAACTAGCGAAATTTTTCCATTTGTGGTACTTTGTTTTTTTCGAGTTGAAAAACTGACGTTTATAGCATGGCGCCATTTGCAATGTGAATTGAGAAATAATTTATTTATTAAAACTATTTTTGTGGGTTTATAACACAAACACGGATTATATTTTTGTTCCGAAACTATACAAAGGATCAAAGGAGCAGCAGATCAATTGCTCTAGGAAAATAAAATGTTAATTTTGTAATAACAAACAGCAACCACCAACTTAATTCAATATCGCTCCCTTTAAATAGCGCTCCAAGTTACCTAAATAAACACCGCTTTCTATATGGGAAATAATGGTTTCTATAAAAAATTTTCGCAAGAATGAACATAGTACCGGCCGGTACTCTGTTCGGTTTTCGCTTTGAAACTCCATACAAAATTAAAAAATGCGAAAAACTAGCGAAATTTTTCCATTTGTGGTACTTTGTTTTTTTCGAGTTGAAAAACTGACTTTTATAGCATGGCGCCATTTGCAATGTGAATTAAGAAATAATTTATTTATTAAAACTATTTGTGTGGGTTTATAACACAAACACGGATAATATTTTTGTTCCGAAACTATACAAAGGATCAAAGGAGTAGCAGATCAATTGCCCAAGGAAAATAAAATGTTAATTTTGTAATAGCAAGCAGCAACCACCAACTTAATTCAATATCGCTCCCTGTAAAATAGCGCTCCAAGTTACCTAAATAAACACCGCTTTCTATGTGCGAAATAATGGTTTCTATAAAAATTTTTCGCAAGAATGAACATAGTACCGGCCTTTACATACTAAATTTCTATATGAGTGTCCAGCTCCTATTTCTGTAACTCAAACTAGTGGACGCTAACGATTTTGCATCACAATACATATTCTGCCGTGATTCATACTGTCCAGTTATAGCCTAATTCGATTCACCTTAGCCCATCAGGTCCTTGCACTTAAATAAAGATAATCCTCTGGCATTTAAGAAAGTTTCATGGTTGTAATGCATCTTCTGATATTGTTCTCATTGCCATTCGGATATCCGCATTTATTCGTGGCGAGCAGGCAGACGGAACAGCATATCGATTTGTGGCAAAATTTTTATCATTTGAAAAGTGTTCTGGGATTTAATTAGTTAATAATCATGAATGAACACTCAACGCTCAGGCCCTCTTATTTTGTCCGATCAAATACTAATTATTGAATTAGTTACATCTCCCGTCATTACCTCGAATATCCTTGTATTGTTTGTTTTTACTCGATCGTAATATAATAGCCCCAAATCTCTTGTCTCTTACCTCTAATATCCTGTGATGGTTCGCCTTTTCTTGGTCCACTCTTCAATCGATCGTAATCTAGTCACGCCATTGCTCTCCTCTCTCTTAATTTGATAATCTGTTAGTTTTGTTAGGTCTCAATGTGTTTACCTCCTGTAGGGCCCTACATTGGCTATTTCATTTCCTCTTATTCCGGTAGGCCCTTACACTAAAATGGTAAAAACCGTGCTCCTACTGCATCTTATAATATTGTTCTCATAGCCATTCAGATATCCGCAATTATCCTCATCCTTGGGGACCTCGTATTAGTGTTGAATCGACAGACGGAAAAGAATATCGGCGCCTGAGCTCACCACGTAGACTACCTTTCTACTCGGCCATAACAAGGGTCTCTTAAGGTATCCGGCCAAGTATTCCTGTTAAGTTAGTTACATCTTCAAACTTTACCTCGGTGGTCAAGACAGAGTCTTCAGTATATAAACTGCATACCTCACAACCAGTCATCAGTTAAAAGTTCTTTGGTCTTCTCCCTTAGGGTTTTCAATATGGATTCTGCACTGGGGGAAAACGAAGCAGTTCATAGGTTGGATTCGATATGGGGATTGTGTGCTGTTACAGACAGACTGTCTTCTCCGTTATGCTACCACAAGAACTCACCATCTCTCTTATTTATGAGTATTTTTATTGAAATAATTATGAGAGATTTCAGTAACGCCCAAGGTATAACATATGAAATCTCCTAGAATATGTACACTAAAATATGGGGGCTGACGAAGACAGAAGTGAAAAATCAAGCAGTCACCAACTATGTTGATATTATAGAAATTCATTTATAACCAATATGACTAAAGGGTGATACGGTCATATGTACACTAAATAGAATATGTACACTAAAATATGGGGGCTGACGAAGACAGAAGTGAAAAATCAAGCAGTCACCAACTATGTTGATATTATAGAAATTCATTTATAACCAATATGACTAAAGGGTGATACGGTCAAAATTTGGTAAAGGGAAAACGCATGTAAATCGGTGAAATCGTTTATTTAAAAAATCAAATTATTTTTTTTTTTCAAGTTCAATTAGTATAAAATTCAGGAAAAATATTCAGTTAGACTTTCGCTTTTCCAAATCCGAATTGCCGGACCTCACGCTTGACACCTGCCATCAGATTTTGTACAGCCACCTTGTCCACCTTCTTCGCCCCAGAAAGCCAGTTTGCCTTGAACTGCTGCTCGTCCTTAGCAGTTTTTTTTTTTGGTTTTCTTTAGGTTCCGCTTGACAATAGCCCAGTATTTCTCAATTGGGCGGAGCTCTGGCGTGTTGGGAGGGTTCTTGTCCTTGGGAACCACCTGCACGTTGTTGGCGGCGTACCACTCCATGGCCTTTTTACCGTAATGGCAAGATGCCAAATCCGGCCAAAACAGTACGGAACAGCCGTGCTTCTTCAGGCAGCAGACGTTTATTCAAACACTCTTTCACGTAAATTTCTTGGTTGACAGTCCCGGAAGCTATGAAAATGCTGCTTTTCAAGCCACAGGTACAGATGGCTTGCCAAACCAGATATTTCTTTGCGAACTTTGACAGTTTTATGTGCTTGAAAATATCTGCTACCTTTCCCCTTCCTTTTGCCGTATAAAACTCCTGTCCCGGAAGCTGCTTGTAGTCGGCTTTGACGTAGGTTTCTTCGTCCATTACCACGCAGTCAAACTTCGTCAGCATCGTCGTGTACAGCATCCGGGATCGCGCTTTGGCAGTCGTATTTTGTTTCTCATCGCGATTTGGAGTCACTACCTTCTTGTAAGTCGATAGTCCGGCTCGTTTTTGGCTCGATGCACGGTTGTATACGATACACCCAGCTTATTTGCGGCATCTCGGAGAGAGAGGTTAGGGTTTCGCTTGAAACTACCGGCAACTCTCTTTGTCGTCTCAGCGGCTTCCGGTTTTCGATTTCCCCCCGATCCAGACTTTCTGGCTGCCAAACACTTTAATTACATTTGTAACGGTTGATTTGGCAACTTTTAACGATTTTGCCAGCTTTGCGTGCGAGTAGCTCGGATTTTCGCGATGCGCGAGCAAAATTTTGATACGCTGCTCTTCTTGCTTGGACGGCATTTTGACAACTGAAGAGTGAATTACAAAATCAAAATAGGAGCAACATTCTACATACACACACCTTCAAAATGAGAGGTGTTCAGGTTTTTTAAATGCAAAAATGAAAAAAATACGTCAAGTTTTTATTGACCAAAGTTTTACCGTATCACCCTTTATCCATCTCCAAATTAAAATAAACTATCATTTATGCTTCTTTATGTATTCCAATATTATTTCAGTTACTACGCCGATGATACACTCAACTGCGAAGTATTCCATTATTGTCAAGAAAACCAACGTCACTCGTGGATATGCCCAGAAGGTTTTACTTTCCATCAAATTCATTTGATCTGTATGCCACCATCCAATGATAATAATTGTCAACAATCTTCCAAATACCATATTGTCAATGAGTATTTGTATAAACCAGTGAATTTACAAGAGCATCAGAGTAAACCCAATGTAACGCTACGCTATTCAGAACGCTATTATCCAGAGAACTATTACGATCAAGATCGTGATCGTTATGATGAAGAAGATGATGCACCCAGACAACGTGTCCAACATCATAGACAACCGGTAAGACAATGAAATTAAATAACCAAAGCTGGATATAATGGCGCATTTCTTATTTTCAGATTCAAGTTGGTTTCCATCAACAACAACAACAACAACAACAGCAGCAGCATCAGCAACAGCAACAACAACATGTTCAACCCCAATACCAAAGGGCCCCAACACAGGCTACTCCATTGCAACAGCCCGCTATCCGTCATCAACCCACACATCATCAGCAACAGTACAATCAGCCCCAACAAACGACTGTTTATCGCAAACCAGTGCCAGTAACCACAATTCAACCTCAGATTCAACCGCAAATTCAACAGATTCGAACACAACCAACTCTGGCAACGGTGACTCAATCACCGTATCGCTTTTTCACAGCTACTCCTCAACTGCATCACCTGCAGCAACATCACCAGCAAACACAGCAGGTATACCGAACACCCGAAGAGATCAATATATCGTTGCAACAAAGGCGTCCACAGATTTTCATAGCCAGTACAACACCGCGTTATTATGAAGATGAATATTTGTATGAGAGAAAGTAAAGAACAATAAAATTTTGAAGCATATGTGAGAAGAAGATAGTGGACCGGGTTTGCTTAATTAAACCCAGTCGGAAGGAACCTCAAGCAAATTCACCACTACCACATTTCAATGGGCTCTTGGTAAACATTGTCATTTTTGATAGCTCTTTGTTTTGATTTTCATGGCTTCTTGACAAAGCGAAACATGTTTCTTCATCCTTCTCCCACGCCACTCCCCGTCCCTTCGTTATCGGACTCCTATAATGGATGTATATTTAATTTAAATTGTACTTTGTTTACTACTCTGCTTTATAATTACTTTATACTATTTTTCTTTAGAGTTTTAAGTTTAATTTAATTTTTATAACATGGGTCCTTGTCACACACACACACACAAATAAATCGTTCATACTCTTCAAACTGTTCAAACAAATAATTGTTTCCTACGAGATAATACAATTATAGGTTTAGGCTTTTCCGAATTTTATTAGAATGTTCAACATCTTTTTATTTAGCACGTGTGAAGGACCCATAACAAAATACTGCGAATAGTCCCATACAGAAGAAAAATCATCTACCATTAATCATAAACCATACAAACAACAAATGAGATTTACTTTTTATCATAACTTTAAAAAAAAAACACACACACATACACAAGAGGATAAGTTTTGATTCTAGTACGATTAGATGTCATTATTAGTTATTGTTGTAAAGAAACTAATTACGAAATAAATGATTAAAAAATATACAATGAAAAATACCTATTTGGATGTTTTATTATATGCATGTAGATCGTTGGACTCCCCATGATTGTGCCTCAATCAAAAATTATCATTGGCTGGTGCAAATTACACAACGATCAATACAATACGATATGCGCCGTGCAGACTATAAGTTTATCCGGACGACAGTGCTCGTGTCGAACATATTCCATATATTGGCCACATTATAAGTTAAGACTAAATCTTTATCGAAACGATAATTTGCCGTTTAATTTATAGATTTGCACACTACGAAACACACGCTGTTCCTCGGGTAGCAACTCTAATAGATCCTAGTTTAAAAAAAAATGGTTTTAAATCAATTTAAAATGCTGATCAGGCAGTTAAAGCTTTGAAGCAAGAGATGCACACCGTTTTGTTAAAAACTCCACTGGAACAGCCAATGCCAAACACATCTTCCCATAACCGAATTTTTCGGTTTTACAAAACAAAATTAAAGCGAAAGTAAAATCATCTCGAGCAGATTCTATAATAATTTTGAGGCAGCACCTAGAAACTATAAACGAACTGGTAGAATGCGATCCACTTTCGGTTTGGAAAATAAATATAAAATAATTTAGCTAAAAAATATTTATGTGTGGCGGCAACTTCCTGCAAATCAGAACGAATGTTCGATAAAATGATGTTTATTAATAAAAATCAGCAAATTTTCGAAAAATTTTTATCTAAATTTATTTTAAATATGATATTTTTATAACTAAATTTATTTTATTTTATTTTTTTGGCAATTTTTATACCCACCACCATAGAATGGTGACGGGGTATAATAAGTTTGTCATTCCGTTTGTAACGCATCGAAATATCGATTTCCGACTATATAAAGTATATATATTCTTGATCAGGGAGAAATTCTAAGACGATATAAGCATGTCCGTCTGTCCGTCTGTCTGTCTGGCTGTCTGTTGTAATCATGCTACAGCATTCAATAATGGAGCTATCGTCCTGAAATTTGGCACAGAATCGTCTTTTGTCTGCGCGCAGGTCAAGTTCGAAGATGGGCTATATCGGGCCATGTTTTGGTATAGCCCCCATATAAACCGACCTCCCGATTTGGGGTCTTTCGCTTATAGAAACCGTAGTTTTCATCCAATTTGCGCGAAATTGAAAATCTAGAGATATTTTGGGACCTTGAAGAGGTGTGCCAAAAATGGTGAGTGTCGGTCCATGTTTTGGTATAGCCCCCATATAAACCGACCTCCCGATTTGGGGTCTTTCGCTTATAGAAACCGTAGTTTTCATCCAATTTGCGCGAAATTGAAAATCTAGAGGTATTTTGGGACCTTGAAGAGGTGTGCCAAAAATGGTGAGTGTCGGTCCATGGTTTGGTATAGCCCCCATATAAACCGACCTCCCAATTTGGGGTCTTTCGCTTATAGAAACCGTAGTTTTCATCCAATTTGCGCGAAATTGAAAATCTAGAGATATTTTGGGACCTTGAAGAGGTGTGCCAAAAATGGTGAGTGTCGGTCCATGGTTTGGTATAGCCCCCATATAAACCGACCTCCCGATTTGGGGTCTTTCGCTTATAGAAACCGTAGTTTTCATCCAATTTGCGCGAAATTGAAAATCTAGAGGTATTTTGGAACCTTGAAGAGGTGTGCCAAAAATGGTGAGTATCGGTCCATATTTTGGTATAGCCCCCATATAGACCGATTTCCCGATTTTACTTCTTGGGCTTCTAGAATCCGAAGTTTTTATCCTATTTGCCTGAAATTGGAAATCTAGAGGTATTTTCGGGTCATAAAGAGGTGTGCCGAAAACGGTGAGTATCGGTCCATATTTTAGTATAGCCCCCAAAAGAACGATCTCCCGATTTAACTCCTTGGGTTTCTAGAAATCGTACTTTTCATCTGATTGTAAATATTCTGGTATTTTAGGCTCACAAAAACGTGTATCTGATTAAGTTTTTATCGGTCCATTTGGTAATGCCTCCATATAGACCGACTTCACTTCGTGAGGGTGTAGAAGGCGCACTGATCATGAAAATTGCTTGAAACTCAATGTAAAATTTCCAGATTTTACTTCTACAGATTTAAGATTTCAAATCAAGACGTTATTTTATAATTTTCTTGCACACTTACAAGAGATGTTAATGATTCCTCTAAAACTCAAACAAAAATGTTTCTTATAAATCCAGAGTCTGATATAGTCCTCTTAGGTGAAATCTTTAAATTTATCTTCGGGAAGTGTCCTCAAGCCCTCCTGAAATTTCAAAGGAAACCCTAATATTTGGTTCATGGTGGTGGGTATTTAACTTAGTGCTGTATATACTTGTTTTATTTATTTTTTTTTTTGTGTTAGTTCAGACCATGAATTAAAATGTTTTTTTTTTTTGTTTTAATGAGTAGGAATTATAGTTTTTTAATCAATAAATACAAATATGTCTTTATTATTTTATATTATTATTTCATTTATTAAAGTTACTATAATGTTTAAATATGCGGTTTATATAATTTGCCCCTGCATCTTAGGTTAGGTTAGGTTATGTGGCAGCCCAATGTATCAGGCTCACTTAGACTATTCAGTCCATTGTGATACCACAGTGGTGAACTTCTCTCTTATCACTGAGTGCTGCCCGATTCCATGTTAAGCTGAATGACAAGGGACCTCCTTTTTATATCCGAGTCCGAACGGCGTTCCACATTGCAGTGAAACCACTTAGAGAAGCTTTGTAACCCTCAGAAATGTCACCAGCATTACTGAGGTGGGATAATCCACCGCTGAAAAACTTTTTGGTGTTCGGTCGTAGCAGGAATCGAACCCACGACCTTGTGTATGCAAGGCGGGCATGCTAACCATTGCACCACGGTGGCCCCTGCATCTTACATGCTTTATTTTTTCAGAAACATCGATGTTTGATTTAAAAACATCGAAAACATCGATGGTTGCAAACATCGATGTTTCTCCCCCTCTAGAGTAGAGAAATATCAATCAAATCGTCAGCTAAGATTGTACAATCTTGTATTGCCGCAATACAGTCATCAATTACAAGATTGTACAACCTTAGCTGATTGATATTTCTCTACTCACCAATTCCAAGATTGAGCAATTATCATTATATGACTGCGCAACCATTAATGATCTGATTGCACAATCTCAGAATACTGTTTTTTACCTATCAACCTTATTTAACCTATGAAAATCCTCAATAAACGCAAGGATGACCAATTTGAGAGTGAACACCAACCTCAACATAAATTCAACTTGCCTTACACATGAAGAGTGTATATCGAGGGAATGTATTGAATTCTACTGTTGTTTTTTTTATTAAAAACACGATTTTCGCAAAATGTTTCCAAATTGTATTCTATTTTAATAAAAAATAATAAAATGGTTTGAGATTTGTGTTTGAGCGTAAACTCCATCCTTAACATAAATTTAACTAAACCTACAAATTGCTTACCTTCAACACATTTTTCACTATAGTTCGGTGTAGTGGCAGCCCATTGCCCCGTGTCGGGCTATTTTTATGCCATACGTGGTGAACTTCTCTCTTAGAGATTTTAGGATTCCATGTTTAGCTCAACGGAAAGGAACTTCCGTTTTTTAGCCAACTCCGAAAGGTGTTACAGTTTACCATGAACCACTTAGATCAGTTATGAAACACTCAAAACCGCCACCAGCATTACTTATATTCTCAAGGTTGCTACTCGAGCCAAATATATTCTACAAAAATTTGGAGAAAATTTTATCAAAAAAGTATTAAAAAAAGCCTTATTTTGTCAAAATTTTATTTCTATAGAAAATTTTCTAAAAATTTTATTTCTATAGAAAATTTTCTCAAAATTTTATTTCTATAGAACATGTTCTCAAAATTTTATTTCTATAGAAAATTTCCCCATAATTTTATTTCTATAGGAAATTTTCTCAAAATTTTATTTCTATAGAAAATTTTCTCAAAATTTTATTTCTATAGAAAATTTCCCCACAATTTTATTTCTATAGGAAATTTTCTCAACATTTTATTTCTATAGAAAATTTTCTCAAAATTTTATTTCTATAGAATTTTTGTCAAAATTTCATTTCTATAGAATTTTTGTCAAATTTTCATATCTATAGGAAAATTTTCTCAACATTTAATCCTCTAATGCCCAAATTTTTTTGCCAGATGAATAAGTATTCAATGTTTACGACACAATAGCAAGAAATCGAAACAAGAAAAGTGTATACGATAAAATTCAGTATATGCTACAAAGCCTCTTGAACAGTTTTAACTACGTTTTCTTTTTATTTTAACCATTTTTATTGTCTTAAGATATGTTTTACTAAAAGCTTCCTGATTTAACGAAGCCCGCCTAAAGGCGGGATTGGGCATTGGAGGGTTAATTTCTATAGGAAGTTTTGTCAATCGTTTATTTCTATAGAAAAATTTCTCACACTTTTATTTCTATAGAAAATTTTGTTAAAATGTTATTTCTATAGAAAATTTTCTCAAAATTTCATTTCAACAGAAAATTTTCTCAAAATTTTATTTCTATAAAAATTTTTCTCAAAATATCATTTTTATAGGAAATTTTCTCAAAATTTCATTTCTATAGAAAATGTTCTCAAAATTTCATTTTTATAGGAAATTTTCTCAAAATTTCATTTCTATAGAATATATTGTCAAAATTTTATTTCTATAAAAAAAAAATTCTAAAAATTTCATTTCTATAGAAAATTTTCTCAAAATTTCATTTCAACAGAAAATTTTCTCAAAATTTCATTTCAACAGAAAATTTTCTCAAAATTTTATTTCTATAGAAAATGTTCTCAAAATTTCATTTTTATAGGAAATGTTCTCAAAATTTCTTTTCTATAGAATATATTGTCAAAATTTTATTTCTATAAAAAAATTTCATTTCTATAGAAAATTTTGTCAAAATTTTATTTCTATTGAAAATTTTGTCAAAATTTTATTTTTATAGACAATGTTTTCAAAATTTTATTTCTATAGAAAATGTTCTCAAAATTTCATTTTTATAGGAAATGTTCTCAAAATTTCTTTTCTATAGAATATATTGTCAAAATTTTATTTCTATAAAAAAAATCCTAAAAATTTCATTTATTTATTTATTTAATCAACAAACGCCCTTCTGGACAACATGTTGATAGAAATTCAATCAATAGAGCTCTAGTATTCTATAGAAAAGTTTCTCAAAATTTCATTTTTATAGGAAATTTTCTCAAAATTTCATTTCTATAGAATATATTGTCAAAATTTTATTTCTATAAAAAAAATTTCTAAAAATTTCATTTCTATAGAAAATTATGTCAAAATTTTATTTCTATAGGAAATTTTTCAAAATTTCATTTCTATAGGAAATTTTGTCAAAATTTCATTTCTATAGAAAATTTTCTCAAAATTTTATTTCTACAGAATATATCGTCAAAATTTTGTTTTTTAGAAAGTTTTTTCAAAATTTTATTTCTATAGAAAATTATGTCAAAATTGTATTTATATAGGAAATTTTGTCAAAATTTCATTTCTATAGAAAATTTTCTCAAAATTGTAGTTTTATAGAAAATTTCCCCACAATTTTATTTCTATAGAAAATTTTCTCAAAATTTTATTTCCATAGAAAATTTTCTCAAAATTTTATTTCTATAGAATATTTTTATTCTATAGAAAATTTTCTCAAGATTTTATTTGAATAGAAAATTTGTGAAGTACCTACCTCTTACTTGAAAGGAATATTTTGCAAAATCTATCAAACCATCAAAAATTCTCCCAATCTGCCATACAGTAAAAACACTACCATTTTTGGTAGAATTCTATCAATTGTGGATATACTAATGCTAAAAAACGTTTTGGTGTTCGGCAGAGACTAGGATTAAACCCCTGGCCATTTGTAAACCAAAAATATGCCTTTAAAGGTCTAAGTACTGCTATATACAGTCACATCACACTATCCGATTTTAGTCCTAAATGTATTCCATTTGGTTTTTACATTCCTATGTATGCTTTTATCTTCTTCTTCTGTGTTCCCTTTCTGTGCATTGGAGATCTTTTTATTTCACTGTAGTTCTTTTCAATATGTAGCCGTATTTTCAATGAGTTCTATCAAGTGGCACAAATTTACCTGTAATGATGCAACAACGTTGATTAGTAATATTTCATCTAAGGCATATTTACAGTCTTTAGCGTTAATAACAAGAATGTATTTTTAATATTTGTATTATATTCGATTATATTAATAATTAATACATAAAAAATACAATGTTCCATTTTTGGATTACACCCACTGCATATGGACCATCAAATATTCAAAAACTACACTTTCCTGTAACCATTCTTCTGTGTAAATTTCCGCTGGTTACCATAATTCTGTCTTGAGGATGTAGTTGGCTGGGCGTATTTTTTCGAAGGTGGTGGTGGATGTACAGCTTCATATTCGTCGTATTCTTCATACCTAGTGGCAAGATTGTACAGATCAAATAGAGATCTAATAGACTTTCAATTTATCCCCATATTAAAGACTTACTCAGATCTCATGGTTCTTGGAAAATCGCAATTTTGTAATTTGCTAAATACCGATCTATCAAATAAATTAGGATTTTAGAAAATGCATTAATGAATAAAAATCGGTATCAGTATTCTCTCTTAATTACCTATACATAGTATGTGGTTTGATTCTTGCCGCATATTCCGGATGTGTTTCCATTAGTTCACGATATTGTTCCTGAGAGATTTCATCATTCTTATCGGGTATAATGTACTTACGAATTTCTGCCAAGGCGTAGCTAATACGAGCATAGGCCTCTGCCGGAGGAGCTAATGTACTTATTTCTACATACAAATTTTTGTTAAGATGATTAAATGCAGGATTTCCCGATTGCCTCAAAGCTTCCTCTTTCTCTTCGTCACGCAAGCTAGTACGACCCTTAATACCAAAATTACACATGGTCTCCTGTGTCAAATGTTTTAGCGTATTGCCTTTGGGTCCAATTAACTTTCCCATAAAATTGAATTTGGGGTACTGTTTAACAGGTAAGTGAACATTTTGACTGACTTTTATTGGAAGCTGTTTATAAACATCAGCATGTAATTCTTTTCCAGGAACTCGTCCAGTTGCGTATATACGATCAATTGCTATATTGCGAGATATGGAATGAAAATGAAACATTGTTGATCCTTCTTTGTACTTGACCAGACTTACCATCGTCAATAACTTGGATACATAAGGGGAAATCCTTTGGAAGTCTTGCCTTTTCCTCCAAAAGTTCATCTACGTACTTCTGGGCAATTTCATTGATTTTAGGAATGTATGTTTCAAAAGTTGGATCATTGTTGTTAGCCATTTTTTCAAGAAATTTAATGGATACCTTTCACCGGCTGCTTTGACATGAATTGAACGGAGTTTGTAATGAAGGTATTTCCCTAAATCAAATATAAAGCGTCGCGATACTTTTACTTTTAAGGGCACCTTACACGGTCGGATAAACATTATAACACAACATGTTGCGGCGACAAATCAGCTGGTATAAGGTCATGTTTGCGTGGTGCGCGTACGTGTTGGCATAAAATCAAAACAACTTTGATTTTTTCTGGTTGGGGCGGACACATCTTTAAGTGTGAGGGGATGTTCGCCCAACATTATGAAAAAGAAATTTATTTTTATTATAAAAAAAAACATTTCTGTAATGGAATTAATTCTCTATCTCCAATTATGGTTCACCCATAGAAAAATTATTACCATACGTGATTAAATCAATACCGTACATTATTACCAACCCCGTATGGTACAATATCAATACCGAACGGTACAGACGGTACACAAAGCATGAAAGTACCATACGGTATTATGAGAATACCAAAATGGTATTAAAAATAATACCTAAAGGCCGGTATGCACCTCTGGCGAAAAATTTCATTCCCATAAGAAATGCATTGCTATTTATGGTAACGAAATTTTCGGTAGCGTTCAATTTCGTAAGCTGGTACGCACCTCTAATGAAAATAACAGAGTTGTCAAAAGCATATTTTGGCAGCAAACATTTAATTTATTACAATCATTGTGTGCGTAAAAGTTTTAAACGGTCTGTAAATAATAAACAATTTATTTTTGGAATATTTGGAACATATATTAAAAATTTTTAAAAGCGATTAGCTGGTTTAAAATTTGTGTACACAGCCCTGTTTTTTTGTTGTAGACTTAAATAAATTTTTGCTGCCGAAAATTTCGCTAGAGGTGCATACCGGCCTTAAGCGGTATTAATATTTATACCATTAAGTTATTGATGTATAACAGTGTGGTATTACCAAATAATACCAAAACGGTATTGGGTTTAATCCAAACCCTGTATTTATTCTTATAACCCTGCCAACATTTTTTGAATTTGGGGACTCTTTTGAGAATCCCCACTACGTCGAAAACAAGCATATACGACATCAAAAACTCGTCGGAAAAGCGCCGTCACTATTGAGAAGTTGTACCACGCCAAGTTACTACAAAAATGTTTCGCATGAGTGCAATTATTAGGTGCCTTTATAGATCAATTTAGAACGACGCCAATAAGGGACCCTCCAAACAATCAGAAAAAGTGCATTTTAAGATAGTTGTAAAAGAATCATTGTGGTCGAGTAAAACACGTTTGTTTAGATATTTATTAATTTGATTAAACATTTACAAATTCTTAAAAATATAACATTTATACCACTATCACATTACATTTAACATAATTTTTGGCATTAATGATGATGTTGAGTTACAAGTAGCGAGTTACATGTTGCTGCGTCTATCAACCAGTGTTTTAATTCCATGGAGGCAGCGTGTCTGTAAAATATCTGAAAAACAATCACTTTATTCCATTTGGAAAATCACCAAATTGTTCACCAATATACCTTTCACAATTTTAAGCGTATAATCTATGTTTTCAGAACTTTATTTTCGTTTTTATTTAATTAAAATATAACAAGCTGGTTGCGCTTGGCGTTTCACAAAAAAAAATGGCTTTTTTAACAGTAGGGATGGCAAATTACTTGCATGTACTTTTTGATGTACCTTTTCATGATGGTTGAAGTGACATTTACGAGTCTGTGGTAACGATGAGGTTGAAATGGAACTTTGAAATGCTGGCAGGGAATACATATTAGTTCAGTAAAACACACGTAACAATGACTTTTCCTTTAATACATATATAAAATACATAGTACATACACTTCACCACTTTTTTCATGCAAAATTAATCTTTGAATTGTATGTCCCATCACAGGCTCTGTATGCCTCAAGCTGCCTGTCGTGAGATTTGGAAAGCTTTTGTATGTCTCTTATGCGCTTTACAGATAATCAGTTATTCCGGACGACAATGCTCGTTTCGAAAATATCCCATATATTGTGCACATTATAAGTTAAGTCCGAAGGCATAACCGATACTAGGGCTGTTTTCTTTTTGCACTGGATGCAACATTTGTATGGGCTATCCAGAACATCTTTCCACTGGTGTTCTATCCAGAACATCTCATCAGTGCAAGTCGCGCCGATGTTACCAGATTGTATTTGGATAAAGTGACGCTTCTTCGATTCACAATAGCAATTTATTGTGACTATTTTATCGAAAAACATGAAATTCAAAGTGATACAGTGTCATAAATAATCGCAGCAGTAAATATTTATTACTAATTGAAGCATTTCATACATTAAAAATGCAAGATTTCACTTCTTTTCTGTGATTGTTTTTAAACATCTGATGACATATTTTTGGAGATGTCCTGGATAAACGAGTACTCTGTTTTATTTTAGTCCTTAACGGCTTAGCATAATATCCAGTGCTAAAAGAAAACAGCCCTATTGCTGCATGTTTATGGAATCGATAACACATTAACCGATTATTTAGTCATGGCCGACAAGTCGTATCGATGTGACACACTGCAAAGGGCACCTTATACCGTCGGATAAACCCTGCGAGACAACACATTGCGGCGACAAATCCGCTAGTATAAGCCCTGCCAGCATTTCAAAGTTTCATTTCATCATCATCGCTACCACAGACTCGTAAATGTCACCACAACCATCGCGAACTGTTATGGGGGAAGCATATCAAAAAGTACAAAATGTACATGAAATATTTTGCCATCACTAGAAGAGCCATTTTATTTTTTGTGAAACGCCAAGCGCAACCAGCTTGTTATATTTCATTTAAATAAAAACGAAAATAAAGTTCTGAAAACATAGATATTACGCTTAAAATTGTGAAAGGTATATGGTGAACAATTTTCGACTTTCCAAATAGAATAAAGTGATCGTTTTTCAAATATTTTTCCAGGCACGCTGTCTCCATTGAAAATAAACAAACTGGCTGATAGACGCTGCAATATGTAACTTGCTACTTAAAACTCAACATCATTCTTTTATTAATGCAAAAAATTATGTTAAATGTGATGAGATAAACCGAAAAATGTTATATATATATAAGAAATTATAAATGTTTAATCAAATCAATAAACATCTACACAATCGTGTTTTACTTGACCACAATGATTCTTCTACAATTACCTTAAAATGCACTTTTTCTGATAGTTTGCAGGGGTTCTTATTGGCGTCCTTCGAAATTGATCTAAATAGGCACCTAATAATTGCACTGATGAGAAACTTTTTCGTAGTAACTTGGCGTGGTACAACTTCTCAATAGTGACGGCGCTTTTCCGACGAGTTTTTGATGTCGTATATGATTGTTTTCGACGTAGTGGGGATTCTCAGAAGCGCCCCCAAATTCAAAAAATGTTGGCAGGGAGGTCATGTTCGTGTGTTGCGGGGACGTGTTGGCATAAAATCAAAACAACTGTAATTTTTTCCGGTTGGGAGGAACAAATCTTCATGTGTAATGCGCTTTACAGACTATCGGTTATTCCGGACGACAGTGCTCGTGTCGAACAGATCCCATATATTGTGCACATTATAAGTTAAGTCCGAAGGCATAATCGATAGTGCTGCATGTTTATGGGATCGATAGCACATTTACCGATTATTTAGTCATCGCCGACAAGTCGTATCGATCCGACACAATGTAAGATTCTTTACAAACACCGACATTCCGTCCGGAATAACTGATAGTCTGTAAAGCGCATAAGGGGATGTTCGCCAAACATTAGCATTATTTTCATAATTAAACCAAGCATTTCTGCAATTAAATTAATGAGGGATCGCTAATTCAGCTTGGAATTTTTATTGTTTCTTCCATTTGTACTAAAAAATGGCTTTACACCTAACTTTTCGTCCATCTTCATTGGTTGTATTTATGCTTCTTCTTATTTCTTCATGTTGTTATCATAATTGTTCGTGTAGTGTGAGGGTAAAACTTGAACGAACACACAACAAATAGGCGAACCTCTGTCGGAGTGTTTATCCGACCGTCTAAGGTCCGCTTAAGATTCTTAACAAACATCGACATTCCGTCCGGAATAATTGATAGTCTGTAAAGCGCATAAGGGAGCTCACAGTCAACAAATACGGTATTTAGGTTTGCCTACACAATTCGAATTTAACTAATCTGGCATCACTCTTTATCTGGCCACCATTATTTTTTTAGCTATTCGGCGAAGTGGATCGTTAATTGTGAAAAAATTAAATTGAAATAAAACAAAAAGAAAAATGAGTACCGAGCATGATAAACAAGATCTCCATTGTCCCAGAGTTAATCAAGTGGCTCAAGAATATATTGACGAATTACTAAAGGAGGAAGCAAGATTACCTAAAGATTTTCCCGTTGTTGCGGCATTAATCAAAGATAGTGAGTATTTGGTGCATTCTTTCTTTGGGCTTGGGAGGATTTTTTATGTATACCAAGTTTTTAATATGTGTGTGTGTGTTCGAAAACGAATCGAATATGAGACATTTTGTCAATCAGGGGAAAGAGGATTATAATTTTGGATCATATAATTATTCAATAAACCACGTCAGAGGTAGGAATAACCCAGCAAAAACTCTCATTACCCGGTAATCTTGTAGGTAAGCCTATTTAAAAATTAATAACCACTTATTAATTGGCATCGTTTCGGATTACATTTACATACGCATGTCCTAGGAGGAAAGTACTTCTCCCCAGGCATACTTTCGGCCATAAAATAAGTAGTGCATTTAAAGCATATAATCACCTAATATGTAATGACTTATTCGTAGATACACCAAAGCTTGCAAAATAGCCACTTATAGTCTCAGGCAACCAAATCTCGAAAATATTGATTTCTATCGCCGATTACAATGGATCAAAATATGGCGAGTGGTGCTGTAATAGGAGAACTACTGAATAGAAATAGAATATTGTATAAATAAACAAAAAATCTAATAAATAATCTAAATACGATTACACTCAAATTAATGTCACACTTAAAATAGAAATAAATGTAGGTTGTTTAAGGGAGTTGGATTCGTGAATTACGTTATAATATATCCAATAGCCAATTCACATAAGGTTCGAAATCTACTAAAAGTGGATTTTAAGTCTCTTTTTTTATAAGGCAAATGGCATTTGATTTATTTATTTATTTATTATTGTAAAACTAGTACAACAAGATTTGATATCTTATAAATTACAGTACTAGCTGGTATTTGGCAATACAAATGATTTGAAATTATTATTAGAATTATACTTAGTATTTATATAAATTTTAATATAATTTTAAGATTTTAAATAACACTAGCCAACAACCATTTTGTGAATTGTTTCTAGCATATTTTTTATTATTGATTATGACCTACTGAACACGAAAATGATTTTTAAAAAATTTTCTGTCGATTGGTTTTCGAGATATAATTTTGCCGTTAAAATGCCGTTATATTTTATATGAATTTTTATATGTTTTTTTGCCACATTTTTACTTAAAAAACGCCGTTTTTTTTACCTTTTTAAGCCGCTAACATCCAAACTACTTACCCGATTTGAAAATTTTCTGAGAATGAGAATGAGAATGAGTTGTAGACGGCTCAATTTTCTTTAATTTGAGTAGTATTCGGATCAAAAAGGTCAAAGAAAACGAAAGATATGCTCAAAATTGTAGGTGTACCTCCAAAAATTAAAAAAAAAAAATTATATCTCGAAAACCAATCGACAGAAAATTTTTTAAAAATCATTTTCGTGTTTAGTAGGTCATAATCAATAAGAAAAAATATGCTAGAAACAATTCACAGAGAAAAGCTTGTGATTTGTTGCCTAGTGTAATTGAACATAACAAAAAAAATTGAAATTTAGTTTAAGCGCATTTTGGATTATTATCATATTATGTTTATTTAAAACATAATATGATAATGTCATTAAACACAATTATTATGAAATATTTGTGATAAAGAATTCTTAACGGAAAAATCTTCAGAATTACCGTTACATTACATATTCTTTTTGATTTTTTATGTAAGTGCTCGATTATGTGAATACTTATATTAACTACAACTGCCTAAAAATTTGAGAATAGCAATTCGAAAATTACCGAGAAGTATTTATTTTTGTCATTACAAGTTAGTCATTATAACTCGCCGCAATGTAATGCAACGTGTAATGACAGCTTTACTCCTGGTAATGTCAATTGTAATGAGATGTGGTTACCTAGTTTTTGCTGGGTAATTTATTGTATATCGATTACAGGCTTACGGTGGCGTTTGCCTATTGTTTAATTCTCAAATTGAGTTAAAGCAGAAGAGTAAAAGCAACCCTTTATCTTTGATGAATAAAGTGCTTTACTTTTCATCAGTGCATTTATGAAACCACAAGTTGTCATCTGTTCATCTTTGTCAGTCCGTTTATCCATAGGTTAGGTCGATATTTCAGGCTCACTTAGACTATTCAGTACATTGTGATACCACAGTGGTGTACTTCTCTCTTATCACTGAGTGCTGCCCGATTCTATGTTAAGCTCAATGACAAGGGGCCTCCTTTTTATAGCCGAGTCCGAACGGTGTTCCACATTGCAGTGAAACCACTTAGAGAAGCTTTGAAACGCTCAGAAATGTCACCAGCATTACTGAGGTGGGATAATCCACTTTTTGGTGTTTGGTCGAACATAGGTTTGGATCCACGATCCTGTGTATGCAAGACGGGCATGTTAACCATTGCACCATGCATTTTATCGTCCATTTTTTTGTGTAGATAAGTTAATGTTTGACCTATGTTGTTCAATAAATTATTTTACCCAAAGGCCAAAGGACAGATTGAAGTGAGTATGGCTTTGGCGTGGTTGTTGTTCAGAGGTAACATTTAAAATGTTATTTTACATAGTGTGTCTGCGGCTGATAAAGGCAAAACTAATAGTATTGATTCCATTTACTAATTTAAAACACATTTTAATTATTTTCTCAGCTATTGATCGAATCTATCTAACTGGACGCATCCCTGGAAAAGAACTCAAAGCAGATGTCTTTCAACAGAAGCCTATTAAACTTACTCAGACAGTTTACTTGCCCATCAAACAGTATCCGCATTTTAACTTCCAGGGTAAAATTTTGGGACCTAAAGGCAATACCCTCAAACGCCTTCATCAAGAGACAATGTGCAGTATAGCAATTAGAGGACGAAACTCAATGCGTGATGCCGATCGCGAAGAAGAACTTCGACAATCTGGTGATCCAGCCTTTAATCACTTGCATAAAAATCTGTATGTTGAAATATCAACAGTTGCCGCTCCAGCCGAAGCATATGCTCGAATTGCATACGCATTGAGTGAAATTCGCAAATACATTATTCCCGATAAGAATGATGAGATTTCACAGGAACAATTCCGTGAACTCATGGAAATCGATCCGAAATTGGCAAAAGCTGGTTTTGGCAATAAAACAATGCCCCAAAAGTATGTATATTTTCTAGAGATGTTTTATTTTTTTTTTTGTTGGTTAACTGTAATTAATTTCCTTTACAAAATTTTTCAGATCTATATTTCAAAAATTGGCGGCTATAGGCGGTGCTTATGGAAATGAGTAAGTCCTTATATAAATGTTATTATCTTTTGTTGGTCATCGTCAACGATGTTTCGTCCACATGTTGATGAAAACTTCAATATTTTTAAATTTCAAACCTATTGCTGCAAAGAAATGCCGATGTCCATGTTATATGCATTTACATCTTCATCATTTGTGATAACTGGAAATATTTTTGGCAGGCATTATTCAATTACCTGGCCTATAAATCTTCAATATGTGGGATTGACCAAATTAGAATATACCATTATTATTGCCGATAGATTATAATACAAATGTTCCAAATATTTTTCCCTTTGATAATAAAAAAATTGTATTCATAGAACTGTGCTCCCATATATTTTAAATAAAATGTTCAATGTAAAATGTCTATACATTACATTAGCACAAAAGGAATATCTCCATAATATAATATATAAAATTTAACATGGCATTCATTTTTCGAATATACTCAAACGACTGATAGCTAGTCGCCCTTTTTGGCATTTGAAATCTCTCTTTTTGTATGAGAAAGGCGCGTTCAATTATGCGATTCATAGTGTAATCTCATAGGTCAAATGTAGTATAAAAAACATTCACCGCTTATCGTATAACTCCTTTATTATTAACTTATAATTTCCTATTTTAATTTTCCAGGGATGAAGAAGATGAACCTGCATCACCTCCTCCACAAAGACCACCTCAGACATATGGTGCTTATAAGAAATTTACAGGAGGTAAGATATTTGAATCGATATTCTGGCAAAATAATATATATTTTTCATAATATGCCTTTACATTTTCAAGCTCATTTTCATTTCACATAGAATTATGTTTACCATGTTCGCTCTATTATAGGATGCAGGTCTTAATATCTATGTGATATGTTTTTGACATACTACCCGGAAGTGGTGCACATATCCGGGTAGCTGTTTATTTTTTTTAGTCGCTAACGAAACCATGAATAATATTGTTTTAATCTCTTTGGGAATGTCGGCGAATCTTTCGACAAAACTTAACGATAAATTAACCCGGGCTGTACTAGCGTGACATATGGTCACGGACATTAGACCATCACTAAATCTTCTCGTGTTGATCGCTGATAAACATACCATTGACATTTCAAAATTTGAAAAAAATAATTACAGCACAATTCGGGTTAAAAAAATTAACATTTCGTCAATTTCAATTTTGAAGTACCATATTAAGCTGAGTACTATGTTCAGTTTTCAAGCTGAAAACCAGCTTTATTCACTGTTACTTTTCTTAAATAATTAATTTAGAAATATAAAATGATTATCAATCAATTCATTGGATCTTTTCCATCCATTATTTGATAAGACTTGATAAAAATATAATAGTCTTCATAAAAATTTTTGTACTTTTAATTCAGTGTTTTGGTGAAAAAACCGAACATAGTACTCACCTTTAAGCTGAGTACTATGTTCCGTTTTCAAGCTGAAAACCAGCCAGTTTTCACGGTTACTTTTTTAAATTAATTAGTTCAGAAATATAAAATGCATCGCAATTAATTCCTTGTATATTTTCCATACACTATTTGACAAGACTTGATAAAAATATAATCGTCTTCATATATATTTTTGTACTTTTAATTTAGTGTTTTGGTGAAAAAACCGAACATAGTACTCACCTTTACTTGGGATTTTTTCCACTCTTTCACTTTTTTCTGATGGTGATAGTTGATGGATGGTCAACATCGAAAACCCGTTAACATTTTGATAAATAACAATCCAAATTTTCTTTTGAATCAACCTTTATCGTATTATTAAACAATAATTAGTTTAATACATTTTAAAAATGTTAGAAACTTATTTGATAAAGTATGAAGAAAATACATATTTGTTGAAAATATTGGCTATGCTAGATTTACAGAAAAACATTGTTTTAAATCAAAGTTTTCTTTTTTATGATTCAAAATGGAATCAAATGTTTCTTATATATTGGACGATATTTTCATAAAACTGCCATTGGTACGAACGAATTGAATTTATTTTTGCTTAAATCAAAAATATTAAAATTATTTGGTTATAATTTCGTCTAAAACGTTTCGAAATTTTAGAAGTATCGTTCGACCTCCCCATGTACAATTTTTATTTGCGAATTTACTTTTTTAAATTTTTTGTTATTAGGAAGTTATAGAACTTTAGGGATAAAGTTGAAAATCTATAGGAAATTGTACAATCTTTTTTATTGTTGTTCATTTACCAAGAACAATTTGTATATTGCGTATAATTCTTTCAATAAACTCCAATTAAAATATAAAAAAAAAACATAAAGCTATAAAATGACAAAGGAAATCAAAATAAATAATTAAAAATAATTTATTAAAAACATAAAACTAATATAGAAAAATAACATATGTAACCATTTCGAATTATTTTAGCCCCTAAAAGGAATGAACCTTCACCATTTGCTGCAAAATATAAACAAGTGCGCACGCAACCCTATACGCGTGGCACACCGTTCCAAAACAGGAAATAAATATTCAAAATAACATAACAAACAAAAAATAAGTATTTACTTTATATTTTATGCATAAAACAAAACAAAATCAATTAATATGTTTTATAAATAAGCACATAATGGATGTATGCTGCTCCGAAATTTAATTCAAATTTCCTGTAAAATTTGGGATATAATAAATTCCCTACTATAAATGTAAAAGTACTTCAAAAACTTAACAACATTTTTGGAAATAAAATTTAAAAAAAAAAAACAACAAATATAATACTAATCATAATATATATAACTAAGTTTTTTTAATATAAAAATAAAACAAAAGCAAAAGATATATAACATATAATTTAAGTTTTTTTTTGAAATAAAATTAAAACGAGAAGAAAAAATATAAAATTGAACTCATATATATCACTTGAATAAAATTTAAACAGAAATCGTATAAAAAAGAAATGATAAAGACACAACATATAAAGTGTAATAACAAATATGATGCACTAATATCTCTGTGACTTTCTAACGATACTATTCTCAATTTGTTTTTCCATCCAAAAAAAAACTTTGTTTCTAAAATTTATCGTTTCTAAATGATCATTTCAAATATTTTCCTTTTTGTTTTAAGATTTATTAACAATGAAAATATAATTTACCTTTCATGTCTATATTGTATAAGTTTCTTTAGAAAGTCATAGATTTAAAACGTTAATTGTGGTGAAAATCGAAACAAAATTAACTTTGGATTCAAAAAACACACTCGATATAGACTGGGTTTAAAATATGAGCAACATTTGTGTGAATTGTTTTTGTATAATGATCTTTTCGTAATCATGAAATTAATTCAATTAATATTTAATCCATGAAAATTTTAATATCGGTCACCAAAGTTAATTAAAAAATAATTTATTTATTCAATTCAATTAAAATTTTAATCGATTCGATTAATCGATGCATAATAATTTTAAAGCTAGTAAATAAAAAAGAATTGTCTTTTTTTACCTATTTTTTACCAAGAGATAGTCGGTGCTCTATGCCTAAGTTTTGTTTGATTTCCACCCAATATAAATATCTCCGATTGGTTATAGTTTTTTAATTTAAATAGTCCATAATGGACGTTTTTCAATTATAATTTTTTTGTATTTAACTTTTTATAAGAAAAACAAATTCAAACAAATTAACCATTTATCATTGCAATGTATACCTATGGAAAACGGAGAAAATCTGAATGCAACTTTCAACTGACGGAAAGATCAGGATTCTGTATAGCATCTTCATCTGACTTCAGTGCTGCCAGTATATTGGGTAAGTTTGGAGTTTGTAAATCCTTTGTCATGTATGCAGAATTTATAATAATAAATAAAGAATTAAAAAAAAACAATAATTAACTTAATTTTACTTATGGTTCGCTTGATTGGTTTGTCGAGCTAATTGTTTTTTTTTTAAGTTTATTTGGTTTATCGGCCTTTTTCCTTATTCAATTCAATTCAAACATTTATTTAATCAATTAAGCCCTCTTGGACCATACATTGATATCTTAAAAAAAAAGTACAACAAGCTTTATTAGCTTTTGTTATTCAAGAAATATGTCTTTGTATTAGTTTTGACTTTTTAAAATCCGTTCAAATCGGCTTATCATTTTGGCTAAAGTCGGCTTGTCAAGATCGACTAAACGGATTCGAACGTTTTTATATTGAAAAGTGATCGTTAAAACAAAAATATATTTTCCTTACCTGTGAAACCACAACATATGCGTCGCCAGGTGTTGGTCATTGTTTTCCTTGTTCTCCGATGTATTCTTGGACCCTTTGGTCCCTTGAACCATAGACCAAAGGTCAACAACTATACTCTACTTTCCTAACCGATGCGCTGTGATGAAAAGAGAAAATTTGCTTTGTGTTTTAAATATTTGTCCCCAGATTAGAAATTCGAATTATGGCTTTTTCTGTCCCAAAAATCTATAAATCGAATTTCGCAAAAGCCTTTATGGCGCAGAGACAAACATTTCTTTGTAAATATTGAATTATTGAATAAAATAAATAAATAAAAAAATTGGGAACATATGATCCTATCATTTTTAGCACTAAATTAATGAATTTCAAGTAGGTTACGCTAAACTTAGCGGCAGCACTTTATTTTAGGCTCACTAGGCTATTAAGACCATTGTGATAATATAGGAAGTGAACTTATCTTATAAATGAGAATGGCCTATTTTAGCTCAATGACAATGGACCTCCTATTTATAGACGGAGTCAAAGAGAAATTCATAACACTGTGAAATCACTTAGAGAAGCTTTGAACCACTTTAAATTATTCGGGAAATTGGTGTTAAACCCACGATGCTTTTTTGTCCAGTATCTTGTTCCTCCTGAAAGATAGTGCTGGAAGATTCATTTCACAAGAAGTGAAATGAATCTTCCGTAGCCTCGGGGTCCAGACACCACCTGCAAATATCATTATTCGCTAGACCGATCCTTACCATATGTTTTCCCAGAGTGTTGTGTCCTGTTATGATGCCTATTATCGGCCTCCTCTCTTTGCAATGACATCAGAATTTCAGAGATCCTAATATTATTTTCGTCCCATATTAGTTTCGTTTGTTCACGGCCCACACAAGAAGCCCATCGTCTCTTCCATAAAACTTCATATTTGCTATTGATCCTGTAAATAAAAAAGAAAGCGGAGGAAAAACGTCCGAGTTGACGTTATCTGTGCCACCTGCGCATTCCTTAGCCAGTACATCTGCCTCTTCATTCCTAGTTATGCCATATTGTCCAGGTACCCAGCACAGAGTTACATTATGCTGTTCAGTGAGAACCGTAAGCTCTCTACGACAGTGGCTGACTACCTTGGACCTTACGTTCGCATTGCCCAGGGCCTGACTATCGATGAAAATGCTGATATCGCATCTAAATAACGGCATCATCGATAGAAGTTCTGCAGCTTTTGCAATAGCAAATATCTCCGCCTGAAAAATGCTGCATTTATCGTCCAACTTAAGCACCAACTCCTTGCAGTATATTCCGCTGCCTGTACCCTCGGCCATTTTCGAGCCGTTAGTATAAATGTTGAGATCACCAAAGTGTTTCGCCCAGTCCTTTATGCTCGGGATAATTGAGTCCAGGTTACTCTCATACATATGCCGCGTCGCCATATAGTCAGTTCTCATATGTCGTCCGGCATAGACTATCAGTTGTGGCTTATGTTAGATTTATTGGCAGCTCATTTTTGTTTTACTAGAGTTTAGTGACTAGACTCATTGGCAGTGAATTTCTCTATTATAAATGGGGGTTGTATTTTTTTTTTCAACGATTCATATAACGTTGAAACCACTTAGAGAAGCTTTGGAACACTTCGAAATATTCAATAGAAACTGGGATTAGACCCACGACTCTATATATACAAGGCGGGCATCCACAGCTCCACAGAAAACTGAAGGCGTTTCTAAAATCGAATTCATAATGACTTGAATGAAAATCTAGATTTTCAAATTGCCGAACAACCCTATTAAACTACATCATCCACATCGTCAGCAAACAGCTGATTCTGACATTAGCCGACGTAAACACATTGTGGGGAGAATAGATTCCATTGCAAACCCAAGTTACTGGAAACAATTCAATAAAATGGTCACTCAGGAATTTCAAGCTGTGGTATTAGCGGCTGGTCGTGGTACACGCTTGCCCGAAGTATTGGGTAAAACCCCTAAATGTCTTTTACCCATTGGACCATATCCTCTACTATGGTACCCTTTGAATTTATTACAACAACACAATTTTTCGGGTGAGTTGTAGGAATTATGAATGAAGTTGAAGGAGTTCTCATACACATTTTCCTTTCCAGAGGCCATTGTTATTGTTTTGGAGAGTGAAAGATCTGAAATACAAGTTGCTTTGGAGAAAACTTCCATCAAAATGAAACTGGATTTCGTTTGCATACCCACAGACAGTGATTTTGGTACAGCGGACAGTTTACGCTATGTCCACGATAAAATTCAATCGGATTTTCTTGTACTCAGTTGTGACATAGTATCGAATGTTAGCCTGTTTCCTTTGATCAACAAATTCCGTCAACATGATGCTTCATTGACGGCATTGTTATTTAAGAGTGGTTTCGAGTCGGATGTTACACTGCCAGGACCAAAGACAAAACATAAACCAGAAAGAGATTTGATTGGTATTCACCCAGAGACTAGACGTTTGTTATTTTTAGCATCGGCTAGTGATTTCGAAGAAGTAATGAATGTAAACGCCCATCTCTTGCGTAAAAATGGTAAAATGACCATCTATTCGAGACAAACAGATTCACATATTTATGTTATGAAGAAATGGGTGCTGGAATTTTTGAAGAAGGTAATTCCAATTAAATTTACTTGAAAATATATAACGTCGTGCTTATGAAAACCGAACGAATCGTCTCTGTTTTTTTATAACCTTCTTCTCTATTTCCAATAACGATTTATTCTTTATTTACCAATGTCTTTTCAATTTGTTAAATTTTCATTTTCCTATTTTTAGAATGAAAATTTTTCTACGCTAAAAGGTGAATTCTTGCCCTACCTAATCAAGAAGCAAATGGCAAAATCGAGTGGACACTCAACAACAAATCCTGTATCGGATACACAATCAGAGCTAGGCTTAGGTACTAAACAAAGTGAGAATATATTCGATGTAAGTGGTCATATAAAGAACTAAATAGATGTTTACTACTATCGATATTACATTTTCTATATTTTTGTAGTTTATTTCGCAATCGAATTTGGAGCAGCAAATTTTCAAAGCTACGCTATACAACGACAATAGGACTAAGCCTTTGTACAATGGAGATCTCTTGAGATGTTATGCTTTAGAAGCTCCAAAAGAAACTATAGGAGTTCGTGTTAATACCACATTAAGTTTCTTTGCTGTTAATCAGAAGGTAAGTATTGTCATGTGCTAAAAGGGTTGGGTCATACGGAAAAGGCTGCTGTAATGTAAGCTAAATATTGAAGAAAGATACTATTATCTTTGGCCTCAGTGATACCATTAGCTTTGGTCTCATACATAAACATAATATCGAAAAAGTGGCGACAAAAGCGAGAATTTTATGTGGCCTTTAAAAACCAACCAGTTTTTGAAAAATATATCGACTGGCTTTTTTGAGTACCTTAAGCTAATTTAGTAACGCTGGTGCAGATACCCTTAATTACATACCGAATCTACTGACTTAAGATATATTGATATCTCCACATGCTAATTTGTTGCACATAATTCTTACACTACAATAAATTTCTGACACCATACTTAATAGTATTTTTCTAATTCTTTATAAACCCCATTTAGCTTTCTATTATTTGGCCTTTAATATGTGGTGGCCAAGAATTACCTCTCATTTCACCAAATGCCACCGTTAACTCCACACAAACAAAAGAGATTGCCGTTTCCGACAATGCCAAACTTTCGGAGAAGACATCATTAAATTTCAGTGTTTTTGGTCCCAACTGTTTTATTAATCCCAAAAATATTGTAAATAAGTCACTAATTATGGCCCATGCCGTTATCGAAGAGGGGTAAGTAAATTTTTCCAGCCTATATTTCGAGAAGTATTTTTTTTATAATGTTTTCTCCCATTGCAGTTGTAACATTGATAATTGCATTATTGGACCAAAGGCGGTTGTGAAAAAAGGAACAAAACTTAAAAATTGTCTAGTTGGTGCCAATTTTATAGTCGAAGAAGGTTCTCAATTGGAAGCTAAACATTTGACTCATGCCGATGGTTATATGGAAATTGATATACAATAAATACATGATTTCTGAAAAAATTAAATTAAATCATCCAACAAATTTTTGTAATTGGAAAAAAAAACATATTTATCATCAATAAAACAAGTGACTTGAATAAAAACATTTTTCTATTTCTAATGACACCAATAAACACTAGATTTAAGGGTCAATAAATAAACCTTGCCATTCGATGCCTTAAGGTGGATATTAAGTTCGAGTTTAGCCGCTTAAATCGAAAACAAATCGGTAAATACAGTATCAAAGTAGTCAAGAAGATACTTGATGTCAATTTTATTAAAACATAATGGGGAATACCCCAAGCAACTTTTCATAATGTTTATAATATTTATAATGGATTATTAGAGAAAAATAGTCGTGAAAAATTGGCGATGTCATGGTGGGTATTAAGTACGAATTTAGCCGCTAAAGTTGTCATTTTTTCACGATTAATTTTCTCTATTAATCCATTTTATAGAAGAAAAACTTTATAAAAAGTTGATTTGGGCTATTCCCCCATCAAGTTATCAAGTTAATTTGCATCAAAGAATTATAATTTTGTACTTGATTTACAGATTCAATTTTGATTTTAGCGGCTAAACTCGAACTTAATACCCACCTTTAAGGGTTAATACTTTTTAATAGAAATCTCTATTTGCTCTTAAGCGCAACATATTTCAAATCTTGGAAAGCGGGATTTCAAGCATAGTGTGAGAATTTGCTTTTATCAGTTTTCGAACGTTTCAAAATTCAAAAATCTGTTGTATGCAGAATAACTAGGAAAAATTCGTTACGTTACGTCGATACGTCATCGCCGTTGTTTTCACTTTGATGGGACTCTGTGTTTACTAAACTTGTAAGCAGTCAGCTGTTTTTGTTTATCCTATGCATTTTTGTTCAATGGCCATAAACTTTCGCCATATACTGGAAATAAATAACATCTAATCATGTCTACTGCCTCCGGGAAAGAAATTTTACAATTTGCTCCACTGCAATCATTTGTAAGTCCGACTTTTTGGCATAAATTGGCCGAAATCAAATTAGATTTGGATCGTTTAGATGATAAACCCAAGACAATTTATGGTTACTATACAAATCGAAATGCAAAATCTTGTCTACTGGAAGTGGACTACACAGCATTTAATTGGTAAGCAATCCAATAGAATATTTTGGAATAATAATTAAAATGATTTGTGTTTGAAACATTTTAATAAAATACACAGCTTTTAGTAAATCATCTAGAACAAAGACTTTCGCTTCGCCTTGATACGTCATCGTCTTGGTGATACTGGTGCTGTTGAGAGGGGCGTTGGTATCTATCTCTCGTCACTTGTTTTTGGCACTAACATTTTCATATAGGCATATTCGTAGCTGATACGATTTTTTGGTAAAGATATTCATTATTATTTATACTGCAATTTAGATGCCTTCTGTTTCATGCATTACCAATTTAAAAGGCAAGAAATGTCAATTAGACTTCAATTCTTTGTCCGAAATAGCCGAAAATTCCACGTAGACTTTTTGTAATCTTCATACTAGCCAGAAAGATTTTTGATGTTGACCGAGATCCGTTTGGAAGCCCCTAGGAAACTCCTCAGTTTGTTGGGTATTTTAGCAGTCTGATATAAGGAGTTCCCTTATCATTGAAATGAGAATAAAATCACAATAAATTCCAAACTAATGCAATGAAAGTTCTGGCTTTTACATGCCGCAAAATTAATTCGAAGCACTTGCACAATCTATTATACTACTTTTTTAATCCATCTCAAATATATGTTGGTGTCTGCGGTTAAGTTTTAAAATAAAGTGAAATTATAAGGTGCCAATTAAGGAGAATACGGAGGATTAGACAGCAGTTTGTAGACGACTTTAATTAGGGTAGTTTTAATGGGAAAAGAAGTTTAGTCGAATAGGCGCAATAATTCGCTATAGTATAGTTTACGTTTTACACTTTCCCAATCGATGTGGATCATAGCCTTTGAGTCGCAACAAGTATATGCGGCCGTAAGTTCGGCGAGGCTGAATCTTATGTACCCTCCACCATGGATTGCGTAGAAACTTCTACGAAAGAATGTCATCCACAATCGAATTACTTGGGTTGTGTTAGGTTAGGTTAGGTTAAAGTGGCAGCCCGATTAAGATTCAGGCTCACTTAGACTATTCAGTCCATTGTGATACCACATTAACTAAAAGTACCTATTACATATGGGCACTTCTAGTTTTAGTTTTGACCGCTTAACCTTCTTGATTATTTTTCTTTGTTGAACCAACCAGATTGTTCCAAAAACATTAGCAGACTGCTTAAGTTAACGTTTTCCAGATCCGCCAGTAATCTGAAGCTATATGCTCCTAAAAGTTGCTTGCGCTTTACACAAAATGCAGGACACTCACACAAGAGGTGTTTAATTGATTCTTTTTCCTCCGCATCATGACAGCTCATACAATAGTCATTATACTTCGCGCCAATAGTTTTTGCAAAATCTCCTATCAGGCAGCGACCCGTTATAGCAGATATCAGGAGTGATATCTGACGTCTCGAGAACATTAGCATATCTAGTGTGCGGTTTAAGTTGAAATGGGGCCATATTTGCTTGGTGTCGTTACAACCCTTGCAATTCTCCCATCGAACATTTGCCATCATAATGTTCGAATGCAAGGTATTTTAAAGCTTTTGAACATTGTCTTGTAAATTGTAAGTTATTCCATACGTGGTATATATTTGACTAAAAAGGGTATATATAGCTAAGTCTACAAATAATTACGAATCGATGTGGACTTTTGCGCGGTAATTAGAGAGCCAGAATTAAAATATGGGGGCTTTATACAATTATGAACCGACATGGACCAATTATTGTGTGATTGGAGATCGGTTTATCTGAGGGCTATATATAACTAAAGACCGACATGGACCTAGTTTGACATGGTTGTTAGCGGCCATATACTAGCACAATGTACCAAATTTCAACTGAATCGGGTGAAATTTGCTCCTCCAAGAGGCTCCAAAACCAAATCTGGGGTTCGGTTTATATGGGGGCTATATATGATTATGGACCAATAAGGACTAATTTTGGCTTGATTGTTAAAGAGCATATACTAAAACCACGTACCAAATTTCAACCGGATCGGATAAATTTTGCTTCTCCAAAAGGCTCCGGAGGTCAAATCTGGGGACCGGCTTATATGGGGTCTATATATAATTATGGACTGATATGGACCAATTTTTGCATGGTTATTAGAGTCTATAAACTTACACCACGTACCAAATTTCAACTGGATCGGATGATTTTGCTCCTCCAAGAGGCTCCGGAGGTCAAATCCATAGAGGCGTTGGTTGATTAAATGAATAAATTAAAAAAAATAGGATAAAATTTGCTCCTCCAATAGGAGGATAGGATAAAATTGGCTCCTCCAAGAGGCTTCGGAGGTAAAATCTGTAGATTGGTTTTTATGAGGGCTATATAACTAAGGACCTATGTGGACCAATTCATCCATGGTTACTAGAGACCATATACTAACACCACGTACCAAATTTCAACCGGATCGGATGAATTCTGCTCCTCCAAGAGGCTCCGGAGGTCATATCTGGGGATCGGTTTATATGGGGGCTATTTATAATTATAGACCGATATGGACCAAGTTTTGTATGATTGTTAAAGACAATATACTAACACCACGTTCCAAGTTTCAACTGGATCGGATGAATTTTGCTCCTCCAAGAGGCTCCGGAGGTCAAATCCATAGAGGCGTTGGTTGATTAAATGAGGCGTTGGTTGATTAAATGAATAAATTAAAAAAAAAAAATAAATAAATTGTAAATCTGGGCATCGGTTTATATGGGGGCTATATATAATTATGGACATATATGGACCAATTTTTGCATGATTGTTAGAGACAATACACTAACACCACGTACCAAATTTCAACCGGATCGGATGAAATTTGCTTTTCTAAGATCCTCCACAAGCCAAATCTGGGGGATCGGTTTATATGGGGACTTATGACAAGTTTCAAGTCGATAGCTTTCGGAAGTTAGCGTGATTTCAACAGACGGATATGCTTAGATCGACTCAGAATTTCACCACGACGCAGACTATATAAAGTTTATGAGGTCTTAGACCAATATTTCGATGTGTTACAAACGGAATGACAATGTTAATATACCCCCCATCCTATGGTGGAGGGTATAAAAATGGTAGCCACCACCGTTCCGGCCGACAGATTTCGCCTTTTCTGTGGGCATTCCCCGAGCACGGGACTACAGTCTGGATCCATGTTTCCTAGAAAGTCTACATTGTAGAAAATTGTAATGTAACATTAATTGATTACCATTTGCATTTTATAGTATGACTCGGAAACCTACACATTTTCATGTAAGGGAAAATAAATCCGTATATCTTTGGTTAAAATTTGGTAGTATTATATCGCAAAAAAATTGTATTCCTATATAACTAATTTTTTAAACATATAGTTGGCGCTGAAACGATTCTCCCATACATCACATATTAATAATTTTGATTAACTTTTTTCTTTACAGCGATTTTAAAGCACCAAAATTTTGTTTCCAGTCCCATGGGACCATTTTCAATAAAAACACCATTGAAGATTTCAAAAATTGTGATAAAAATGCGCTCTTGAGAGAAGAAGGTTTAAAACTTGTACAAGATATGCAATCCGATGCCATTCTAGAAAATCCAAGTTTAATGGCTAGATTTTACATACTATCATTTGCTGTATGTATTCGCGATGATGCATTTTTTTTTGAAATATATTTTAATTAATTTATATAATTTTTGTTGTAGGATTTAAAAAATCACAACTATTATTATTGGTTTGCATTTCCGTGCCCATTGACACCAACATTGGCGTTCGACAAGCCTGTTGAAAAATTAAAAGATCATACAGACTTTGAAAATATAAAAGAAGCTTTGAAATCATGTGCTTTGACCGATACATTACAGAATTTCTTCGTTGTGAATATGGAAGAAGGTCAATCGAAATGCATTTCGTTAAAGGAATTTGTAATGAATTACAAAGAGATAACGGATATCGATAAAATCTATTTCTGTTTTGCGGACAATAGTGAACATGAACATCCATCATGGTTAATGAGAATATTTACGGCCTTTATATTGTATAAATGGTACGTATGTGCATGTAATGAATGTAGAAACTTAACTGGAGCATCTCTAACCATCATCCTTACTATGATTTTCTTTTGCATCTTAGTGATTCTCTGGTTGGAAAATCATTAAAATTCCTGAGTGTACGTTATGATAATCACATGAATTTGGATTTATCACTGATTTGGAATGTTCAACAAAATCAAGCTTCGAATTTTGATGATACAATCGAGATGAAATTTGTTGGCTGGGAGTTAAACAAAAACCAGAAACCACAACCACGCATGGTATCGATGCGTGAAAGTATGGATCCACAATTGTAAGTAGCAGACAAATTACAGCGATAGTATGTATATCTTTCGTAAAAATATTGTTTTATTATTTTTGTAAACAGAGTGGGAGGAGTGGTATAACTAATTTGTCATTCCATTCTATCGCTCTGCGACTTCTAAAGTATATTATAGTGTGACCATTCGGTTAGTCGTTAAATTAGTTAATCGCGGTCTTTAGAGGGCGACAATCCTTCTAGATATTCGGGAATTTTAATAACGTGGTCCCTAAAATCATGCTAAAACATAGTTAAATAAATCTACCGCCTTGATGTAAATGATATTAACAAAGAATATCCACAGGTACAAAATCTGATAGAATCTGATCTCCAGAATCGATGTCTTGAATTTGTGTAAAGGTCAGTATTAAGTTGGCATTATCGCGCTAAAACAGCCATTTTTTTACAATTACTTTTTTCTAATAATTCATTTTAAAGAAAATAAACTTTTTCAATTACTGCTTTGGACATTTCCCCACCGAGTTATATAATGAAATTTACCAAAAAAGTTATAATGTTACTCTGCTTTAATAGAGTTATTTTTTATTTTAGCGGCTAAACTCGAACTTAGTACTCACCTTAAGGCTCCACTTTCTTACGAATTATTTCTAATTTGGAACGAGAATTTTGTTTTGTGTTCCCTTTGCCAATAAACTAAGGAAATCGAAATACGATTAACATGAGTTCAATTTCGATAAAATTCCTTTCTATCCATGACAAATTATTTTCAGTTTTAGGAAAATCGACTTTTAGAATTTTTTTGCTATTTTTTAAATTTTAACTTATTTTTGGAAAATATTTTGATCTTATTTTAAAATTTTGATTTTATTAATTTGGAATAATAGCTTTCACTAGACTACCCTAATTCTCTCCGGTCTTTCGGCTGCATTTGTGCTACTTCATTTATAGGAAAAAAACATCAACTGTCTGCAATTTGAATATGATAGACAGAAGTTTTTTATTTCATCTTATTATGGACCTATAAGAAATCTATCCATATTTAGAAAGAGGACATTTGACCTAGATTGCCTGGAATTAAAAATCGAGCAATCTCGTGGATTCAAACTGAGACGAATATGGTTCATAGCAAACGTAAGCTTTTCTAAATCATCACTATATGAAGGCAAATTTTACTATATATAGTCATTAGGTCACTTTGATACTTTGATTTGCTGGGAATTAATTAAAATTTTAAAAATGTTTTTACTTTTTTCTTGACCCATATTGTATAGGTTAGGCTCCCACTCGACACAAAATATTAAGTGACTTTGGAAATAAAAGAACCGAAATCAATTTCTTTCTTTTGAAATACGAATTAAAACTTTCGTAGGAGATAGGGTAACATGGCAGGAGTTGAAATGTGGTTCCATTTTAGAACCTTAATCTTAATTATCTAATATTAGCCTTATAAATATTTCTTTTAGAAAATTTATTTTTTGGATATACCAGACTTAACCACCTATATATTTTGTATTTCTTTCTAGACTTACAGAGAATACCATAAATCTCAATTTGAAATTAATGAAGTGGCGTTTGTTGCCCGATTTGAAATTAGATATTATTGCCAATACAAAATGTTTACTATTTGGAGCTGGAACTTTGGGCTGCGCGGTATCTAGAATGTTATTGGTAAGATTTCTCTATTCAAGAAATAACAAGTATATACAGCAGTAAGTTCGGCCGGGCCGAATCTTAAATACCCACCACCATGAGTGAAATATACTAGTTTCCTTTGAAAATTTCAGGGGGTTTGATGACAGATATTTTCCCAAGCAGATCAGTTCAACTAGTACGCTTACCACAGATAAATGTAAAGATTTTACCTATGAAGACTAGATTATATTCTGAACCATTTTTGTTTGAGTTTTAGAGGAATCGTAAACATCTCTTGTAAGTGTGCAAGAAAATGATGAAATAACGCGTTGATTTGAAATCTAAAATCTGTAGATTTTCATCCCAATTATTTAAATGATTACGATAAGTAAAATCTGGAAATTTTGCATTCAGTTTCAAGCAATTTTCATGTTCAGTGCGCCTTCTATACCCTCAATAAGTGAAATCGGTCTTACCAAATGGTCCGAAAAAACTAAATCAGATACACTTTGTTATGGGTTTAAAATGCCAGTATATTTTCAATTTGTGGCAAATCGGATAAAAACTACAATTTTTAGGAACCCTAGCAGTTAAATCGGGAGTTCGGTGTAATGGAGGCATACCAAAACATGGAAGGATACACACAGTATTCAGCACATTTAATTGTAGTTCTAGAATCTAGACCCCAAATCGGAGGGCCGGTTTATAAGGGGCCTATGTCAAAAACTGTACCGATACTAAATATATTCAGCACACCTCTTTCTGGTCCTAGAATACCTCTAGATTTCCAATTTCAGGCAAATTGGATAAAAACTACGGATTCTAGAAGTCCAAGAAGTAAAATCGGGAGATCGGTCTAAATGAGGGCTATATCAAAACATGAACCGATAATCACCATTTTCGACACATCTCTTTATTTTCCTAGAATACCTATAGATTTCCAATTTCAGGTAAATTGGGTAAAAACTACGGATTCTAGAAGCCCAAGAAGTAAAGTCGGGAGATCGTTCTATATGGGGGCTATATCAAAACATGGACCAGTACTCACCATTTTACGGTCCTAGAATACCTCTAGATTCCAAATTTGAGGCAAATTGGATAAAAACTACGGATTCTAGAATCTCAAGAAGTAAAATCGGGAGATCGGTCTATACGGAGGCTATATCAAAACATGGACCGATACATACCATTTTCGGCACACGTCTTTATGGTCCTTGAATACCTCTAGATTCCAAATTTGAGGCAAATTGGATAAAAACTACGGATTCTAGAATCCCAAGAAGTAAAATCGGGAGATCGGTCTAAATGAGGGCTATATCAAAACATGAACCGATACACCCCATTTTCGGCACACCTCTTTATGGTTCTAGAAAAACTCTACATTTCCAATTTTAGGCAAAACGGATAGAAAATACACTTTCTAGACGCCCAAGAAGCAAAATCGGTACATATGGGGGCTATACCAAAACATGGACCGATAGGCACCATTTTCGGTACACTTTTTGATTGTCCTAAAATATCTCTAGATTTCCAATTTCAGGCAAATTGGATAAAAACTACAGTTTTTATAAGCCCAAGACCCCAAATCGGGAAGTTGGTTTATATGGGGACTATATCAAAACTTGGACCGATATTGCCCATCTTCGAACTTGACTTGCTTGCAAACAAAAGACGAATCTGTGCCAAATTTCAGGACGATAGCGCCATTATTGAAGGCTGTAGCGTGATTACAACATACAGACAGACGGAGATGCTTATATCGTCTTAGAATTTCTGCCTGATCAAGAATATATATGCTTTATATAGTCGGAAATCGATATTTCGATGTGTTACAAACGGAATGACAAACTTATTATACCCCCGTCACCATTCTATGGTGGTGGGTATAAAAACATACAAAAATTCTAAACATTTTGCACGATGATACTCCAATTAAGCCATAACTTACAAATGTAACTATTATATGCTTTTATAGGGATGGGGCTTTAAACAAATAACGTTTATAGATAATGGAAAAGTCGGCTTGGCTAATCCTGTTCGCCAATATTTGTATACATTTGAGGATGCTGTGAAAGGAAATGTTATGAAAGCAGATGCGGCTGCTGCATGTATGAAGAAAATCAATCCAGGAACGGTATGTTTAATACAAGTTATTGCAAAATTGTTTTTAGACAAATCTTTGATTACAAATATTTGTTTTGTATTTATTTGATTTTCATGAAGATTGTTTTTTATATTTTGTGTCTATAGATATCAACTGGTCATGTTATGCAAATACCCATGCCTGGACACACAGTTGGAGATTCTCTTCGAGAGCAAACCGAAAAAGATTTAAATAAATTAAAGGAATTGGTAAAAGAACACGATGTCTTATTTCTTCTTACCGATTCGAGAGAAAGTCGTTGGTTACCTACAATTCTAGGAGCAGCATATGAAAAAGTTAGTATCAGAAATAGTAACCCAAATTTTAAACGATATACATCTATGAAACCCTATTTTAATTTTTTAGATAGTGATTAATTCAGCTTTAGGCTTTGACAGTTATTTAGTGCAAAGGCATGGAGGAACCCGACCAGCAGAATCACAAAAACTAGAGGTTGATGAAACTATGGTAATAGATAACCTAAAATGTATACCAGGTCAACAATTGGGTTGTTATTTTTGTAATGATGTCACAGCACCAGGAAATGTAAGTAAAAAAAGTGGGTCAACTCCATTTTATTTATGAAAATGCTTGATAACCTAAATTTGGCATACAGTAAAGAACTTAAAAACAAAGTACATAATCTACAACAATCTATGCACATTCATAATCAAATCTAGTATATTTTTCAAAGCCCGTACATAATGGTTCACCCATTTGAACATGATCCACTCCTGTTACATGCATATGTAAACCCTTTGTACAGGCAATTTTAAATCCAACTAATTTCTGTAGAATATTGGGAGTACGATAGGTATAACTACAAAAATTATAACCATCCACAGCTGTAAGGAATTCGTGTTCTGTAAATGCAATAGCCATTTTGAATTGTTGATTAAAGGCAAATGGGAAACCACCGTGACGTTCCTCTTGGCCAAATCTGCAAGGAAGGAATAATTCAAAATTATTTCCTCGTCCATTAATAATCATGTGAGCTGAAATACTTACTCAAATTTTGTATTATGACTATTACGTACTACGGCTTTCTCATCAAATCTAACACTAAAATGTAGATCTTCTCTTTTCGTATCGGAATCCATAAATTTAATGATGAATTGTCCTTTTTTGTTGTTAAAACATCTTGCTGTTATTACAATAACATGGCCGGGACTAAATAGTATGGGTGCATCATTACTAAATGCCTTAAAATAATCACTTGCATGTATTGGTGGCCATGGATTCGGAAATACAGATCGATGATCAATTTGTTTTATAGCTTGTATTTGATCTTTCAATTCTATGACACGCAATGATTCCAAAGGTAGTCGATAGTTGAATGTACAATACGGTATACTATTAATGGAAATATGAAATTTATCTTCGCATGCCAATATATAGATCATGAAAAAATCACCCGAGGGTATAGGATTTGGTTGGGAAAACTTGGAGATATTCTCCACTTCTTCCTCACCCCATTGACCATTTATGCGAGCATTACGCACTATACAATTTTCCCGAAAATATACCGAAATGCGTAAGCCAATATCAGCCTCGGGATTAATAATTGTTTTGCTTGTCATCAGTGATAGATTGAATCTGAAAAATTGAGAAAAGAATTTAAGATGATTAATACACTCAAAGAAATGTGATAACCCAAAAAATTAGAAAAAAAGTAGAAAACACAATTTTTTATCTACTACTTTATAACTTTATTTGAGAAAAATGTCTATAGAAATAAAATTTAAAATTTGGTTAAGCTAATCTTGTAGTTTAGTCAACACATTGGTTTTAAAGCTGAGATCAAAACAAGAAGTATGATGGAAGTACAAACCAACAATAAAAACAAAACACGAATGAAGTAAGAGGAAGGCACGCTCAAAATAAACCCAGCCAACTTCACTCAAATCGATGATTTGATGGTGGCAAAGAAAAAAGAGATGTTTGTATGAATTTATTTCGGCATAAGCCGGCTATCATAAACCTTTTTTCGGAGGGTTCAATTGTGGTTCACTTTGGGTTTAGTGAACAGCCTGAATTTATTCTGATAATTGGTTGATAGTTTTGCTGCAAGTAGAGGGTGCTGATGAGGAATGTGGTAATTCCGAAACGTGCGTCCATCCAACCATCTTGCAGTCTGTAGGGCTTTGCCAAAATAAATTTGACAAACATTTTTTTCCTCTGTTGGTTAAGCCACTCTTGTAGTTTAGTCAACACAATGGGTTTAAAGCTGAGATCAAACCAACAAATAAAATTTTGACAAAATTTTCTATAAAAATGAAATTTTGAGAAAATTTTCTATCGAAATAAAATTTTGACAAAATTTTCTATAGAAATAAAATATCACAAAATTGTCTATAGAAATAAGATTTTGATAAAATTTTCTATAGAAATAAAATGTTGACAAAATTTTCTATAGAAATAAAATTTGGAAAAAAATTTCTATAGAAATAAAATTTTGACAAAATTTTCTATAGAAATAAAATTCTGACAAAATTTTCTATAGAATTAAATTTGGAGAAAATTTTCTATAGAAATAAAATTTTGATAAAATTTTCTATAGAAATAAAATTTTGACAAAATCTTCTATAGAAATAAAATTTTGATAAAATTGACAAAATTTTCTATAGAAATAAAATTTCCATACAATTTTCTATAGAAATAAAATTTTGACAAAATTATCTATAGAAATAAAATTTTGACAAAGTCTTCTATAGAAATAAAATTTTGATAAAATTTTCTATAAAAAAAATCGACAAAATTCTCTATAGAAATAAAATTTTGATAAAATTTTCTGTAGAAAGAAATTTTGACAAAATTTTCTATAAAACTAAAATTTTAAGAAAATTGTCTATAAAAATACAACTTTGAAAAAATTTTGTATAGTAATAAAATTTTGACAAAATCTCCTATAGAAATAACATTTTGAAAAAAATTTTGTATAGAAATAAAATTTGGAGAAAAATTTCTATGAGAATAAAATTTGGAGAACATTTTTATAGAAATAAAATTTCACAACATTTTCTATAGAAATAAAACATCACAAAATTTTCTATAGAAATAAAATTTTGATAAAATTTTCTATAGAAATAAAATTTTGATAAAATTTTCTATAAAAATAAAATTTGGAAAAAATTTTCTATTGAAATAAAATTTGGAAAAAAATTTATATAGAAATAAAATTCTGACAAAATTTTCTATAGTAATAAAATTCTGACAAAATTTTCTATATAAATAAAATTTTGAAAAAATTTTGTATAGAAATAAAATTTTGACAAAATCTTCTATAGAAATAACATTTTGACAAAATTTTCTATAGAAATAAAATTTGGAGAAAATTTTCTGTAGAAATAAAATTTTGACAAAAATTTCTATAGAAATAAAATTTTGACAACATTTTCTATAGAAATAAAATTTTGACAACATTTTCTATAGAAATAAAATTTTTATTAGAATAAAATTTGGAGAACATTTTTATAGAAATAAAATTTCACAAAATTTTCTATAGATATAAAATTTCACAAAATTTTCTATAAAAATAAGATTTTGATCAAATTTTCTATAGAAATAAAATTTTGACAAAATTTTCTATACAAAATTTTGTATAGAAATAAAATTTGGAGAAGAATTTCTATAAGAATAAAATTTGAAGAACATTTTTATAGAAATAAAATTTCACAAAATTTTCTATAGAAATAAAATTTCACAAAATTTTCTATAGAAATAAAATTTCACAAAATTTTCTATAGAAATAAGATTTTGATAAAATTTTCTATAAAAATAAAATTTGGAAAAAATTTTCTATTGAAATAAAATTTGGAAAAAAATTTATATAGAAATAAAATTCTGACAAAATTTTCTATAGTAATAAAATTCTGACAAAATTTTCTATATAAATAAGACTTTGATAAAATTTTCTATAGAAATAAAATTTTGACAAAATTTTCTATAGAAAGAAATTTTGGCAAAATTTTCTATAAATATAAAATTTTGAGAAAATTTTCTATAAAAATAAAATTGTGAAAAAATTTTGTATAGAAATACAATTTTGACAAAATCTTCTATAGAAATAAAATTTTGATAAAATTGACAAAATTTTCTATAGAAATAAAATTTCTATACAATTTTCTATAGAAATAAAATTTTGACAAAGTCTTCTATAGAAATAAAATTTTGATAAAATTTTCTATAAAAAAATTGACAAAATTCTCTATAGAAATAAAATTTTCTATAGAAATAAAACTTTGATAAAATTTTCTATAGAAATAAAATTTTGACAAAATTTTCTATAGAAATAAAATTTTGACAAAATTTTCTATAGAGATAAAATTTTGACAAAATTTTCTATAGAAATAAAATTTTGACAAATTTTTCTATAGAAATAAAATTTTGACAACATTTTCTATAGAAATACAATTTTGAAAATTTTTTCTATAGAAATAAAATTTTGAGACTGCTACTGAAAAACATGCTGACCATTGCACCATAGTGGCTCCCACGATGCCATGAGCAGTAACGCCAATTTTCGGTTTTTTGAAAGAAAGCATCAGTTGGGTGGTAGATCGTTTTGATTCCCACCTTTGGTGAGGGTATACATGCGTGTACCTTAATTTTCAGGCAACGACAATCAATTCCTATAGATGTCACTTATAACAGATACTGCTTGGCTATTACTCATGCACGACATACATATATCTTTATCAGTGATTATAACTCTGATTCAATCACCTTAACACAATTCTCTCCATAACGTCGGAAATCATACAACACTATGTCATACTTTACCTGGAAGCTCCATCGATTGTTTTACCGACAATTTCCAAGGCATGACCAAACTCCAAATGGTGGGCTAAATTTCCAGCAAAATCTGTTAACATTTTTCTTTGGTGTTTCTCCACAAGTATCGGTTGATTTAGTGAAATTATTAAGGCATTTATTCCAAAGTAATGGGAATTGCTGAATATTCGCTTGTGTATGCTCTATATTAATTCACTCCTTTAAGATTACATTTAATGCACACTTTTCCCATGGAACATCTGAATGAATACTGAGCGAAACACTTTGAAATTACTATTTGTGACGATTTATTTGTATTTTTTAGTAGTTTTTCTTTTGTATTTATTGACTAGAAATTTTTGTTGTTATCAGCAGTGTGGTATTTGTGTTCCATTTGAAGAAGAATTGTTGTTGTCCCTGTTAAACTTTGAGTTTTTTATCTAATCGTCATGGTGAGAAAGCCAATAAATTCGTCTAATTATTATTTTTTTGAGAATAAAGGCTTGCTTGATGGTCTCACTTTTTAATAATATGTACAGGAGAAGCAAAGTAATGGTATCAGATAATTTCAAAATTGGGAAATATCAACGAAATCCATTCAATATTTGTTTACTTTTGTATGTTAGAGAGTTGTCTGGTTTGGCGATTTGTTTTTTGTTGTATATTTCCAGTGCTGTTTTAGTTGTTAAAAGTTTCTTGACTCTCAAATCTATGTCGTCGTCGTTGTCTGGTTCATTAAACAATATTTAAACATTAATAAATTTGTCTCTTAATTACACATTGACTCAGTATGTATATACTATAGAATGCTAGTGGCCCACTAGTAGAGGGCTTCTTTGACTATCTCTCTCGTTTCTCTTTAACTCTCTGTAATTCTCTTTTTGATCATTCGTTTGTTTAGCATTTTTATTTTAAATGATTGTTTTGACTGTGATGTCCTAACCCTGTGCGTGAGGAGGGCCAGAAAACGAACGCATAGACATTTTGAACAAAATTCAAAATATGAAACAAACAAAATTCGTCGACTTTTGCAAGGAGATAATTCTAGTTTTTGCTAACATCGATTTGAAGTTTTCAAAATTCGACTAAGATTTTTTTTGAGAAAGAGCCGAAAGTAGTGTAACCCTATGGTTACACATTTTCACTGATTTGAAATCACATTAAATTTTCATTCATCCATGTAATTCCAACTACCCTACGGGAAATGGATCAACCACAGGACCGATACAGGACTAGTCCCTGGTGTGCATGGACCTGTCCTAGTTCTGGTCAAGACGTATGGAAGGGACCGGTCACTTTAACATGGGTTTGTCATTGACGGGGATAATTTTACACTTTAGGACACGTCTTGGACTCGTTCCTTAGGACACGTCCTGGGATTGTTTTGTAGTAGCACTCCATAGACAGGTCCTCATGAACCAGTCTCTGACAAACTCTTAGGAATCTATTTCAGTTTGGTTATCCGAAGCGCACCAGAACTGAAAACCTTTTGAAATATATTGAACAATATGTTATTCTGGTAATTCTACTTCACTAAATGTGCAGATCCAATAAGATTTTTATATCAAGCGAGTATGAAAATCATTAAATTATAACTATTTAATTATAACGTCTTCTAAATGGTAAGTTAGTCCATATGTTAGACTAAAAAGGCAGATTAAATACCTATATAATTCAGTTTTTGACCCGTCTATATAGGGGAGTCTACACTGAAAAAACAGTGAACCCACCAGGAAGAAAACTTTCGTTTAATTTTAGAAAATCTTGATTATTTTTAGAACATTTTAACTAAAGAGTATTACAAACGCTAGCATCACGCCGAAATAAGAAAATATTTTTCGACAAATTCAAGCAAATTTATTAGACATAATTAAGTTTTTTTTCACTTGTTAAAGAAAATTTTGTAGTTTGAAGGAAAAAATTGGAGTTCAAAATTGCAAGAATGTCTTTAGTGATATACGAAGTTCATGATGAACGCATTAGTAGTAAAATTTACAAATTTAAAAAAATAATGAACTATGTTGTGAGAAATACGAATTTAGTAAATCTTTATGCTTAATTTGTGTATAATTTTGTCCCGTGTTTTAGTTAATTTAACTAACGCACGCAAAACAAAAAATTAGTGTAAAGGAAACTTTCTCTAAACGTAATAATTCCATGAACTAAAATAAAGTTAAATTGGCTTTAGTGAAATATAGAGTTCACTTTTTTCTGGGTGTATAAATAATTACGAACCGGTATGAACAAATTTTTATCTGTAATTTTCTGCCACTTTAATTACCACAATGGACTGAATAGTCTAAGTGAGCCTGACACTTAATCGGGCTGTCACTTTTAACCTTATATATACTTATGAACCGATATGGACCAATTTTTGAGTGATTTGTACCAAATTTTAACAGGATCAGATGAAATTTGCTTATCCAAATTTAAATCTGATCGGATGAAACTTGCTCCTCCAAGAGGCTCCGAAAGCCAAATCTGGGGATCAGCTTATATGAGGGCTATATATAATTATGGGCTGATATGAATCAATTTTCGAATCATTGTTAGAGGCCACATACTAACTTGGGAAGTTAGCTTGATTTTAACAGACGGACGGACATGCTAGATCGACTCAGAATATTACCATGACCCAAAATATATATAATTGGGATCTTAGACCAATATTCCGTTCATACCGTTTGTAACACATCCTATGGTGGAGGGTATAAAAAGATGTTGGATCAGTTTATGACTTTTGGGCAACATTTTGCGTTTACCGAATTCAGAAACCACAACAATGGGAATAACCCCCTAGACTAGAGGGTATAATAAGTTTGGGTTTCTCCTAAAGGTTGGTTTATATATCATGAGTTAATCCGTGCGTTGATGGAAGGGTTGATTTTTTTCAGTTTGAAGCACTCTAACAAAAACTGCTTTTAAAGAGAAAATGCAACTCTTCAATCAACTGACGCATTAACGCATGGTATGTAACTCAACCTTAAGGATAAAAATCGTCTTTTCATTTATCAAAAAAATCGTAGTCAATTGTTTGTAATGTGAAAATCGACTAATCATCCTTCAGCATTTTTTGCTACTTTTGATGATGCCATCGACCTTTGGCGAAAAGGATTCGGTTTTCCAAATTTTGAAAATGTTAGAAAACTGGAATAGTCGACTTTTCCAATTTTTTTTCATTCTGACTTTTTGATTTTGATTTTCCTCGTGCCACATGTTGGCGATCGAGTGTTGCCTCTCTACGAAACAAGTTTCTCATTTTAAATATGTTGACTTACATTTCAGTGTTGCCAGGTTGGGGATTTCCCCCCCAAATTTAGGGGTTTTTTACACGTTTAGGGGGATTTTTAGGGGTAACATTTATTTGGGGGGATTTTTGGGGGTAAAAAAATATCTTAGCCCTTATAAAGTGGAGCAATTCTCAACAAAATTTGGAAAAATTCTGGCATGAATTTTGAGAAAAAATTAGGGAAGTCAACCCATGTTCCTAAATACAAGCAAGTATGCAATGACATTCTTTTTTAAACGCATCTGTTGAAGGGGCATTTTTAATATTTGATACAATTAAAAACAAGGTTAGGTTAGGTTAGGCGAGCCGATGTATCAGGCTCACTTAGACTATTCAGTCCGTTGTGATGCAACATTGGTGAACTTCTCTCTTATCACTGCCCGATTCCATGTTAAGGAATCGTAAAGGGACCTGCTTTTTATAGCCGAGTCCGAAAGGCGTTCCACATTCCAGTGCAACCACTTAGAGAAGCTTTGAAACCCTGAAAGAAATGTCACCAGAATTACTGAGGTGCGATAATCCACCGCTGAAAAACTTTTTGGTGTTCGGTCCACGCAGGAATCGAACCCAAATTTGTGACAAGTGGTGTAATAATTTTATGTAATGATTTTTATTTTAAAAATTTTAACGAAATTTTGGGCCTTTTTGTACCATGTACGTTCTTAAAATTTTTGGGGGTTTTGTAAAAAGTCTAGACCAATTTAGGGGTTTTTTCCTAAGATTTGGGGGAAAGAATCAAAAATTACCTGGCAACACTGTTACATTTGTTTACATTAGCGGGAGATATTCGTGACCAGTGTTGCCGTTTAAAAAATTTAATACAACAATTTGGGAATAATTTTATAATCTAAATTTAAATATTTTTCCTTCTTGGACATTTTGTGCTTCTTGAAGGTCGATCTGTAGCTTAGTTTTAATTTTCTAAATCCTACATTTAAAGCTAGATAGCTTCCTAAAATATGTGTTAAAGAAGTGTCATCTATGGCTCGGAATCAATACCAAAATAATTAAGGGAAGTTTAAAGACTTTGGATCCAAGTAAACTTTTTTTGAGAGCATAAAAAAAGCAATGGACTTAAAAAAGGTGGACATAAAGCCAATTTAACTTTATTTTGGTTCATGGAAATTATTATATTTTACTTAAGATATCTCTAGCACGAGAAAATCATTCACTTTAATAATTTTTTGTTTACTTCAAAAAGTTATAGACAAATGAAGCTACAATTTTATCAAATTGGAATTTCTTACAAAATAACTCAGAATTTCCTAAAATTCGTAAATTTTTACAAACCCATTTTGAAATAGATATGGGGTCAACGACAGTTTTGCAATTGCCACCTCCAATTTTTTCCTTAAAAATAAGAAATTACCTTTAGCTGGTGGAAAAAATAATTATCTGTAACTAATTTTATTGAATCGAAAAATATTTATTTATTTTAGTGATATCGCTGTTTCTAATAGGGATTAGTAGATTTTCCTAAAAATCTATCATATATTTCATGGTTGGGATAGTAAAAATATGAAATGGCAACACTGCCTGAGAGAGAATATTTATCAAGTTTTATTAGGCCTTTTTAATCTCAATTAGTTACATTTCTCCCAATAACTGGTATATCTTGTAATGACGTAATTATTTACTAAGGGATGCCAATTCAAGTCTGAATATTTGAACACATCAAAAACGATTGTCGATAATCTACACTTAAAAACCATGAACCCACCAGGAAGAAAACTTTTGATTAATTTTAGAAAATTTTGAATAGTTTTAGAAATTTTTAACTAAACAGTATTACAAGCGCTGGCATCACGCCGATATCACAAAAATAAGTAAATATTTTTCGACAAATTCAAGAAAATTTATTAGACATAAATAATTTTTTTCACTTTTTAAAGAAAATTTTGCAGTTTGAAGGAAAAAATTGGAGTTCAAAATTGCAAGAATGTCTTTAGTGACATACGAAGTTCATGATGGACGCTGTTGTAGTAAAATTTACAAATTTAAAGAAATAATGAACTATTTTGTGAGAATTACGAATTTAGTAAAACTTTTTACTTCATTTGTGTATAATTTTTTCCCGTCTTTTAGTTCATTTAACTAACGTACGCAAAAAATTTACAATTACACAAATTTATTTAGGCAAATACCGACTATCAAAAACCCTTTTTTTTAGGAAAGTTCAAGTGTAATTTACTTTGGGTTTAGTGAATTACCCGAATGTATTCTCATAATTGCCCGATAGTTTTGGTGCAAGTAGAGGATCCCAGAAAAAAAAAAATGTGGAAGTTCTTCTAAAGGTACAACATTAAAAGCATTTCCAAAAATATACTCCCAAAGATGTTCTTTATTTTACCTACAGAGGAAGTTCTTTTGATTCATTTTTTATAACTCGCTTTTTTATATTTCTAATCAGTAATTTTATTTTTTATACCATAGGATGGGGGGTATATTAACTTGGTCATTCCGTTTGTAACACATCGAAATATTGCTCTAAGACCCCATAAAGTGTATATATTCCGGGTCGTGGTGAAATTCTGAGTCGTTCTAAGCAAGTCCGTCTGTTGAAATCACGCTAACTTCCGAACGAAACAAGATATCGACTTGAAACTTGGTATAAGAAGTTGTTGTTGATGTAGGTCGGATAGTATTGCAAATGAGACATATCGGACCACTTTTACGTATAGCTCCCATATAAACGGACCCCCAGATTTGGCTTGCGGAGCCTCTAAGAGAAGCATATTTCATCCGATCTGGCTGAAATTTGGTACATAGTGTTGGTATATGGTCTCTAACAACCATGCAAAAATTGGTCCACATCGGTTCATAATTATATATAGCCCCCATATAAACCGATCCCCAGATTTGGCTTGCGGAGCCTCAAAGAGAAGCAAATTGGATCCGATCCGGCTTAAATTTTGTACATGGTATTAGTATATGGTCTCCAACAACCTAGTAAAAATTGGTTTACATCGGTCCTTAATTATATATAGCCCTCATATAAACTGATCCCCAGATGTGGCTTATGGAGCCTCAAAGAGACGCAAATTGGATCCGATCCGGCTGAAATTTTGTACATAGTGTTGGTATATGGTCTCTTACAACCATACAAAAATTGGTCCACATCGGTCCATAACTATATATAGCCCCCATATAAACCGATCCCCAGATTTGGCTTGCGGATCCTCTAAGAGAAGCAAATTTCATCCGATCCGGCTGGTATATGGTCGGCAAATTTCATGGTATTAGTATATGGTCGCCAATAACCTAGTAAAAATTGGCTTACATCGGTCCATAATTATATATAGCCCCATATAAACCGATCCCCAGATTTGGCTGGCGGAGCCTCAAAGAGACGCAAATTGGATCCGATCCGGCTGAAATTTTGTACATAGTGTTGGTATATGGTCTCTAACAATCAGGAAAAAATTGGGCCATATTGGTTCATAATTATATATAGCCCCCATATAAACCGATCCCCAGATTTTACCACTGGAGCCTCTTGAAGGAACAAAATTCATCCGATCCGGTTGAACATACAAAATTTTGTCAAAATTTTATTTCTATAGAATTTTTTTTCAGAATTGAATTTTGTCAAAATTGTATTTCTATAGGAAATTTATGAAGTTGGAGAGGAATATATTGCATGATCTTCCAAAACATCAAGAATTCTACCAATCCACAATGGGGCAAATGACCGGATTCTGCGGCATAAAGTCAGTTTTTCGGTAGTTTAAATTGGAAAAACTGATAACGTCATTCTGTTTCAGAGATCCCAGTAGCTCGAAATACAAAATATTAGAAACATATGGCAACTCATTGCTTTTAAAACAAGCTGGCAAAGTAGGCTGTTTTTAGATAGTTTAGTCAAAAAAACACATTGTAGAAAATTGGCTGTACAGAATAAACTAATAAGCGAATCTACATTATATAAAATGGAGAATAGTACTACAAGTACGTAAAATAATATAAAAAATATTAAAAATTCGTTTGTGTTTACTTTCGTTTGTGGTACTTTCTGTATTCACGTGTATTCACCGACATTTTGGTATGGGAAGAAAGGTTATTGTGTGTACTTTCATGTGGTTTTAAGTTTAATTCCGGCAGCGTCCGGCTCATAATGAAAAAATTCAAAAAATTCAGTGTTTCTAAAAATAAAAAAAATGAACTCGTAATATTTTGACTGCAAAAACGTCGGAAATCTTTTGGTGTCGTATTCCAAATTTTAACCCTCTAATGCCCCAATTTTTTGCCAGCTGATTACATTTTCAATGTTAACGACACAAAAGCAAGAGAACTAAGCAAAAAAAATTATAGCGTAAAATTGGGTTAGGTGGCAGCCCGATGTATCAGTCTCACTTAGACTATTCAGTCCATTGTGATACCACATTGGTGAACTTCTCTCTTATCACTGAGTGCTGCCCGATTCCATGTTAAGCTCAATGACAAGGGACCTCCTTTTTATAGCCGAGTCCGAACGGCGTTCCACATTGCAGTGAAACCACTTACAGAAGCTTTGAAACCCTCAGAAATGTCACCAGCATTACTGAGGTGGGATAATCCACCGCTGAAAAACTTTTTGGTGTTCGGTCGAAGCAGGAATCAAACCCACGACCTTTTGTATGCAAGGCGGGCATGCTAACCATTGCACCACGCTGGCTCCCTGTGTTTTACTAAAATCTTCCGTTTTAAATGGAAAATTTAAAACGGAAGATTTTGCAAAATTTCACGTAAATCGCAGTAAAACTTTGGTCTCTGTGGTAACATTTGTGTAAATCGGACGAAGCATATATATGGGAGCTATATCTAAATCTGAACCGATTTCAACCAAATTTAGCACACTTGCAAATATTATCAATTTTACCCTTTGTGCAAAATTTGAAGAAAATTGGGATGAAACTATGGCTTCTTGAGCCTTTCATGTGCGTACCGGGCGTAAGATATATATGGGAGCTAGATCTAAATCTCAACCGATTTCCTCCAAAATCAATAGAGCTCTATCCTGACCCAATACAAATACGTGTGCAAAATTTTACGTCAATTGGTCTAACATTGCGACCTAGACATTGAATACAAAACCACAGTCTAGTGCAGGTTATAAATATTAAAGGTTTCAGTGGGCGTGTCTGTGGGCGGATCGATCTGAAAATTTCTATGAGCTCTTCTGACGTTATGCACAACATGTGTTCCAAATTTTAAACCGTTAAGTGCATTTTTGTAGTTTTTGCCTCAAAATCCGGTCGTTGGCCCCATAGTGCAATCTACCAAACAGTAAAAAATCTGCCATTTTTGGTAGAATCGTGTTCATAATTGTATATAGCCCCCATATAAAGCCTATATTTCAATTCTGGCTTTATAATTACCGCACAAAAGTTCATATCGCTTCGTGATTATTTGTAGATTTCCCTATATAACAGGTTGGCTGATAAGTCCCCGGTCTGACGCATAGATGGCGTCGCTAGTATTAAATGCATATTATTTTTATATAGTACCAACCTTCAAATGATTCGTGTCAAAATTTGACATCTGTAAGTCAATTAGTTTGTGAGATAGAGCGTCTTTTGTGAAGCAACTTTTGTTATTGTGAAAAAAATGAAAAAAAAAGGAATTTCGTGTTTTGATAAAATACTGTTTTTTGAAGGGAAAAAATACGGTGGAAGCAAAAACTTGGCTTGATGATGAGTTTCCGGACTCTGCCCCAGGGAAATCAACAATAATTGATTGGTATGCAAAATTCAAGCGTGGTGAAATGAGCACGGAGGATGGTGAACGCAGTGGACGCCCGAAAGAGGTGGTTACCGACGAAAACATCAAAAAATCCACAAAATGATTTTAAATGACCGTAAAATGAAGTTGATCGAGATAGCAGAGGCCTTAAAGATATCACAAGAACGAGTTGGTCATATCATTCATCAATATTTGGATATGCGGAAGCTCTGTGCAAAATGGGCGCCGCGCGAGCTCACATTTGACCAAAAACAACAACGTGTTGATGATTCTGAGCGGTATTTGCAGCTGTTAACTCGTAATACACCCGAGTTTTTCCGTCGATATGTGACAATGGATGAAACATGGCTCCATCACTACACTCCTGAGTCCAATCGACAGTCGGCTGAGTGGGCAGCGACCGGTGAACCGTTTCCGAAGCGTGGTAAGACTCAAAAGTCCGTTGGCAAAGTAATGGCCTCTGTTTTTTGGGATGCGCATGGAATAATTTTTATCGATTATCTTGAGAAGGGAAAAATCAAAATCAAAATCAAAATTTGGCTGTGAAGAGGTGATCGCCGAAACTGAGGCCTATTTTGAGGCAAAACCGAAGGAGTACTACCAAAATGGTATCAAAAAATTGGAAGGTCGTTATAATTGTTGGAAGGTCGTCGTATCGCTCTTGAAGGGAACTATGTTGAATAATAAAAACGAATTATGACAAAAAAAATGTGTTTTTCTTTGTTAGACCGGGGACTTATCAGCCAACCTGTTAGAAAATTTTGTCCAAATTTTATTTCTATAGGAAATTTATGAAGTTGGAGAAGAATATTTTGCATGATCTTCCAAAACATCAAGAATTCTACCAAACAGTAAAAAATCTGCAATTTTTGTTACAATCATGTTCATAATTGTATATAGCCCCGATATAAAGCGACCCCTATATTTCAATTCTGGCTTTATAATTACCGCACAAAAGTTCATATCGAGTCGTGATTATTTGTAGATTTTCCTATACTGAATTTATACGTATTTAATCGGCCTTCGTTAAGAAGTTTTAAGATGCTTTGCCATCGGCCGCAACCCAAGTAATTCAATTGTGGATGACCGTCTTTAGTAGAAGTTTCTATGCAATCCATGGTGGAGGGTACATAAGATTCGGCCTGGCGGAACCTACGGCCGTATATACTTGTTTTATTGATAATTGAAATTATTAAAATTTTGTCGAAAAAAATGCAACATCAATTCCAGAAAATTGCGAATTTTTGAAAATTTTGGAAGTTAAACGTTACAAAAAGCGTTAGAGTGCATTAGAAATCATAAAAAAAATTATTTATTTATCAAAATATCAAAAATTTTTTAATTCACATCCAAAACACTGGATTCGTATCACACCTTTAGAAGTTATGCAAATTCAGTTAAATCAGTCCTATGACAAGCCCATGTTAAATTCATCGCTTCTGCCCCAATTTTCCACCACTTCCGGATCCAAAACGAACATTTTCACTGCTTTTTTGGCGACGCTTTTTTTGTTGGGATGCTGATGAGGAATGTGGTAATTCCGAAACGGCCGTCCATCCAACTATCTTGCAGCCTACAGGGCTTTGCCCAAATAAATTTGACAAACATACTTTTACTCTGTTGGTTAAGCTACACTTGGAGTTTAGTCAACGCATGGTTTTAAGCTGAAATCAAAACAATAATGATTGAAGAATGAACCAACAAATAATAACTATTAACGATTATCATTGTTTAATTGAAGTTTTTTTCTTATTTTATGAAAACCATAATTTTTCAATTTAATTACATTTATTTAACAAAACTCTAAGCTTTTTTATCCATTTTAGTTACAAACCCAAATAAAACAGTTTGCATTTCGACTCCCATGTGTTCACATTTTAAATATTTTCGTCGAAAGTATAAGACATTAATTTTCCTATCTTTTCAGTCCCTTAAGGATCGTACATTAGACCAACAATGTACGGTAACACGTCCTGGAGTATCCAACATTGCCGCAAGTTATGCAGTTGAACTTCTAGTATCTTTATTGCAGCATCCCCTAAAGGAGTTAGCCCCAGCCTATTATGCCACCACTGGTAATTTGGCATCTGCCATTGATTCCTCGTCAAGAATACCAGAAGGCATATTGGGAGTAATTCCCCATTCGATTAGAGGAATGCTAAGTAATTTTGAAAATATTTTACCAGCCACTGAAAAGTTTGCACAGTGCATTGCATGTTCAGAGGTATGTAGTTTTAATGCAATTTGTTAAAGGTAAATTCTAAAATTATTCGTATTTTTACAGAAAGTTTTAAATGAGTTCCGTAATGAAGACAATGCATTTTTGTTTAAAGTTTTCGAGTCTGCCAAATTCTTGGAAGATTTAACTGGAATTTCCGATTATAAAGATTTAAAAAATGAGGTGAGTTTGTAAATAATATATAGTAGATGAAATCCTAATTGGGAAAATTTATTTTCATCACAATGTGGCAATGGTGTTTCTTTGAAACGCTATGAAGAAAGCATTAACGTTCCAATACAGTTTTCTCAGTATGGACTATAGCCATTTTATTTTAAAACTTGTAAACAAGATTTTGACAACCGTTTCTTATTTTTTACAGATTATAGATTTTAATGATTCGGATATGGAATTATCTGATGACTAAGCGAGACATTATGTATTTTTCTCGGTTTGCAGCGTAAATAATTTAACCAAACCAAATTGTAGTGCATTTATTATAAGCAAAAAATACATACACTCATATTTGTAATTTATTTGATAATATTTATACTCATGTCTTTATATTTGTTTATGAAATGGCTTATATTATATTAAGAAATAAAAATGCAATAAATTCCGTATTTAAAACTTATTGGTAAATTGGATTTATTTTTTACTATTTGTAAAATTAGTGAGTTAAAATGATGAGAAGAAATGGTGATTGATTGCATTGAATGCATGCATATGAAGCATTTTTTCTTCAAATGAAACCTTTTATATTTTAAATGAAACTTTTTTAAATAAGAATGAAAACGTTTTCAAACCAAATGACACCCTTTTCAATGCAAATAATTCGTCAAAATTCGATTTGAATAGAATTTCGAAAATATCGAATTTTAAGAACATTAAAATTAAATGTAAAAACCGAATTTTAAAAATATGGCCATGATACCTTCATCGTTATCCAATACCCTGAAAAGAGCCACACTTTCATTATAGCTGTATTCAAATGTATCGCCCGACTTTCACGAATTCACCTTCTTCACTACTCAGCAAAAAAATAGCGCAGCCAAAATTGCAATGAAACATTTTTTTTTGATCCGGAAGTGGTTCAAAATTGGCTCAGAAGCAATGAATTTTACATGGGCTTGTCATCGGGCGGAAGTCATCTTTCTAAGTATCTATTTCATTGATTTCGCATTAATTCTAAAGATGTGATTGGGAACAACTCAAAGATGTTTATTATTGTTTTGATTTCAGCTTAAAACCATACGTTGACTAAGCCACAAGAGTAGCATAACCAACATTATTTGTATACCCTCCACCATAGGATGGGTATTGATATTGATCTAAGACCCCATAAAGTATATATATTCTGGGTCGTAGTGAAATTCTGAGTCGATCTGAGCATGTCCGTCCGTCCGTCCGTCTGTTGCAATCACGCTAATTTCCGAACGAAACAAGCTATCGACTTGAAACTCGGCACAAGTAGTTGTTATTGATGTAGGTCGGATGGTATTACCAATGGACCATATCGGTCCACTTTTACGTATAGCCCCCATATAAACGGACCCCCAAATTTGGCTTGCGAGGCCTCTAAGAGAAGCAAATTTCGTCCGATCCGACTGAAATTTGGTACATGGTCTCTAACAACCATGCAAAAATTGGTCCACATCGGTCCATAATTATATATAGCCCCCATATAAACCGATCTCCCGATTTGACTTGCGGAGCCTCTAAGAGAAGCAAATTTCATCCCATCCGTCTGAAATTTTGTACATGGTGTTAGTATATGGTCTCTAACAACCATGCAAAAATTGGTCCACATCGGTCCACAATTATATATAGCCCCCATATAAACCGATCCCTCGATTTGGCTTGCAGAGCCTCTAAGAGAAACAAATTTCATCCGATCCGGCTGAAATTTGGTACATGATGTTAGTATATGGTCTCTAATGACCATGCAAAAATTGGTCTAAATCGGTCCATAATTATATATAGCCCCCATATAAACCGATCACCAGATTTGACCTCCGGAGCCTCTTGGAAGACCAAAATTCATCTGATTCAGATGAAATTTGGTACGTGATGTTAATATATGGCCTCAAACACCCATGCAAAAATTGGTCGATATCGGTTCATAATTATATATAGGCCCCATATAAACCGATCCCCAGATTTGACCTCCGGAGCATCTTGGAAGAGCAAAATTCTTCCCATTCGGTTGAAATTTGGTACGTGATGTTAGTATATGGTATCCAACAACCATGCAGGAATTGGTTCCTATCAGTCCATAATTTTATATACAGCTCCCATATAAACCGATCGCCAGATTTGACCTCTGGTGCCTTTTGGAGAAGTAAAATTCATCCGATCTGGTTGAAATTTGGTACGTGGTGGTAGTATATGGACTCTAACAACCATGCAAAAATTGGTCCATATCAGTCCATAATCATTTATAGCCCCCATATAAACCGATCCCGAGATTTGGTTTTGGAGCCTCTTGGAGGAGCAAATTTCATCCGAGTGAGTTGAAATTTGTGGATGACAGTCTTTCGTAGAAGTTTCTACGCCATCCATGGTGGAGGGTACATAAGATTCGGCCTGGCCGAACTTACGGCCGTATATACTTGTTTTTTTTTTCTTAACATTTTCGAATTTTATCTCTATGTAAAGATGTTTTGAATAAAACTTGTAAATCTTTTATCACAAATTCCACATCTGACATGAAATGGATCGGTACACTTTTCAAAATATTTTTTTTTTTGAATAATTTCAGAAATTTATTGCGAAAACTAAGTAAATGAAACGATTTTTATATCACTTCAAAAGAAATTCTTTCTAAGTGAAAATTAAGTCCGCCTTTAAGGTGAGTACTAAGTTTGAGTTTAGCCCCTAAAGTGGAAACTAAATCAGTAAACAAGTATATACAGCAGTAAGTTCGGCCGGGCCGAATATTAAATTCCCATGAATACACCATGAATCAAATCTAATAGTTTCATGTCTTCGTCGTAACGGGTTACTTATAATATATAGCATTTTAGGGGGTTTGGTGACAAATCTTCTCCCAAGCAAATCAGTTCAACCAGTACGCTTCCCGAAGAAAAAAATTAAACATTCTATCTATGAAGACCAGATCCGATACTGGATTTATGAGAACCAATTTTGTTTGAGTTTTTGAGAAATCATAAACATATCGTGTATATGATGAAATAACGCCTTGATATCAAATCTTAAATATGTAGATTTTTCCCGCCATTATTTAAATGAATACGATGATTAAAATCTGGAAATTTTACTTTCAGTTTCAAGCAATTTTCATAATCAGTGCGCCTGCTATACCCTGAAAGAAGTGTTTTCTTTTCTGAGGAACGAAATTTTAGACAAGTAAAGTTTTCTTTTGACACCAATTTTAGAGACAATCGTTGAATCGCTTATCAAAAATTCAGATTAGTTTGCTCTAAACGAAAATACTTTATACGAAAGGGGAATTTCGTTTGTCTAAAATTTCATTCCGGAGGAAAATATTATTTCTTTGGGTGCACCCTCAAAAAAAATCGCTTCTTTAACATATGTTCCAAACATATTTTGCAGGAAGCACATATATTATTGGATACTGCCGAAACATTAATATGTTTGTTTTATGTGAACATATTATATGTTTGGAAGCATTTTGAGCCCAAAAATATTATATGCTTGGAAGAATTTTTCCCAAAGACGATTGTGCTCATTCCCTAACATACTCGTTATTTTCACTTCCACGAAATATTTTAATTCTTGGCACCTTTTTCTGTAATACAAATAATGTTGAAGAAATTATTCACTTTTATAAATTTTTTAAATTTTACCTTTCGCCTGCACGGAGAATCGAACCGAGGACCATACAGTTTGTACGCCAACACACTATCCACTGGGCTACGTAGCTGTTATGGTCACCAGCAGATAATTATCGTTATAAGTTACATTTATATAGCATAGTTTGCAGCGCCCACGAGCCCATGCAAACATAACATTATTTAACAGAAACATACATTTGTTTGCCACGTGGAGCAGTGGTTAGCATGTCTGCCTTGAATGCAAAGGGTCGTGGGTTCAATCCCTGCTCCGACCGAACACTTTTTTTTTTTAATTTACACATTTATATTTATACTATATAAAATTTTTATAATGAAACTTCGAAATGTGGGTTATTAAAGATTTATAGTCATTAACAGTGCTTGATATAAACGAAATTGACTGATTTTTGGATAAAATATTATTTTTTATTGCAAAAATAACAATTTTGTAACAAAAAACTGTTTTTGGTACAAAACTTTAAAATTTGGAAGGAATTCAAAAACTCTAACAAAAGAAGAACGTGGAGTCGTCCATATTTTATATACAGCTCCCATATAAACCGATCGCCAGATTTGACCTCTGGTGCCTTTTGGAGAAGTAAAATTCATCCGACGTGGAGTCGAGTAGTAACATACATAAATAATTTTATAATATAAACATAAATTTATTTAGGCGTGAACAGTTTTTTACTAGCATTTAACACCATCGGTCTAAAATGGCTTTTATTTTTCTTTAATAATTCATTTTAAAGAAAATAAACTTTTTAAATTGTTTTAGCTGCAAAACTAGAACTTAATGCCCGCTTTTATATTTGAAGGTGTCCGTCAACTCCTCTGGGACAACTTATTAATAAAGAGGAACTAAACTTTGTTTTTATACATTTTACTGTGTAATTTTTCACTATTTCCTCCTTATTTCATTTTACTGTCCCAACTCTAAAAAGTGTATAGTGCCCTTTCGATATTTTTATGAAGACCCCTGATTTCTTTTAACGCACCAAGAAAAAAATTGTTCCCATAATGCCAAAATGATAAACAAAACACATGTCCACACATACATAAAATGCTGCTCTCAAGGCGAAAACACATGCTTTTTTTCAAATGTCTATTCTCTTGGTTCCGAATGTCCATTCTCTTTATTCAAATTAAATAATATTTAGACATAAGCATATCAAATTTTTGGCCTTATCATAAAACAGTTTTCCGAAACAACATACAAGCAGTTTCACAAAAATTTCTCTCTTTGGATTCTTTCGCTGTGTTATGTTGATATCTTTCGTCAACTCTCCCGGTTTCCATCTCTACTTCTTTCTCTATTCTCTCTCTGTCGCTTTGGATAAAATATCACAACATATGTATGTTTAGTCGAAATTTGTAAATTTATATATGTTTGCATTCACACACGTGATTTTTATGAAACATTTATGCCCCAAACATAATATATTTTAACATATTAACATAGATGTCCCAAACATTTAGTGGTAGTTTAGGAACATTACATGTTTGCACTTAAATATATTGTGTTTTAAAATTGTGCCTGAAACACACTTTTCTATATCGGAACATATGAAAAACATATTTTTCTAAGAGTGTATAATTCCAATCGTATAAAAATTGCGATGTCTATAAGCCTAAGAAGTCTAATCGGGAGATCGGTCTTTATGCAGGCTATATATGTACCACACATATACCATGGTCTATAGGTCTATATATGTATGACTGGCAAATACAAGACAAATTCTTAATAGATTGTTTTGCTTGTTTTAGCCAAACTAAAATATGTTTTTATATTATTCCAGGATATTATTCTTTGCTTATAAAAATGTAAATTTTACTTAATTACTTTAGCCGAAAGAAAGTTTATAGAAATTCTTTTGTAGATAACAAATTATGCCATTAATAAGATATGAAACGGAAAGTGGGTTACAACCTATAAGATTTCATGCCACTATATGACATATTTACTACAAGTGTGTAAAGTTCATTAATAAAACATAACGTTTCTCTAAATTCTATATCATAAGCAAATATTGGCTGATGTAATTTGAGTGAAGTTTAAAAATATTTGGCATAAAATCGTATTGATTTTGACTCCATTTAAAACCTGAGCGCTATCAGATTCACTCAATTTGCATTTTGAGACAAAAATCGTTGACCCAATAACAAAATGCCTAGAAGCATAGATTTCATCGGCTGGTATTTCGACTCTGCTCAAGTGTCGAAGATGAATTGTTAATTTTCAGCATACAATTTGGAAGTATAGAATTGGGAGAAAGGCATTCATAATATTGTTTGTTTTTTTTTTACACTCATAGAAAAAAATCTCCCAAAAGCAATGATCGTTGTCTGCTGTTATATTTTTGTACTTTGTGGTCTAGCGCACAATAATACGTAAAATGGGTTTATTGAAATGTCTCAATATATGAAAGATATCCACAATTGTCTCAAGGTTACTATTATCCATTTTCTGCAGTGAGTCATGAGTCTACTCAGGTCAAAAGTGATGTAAAACTAAATTATCAAGGGACCGCAGTTTTTCAATGGAAAATCTACCCCTAACTAACGCACAGACAAGAAATGAAATTTCATTGTTTATTATCAAATCTTTTTGAAGTCTTAATCCTCAAAAAGATTTCATTCGGTTTCTGTAGTTTTGAAGAAGGTGCATTATTGAATGCTATTTCAAAACGTTCACCTTTTCACTTGATGCAGGTGTTTGCTCGAGAAAGGAATTATGAATAGGATGAAAAATCTAGAATCCTATAAGAAAAAAATCCACAAATGGTGATTTCGAATTTAGGATCATTCCCAACTCTGGAATGACACTATCATATGAAGGAAAAATAGTAGAAATCCCTCTACGATTTTTTTTTTGGGAATTGAAGGGATTTTGTATATGTAGCAGAGAAGATAAATTCTATACATAGAGCTAGTATCCATTTGAGAGATGTTGAGAAACTAAGATTATGGATATTTTTTTGTCAAGAAAGACGAAGAAGTAGTTAGACTGTAATATATATGACCGATTCCGAAAGTTCAATACCCAGTGAAAGCTCTCATTACCAAATAATTGTGGAGGTAAATTAGTTCAAAATTGGTAACCAATTACTATTAAAGGGAAATCTTGTTTACTTTCCCATGGAATGTCCTACGAGGAATGTACTTCTTTGCAGCATTACCACGAGCTATACTGTAAGCATGGAGAACAAATTAATTTGTACGTGGGAATACTCATGCAAATCTCATATATGGTAATCAAAATCGTCCTGTGGTAGTTAGTCATTGCTCTCAGGCATACGGTATTGTTGGGTGTATGATACAAAAAACATATTGTCGTGAGACCAACAATTTCATGTCCTTTCATGTCCTCGGGAGCCACCGTGGTGCAATTGTTAGAATGCCCGCCATGCATACACAAGGTCGTGGGTTCGATTCCTGCTTCGACCGAACACCAAAAAGTTTTTCAGCGGTGGATTATCCCACCTCGGTAATGCTGGTGGCATTTCTGAGGGTTTCAAAGCTTCTCTAAGTGGTTTCACTACAATGTGGAACGCCGTTCGGACTCGGCTATAAAAAGGAGGTCCCTTGTCATTGAGCTTAACATGGAATCGGGCAGCACTCAGTGATAAGAGAGAAGTTCATCAATGTGTTATTACAATGGACTGAATAGTCTAAGTGAGCCTGATATATCGGGCTGCCACCTAACCTAACCTATCATATGTCCTTAAAATAAGAATACCGCGTTTGCTTAGCATAGAAGACGCAATATTCAACTTTTTGACTCCAAACAAGAAATCACTTATCCCAGCCGAAAGTACCCGATGAGAGGAGAAAATTATTTTCTGGATTTTGCTAGATTGATTACCGTCTATTTTTTATGTTTAGTTGTACTAGAAAGTTGTCCATAATTTTATAGGCTACATTTCTTTCCTTGATTATTTGGTAAAATGTTCAATAGTTCAAGAATTGCATTTTTGAGCTATACACTCAGAAAAATAAGTTTATTTGGATCCAAAGATTTTGACCTTCCTTTAAGGATTTTGGTATTGATTCCGAGCCAAAGATTCTTAAAAATAAGGAATTTTTTTGCGACCTATCTGGCTTTAAATCTAGGTTAGGTTAGGTTAGGTTAAGTTAAAGTGGCAGCCCGATTAAGATTCAGGCTCAATTAGACTATTCAGTCCATTGTGATACCACATTAACTAAAAGTACCTATTACATATGGGCACTTCTAGTTTTAACCGTTGAACCTTCTCGATTATTTTCTTCTGTTGAACCAACCAGATTGTTCCAAAAACATTAGCAGACTGCTTAAGTTAACGTTTTCCAGGTCCGCCAGTAATCTGATGCTATATGCCCCTAAAATTTGCTTACGCCTTACACAAAATGCAGGACACTCACACAAGAGGTGTTTTATTGATTCCTTTTCCTCCGCATCATGACAGCTCATACAATAGTCATTATACTTCGCACCAATAGTTTTTGCAAAATCGCCTATCAGGCAGCGACCCGTTATAGCAGATATCAGGAGTGAAATCTGGCGTCTCGAGAACACTAGCATATCTAGTGTGCGGTTTAAGTTTACATGGGGTCATATTTGCTTGGTGTCGTTACAACCCTTACAATTCTACCATCGAACATTTGCCATCATGACAGCCTTCTCACGCAGTAAGAGCTTGCAGGTAGCCAGAGGCACACCAACAGATTCTAGTTCCCCTGGAATATGTAAGGTAGTTCCTAGCCTTGCTAGCTCATCTGCTTCGCAGTTCCCCGGTATGTTCCTGTGGCCAGGCACCCATATTAGGTGAATATTGTGCTGCTCAGCCATCTCATTGAGGGATTTGCGGCAGTCGATGGCCGTTTTCGAGTTGAGGAACACAGAGTCCAAGGATTTTATTGCAGGTTGACTGTCTGAGTATATATTAATGCCAATATTGCGTGGAGCATTACTTCTCAGCCAATTCACCACTTCTCTTATTGCTAATATTTCAGCCTGAAAAACACTACAGTGATCAGGTAATCTTTTCGCTATTCGAAGTTCCAGATCTTTAGAATATACTCCAAAACCCACTTGGCCATCCAATTTGGAGCCATCAGTGTAGAAATCTATATATCTTTTATTCCCCGGGGTCCGTGTACACCACGCCTCACTGTTGGGAATTAGAGTCTCAAACTTTTTGTCGAAAAGTGGACTCGCCAAAGTGTAATCCACTACGTTAGGCACATCTGGCATTATTTTGAGGACCGAACTGTGACCGTAACTTTTTTCCGACCACAGCGATAGCTCGCGCAACCGCACAGCCGTTGTTGCAGCTGACTGTTTGGCCAAAATGTCTAAAGGCAATAGATGCAGCGTGACATTAAGGGAGTTTGTTCCTGTCTTGCTGAATGCACCTGAGATACACAAGCACGTCATACGCTGAACTTTGTCTAAACTTGTTGGCTGGTGAAGTGCCGGCCACCAGACTACAACACCATATAGCATTATAGGTCTAACCACTGTCGTGTATAGCCAATGTACAATTTTTGGTTTTAGACCCCACTTTTTCCCTATTGCCTTTTTGCACGAGTATAAAGCTACCGTTGCTTTCCTCGCCCTTTCTTCAATATTAAGCTTAAAGTTCAGCTTCCTGTCCAAAATAACGCCAAGGTATTTTGAACACTCCCTAAAGGGAATTTCAATACCCCCTAAGGAAATGGGCCTAACCGTGGGAGTTTTGCGATCTTTGCAGTACATGACTAGTTCTGTCTTTGCAGGATTTACCCCAAGACCATTATCTTTCGCCCATTTCTCAGTCATCCGGAGGGCTCTCTGTATAATATCTCTAACTGTTGATGGGAATTTTCCCCTGACTGCTAGCGCCACATCATCTGCGTATGCCACCACTTGTATCCTTTCGTTTTCTAGGGAAACCAGAAGGTCGTTTATAGCAACATTCCAAAGAAGAGGTGATAGAACTCCTCCTTGAGGAGTGCCTCTGTTCACATACCTTTGTATGTTTGCTTGTCCTAGTGTGGCTGAAATGCGTCTCTTCCTTAGAAGTTCGTCTAACAGCCTAAGTATACCTGGATCAACATTCAGAGTTGTCAGTCCATTTAATATCGAGCTCGGATGGACGTTATTGAACGCCCCTTCGATGTCTAGAAACGCCACGATTGTGTATTCTTTGACAGATAGTGAGCTTTCAATAAAGCTGACTAGCTCATGTAATGCGGTCTCAGTAGACCTGCCCTTCGAGTATGCATGTTGTCGTTTCGAGAGCAAACTTGAATCGACGCTAGTTCTAAGATAAATATCTATCATCCTCTCCAGAGTCTTAAGTAGGAATGATGATAAGCTGATTGGTCGGAAATCCTTCGCATTCGAGTGAGAGGCTTTTCCCGCTTTAGGTATGAAAACGACTTTTGATTCCCTCCACTTTCGTGGAATGTATGCTAAGTTGATACATCCTATATATATCACCGACAACCAGGGGATAATTCTGTCAGCCACCGCTTGTAACTCCGCCGGAGTAATTCCATCAGGTCCGGGGGATTTGAATGATCCAAAGCTATTTAACGCCCATTTTATTCTAGATTCTGATACAATTTCCTCGATAGGAAACAACCGCTGAGCCACTGTGGCACCGCCATTGCATGGTTCAACCGTCTGATTTCCGGGAAAATGTGTGTCCAATAGTACCTCCAGCGTCTCCTCACTGGACGTTGTCCAATTGCCCTCCGATGTTTTAATGAAACCTGGAGCGGAGCTCGTGGATGCTAGCACCTTCCGTAGTCTGGAAGCCTCGGACGTATTCTCAATGCTGCTGCAGTAATCATTCCAAGAGTTATTCTGAGCCTTTCTCTGTTCTCGCTTGTATCCTCTCAGATTCTTCTTGTAAGCGTCCCAATCCACAGGAGCTCTGGTGGACTTTGCTTTAAATCTAGGATCTATAAAATTAAAATTAGGATACAGATCTCATTTATCGAATTTTCATTCTATTTTTTCGCTATATTAATAAAGCTATTCACGTACAAACAAATGCCAGTTTTAAAATTATGACGGATACTTCGAATTAAAAAATATTTTCTTAATTTCAAAAGCATTTTAAACCAAAGATGCTAGATACTCAAGATAAGTTAATTTGTTTCTTTACTTTAAGGAAAATTTGCCTCAGTTTAAAGACATGCAACTTTAACGAAGGGACGGAAATTACCAAGATTTGTGTCCTAAATTTAATGAACAAAATTTATGAAGCAAATGTTATAAACTTTCTTATAATTAAAATTTCATTAAGAAATTTGTCCTTAATATTATGTAAATTGCGTGTTTTAAAATTTAGGTGGCATAATCTTTCATATTACCTCAATATGTCAGCTCTGCTATTTGGGTGGTCCAAAAGGTATCATGGACGGTTACTGTCTAAATTTAGAACACCTAACGAGAACCCTTTATCATTGATATAACCATCTGCATAACAATAATATATTCCTTCAGAACGAAATTTGTCATAAAAGAAATTCCCATTTTTTGTATAAAATGTTTTCTTGAGTAGCAAATAAACTAGAAACAAAAAAAGCCACATCCATTCTGGAAAAAATGCGATTTTTTTGAAAATATTTGATGTCAAACGTTCCACACAAGCGTAAGAATGCATTAAAACTCATAAATAATTTGAAAAATTATTTATTTCTTAATTCTTAATTCACATCCAAAACACTGAATTCGCATCATACCTTAAGAAGTGATGCAAATTCAGTGCAACGGCTACTAAATTGGTGGACATCCGTCCTATGACAAGGCCATGTTAAATTCATCGCTTCTGCGTCAATTTTGGACCACTTCTGGATACAAAAAGAATATTTTTACTACATTTTTGGCGACGCTTTTTTTGCTGGGATACTAATTGGCAACTCCCAAAATGTACCAAAGATAACGAAAACGAACGTATTTTACCATACACAGGGTTGGCCTGTTACAAACTGTGACTTTTGCGACATACGTTTGCGACGGTATAATACGTATGTCGCAAAAGTCGTAAACCTACTGTAGAAAACCAAATTTTGAATAGAAGAAATCCTGAACATTTTTTAATTTAGTTTGACAGCATTCGCTGTGAGTTTCTGCAGAAATTTGTGAAAGTTTTCCCATGGTCAAGCCTATTTTCTTAGGTGGTATCGTTAGTGAGTGTGTAAAATACTTTGGAGTTATATTGGACAGGAGACTGAACTTAAAGCTAAGAAAGGACGAGAAAATCCACGGTTACCCTGTACTCGTGCAAAAGGCAATAACGAAAATGTGGGGACTAGAAGAAACTTCTTCGCAGCTACCATCGTCTTGGATATCATCGAATTCGCTGCCTAGCCGACACGACTAAAGTATTTTCAGTTTGCGACTTTTGTTACTTTTTCTACATTTACGACGCGTATGTGACGTTTACAACTTTGCGACAGTCGCAAACCTAAAAAAGTTTGATACAGACCATCTCTGACCATACATGAGTTTTTCATGAGTACATCGTACCATGTAGCAAATTCTCCTATCACTTCTCCTATAATTTTTTGTCCGTGTTTTTTTTTTTGGCTCTCACCTAATTTAGGTTTACACCCAGCATCAAACATAGATTATTAATTAAAAATTAAAAATGTAAAACGATAAGCTTTAGTTTTCATTTCCGAATATAGCCTATGGGTATTTATGAAATGATCAGAGCAACAATGCGTGTGAGGGGTGATTTTAATCTGAGTGTCTTTTTCGAGAGTGTCTTTTTCGAGATGCACTCAATGTAGCAAACAGGCACGGCTAACGAAATTATAGAAATTGTGGATTTAAAAGAAATTGCTTAGAAAATAGGGTTGCCAACTTTGATGTCGTTTCTAAAAACTAAGAATTGCTGATTTGAAAATGTACACTGAAAAAAATATTTACGTGATATTAAAGATTACGCAACCTAAATTTTAGAATGCGAAATTTACAAAATATTAAGGGCAAATTTCTTTAAAATAATGACATTTTAATTAACATAAAGTTTACAACAGGTTGGCTGATAAATCCCCGGTCTAACAAAGAAAAACACATTTTTTTGTCAAAATTCGTTTTTATTATTCAACATAGTTCCCTTCAAGAGCGATACAACGATTATAACGACCTTCCAATTTTTTGATACCATTTTGGCAGTACTCCTCCGGTTTTGCCTCAAAATAGGCCTTAGTTTCGGCGATCACCTCTTTATTGCAGCCAAATTTTTTCCCTGCGAGCATCCTTTTGAGGTCTGAGAACAAGAAAAAGTCGCTGGGGGCCAGATCTGGAGAATACGGTGGGTGGGGAAGCAATTCGAAGCCCAATTCAAGAATTTTTGCCATCGTTCTCAGTGACTTGTGGCACGCTGCGTTGTCTTGGTGGAACAACACTTTTTTCTTCTTCATATGGGGCCGTTTTGCCGCGATTTCGACCTTCAAACGCTCCAATAACGCCATATAATAGTCACTGTTGATGATTTTTCCCTTCTCAAGATAATCGATAAAAATTATTCCATGCGCATCCCAAAAACCAGAGGCCATTACTTTGCCAGCGGACTTTTGAGTCTTTCCACGCTTCGGAGACGGTTCACCGGTCGCTGTCCACTCAGCCGACTGTCGATTGGACTCAGGAGTGTAGTGATGGAGCCATGTTTCATCCATTGTCACATATCGACGGAAAAACTCGGGTGTATTACGAGTTAACAGCTGCAAACACCGCTCATAATCATCAACACGTTGTTGTTTTTGGTCAAATGCAGCGTTGCCAGAATTGTTTCACAAAAAACCGCTAGATTTGTCCAAAAACCTAGCCAAAAAAAGCAAAAAAATTTTAAAAAATAGCTAGAAAAAAAGCTAAAATGTTTTGTATCAAAAGTCACATTTTTGATTGAAATTTAACAAACTTAAAGGCTTTATTTCACTTAAAATGCATATTATTTTAATTGTATTCATTTTATTTCAATTTCTGTGAGACTGTAAGAAAATTTAAGTCATATTAGCTCTGTTTGCATACTCGATACATTTTGATTACTATCACAAATTTTTACTGGAAGTGCTTCGTTTATATTTCCTAGTAAAAACATTTTTCCCAGTAAACTTGCAATTGTCAGCTGGTTAATCATTAACAAGTCCAATGTGTGATATATTGCACAATGTCACATAGAACTGCATAAGAAAATATCAATATATTTCGTTTTAACTGAATTAATGATAAATTCGTGAACGTGTACACTTCTCCTAATTTTACCCATGAGAATAAAACCCATTCTAACTGTCTTGCAAGTTTATATTGAATAACTTTTATTCGAAAATTTCCCATACAAACCTATTGCTGTCTAATTTTCGTAAATGTAAATCCATTCCATTAATATATAGCAGATTTGTTTTTATCCTATCACTACGAATTTTTTCATTGCATTTTTTTGATGTTAAAAAAAATAATACCACATTCAAAACTTTATTTCCTTAATTATTTCTATGTTCGGTTCCAAAGATTTTGTACACTAATGATTTTGGTATTGATTCCGAGTCAAATTTGAATTTATTCGTTTTGTCAGCTTTTTCTTCATGAGCTATCACAGTGCTTTAAAAACGTGCTAACGACAACTTAAATTTCCAAATTCAGACTCGACTTTAAGTAGAAATTATTCTATGTATACGTTTTTAAAATAAAATGTTGAAAAACCTCTTCTATTTTTGAACGCTATTTTGGTTTGTGGTCAAGATACAAAAACTCCACAAATTTAAAGACTATTTCATTAATTTTAAGAATTTTTTAGAATTGACCCTAGCCTTCTTTCATGAAAAAATACCCATTTTTAAGTTGAATCACTTAACTATAAGGACAAAAAGAATTTATCGGCTATTGAAGAAGAGAAATTCACAAATGCTATTATAACCAAATTATAATAACATAAAAAGGATAAACGAGTCAAATGCTAATATTCCTAATAATTTACTGACAGTTTATATAAGGAATTGAAATATGTGGAAAACCTTATTCTGGCAGCAAGGCTTAGATAAAAACGAAGTTTTATCCATATTTCAATAGGAACATGTCGAAAATAAAAAAAAGCCAAAATTAGCTAAAAGGGTCATGAAAAAAAACCAGAAAAAAAGCTAAAAGCTAAATGCATTTTTTCCCCGCTAAACGTCTTCAAAAAAAGCCAAATCTAGCGGGAAAAAGCTAAATTGGCAACGCTGGTCAAATGTGAGCTCGCGCGGCACCCATTTTGCACAGAGCTTCCGCCTATCCAAATATTGTTGAATGATCTGCTATCTCGATCAACTTCATTTTACGGTCATTCAAAATCATTTTGTGGATTTTTTTGATGTTTTCGTCGGTAACCACCTCTTTCGGGCGTCCACTGCGTTCACCGTCCTCCGTGCTCATTTCACCACGCTTGAATTTTGCATACCAATCAATTATTGTTGATTTCCCTGGGGCAGAGTCCGGAAATTCATTATCAAGCCAAGTTTTTGCTTTCACCGTATTTTTTCCCTTCAGAAACCAGTATTTTATCAAAATACGAAATTCCTTTTTTTTTCATTTTTTCACAATAAAAAAAGTTGCTTCACAAAAGACGCTCTATCTCACAAACTAATTGACTTACAGATTGACACGAATCATTTGAAGGTTGGTGCTATATAAAAATAATATGCATTTAATACTAGCGACGCCATCTATGTGTCAGACCGGGAACTTATCAGCCAACCTGTTAACATTTTGACATCTTTTTCTGTAAAAATAAATTTTTAACAAAATTTTCTATAAATTCCATATAAAACATTTATTTCGAATAAAACAAAATTTTTGTATATACTAACCACAACAACTTGATCAACAACTTCAAGATATTTTTATTATTTGGTAGATTTTTGATAAAATTTTCTTTAAATTTTGGTGGATTATTTTTAGCAACCGTGATACTAACATAATACTGTAGGTGTAAAATGAGGTATGTATGAAGTCTCTAGCAAAAACTTGCAATTTCTCTATCAGACTATTGTCAAATCTATTCTATCTTTTGCTGACTCTTAATGTGTAAACCAAGTGCTTCTAGTCCAAATTTTTGAACCGAGCTAATATCGTCTTTTTGGGGCTAAAATCGGAAAATGTGCATTTGCTATTTTTTTTAGTAAAAAATTGGCAAAATTGGCAGCTCTGTCTGCAGCAAACAAAAAAACTAAGCTCCCATAAGGTCAAGATCTATTATAAAGTACTAATTGTCTAAATGATACTTTCGATTTAGACTTCAATTTAGTTTAATTTGTTCCCTACACGGATGAAAAAGGTTGTTTTTCATATGTTTGGCTATAAACATTATATGTTTGGAACACAAATTTTTAAACACAATATTTTTGAGTGCAAGCATATAATGTTCATAAACTAGCATAACATGTTTGGGACATATATGTTAATATGTTAGAAAATATTATGTTTGGGACATAAAATGTTTGTAAATATAATATGCTTGGATGCAAACATATATTAATTTAGAAATAGCCTATAAACATATATGTGTTTAGTAGCTTGGAGCGCTATTTAACAGGGAGCGATATTGAATTAAGTTGGTGGTTGTTGCTTGTTATTACAAAATTAACATTTTATTTTCCCTTGGGCAATTGATCAGCTACTTCTTTGATCCTTACAAACTGTGTGGTCCGCTGTTCGAATCCCCGTCCGGCAAAAGGTAAAATTAAAATAAAAAAAAATCATACAATTGAATAATTTCTTCTACAATGTTTGTATTACAGAAAAAGGTGCTAAGAACTAAAAAATCTCGTGGAAGTGAGCAAGATGTGGGGGAATATACAATTGGGCAGAAACAAAATTTAGAGCATTCAGGTCGAAAACCTATGTTGTTAGCACCTATATTACCTGTTTATTTTCATAATTCGTTATGATTGTAAATATATAAATAAATAAATAAAATTTTGAGCACAATATTGTTTGGGAGAATTTTTTTAAGCATATAATATTTTTGGGTGCAAAATGCTTCCAAACATATTATATGTTCACATAATAACATATTGTTTTTTGGAAGACAACATTATTGAATTTGGATGCAAAAATACAAAATGTTTGGAACTTAGACTACCCAAACATATATTGTTTAGACTAATATGCTTTCAAACATATTATATATTGGAAGAGATCAAACATATAAATGTTTGGGCAATACCCAAAAATGTATATGCTTGAAGCAAAATATGTTTGGGAGTATATGTTACGGAAGCGATTTTTTGTGAGCGTGTATATACAATGTTTTTCTTTCCATGTAAGAAATTGATGAAATAAACATTTTTTAGAAACTGACTATCATAAATCAAATACATGGCACCGTCCATTAACCATCCCTTTTGAAAACTAACGTAAACAAGTTATCTCTGGAATAATTTAGCGAAAGGGTTGATAAGTTCTTGCTTATGGTTTTATTGCTATTATTCACTTTTATTACCCTCAAAGCCGACCACGAAACAGTTTGTTTTTAATAATTACAAGAGTTGTTTTTTTTTGTTTATTATATCACTATTTGATCAATGGAAAAATGTAGAAACGACTTAGCTTCATTTGGTTAATACTATTTAGTCATTTTGAAAATTGCAATTGTAAGATTAGTTTTGTAATAATGCAACTGAATTGTAATAATTATAAAATAATATTAGAGATATTCATTTGATTTATTTTTTCTAGTTTTGTCCAGTTGTCTTTGGTTCCTGAGGGTGTGTTATTTCCAAATTTTACATAATCTGGAATAGAGATGTATACATGAGTAACAATATTTTTACTCACTTTCACGTTTGAAAATTTCTTCTTTACCGCCATATAAAGGATAACTTTCTTAGGTTAGGTTAGGTAAGGTGGCAGCCCGATGTATCAGGCTCACTTAGACTATTCAGTCCTTATCTTATCACTGAGTGCTGCCCGATTTCCTGTTAAGGTCAATGACAAGGGACCTCCTTTTTATAGCCGAGTCCGAACGGCGTTCCACATTGCAGTGAAACCACTTAGAGAAGCTTTGAAACCTCCGAAATGTCACCAGCATTACTGAGGTGGGATAATCCACCGCTGAAAAACTTTTTGGTGTTCGGTCGAAGCAGGAATCGAACCCACGATCTTGTGTATGCAAGGCGGGCATGCTAACCATTGCACCACGGTGGCTAACTTACTTGCTCATAAAGGTATTTTAAATTAGCCCATTACCGCCCTCTGTCCCCAAATAAGGACATCTGTTTAAAGTGAAATAACTATGAGCTACCCGTTAATTTTGTAATTTTAAACACACGTATGACTAGCTCTATACTGCATCTGATCTATAGTGATCAAAAATCTACAATTCTTCGCATATACTCGTAATACCTCTATTATATGTAGATAAAACTGTTAACGGTTATTTTTTAAAAAAAGTTTAAAATTGTACTACCAGGCAATGGAGATTTTTGGAAAGTTTCATAGTTAATCTGTCCATTGTCCCCATGTGGGGACACCTTTTTTTCTAAAAAGTGTCAGGTTTTTATACCCTCCACCATAGGATGGGGTTATATTAAATTTTTCATTCCATTTGTAACACATCGTAATATTGCTCTAAGATCCCATAAAGTATATATTCTTGGTCGTGGTGAGATTCTGAGTCGATCTAAGCATGTCCTTGCGTCCGTCTGTTGAAATCAGACTAACTTTCGAACGAAACAAACTATCGACTTGAAACTTGGCATACGCAGTTGTTATTGATGTAGGTCGGATGCTATTGCAAATGGGCCATATTGCATCACTTTTACGTATAGCCCCTATATAAAGCGACCCCCCAGATTTGTCTTGCGGAGCCTCTTAGAGAAGCAAATTTCATCCGATCTGGTTGAAATTTGGTATATGGTCTCTAAAACCCATGCAAGAATTGGTCCATACCGGTACATAATTATATATAGCTCACATATAAACCGATCCCCAGATTTGAGCTCCGGAGCCTCTTGAAGGAGCAAATTTCATCCGATCTGGTTGAAATTTGGTACGTGGCGTTAGTATATGGTCTCTAACACCCACGCAAGAATTGGTCCATATCGGTCCATAATTATATATAGGCCCCATATAAACCGATTTGACGTCCGGAGCCTCTTGGAGGAGCAAACTTCATCCGACACGGTTGAAACTTGGTAGGTGGAGTTAGCATATGGTCTCTAACATTCATGCCAAAATTGGTCCATATAGGTCCAAAATTATAGTATATAGCCCCCATATAAACCGATACCCAGATTTGACCTCCGAAGCCTGATGGATGAGCACAATTCATCCGATTTGGTTGAAATTTTGTACGTTATATTCGTATATGGTCTCTAACAACTATGCAAAAATTGGTACATATAGGTCTATAATTGTATATAGCCCCATATAAACCGAAGGGCAAATTTATTGGAGGCGCCAAATTCATCCGATTCGGCTGAAATTTTGTACGTTGTGTTAGTATATGCACGGATGAAAAAGACTGTTTTTCATATGTTTGGCTATAAATATTATATGTTTGGAACACAAATTTTTAAACACAATATTTTTGAGTGCAAGTATATAATGTTCATAAACTAGCATAACATGTTTGGGACATATATGTTAATATATTAGAACATATTATGTTTGGGACATAAAATGTTTGTAAATATAATATGCTTGGATGCAAACATATATTAATTTCGAAATAGCCTATAAACATATATGTGTTTAGTAGCTTGGAGCGCTATTTTACAGGGAGCGATATTGAATTAAGTTGGTGGTTGTTGCTTGTTATTACAAAATTAACATTTTATTTTTCCTTGGGCAATTGATCAGCTACTTCTTTGATCCTTACAAACTGTGTGGTCCGCTGTTCGAATTCCTGTCCGGCAAAAGGTAAAATTAAAATAAAAAAAATCATACAATTGAATAATTTCTTCTACAATGTTTGTATTACAGAAAAAGGTGCTAAGAACTAAAAAATCTCGTGGAAGTGAGAAAGATGTGGGGGAATATACAATTGGGCAGAAACCAAATTTTGAGCATTCAGGTCGAAAACCTATGTTGTTAGCACCTATATTACCTGTTTATTTTCATAATTCATTATGATTGTAAATATATAAATAAATAAATAAATTTTTGAGCACAATATTGTTTGGGAGATTTTTTTTAAGCATATAATATTTTTGGGTGCAAAATGCTTCCAAACATATTATATGTTCACATAATAACATATTGTTTTTTGGAAGACAACATTATTGAATTTGGATGCAAAAATACAAAATGTTTGGAACTTAGACTACCCAAACATATATTGTTTAGACCAATATGCTTTCAAACATATTATATATTGGAAGAGATCAAACATATAAATGTTTGGGCAATACCCAAAAATGTATATGCTTGAAGCAAAATATGTTTGGGAGTATATGTTACAGAAGCGATTTTTTGTGAGCGTGTGGTCGCTAAAAACCATCCCAAAAGTGGTTCATATCGGTCCAATGTTATAAAGGGTGATTCTTTTGAGGTTAGGATTTTCATGCATTAGTATTTGACAGATCACGTGGGATTTCAGACATGGTGTCAAAGAGAAATATGCTCAGTATGCTTTGACATTTCATCATGAATAGACTTACGATCTGCCACAACGTCGAATTTTCAGTGAATGGGCTCTAGAAAAGTTGGCAGAAAATCCGCTTTTTTATCGACAAATTTTGTTCAGCGATGAGGCTCATTTCTGGTTGAATGGCTACGTAAATAAGCAAAATTGCCGCATTTGGAGTGAAGAGCAACCAGAAGCCGTTCAAGAACTGCCCATGCATCCCGAAAAATGCACTGTTTGGTGTGGTTTGTACGCTGGTGGAATCATTGGACCGTATTTTTTCAAAGATGCTGTTGGACGCAACGTTACGGTGAATGGCGATCGCTATCGTTCGATGCTAACAAACTTTTTGTTGCCAAAAATGGAAGAACTGAACTTGGTTGACATGTGGTTTCAACAAGATGGCGCTACATGCCACACAGCTCGCGATTCTATGGCCATTTTGAGGGAAAACTTCGGAGAACAATTCATCTCAAGAAATGGACCGGTAAGTTGGCCACCAAGATCATGCGATTTGACGCCTTTAGACTATTTTTTGTGGGGCTACGTCAAGTCTAAAGTCTACAGAAATAAGCCAGCAACTATTCCAGCTTTGGAAGACAACATTTCCGAAGAAATTCGGGCTATTCCGGCCGAAATGCTCGAAAAAGTTGCCCAAAACCCCCAGATAAACCGATCCTCAGATTTTACTTCTTCCTGGATAAGTAAATTTCATTTGATCTTGCCAAAATTTGGTACTAACACAAATTGGACCATATTGGTTCATAATTGTATAGAGCCCCTATATAAACCGAGCCCCATATTTCACTACTGCCTCTCTTTTAGCGCTCAAAAATTCATACCGCTCAAGAACTGAATTAAACCTATATAATTCAGTTCACAGTGTTGCCAACTCCCCAAGGCCAAAAAGCACCAAAAATATATTATAAATTCTAACATACCCCTTTCCACCACTAAATCGAAAATTAAATGCTCTACAAAAAAAAAAAAAAAAAAAAAAAAAAAAAAAAAAAAAAAAAAACTTCCGAAGATGTAGTATAGAACTTTTGTGAATTGAATTTTATGAAGTTAAGGTGGGTATTAAGATCGAGTTTAGCTGCTAAAATAGTCATTTTTTCACAATTACTTTTCTTTAATACTTCATTTTAAGGAATACAAACTTTGTGGAAATTTGCTTTTGGCTATACCCCATCAAGTTATAATAAAATTTGCAGCAAATATGCATAATTTTATGCATTTTTTTACTGACATAGTTTCCACTCTAGCGGCAAAACTCAAACTTAGTACTCACCATTATGAACCGCTATTCACGTATACACCTTGATCAGTTTTAATGCTTTCGTCCAATTCATTTTGATCAGTGATGTTTTTTAAGTAACAATATTAATTAAAAAATAATCAATACCAACTTCATAACAATCAAATTCTATATTTGGCAATAAATTTGAGTTTCTTCAGCTCTTGAAAGTCTAATCAAAATTTTTGTATCAATTACTTAATACTGTTCAAAATAAAAAAGCACCAAAAGCACTAAATGAAAATTCCAGAAAGCACCAAGTTGGTGCTTTTTTTGAAAAGGCACCAAAAAGGCAATTTGGTGCTTTTTAGAAATCAAAAAGCACTAAATTTGGTGCTAAAAGCACCAAATTGGCAACACTGTCAGTTCATGACCGGTAATTTTAATCTGCCTCTTTTGCCTAATATATACCCCGTATGGACTAACTTCCAATTTAGAAGACGATGTTAAGGAGTTTTAAGATTAGAGGTGTGCACGTGACACGAAATTGTCGTGACTCACGAAAATTTTCGTGATTCGTGCGTGAGTCGTGAGTCACGCTCATGACAACAGCGTGAGTGTTCGTGAGCGTGATTAACAAACCAAAATGTCGTGCGTGAGCGTGAGTCACGAAAATAATATATTCGTGAGTGTGCGTGAGTAACGAATTACACTCACGAAAATATTCCTGCTCACCAACATAACACGCTTAAGAGTTAAATTCAATTACAATTTTAGTGACACCTGGGATGTTAAGAGTTTAATAACACTCTCGATTTTAATAATGCTCATGTTTTCAGACACACTTCGGTAAGGTAAATTAATCAAAAAATTATTCGTGAGTCACGATATTTTTCGTGAGTCTCGATATTTTTTTCGTGAGTCACGACGTTTTCGTGCGTGAGTGTGCGTGAGTACAAATTCTCTTTTCGTGAATGTGCGTGAGTCCTACCAAAAATATCGTGCGTGAGTATGATTTTTCAGTCGTGAGTGTGCGTGAGCGTTAGTAAACTATTACTCACGTGCACACCTCTATTTAAGATACCTTGCCATCGGCAAGTATTACCACAACCTAAGTAATTCGAATGTGGGAGCCACCGTGGTGCAATGGTTAGCATGCCCGCCTTGCATACACATGGTTCGATTCCTGCTTCGACCGAACACCAAAAAGTTTTTCAGCCGTGGATTATCCCACCTCAGTAATGCTGGTGACATTTCTGAGGTTTCAAAGCTTCTCTAAGTGGTTTCACTGCAATGTGGAACGCCGTTCGGACTCGGCTATAAAAAGCCTTGTCATTGAGCTTAACATGGAATCGGACAGCACTCAGTAATAAGAGAGAAGTACACCAATGTGGTATCACAATGGACTGAATAGTCTAAGTGAGCCTGATACATCGGGCTGCCACCTAACCTAATTCGATTGTGGATGACAGTCTTTAGTAGAAGTTTCTACGCAATTCATGGTGGAGGGTACATAAGTTTCGGCCTGGCCGAACTTACGGCCGTATATACTTGTTTTATATAAATCTTTTTATTTAGTCGTTACTGAGTTAATGAAAACCCTTAACATCAAGTTTTGTCCGGCAGTTTCATTTTGGGTGTCAATGGGTTAAAATAATGTTTATAAACTTCGAGATCAAGAATTTCCTCACTAAAGATTTGACACTCGGTTTTGAGATTTGCATTTTACACTAAATTATATAATGTACGGTAAAATGTCGTTAATATAAAGAAATATTCTCTAAATTAACTGTGCATCTTCCTTCCGTTAGAAAATAGTAACTAAACTGTATTACAAATGGTGATATCAAGATCCGGTATCATAAAAATGAGCAAAATTTTTTCCACAAATTCAAGAAAATTTTTTAGACATAATCATTTTTTTCACCTGTTAGAGAAAATTTTGTAATTTGGAGAAAAAACTGAAATTCTAAATTGCAAAAATTATGTTCAAAATTAATGCATTAGGTTAGGTTAGGTGGCAGCCCGATATATCAGGCTCACTAGACTATTCAGTCCATTGTGATACCACATTGGTGAACTTCTCTCTTATCACTGAGTGCTGCCCGATTCCATGTTAAGCTCAATGACAAGGGACCTCCTTTTTATAGCCGAGTCCGAACGGCGTTACCCATTGCAGTGAAACCACTTAGAGAAGTTTTGAAACCCTCAGAAATGTCATCAGTATTACTGAGGTGGGATAATCCACCGCTGAAAAACTTTTTGGTGTTCGGTCAAAGCAGGAATCGAACCCACGACCTGGCGGGCATGCTAACCATTACACCACGGTGGCATTTAAAAATTTTAATAAATTCTGAACTATTTTGTGAGAAAAACGAATTTAGTAAATCTTTATGCTTCACTGGTGTATAATTTTTAATCAATTTATTTAACGTACACAAAAAAAATGATTAAAGTCAAGAAAACTTTCTCATGTTGGGGAAATTTAACTAAAACAAAATAAAGAAAAATAATAAGGACAAGAGCATTAAATATCGAATTTAAATTATATCATCGTATATTCTGATTTATGGACTTTTGATCGGATTAAATACTTGCCAATTCTAATGAAAGAATTACACTCATTTTGCCCCTATACACGTGATAACTCAAACGAACAAAGAAAATTCCTCGATACAATAAATGTAGAAATATATCGGCCTATTAAATTATTGATTTGAGTAGGCTCATGTCATTACTATAATCTATTATTTATAACAGTTGGGATTCTCCCACTATAAGGTAGTGGTATTTGATTGGAGCACAAAAAAATTGGTCTTCGTTATCGTTAAATATTAGGCTATTATGATATTATTGTCAATGTGGAAATCTCAGAGTTAGACTGTGTTACCTAAATGGCTGGTAGTGATCTTCTACCTACAATAGGACATTTTTAAGGGAGCTCTCTAGATTTATATGTAGGCTCTATAAGTTTAAAATTAGGATACAGATCTCATTTATCGAATTTTTGTACTCTCTTTGAGATTATCGACAAAGGTACAAATAAATTCGATTTATAACAAAGCAAAACTTATTTTCTTAACTAAAAAATAGCTTTAAAACAAAGATGCAAAATCCTCAAAATAAGTATTAGCCTATTTTTTTACCTGTAATCCAAAAGTCAATATATCACTTAATTTAAAGATTATTTCTTGAAATTAAAAATGTGTTTCTTTACTTTAAGGAAAAACTGCTGCACTTTAAAGATATACGACTTTAACAGAGGGACGTAAATGTCAAAGATTTGTGTCCTTAATTTAAAGAAAAAAATTCTTAAAGCAAAGTCCATGAACTTTGTTCTTTTAATTAAAATTCTGTTACTTTAAAGAAATTTGTCTTTAATATTGCGTAAACTACAATTTAAGTTGCACAATCCTTCATATTAGGTAAATATTTTTCAGTGTGTAAAAAAACATATATATGTTAAAATATACAGAAAAATTAAGCCAATGCATTGTTTGCATTGATATAACGAAAATGTTTCATTGACACAATGAAAACATTCATTAATATTCCCAGCAAAAAAATGTTGTATATAGGGAAGTCCACAAATAATTACGAACCGATATGAACTCTTGCGCGGTAATTAGTGAGCCAGAATTGAAATATGCACGTCGATTTATATGGGCTCTATATACCATTATGAACCGATATGGACCAATTTTTGTGTGATTGTGGATCGGTTTATCTGAGGGATATATATATATATAAATATAGACCGATATGGACCTAGTTAGGCAATGTTGTTAGCGGCCATATATCGTACTAGCACAATCTAAAACATTTCAACATAATCGGATGAAATTTGCTCCTCCAAGAGGCTCTAAAACCAAATCTGGGGATAGGTTTATATGGGGGCTATATATAATTATGGACCTATATGGACCTATTTAGGCATAGTTGTTAAAGACCATAAACTAAAACCACGTACGAAATTTCAACCGGATCCGATAAATTTTGCTTCTCCAAAAGGCTCCGGAGGCTGTCCATTACATCTCTTTTAAAGAGAACATGTTCTCTTTTTGAGTTCATATCTTTTTGTTCACTCTCCTTTTTTAGTGCCTTATTTTTATGTGCCCTTTATGTACTCTAGATTGATGGAATTTTATTTATTTAATAGGAATTCGCCACAGTTGTTCGCCACTAATTGTTTACTGGGTTAAATCTGTTGACAAATTAAAGGCCGGAACACAATTGCGACGTTTGGACGTACGGCGTAAAAATTAGAAATATATGTAATTGAACGTACGACGTAAATACGCCAATACGTTGTCGTCGTCAATTGATTTTGTTTATTTTTTAAGAAAATGTGATTCTTTTTGTTTTTTATTGTTTTATTATATATTTATTTCGTTGCTTCTATCATTAGAAACTATTATTATTTTAATTTTAACATCAATAAAATTATTAATTATTTAATAAAGAATTTTTTATTGTAAACTCTTTTTTAGTTAAAATGTTCTCTTTTTTTTAAAGCGAAAGTTCTCTTTTGAAAATTATCCATATGGAAACCCTATCCGGAGGTCAAATATGAGGACCGGCTTATATGGGGGCTCCGCAAGACAAATCTGGGGGGGGGGTCGCTTTATATGGGGGCTATACGTAAAAGTGGTCGAATATGGCCCATTTACAATACCATCTGACAACTACAACTACTTATGCCAAGTTTCAAGTCGATAGCTTGTTTCGTTGGGATGTTAGCGTGAACGGACATGCTTAGATCGACTCTGAATTTCACCACGACCCAAAATATATATACTTGGAGCAATGAGGTCTTGGAGCAATATTTCGATGTGTTAGAAACGGAATGAAAAAGTTAATATACCCCCAATCCTGTGGTGGAGGGTATAATTTTTATACCCTGCGCCACACTGTGGAACGGGGTATTATAAGTTAGTGCATATGTTTGCAACACCCAGAAGGAGACGAGTTAGACACATGGTGTCTTTGGCAAAAATGCTTAGGGTGGGCTCTTGAGTCGATATAGCGATGTCCGTCTGTCCGTGAACACATTTTTGTAATCAAAGTTTAGGTCGCAGTTTTAGTCCAATCGACTTCAAATTTGGCACAAGTATGTGTTTTGGCTCAGAATAGAACCCTATTGGAAGAAATCGGTTCAAATTTAGATATAGCTCCCATATATATTTCGCCCGATATGGACTTATAAGGCCCCAGAAGCCAGAGTTTTACCCTAATTTGCTTAAAATTTTGCACAAGAAGAACAATTAGTACTATAGTCAAGTGTGCAAAATTTTATTGAAATCGGTTCAGATTTAGATATATCTCCCATATACAGCTTTCGCCCGATATGGACTAATACGGTCCCAGAAGCCAGAGTTTTACCCCAATTTTGTTGAAATTTTGCACTAGGAGTACAATTAGTAGTGTCGTCAAGTGTGCCAAATTTTATTGAAATCTCTTCAGATTTAGATATAGCTCCCATATATATCGTTCGCCCGATTTACACTCATATGACCACAGAGGCCAATTTTTTGCTCCGATTTAGTTGAAATTTTGCACAGGGAGTAGAATTAGCATTTTAGCTATGCGTGCCAAATTTGGTTGAAATCGGTTCAGAGTTAGATATAGCTCCCATATATATGTTTTTCTGATTTCGACAAAAATGGTCAAAATACCAACATTTTCCTTGTAAAATCGCCACTGCTTAGTCGAAAAGTTGTAAAAATGACTCTAATTTTCCTAAACTTCTAATACATATATATCGAGCGATAAATCATAAATAAACTTTTGCGAAGTTTCCTTAAAATTGCTTCAGATTTAAATTTTTCCCATATTTTTTACTAACATTGTGTTCCACCCTAGTGCATTAGCCGACTTAAATTTTGAGTCTATAGATTTTGTAGAAGTCTATCAAATTCTGTCCAGATCGAGTGATATTTAAATGTATGTATTTGGGACAAACCTTTATATATAGCCCCCAACACATTTGACGGATGCGATACGGTATCGAAAATTTAGATCTACAAAGTGGTGCAGGGTATAATATAGTCGGCCCCGCCCGACTTTAGACTTTCCTTACTTGTTTTTCATTGACACAATGAAAACATTCATTAATTCATGACACGTTTCGTTATTTAATAGTCATTACATTAACAAGAAGTTGCAATGTATTTATGAAATTATTACACTGTTAGAAAAATATGTTTTTCATATGTTTCGATATAAACAAAATGTGTTTCGGGCACAATTTTTAAACACAATATATTTAAGTGCAAACATGTAATGTTCTCAAACTAACACTAAATGTTTGGAACACATATGTTAATATGTTAGAATATATTATGTTTGGGGCATACATGTTTCATAAAAATTATATGTGTGAATGTAAACATATATAAATTTACAAATTTCGAGTAAACATATATATGTTGTGATATTTTATTCAGAGAGCGACAGAGAGAGAGAGAGAGAGTATAGAGAAAGAAATAGAGATAAAAACCGGGAGGGTTGACGAAAGATATCAAATTAACACAGCGAGAGAATCGAAAGAGAGCAATTTCTGTGAAACCGCTTATATGTTGTTTCGGAAACTGCTTTATGATAAGGCCAACAATTTTATACGCTTAAGTCTAAATATTATTTAATTTAAGTCTAAATATTATTTAATTTGTGTATATTATAAAATTATTTATGTATGTTTATACTCGACCCCACGTTCTTCCTTTGTTAGAGTTTTTGAATTCCTTCCAAAATATCAAACTTTTATACCAAAACCAGTTTTTTATTACAAAATTGTTATTTTTGCAATAAAAAAATAATATTTTATCCAAAAGCTCAGTCCATTTCGTTTATATTAAACACTGTTTCTGACTGTAAATCTTTAATAACCCACATTTCGAAGTTTCATTATAAAAATTTAATATAGTATAAATATAAATGTGTAAATTAAAAAAAAAAAAACAATTGGTGTTTGGTAAGAGCAGGGATTGAACCCACGACCCTTTGCATATACGGCAGACATGCTAACCACTGCTCCACGTTGCCAACACATGTATGTTTCTGTTAAATAATGTTATGTTTGCATGGGCTCGTGGGCGCTGCAAACTATGCTATATAAATGTAACTTATAACGATAATTGCCTTCTGGTGACTATAACAGCTACGTAGCTCAGTGGTAGTGTGTTGGCTTACAAACTGTATGGTCCTCGGTTCGATTCTCCGTCCAGGCGAAAGGTAAAATTTAAAAAAATTATAAAATTGAATAATTTCTTCAACATTATTTGTATTACAGAAAAAGGTGCCAAGAACTAAAAAATTTCGTGGAAGTGAAAATTAGGTTAGGGAATGAACACAATCTTCTTTGGGGAAAATTCTTCCAAGCATATAATATTTTTGGGCTCAAAATGCTTCCTAACATATAATATTTTCTCATATAACAAACATATTAATGTTTCGGCAGTATCCAATAATATATGTGCTTCCTGCAAAATATGTTTGGAACATATGTTAGAGAGGCGATTTTTTTTGAGGGTGTAGGTTTGATCGTTTTTCAGTTTTTTTATTAGTACCCATATTACTTAACCCTCTAATTAAAAGTAGTTTTCTTCATACCAAAAAAAAAAAAAAAATTAAATAAACATGCAACATCCTTAATATGAGGCTATTCTTCCTTTAAATCTTCCTAGTTTTTATGAAAGAAAAGTTTATTAATGATTTAGTTTAAAGAAAATTTCCTCTATTATAGTGTAAAGTTTATGTCTATGTTAAAATAATTTTTTTCAAAGTATTTTTTTTTTTTCAAAAATTGGAAGAATTAAATGAAATACGAAGATTATTTTACCAACGTTTTGTGTCTTAATATTCCTGTCTTTCCAGATTTGCCTAAGTTTCATTCGTCAATATCGATATGGTCATCCCTATACAAATATTGTTATGCCCTGTGATGATTATTGATGGTTTACCGTGTTTTCTTTTTTTTACAGGTAGGTAGATAGCTGAACGAGAGACGGAATGGCTGTTGCCAATCCAGGCGCGCTTAACGTTAGTTAATTGTTAGATGATACAGCCAAGCAGCCAGCCAGCCAGTCATACTCTTGTGAGTGATTGTAAGCAAGCTACCAAGTTGAAAACACACAAAACAAAAACACTCAAAACGATCGATTGAGATCTGGCCAAAAGTTTGAGTGAAAAGAAATGACTCCAAATCGCATAATGAGACAAAAAGTGAAGCGCATTTCACAAATTCCACTAAATTGGTGAAAGACCTCAAGAGGAGCACAACACAGAAGTAAAAAAGAAAATAAAATACACAAGAGACAGCAACATCAAACCATCGCAACCAAAACATCATAAAACTCCAGTCACATAAAATTATAAAAGAAAATATTTTGAATTAAAAAAACAACAACAAACTAAATTGCTGCTTTACCATACCAAACAAACTATTCAGTCAGTTAAGCAGCCAACAAGCAGCGATCGACCTCTTTGAATCCATAACAAAACAAAAACTGTCAACAAAAATTAGCATTGCCGGCCCACCTATTAACATCGTCAAGCAGTGCTCGATGATTATTGTTTTACGGCTTAAGGCTACCGTTTAATCACCACTTAACCATCATAAACCATCATAAACCATCATAAACCATCAAAATTGAAGATATTTACTTACATTGAGGACCACATAGCTAAATTTGAATAAAAACCAAAAATAACAACAAACATAGTAATCAACATTTTAACATTTACTTTCGTTGGAGGTGAAGGAAATAAATCGTAAAACCAAATCTTTGATAAGAAAAACCAGGAAAACCTCAATCATTAAAATGGTAAGTGTCTCAATTATCATTTTTTTGTAATTTGTTTTTACCATAAGACATATTGTTTTCTACCATATACAAGTAATTATATTCCTCTGTATATATTGGGTTATTATTAACAGGGAATTATACGAGAATTTTGTAAATTTGGGAAAATTGATGTAGTGACGTAGGAGTAGGGATAGTAATCTGAGTGATGATATTTTAAATGTTGGTAGATTAACGGCTGTATTTTTAATTTTACAGAAAAAAAAAACAGTGAACTCACCAAAAAAGTTTTAGAAAATTTTAGTATAGTACAAACACAAATGACACGCCGATTTCACAAAAATAATAAAATATTTATTATTTTCGATAAATTAAAAAAAAAGTTTTTTAGACATAATAAAATTGTTTCACTTGTTAAAGAGATTTTCGTAGTTTGAAAGAAAAAATTGGAGTTCAAAATTGCAAAAATGTCTTTAGTGCCATACGGTTTTCAATATGGGCGCAATATTGGTAAAATTTACAAATTTTAAGAAATTTTGAACTATTTGGTTGGAGACCCAATTTAGGAAATTTTTATACTTATGTATAATTTTACCCCTTTTTAGTTTATTTAACAAACGTACGCCCAAGAAATTGAAAGTCAATGAAACTTTTTCAAAACATAATAACTCTACACTGAAAAAAATATTGTCGTGAGGTCAAAGATTTCATGTCTTTAAAATACGAATATAAATTTTGCTTAGCATAGAAGACGCATTTCTCTAAAATAAAGTTATTTTCCTTATCCAAAAGTCGATAAACTTTTTAATGAAGTCATATTGTCCTTATAATTAAGTGATTTGACTTAAAAATGGGTATCTTAACATGAAAGAAAAAATTTATAGGCTAAGGTCAACTTGACTTTAATAATTCAGAAAAAATCTTTAAATTTAATGAAATTGTCTTTAAATTTGTTGTCTTTTTGCATCTTGACTACAAAGCAAAAAATCGTTCAAATATAGGACATGTTTTTCAAAACTTTATTTTAAAGAAGTTTTTTACTTGAAACATAGCATAATTTCTACTGGAAGTCGAGTCCCAATTTGGAAAATAAAGTTGCCGTTAACTCGTTTTTAAAGGACTTTGATAGCATATGAAGAAAAAAAGCTGAGAAAGCGAAAAATTAAAATTTGCTTCCTAGAAGCAAGTACACAAAACCTAAATTTAAAAGAGAATTGTGTCTTAAAAGTATCCTTACTTGTATTCTCCGCTTCTTTGGCCCGGAATCAACACCAAATTTTTTAAAGTAAAGACAAAATCTTTGGAACCGAGTATGTTTTTTTTTCAGTGTATGAACTAAAGTGGAATAAAATAGGCTTTAGTGTCATATAGGGTTTCCTTTTTTTGAGTGTAAATATTTTGATTTTTTTCTAATTTTTTAATTAAATATTTTAATTTTTATTTTTTCGATTTTTTTTTAAATATGAGGGCTTGCAATAGGCCTACAAATAATGCAATATTTTAAAAGAAAATTGAAATGGACTTTTTGTAAGTTTTAAATTCGAGTAATTCATTTTTCGTCCTATTCGAACAAATTGGCTAGGGCACTTGAGTTGTTTGCGAAGATTGACTAGTCGAATTTTGATTCTTTATTTAGGCCCAAACTTGTTCGCTATTGTCATTTTACTAGAATGCAAGACCACTATTGCTTTCATTTGTCAATATCACAAAGGTAAAATCCAAAGATTTTGAAGATTTTGGTATTGATTCCGAGAGGAAGGTGGGTCTTACTTGATAGTAAAGATTACGCAACCTCAATTTTTTGGGAGCCACCGTGGTGCAATGCTTAGCATGCCCCTCTTGCATACACAAGGTCGTGGGTTCGATTCCTGCTACGACCGAACACCAAAAAGTTTTGCAGCGGTGGATTATCCCACCTCAGTAATGCTGGTGATATTTCTGAGGGTTTCAAAGCTTCTCTAAGTGGTTTCACTGCAATGTGGAACGCCGTTCGGACTCGGCTATAAAAAGGAGGTCCCTTGTCATTGAGCTTAACATGGAATCGGGCAGCACTCAGTGATAAGAGAGAAGTTCACCAATGTGGTATCCGAATGGATTGAATAGTCTAAGTGAGTCTGATACATCGAGCTGCCACCTAACCTAACCTAACCTCAATTTTAGGATGCGCAATTTACACACTATTAAGGACAAATTTCTTTAAAATAATGAAATTTTAATTAAAAGAAAGTTTATAATATTTGCTTCAAAAATTTTTTTCATTAAATTTAGGGCACACATTTTTAAAATTTGCATCCCTTCGTTAAAGTTGCATGTCTTTAAACTAGGGCAAATTTTCCTTAAAGTAATGAAATACATTTTTGATTTAAAGAAATCGTCCTTAAATTAACTGAAATATTGAATCTTTAGATTTAAGATAAAAACGCTTCAAATATAGGCTAAGACCTATTTTGAGGATTTCGCATCTTTGGTTTAAATATTTTTTGGAATTAAGAAAATATTTTTAACTTCGAAGTATCCGTCATAATTTGGATTTTTAAACTGGCATTTGTTTGTACGTGAGTAGATTTATTAATATCCCGGAAAAAAATAGAATGAAAATTCGATAAATGAGATCTGTATCCTAATTTTAATTTTATAGATCCTAGATTTAAAGCCATATAGGTCGGAAAAAATTTCAAATTTCCAAAATCCTTAAATGTCAAAATCTTTGGATTCAAATATTTTTTTTGAGTGTAAAGGGCAAAAATATAATAAAATAATAATAATAATAAAATTTCATTTGTAAAAAAATTTGTTAAAATTTTCTAAAATTAACCTACATTTTCCTGCTTCGACCGAACACCAAAAAAAGTTTTTCAGCGGTGGATTATCCCACCTCAGTAATGCGGGTGACATTTCTGAGGGTTTAAAAGCTTCTCTAAGTGGTTTCACTGCTATGTGGACCGCCGTTCGGACTCGGCTATGAAAAAGGAGGTCCCTTGTCATTGAGCTTAACATGGAATCAGGCAGCACTCAGTGATAAGAGAGAACTTCACCAATGTGTCACAATGGACTGAATAGTCTAAGTGAGACTGATACATCGGGTTGCCACCTAACCTAACCTAACCTACATTTTCCTTCACTTTGTTTCAAGTGTAGCCTTAAATCTAGGCTGTATAAAATTAAAATAAAAAACAATACAGAACTCATTTATCGAATTTTTACTATATTTTTTCCGATATATTAACAAAGCAATTTTCGTACAAATAAAAGTCAAAAGTAAAAAATATGTTTTTAAATAAAAAAAATGAAACCAAAAATCGTAAATCCCCAAAATGAGTCTTAAAATATATTGGAAGATGTTTGGTTTTTAATGGAAGGATTCAGTTATTTTAAACGTTATTTTTTTAACCAAAAGTTGATTTAAGAAAAATTGCAAATTTTGCAAATTCGTGCCCTAAATTTAATGAAAAAATATTCAAAGTAATGATTATGATAATATTCATAATAAATAAATTGTCTTTATTCTAAAGAAATTTGTCCTTATTTTTTTTTAGATTGCATATTTTCAAGTTTAAATTGCATAATCGTTCATATTAGGTCAATATTTTTTTCCAGTGCAGCTTTTAATATTTATTTATTTATTCAATAGAATTTCCAGTACAAGGACATAATATCTTATAAGTTATAGTAACATTGTTAACTTATTATATTGTTACCAAATAACAAACTTTTTTGAACAATCACCAAAGGGAATTTCAATGCTACCTATACAGAAAAACAAGTGAAAGTATTTTATAGGAAAAAATTGTGAAATTTATACTACTTTTAATTTATACACATTTTGAGACATACTTGAAAAAGTAAAATTTCATTGGACTAGGGAATTTTCTTAATAAATTTTAAAAATAAATGAAAACAATTTTTTTCCTAAAAAAATAAGCTAATTTGTTCATCTATTTAACAATGTACTTTTTCTGCGTGAAGGTCCTTGCAGGATTTACTTCTAGATCATATTTAGCATATCTACACATAAACTCCAAACAAGTTTACTTGGATCCAAATATTTTGACCTTCCATTAAGGATTTTGGTACTGATTACGAGCCAATTATACGGTTTCTTTAAAATAAAGGCATTTTTGGGCACATTTCTAGGTTTAAATCTAGGATCAATGAAATTAAAACTAGGATACAAATCTCATTTATCAAAGTGTCATTCTCTGTCTGTCGAATCTTAAATACCCACCACCATGAATCAAATATAATAGTTTCCTTTGAAAATTTCAGGGGGGTTTGATGACAGATATTTTCCCGAGCAGATCAGTTCAACCAGTACGCTTCCCACAGATAAATGTAAAGATTTTACCTATGAAGACTAGATCAGATTCTGAATTTATAAGAACCATTTTTTGTTTGAGTTTTAGAGGAATCACAAACATCTCTTGTAAGTGCAAGAAAATGATAAAATAACGCCTTGATTTGAAATCTAAAATCTGTGCATTTTCATCCCAATTATTTAAATGACTACGAGGAGTAAAATCTGAAAATTTTGCATTCAGTTTCAAGCAATTTTCGTGGTCAGTGCGCCCTCTATACCCTCAATAAGTGAAATCGGTCAATATGGAGGCTTTACCAAATGGACCGATAAAACTAAATCAAATACACTTTGTTATGGGTCTAAAATGCCAGTATATTTTCAATTTGTGGCAAATCGGGTAAAAACTATAATTTCTAGAAACCCTAGGAGTTAAATCGGGAGTTCGGTGTAATGGGGGCTATACCAAAACATGGAAGTATACACACAGTATTCAGCACATTTAATTGTAGTTCTAGAATCTAGACCCCAAATCGGAGGGCCGGTTTGTAAGGGGGCTATATCAAAAACTGTACCGATACTCAATGTATTCGGCACACCTCTTTATGGTCCTAGATTACCTTTAGATTTCCAATTTCAGGCAAATTAGATAAAAACTACGGATTCTAGAAGACAAGAAGTAAATCTGGATATCGGTCTATATGGGGGCTACATCGAAACGTGGTCCGATAATCACCATTTTCGGCACATCTCTTTATTTTCCCAGAATACCTCTACATTTCCAATTTCAGGCAAATTCGGTAAAAACTACGGATTCTAGAAGCCCAAGAAATAAAATCGGGAGATCGGTCTATATGGTGGCTATATCAAAACATGGACAGGTACTCACCATTTTCGGCACATATCTTTAGGCTCCTAGAGTATCTATAGATTTCAAATTTCAGGCAAATTCCGTAAAAACTACGGATTCCAGAAGCCCAAGAAGTACACTAAAAAAGTGAACTCTCTATTGCACTAAAGCCAATTTAACTTTATTTTAGTTCATGGAATTATTATGTTTGGAGAAAGTTTCCTTTACTCTAATAATTTTTTGTGTACGTTAGTTAAATTAACTAAAACCGAGGAAAAAATATACTCAAATGAAGCATAAAGATTAACTAAATTCGTGTCTTCCACAAAATAGTTCAGAATTTCTTTAAATTGGTAAATTTTACCAAAAATGCGTCCATCATGAACTTCGTATGTCACTAAAGACATTCTTGCAATTTTGAACTCCAATTTTTTCCTTCAAACTACAAAATTTTCTTTAACATGTGAAAAAACTTAGTTATGTCTAATAAATTTTCTTGAATTTGTGGAAAAATATTTACTTATTTTTATGACATCGGCGTGATGCCAACGTTTGTAATACTGTTTAGTTAAAATTTTCTACAAATATTAAAAATTTTGTAAAATTAACCGAAAGTTTTCTCCCTGGTGGGTTCAGTGTTTTTTCAGTGTAAAATCGGGAGATCGGTCTATATGGGGGCTATATCAAAACATGGACCGATACTCGCCATTTTCGGCACATCTCTTTATGGTCCTAGAATACCTTTAGATTACCAATTTCAGGCAAATCAGATAGAAAATACACTTTCTAGACGCCCAAGAAGCAAAATCGGGAAATCGGTTCATATGGGGGGGGGGGGGGGGCACCATTTTCGGTACACTTTTTGATGGTCCTAAAATACCTCTAGATTTCCAATTTCAGGCAAATTATATAAAAACTACAGTTTTTATAAGCCCAAGCCCCCAAATCGGGAGGTTAGTTTATATGGGGACCATATCAAAACTTGGACGGATATAGTCCATCATCGAACTAGACCTGCATGCAAACAAAAGACAACAGACAGACAGACGGACATGCTTATTTCGTCTTAGAATTTCTCCCTGATCAAGAATATATATACTTTATATAGTCGGAAATCGATAGTTCGATGTGTTACACATGGAATGACAAACTTATTATACCCCCATCACCATTCTATGGTGGTGGGAATAAAAATCCTCAAAATATGTCTTGGCCTATATTTGAAGCGGTTTTATCTTAAATCTAAATATTCCATATATTAGTTAATGTAAAGATGATTTCTGCAAATCGAAAATGTGTGTCTTTACTTTAAGGAAGATAGTACTTCAAAGACATACGACTTTACCGAAGGTACGCAAAATCGTGTCCAAAATTTAATGAAAAAAAAAATGAACCAAATATTATAAACTTTCTTTTAATTAAAATTCCATTATTTTAAAGAAATTTGTTCGTAAGAGTGTATAAATTGCATGTCCTGAAATTTAGGAAACATAATCTTTCATATCAGGTCAATATGTTTTCAGTAAGGCACTATATATTTATGGAACCAAAATAACAGTAGATTATAAATTTGATAGAAAATGAATATCTCGATGTGTTATGGAAGGAATAAGAAACTTGATCTACTTTTTGTTTTTTTTTTAATTTTATTTAAGAATTTGTTACTATAAGCATACTCTCTTAAAGTAAACATTTTTTTAATTCAGAGAAATCAAAAAGATTTCCAAAAAGATGTCCTTCTTATTGATTTCTCTGAATCTACTAATAAATAGAGTTTCAAAGCCAATTTTCGTTACAACCTAATATTCAAAATTTGTCTGCTTGTCTCAATCAATATTCAAAACTTGAGATTTAGAACAAATATTGAGAATGATGTTATTATTCTACTGGCATAGTTTGAGGATTACCAAATTGAAAACTGATTACTAAACGAGGTCATATAGATGCATGCCTTGACCTTACCAAATTGAGAATCGTTTTTCTGTTCATTTATTTTCACACTACACAAATAATATTGAAAGCAGGAGCATAGAAAAATTAAGAAAACAAATATTTTTTTAATGTTTATTATTATAATATAAAATGTCTAAAAAATAGAATTCATTTGATCAAGCAGAGACTTTTTAATTGGTATATTGTGAGTTTTTAAAGATCAGTAATAAATGTAAATAATTGCACGCAGAGAAGGAATATGATCACATCAAACACGTTTCAAGAGCAAAATGTTATTTTTTTATAGTGACCATGTAACATGTTTGTCACTAAAATGTTATTTTCTCGTCAAACCAGCTTGCCGAAATCAGATACATGATTTCCGAGAAAATAATATGGTTACGAAAACCTTGTTACATGGTTACCACCCAAAAATAACATTTTGCTCTTAAAACATGTTTGAGGTGATCATATTCCTTCTCTGGGTGTGGAAATAATATGGCAATATTAGTGACAGGCAGGCGTTAATTATATAAGATAGCTATATTTAAACCGAACTGATTTGGGATAATATTAAATCTACACCGTACAAAAGCTTGCGCTGTTCCAAAAATTTTGTTTTTAGTTTGGTATTGATTCCAAATCAAAGAAGCGTAGAATTGAAGCAAGGATAACATTAGGACACAACTCTCTTTTGAATTTTGCGTACTTGATACTAGGAAACAAAATTGAATTTATTATATTTTTCTGCTATATGAGTCTTTTAACAACTTAAATTTCTGAATTCAGACTCGACTTGAAGTAGAAGTTAACAAATTTAAAATTTAAAATTTAAAATTCTTTATAAAATTAAATTTCAAAAAATTTAAAACAGCTACCTAATTCTTGCCAGGAACAAACACATAGCCAGAGATGGAAGGGTTATTTAGTTAAACCGAATTCCATGGGTTAAATACCCGTTTCGTCGAACACAAGAAAGTTTTTCAGTGGTGGTTAGTAACATTTCTGATACGCCATTCGGACTCGGTTATAGAAATCATTGAGTTAAACATCCCAGCAAAAAAAGAGCTTCCAAAAAAGTAGTTTGGGTCCCCAATCTGTGATCCGGATGTAGTGCAAACTTGGATCATCTCCAATGAATTTTACATGGGCTTGTCATAGAACGGAAGTACTCCCTTTTTGGATCCTTTGAAGTTGTGCCCTGAAAATTTAAAAAGCGAAATTTTTTTTTCAACCAATTTCACTTTTTTTCATCCATATGTTTTATTACACAATTATTTATTTTCCTATTATCTAATTTTTACAATTTGAGAAATTTGTTCGCTCCGACTAGGGGTTGAACCTGGGTTTGCTGGCACCATAACAGAACGCCTTAGCACACTCAGCCACAAACGCCATTGAACATAAAGCGTCGAAAGGTCAATTCAAATGTTTGTGATATGATCGTAATACGACACCAAGGAATAACATTCTAATTGCTTCTCGAGATGTTCTTTATTAGTATGAACGAAAAAATAAGAAACGCAGGTTCAAATCTCACCACCGGAAATTTTTTTATCGAATATTTTTTTATGTCATGCATCGTTTTTTATTTTCGGCATATATTTTCGTATAAATATATTTTTTCCCATTAAAAGTTAACAAAAAATTCTCGTAATTTGCAAAACCTTCTCAAAAGAACTTCCATGGAAGCGAAAAAGTCAAACGGCACAGGTTCAAATCCCAGCGGGGATGAAAATTTTTTTTTAATATTTTTTTTACTTTTTTTTATTACTTTCTATTTTTTTAGTTTTTTTATTATTTTTCTATTTTTTTGTAAAATTTAATTGTACAAAATTTGCACTTAAAATAGCCTGATTGCTTTCTTTCTAATACTTGTCCACAAGGACTGCATCGGAAGTAGAAAAAAATCATTGGGGGATCCCAAGATGTGCTTTAGAAGAAGTGTTTGTGGACTTGTCCAAAGGGATTGCATCGGAAGTTGAAAAAAAAATCGATGGGGGATTCTGGGATGGGCTTTAAAAGAAATGTTTGTGGAACAACTTCCATTTTTTTTGCTGGGATTCAATGTTAATGTTATATATAATCATTAATTATTCAATTATAAAATTTTGTAAATTATTTTGATTTTTTGTAAATTACCTTAATCTTTCATAGGCTTTAATCGTATCGTAAATCTTTCATGTATGAATTTTTGGTATAACTTTTATAGGTATTTAAAAATATTGGAAGGTTAATAAAACTTTTTCTGAATCAACATAGTAATTGCTAATGATGTAATATATAGGGAGTCTAATTTCACTTGAATTCTTTAAATATATAGTGGGTATATGTGTTATGTGTGCATAAGATTTTCTGCAAATTGTGTCCGTATATACGAAAAATTAAAATTTCAAATGTGTACAGCTTTTTTCAAAAATTGTGAAATTAGATATTACGCTAGATAATATTAGTAGACATTAGGCTAGATAATTACATATATTTAAACTATAATAAATCTTTGAATTTTGAAATATGAAAGCAAATTAGATAATTTGAAGATTTCTTGGTGCATTGCATTTTATTTCTATAATTACTATTATCTAATGAATATAGCAATTAGTGTGGAAATGACTCACCATCCATTCTGTAACCACAAATTCAGAATAGCCTAATGAGTCTATTACTCGTAGAATTATATAAGAGGAGTCACTAAATAAATACGAGTCAATTTTCGCATGGTAGTTAGAAGGCCAAACTCAACCGTACCAGATGAAATTTGTTCCTCCATGGGGCTCCAGAAACCGATCCCAAGAAAATCTTGGGGGTCAGTTTGTATTGAGACTATATAGAATTATGAACCAATATGAACCGTTTTTGCAAAAGATATGGACCCTTTTTAAAAATCGTATACGGACATCACGTAGCGAATTTTAGATCGGATTAAATTTGTTCCTTCGGAGGCTAATGCTTCGGAGGCCAATGCTTCGGAGGCCAAATCCGGGGATTGGTTTATATGGAAGCTATATCAAATAGTGGTCCAATATATTCCACTTGCAATAACAACCGAACTACATATATAACCAATACTTGTGGCAAGATTTAAGCCGATAGCTTGTTTCTTACGAAAGTTAGCGTGATTTCAACAGACGGATAAGAAGACATCGCTAGATCAGCCCATAGATCAGCCCTCAAAAACTGTGACATTTTCTGGATGTATTGGTAGCTTTTACAATGCTTCTATCTGATCTTCACTCAAAAATCTTCAATTCTGCCTTTTTACATACCCATTAAGCCAAAAATGCGCTTCGTTGCTGAACACAATTTTTTCGATTGCGAACTTTCTTAAAAGAGCTCTCAATTTGATAATAAAATTCAATAATTTCGAAGCATTGTTTGTTTGTAAGACGATTCATTGCTAAATAATAGACCAAACTGAAGATGTTTCACAGTGAAACAAAACCCACAACTTGAACTAAACTAGGAAATTCAATAAAAATAGTTCTGAAATAATATAGCAATTGATATCTTAAATCAGAATAAAGTTTCTAATTTTCCTTGGACTCTGCTAGTGTAATCTATAAATATTTTCCATGTGTGCAAAGTTCAAAAAGCGTTAAATTGCACGATCTATGCGTTCAATTGACCGGTCCCGAACATGAAATAAAATGTTCACCCAATTCGCCTCTCAATAACATTATTGTTACGCGTGCTGTGTGGCAACGTCTTGTTGAAACCACATTGCATGCAAGTCAAGCTCTTGTATTTTGGTCATAAGTTGGATATCATCTTACGGTAGCGCTCTCCATTCACAGTTACGGTACGATTCCCATCATCTTTAACGGTAGCGCTCACCATTCACAATTACGGTACGATTCCCATAATCTTTAAAGAAGAACGGTCGAATAATGATGCCACCAGCCCATAAACTTCACCAAAATGTCACTTTTTCTCGATGAACTGGTGGAGTTTGCTGTTTTTGTATACTGATTGAGCCAAAACTGAATTTAGTCGCTGAACAAAATTATCCGATTTCGAACTTTCTTAATAGAGCCCCCCATTTGATAATAAAATGCAATCATTTTCAAGCGTTGTTTGTTTATAAGTTAAATTGTAGACTATGGTTAAATTATAGACCAAACTAAAGAAGACTGAAGATTTAAACGAAATTAGGAAATTCAATAAAACTAGTTCTGAAACAATATAACAATTGATCTCTTAAAATTGAATGACGTTTCTTATTTCCCTAAGACTTTGCTAGTGCAATATATAAATATTTTTCATGGGTGCATTTTAATGTTTCTTTTTTATACCCTCCACCATAGGATGGGTCATTCCGTTGTGATTCTTAGTATACCCTCTAGTCTAGGGTGTTATTCCCTTTGTTCTGGTTTCTGAATTCGGTAAACGCAAAAAGTCATAAACTGATCCAACATCTTTTTATACCCTCCACCATGGGATGTGTTACAAACGGTATGAACGGAATATTGGTCTAAGAGCCCAAGTATATATATTTTGGGTCATGGTAATATTCTGAGTCGATCTAGCATGTCCGTCCGTCTGTTAAAATCGCGGTTACTTCCCAACGATACAAGCTATCGCCTTGAAACTTGGCACAAGTAGTTGTTATTAATGTAGGTCGGGTGGTATTGCAAATGGGTCATATCGAATCACTTTTACGTATAGCCCCCATATAAAAGGAAGAGGAGGAGCAAATTTCATCCGATCAGGTTTAAATTTGGATAAGCAAATTTCATCTGATCCTGTTAAAATTTGGTACAAATCACTCAAAAATTGGTCCATATCGGTTCAGATTTGGCTTGCGGAGCCTCTTGGGGGAGCAAAATTTATCCGATCCAGTTAAAATTTGGTACATGGTGTTAGTATATATTCTCTAACAGCCATGCAAAACTTGGCCCATACCGGTCTTAGTTATATATAACCCCCATTTAAACCGATCTCCAGATTTAACCTCTTGGAGGAGCAAAATTCATCCGATCCGTTTGAAATTTGGTACGTGGTGAAATTTGGTACATTGCGCTAGTATATGTCTGCTAAGAACCATGCCAAAATTGGTCCATATCGGTTTATAGTTATATATATCCTATACCCAAAAATAATCTACCAAAAATTTATTTCTATAGAAAATTTTGTCAAAATTTTATTACTATAGAAAATTTTGTAAAAATTTTATTACTATAGAAAATTTTGTCAAAATTTTATTACTATAGAAAATTTTGTCAAAATTTTATTACTATACAAAATTTTGTAACGATTTTATTTCTATAGAAAATTTTGTCAAAATTTTATTTCTATAGAAAATTTTGTCAAAATTTTATTACTATACAAAATTTTGTCACGATTTTATTTCTATAGAAAATTTTGTCAAAATTTTATTTCTATAGAAAATTTTTTCAAAATTTTATTTCTATAGAAAATTTTTTCAAACTGAATTATATATGGTCTTTTTATACCCGCGCCACACTGTGGAACAGGGTATTATAAGTTAATGCACTCAGAAGGAGACGAGATAGACACATGGGCAAAAATGCTCAGGGTGGGCTCCTGAGTCGATATATTTATATTAGCCATGTCCGTCTGTCCGTGAACACATTTTTGTAATCAAAGTCTAGGTCGCAGTTTTAGTCCAATCGACTTCAAATTTGGCACAAGTATGTATTTTGGCTCAGAATAGAACCCTATTGATTTTGGAAGAAATCGGTTCAGATTTAGATATAGCTCCCATATGTATATTTCGCCCGATATGGACTTATATGGCCCCAGAATTCAAAGTTTTACCCTAATTTGCTTAACATTTTGCACAAGAAGAACAATTAGTACTATAGTCAAGTGTGCTAAATTTTATTGAAATCGGTTCAGATTTAGATATAGCTCCCATATATATCTTTCGCCCGATATGCACTAATACGGTCCCAGAAGCCAGAGTTTTATCCCAATTTGGTTGAAATTTTGCACTATTTAGGAGTACAATTAGTAGTGTAGTCAAGTGTGCCAAATTTTATTGAAATCGGTTCAGATTTAGATATAGCTCCCATATATAGCTTTCGCCCGATTTACACTCATATGACCACAGAGGCCAATTTTTTGCTCCGATTTAGTTGACATTTTGCACAGGGAGTAGAATTAGCATTGTAGCTATGCGTGCCAAATTTGGTTGAAATCGGTTCAGATTTAGATATAGCTCCCTTATATATCTTTCGCCCGATATGGACTAATACGGTCCCAGAAGCCAGAGTTTTACCCCAATTTGGTTGAAATTTTGCACTAGGAGTGCAATTAGTAGTGTTGTCAAGTGTGCCAAATCTTTCTCCGATCTTTTACTCCGATTTAATTGAAATTTTGCACAGGGAGTAGAATTAGCATTGTAGCTATGCGTGCCAAATTTGGTTGAAATCGGTTCAGATTTAGATATAGCTCCCATATATATCGTTCGCCCGATTTACACTCATATGACCACAGTGGCCAATCTTTTACTCCGATTTAATTGAAATTTTGCACAGGGAGTAGAATTAGAATTGTAGCTATGCGTGCCAAATTTGGTTGAAATCGGTTCAGATTTAGATATAGCTGCCATATATATATTTTTCTTATTTCGACAAAAATGGTCAAAATACCAACATTTTCCTTGTAAAATCGCCACTGCTTAGGCGAAAAGTTGTAAAAATGATTCTAATTTTCCTAAACTTCTGATACAAATATATCGAGCGATAAATCGTAAATAAACTTTGGCGAAGTTTCTTTAAAATTGCTTCAGATTTAAATGTTTCCCATATTTTTTTACTAATATTGTGTTCCACCCTAGTGCCGACTTAAATTTTGAGTCTATAGATTTTGTAGAAGTCTATCAAATTCTGTCCAGATCGAGTGATATTTAAATGTATGTATTTGGGACAAACCTTTATATATAGGTTAGGTTATGTGCCAGCCCGATGTATCAGGCTCACTTACACTATTCAGTCCATTGTGATACCACAGTGGTGAACTTCTCTCTTATCACTGAGTGCTGCCCGATTCCATGTTAAGCTCAATGATAAGGGACCTCTTTTTATAGCCGAGTCCGAACGGCGTTCCACATTCCAGTGAAACCACTTAGAGAAGCTTTGAAACCCTCAGAAATGTCATCAGCATTACTGAGGTGAGATAATCCACCGCTGAAAAACTTTTTGGTGTTCGGTCGTAGCAGGAATCGAACCCACGACCTTGTGTATGCAAGGCGGGCATGCTAACCATTGCACCACGGTGTCTCCCAACCTTTATATATAGCCCCCAACACATTTGACGGATGTGATATGGTATCGAAAATTTAGATCTACAAAGTGGACTTTAGACTTTCCTTACTTATTTTTGTTTTGTTTTTAATATATGTACTAACTTACAATTGAAAAGACGCTGTTAAATTAAGCTACCTTGTCATCGGCAAGTGTTACCTCAACCCAAGTAATTCGATTGTGGATAACAGTCTTTAGTACAAGTTTCTATGCAATCCATGGTGGAGGGTACATAAGATTCGGCCTGACCGAACTTACGGCCGTATATACTTGTTAACAATTGAATTATTATTATATATATTCTGCATTAGGTGTACTATAAATCGTGTACTTTGTTGTTGAAGACAGATAAATGGTAAAAACCAATTAACACGATTTGTTGTCAATCAATGTCAAAAATTAATCAACACGTGTATAAACAATTGCATTCAGGTTATATGATTGAACTATCTTAGAGGGATTCGATTAAACAGATATGAGTAGACACATCAATGCACATATATGGCAAAAGGAAATTACGTCTATAGATCTTAAGAGGTTAATAAATTTGTTTTACTCTAATACAAAGGTTATAAAGTCTAGCCCATTTAGTGAAACATTGAATTACGTGTGTCGAATGAATTGCGTAGATTTATTATTTTCTAATCTACTTCCCTGAAAAATGGGTGTGTTTTTAGGTTTTGTTTTACAAATTGTTAGTCTTATCAGTTTCTTTTTTTTTTCAAAATTGAATAACAACAAATAGTTTTGAAAAAAAAAAAACATAAATAAACTTAAATTCGAAACTTGAATAGGCCAATAATATAAAGAAAGAATCTCTCAGCTGAAGGTCATTCGTCAAATTCCAATTCCTAAAGAACTTCTTGCGAAAGACGTAAAAATTCCAAGACTTCCCCAAAGATACTGAGCATGAATATCAATATTAGACTATAATAGTTCTATATTAATAATTGTTTTTTTTTGTGTATTAAACAAAAACTACATTAACATATAAATTTATACATAAATGTATGTGTATTAAAACTCAACTGATAATTCCTTAGATTCAAGCTTCAATTCTATTTGTTTTGCAATTCTTGTTTTTGTATAATACTATTTTTATTTTTTTGCTTTTCAATAAAAAGGCAATGCCAGTAACTATATATTTACACATATGTATTTAGAGAAAAGAAAAATGAAAAGAAAACAAGAAGAAACAAATCAAAAATTGAAATTAAAAAAATATGTATATATATAAATATGAAAAATTCTAAAGCCTAGGAATACAAGCTTAATCCCATTTTAATTTGCTAATTTCAATTTAATATTCTTTGAAACATCGTTTTGGAAACATTTCATTGTGGTCTGTTACGGATTGCTTATTCGGGATTTATTGAAAACAAAATCACGAAAATAATATTTTTTATTTTATTTTTTATATTGAAATTTAATTAATTTGGTTATTAAAGATTAAAATAAAAACAAGTGAGTTTAATTTTTAATATAACAAATTATATAACATTGTTCATATGAAATTGACATTTAATTTAATTAGAAGTGACTCGTGCAACTGAATCAATGAACTGCTACGTTTACAATATGGATAAATTAAAAACAAAAACATTTAGAGTTTTAAGTTATTGTGAATTATCTAGAAGAGCTCACAAAAAAAATTAGTTCTGAAGAATATATTATTACAAATTACACTGATGGTTAAAGTTATCTAAAATATTGACGTTATTATGAACTACAATTTATAACAAGTATATAGACCGTAAGTTCGGCCAGGCCGAATCTTATGTACCCTCCACCATGGGTTGCGTAGAAACTTCTACGAAAGAATGTCATCCACACACCCTCACAAAAAATCGCTTCTTTAACATATGTTCCAAACATATTTTGCAGGAAGCACATATATTATTGGATACTGCCGAAACATTAATATGTTTGTTTTATGTGAACATATTATATGTTTGGAAGCATTTTGAGCCAAAAATATTATATGCTTGGAAGAATTTTTCCCAAACACGATTGTGCTCATTCCCTAACATACTCGTAATTTTCACTTCCACGAAATTTTTTAGTTATTGGCTTCTTTCTCTGTAATACAAATAATGTTGAAGAAATTATTCACTTTTATAATTTTTTAAATTTTACCTTTCGCCTGCACGGAGAATCGAACCGAGGACCATACAGTTTGTAAGCCAACACACTATCCACTGGGCTACGTAGCTGTTATAGTCACCAGTAGATAATTATCGTTTTAAGTTACATTTATATAGCATAGTTTGCAGCGCCCACGAGCCTATGCAAACATAACATTATTTAACAGAAGCATACATTTGTTTGCCACGTGGAGCAGTGGTTAGCATGTCTGCCTTGCATGCAAAGGGTCGTGGGTTCAATCCCTGCTCCGACCGAACATTTTTTTTGTTTTTTTTTTTTTAATTTACACATTTATATTTATACTATATTAATTTTTTTTAAATGAAATTTCGAAATGTGCGTTATTAAAGATTTATAGTCAGTAACAGTGCTTGATATAAACGAAATTGACTGATTTTTGGATAAAATATTATTTTTTATTGCAAAAATAACAATCTTGTAATAAAAAACTGTTTTTGTACAAAACTTTAAAATTTGGAAGGAATTCAAAAACTAACAAAAGAAGAACGTGGAGTCGAGTATAAACATACATACATAATTTTATAATATAAACATAAATTTATTTAGGAGTGAACAGTTTTTTACTAGCATTTAACACCATCGCTCTAAAATTCCTTTTATTTTTCTTTAATAATTCATTTTAAAGAAAATAAACTTTTTAAATTGTTTTAGCTGTAAAACTCGAACTTAATGCCCGCTTTTATATTTGATGGTGTCCGTCAACTCCTCGTGGACTACTTTTTAATAAAGAGGAACTAAAGTTTTTTTTTTACATTTTACTGTGTAATTTTTCACTATTTCCTCCTTATTTCATTTTACTGTCCCAACTCTAAAAAGAGTATAGTGCCCTTTCGTTATTTTTATGAAGACCCCTGATTTCTTTTAACGAACCAAGAAAAAAATTGTGCCCATAATGCCAAAATGATAAACAAAACACATGTCCACACATACATAAAATGCTGCTCTCAAGGCGAAAACATAAGCTGTTTGTTTTTCAAATGTCTATTCTCTTGGTTCAGAATGTATATTCTCTTTATTCAAATTAAATAATATTTAGACTTAAACGTATCAAATTTTTGGCCTTATCATAAAACAGTTTTCCGAAACAACATACAAGCGGTTTCACAGAAATTGTTCTCTTTTGACTCTTTTGCTGTGTTATATTGATTTCTTTCGTCAACTCTCCCGGTTTCCATCTCTATTTCTCTCTATACTCTCTCTTTGTCGCTTTGAATAAAATATCACAACATATGTATGTTTAGTCGAAATTTGTAAATTTATATATGTTTGTATTCACACATATGATTTATATGAAACATTCATGCCCCAAACATAATATATTCTAACATATTAACATAGATGTCCCAAACATTTAGTGTTAGTTTAGGAACATTACATGTTCGCACTTAAATATATTGTGGTTTAAAATCGTGCCCGAAACACATTTTGTTTATATCGGAACATATGAAAAACATATTTTTCTAACAGTGCAATCGAATTACTTGGGTTGTGGTATCTTAAAACTTCTTGACATCGTTTTCTAAATTGTGAGTTAGTCCATACGTGGTATATATTAGACAAAACAAGTATATAAAGCAGTAAATTCGGCCGGGCCGAATTTTAAATACCCACCACCATGAATCAAGTATAATAGTTTACTATGAAAACTCTTCGTCGTAGTGGGTTACTTGATAATATATATAGAATTGTAGGGGGTTTGATGACAAATCTTCTCCCAAACGAGCCAGCTCCCGAAGACAAACTTTAAAGATTCTACCTATGAAGACCAGATAAGATTCTGGATTTATGAGAACCAATTTTGCTTGAGTTTTAGAGAAAATATAAACATATCGTGTATATGTTGAAATTACGCCTTGATTTAAAATCTTAAATCTGTAGATTTTCCGCATTTATTTAAATACGATTAGTAAAATCTGGAACTTTTACTTTCAGTTTGAAGCAATTTTCATGATCAGTGCGCCTGCTATACCCTGAAAGAAGTGTTTTCTTTTTTGAGAAACGTAATTTTAGACAAGCAAAGTTTTCTTTTGACACAAATTTTAGAGACAATCGTTGAATAAACGAAGAAAGAAAAAGAAATTTCGTTTGTCTAAAATTTTATTATAGATTACTAATTTCCAGCAAATCGGATAAAAACTACGGATTCTAGAAGCCCAAGAAATAAAGCCGGGAGATCGGTGTATATGGGGGCTTTACCAAAACATGGACCGATATGCACCATTTGCTACTCACATATTTGTGATCTTAAAATACCTCCAGATTTTCAATTTCAAACAAATCGGCCAAAAAATATAGAAGTAAAAATCGAGAGATCAGTCTATATTGGGGTTATACCAAAAAATGGACCGATATACCTCAATTTCGGCACTCTTATTTGTGGTCTTAAAATACCTCTAGATTTCGAATTTCAGGAAAATTATGTAATAAATACAGTATATATATTCTGGGTCGTGGTGAGATCTAAGCATGTCCGTTCGTCTGTTGAATTCACGCTACCTTCCGAACGAAATAAGTTATCGACTTGAAACTTGGCATAAGTAGTTGTTATTGATGTAGGTCGGATGGTATTGCAAATGGACCAATTTTTTGTAAAGGAACGTCACATTCCAAGAAAATCTGTAAACATTCCCTCAAGTTTCATAGTGTGGGCAAGGAGAAGGTTCCCGTCCAAATACCCAAAAATCAAGTACACAAAAAAGTAATGAAAATGTTTTTTTTTTCGATCCGGAAGTGGTGCAAAATTGACGCAGAATTTAACATGGGCTTGTCATAGGACGGAAGTCCTCCATTTCAACAGCCGATACACTGAATTTGCATCACTTCTTTAGGTGTGGTCCGAATTCGATGTTTTAGATGTAAATTAAAAAAATCTGTGATATTTTGTCAAATAAATAATTTTTATAATTTTTTATGGAATCTAACGCTTGTCGGAAACTTTAGACCTCAAATATTTTCAAAAATTAAAAATTTTTTCAGATTGGATTTAGCATTTTTTTTCGACAAAATTTAAATGATTTTACCATTTTATGAATTTTTACTCTGTTTTTAACCTATTTGAAGCAAAAACAAGTTAAAATTACCCATTAAAAGTATGAAAAAACAAGTTATAAAAAATTGAATTAAAAAAACTTCCTGGGTAGTTAAAATAAAGAACATAATTGGGAGTGCATCTTCTGGAAGTGCTTTTAAAGTTGTGCCTTTGGAAGAACTTCCAAATTTTTTTGCTGGGTATTTCATAACCTTCCCCTACGGCCTTTGTAAATTTCAAGTAAACTTGCGAATTCTAGTTTTTTTTATCAGTTTTAGAGGAGGTCTCCCTTCCCGTCCCAATATCGAAAAATGATATGTATGATATGAGCATGTATTGTGTAGACGTCCCAGAAAATCTCATGCAAATTATAAGCCCAATTTTTAAACAGCAGGGCAAGGAGAGACCCTCTTCCCTTCCGAATATCACAAAATTATATATATATATATATATATATATATATATATATATATATATATATATATATATATATATATATATATACATATATATATATATATATATATATATATATATATATATATATATATATATATATATATATATATATATATATTATATATATATATATATATATATATATATATATATATATATATATATATATATATATATATATATATATATATATATATATATATATATATATATATATATATATATATAATATAACCTACCCCACATCCTCCGTAAATTTCAAGTAAATTGGAACAGTTTAATTGTTTCACGGTATGTACTTGAGGAGAAATGAGGTCTCCTGTGCTCTTCTATTTTCCCCCGACCAAGTTCTCCGTAAAATTTCAGTGTCGACAAATTTTAGTTTTTTCACTGTACTTTAAAAAAAAGTCGGACAAAGGGGAGGCCCTCCTCCTCGACCAAATATCGAAAAATAAAGTAGATATTCTTTGCCTAGACGCCCCTTCAACCTTCCCTGATAATTTCAAGCAAATCGCATAATTTTGTTCCAACTTGCAAAAAAAGTCGGACAAGATGGAGATCACCCTTCCCGTCCAAATATTAAAAAATCATGTACCCCACGGAGTGTTCTTTGTAAATCTCAAGTAAATCATCTTTTATTCGGTCTGCAAGGGTTAATCATATTGATATTCCTCTGAGTAGGTGTAGTACCTTCGATAGATCTTTTCTGATTTGTGTGGCACGTTGTTGGAATTATTTTCCTATTGAATTACAGACTTTTTCACACTCTAATAATGCTTTTAGGCGTAAGCTTTTGGAACATTTTTCGGGTGATAATGAATGATTCTCTATTTCTGTGATGCTTTAACATGGATAATTGGGCATATTTTAGTGTTCATTTTTTAAATGTATTTCTAAATGGCTGGAGAGCCAAATATACTATGGTTAAGTAATTTTTTTGTAATTTAGATAATTTAGATAATCTAGATTTAAGTTTTTGAATTTAATTATTTTCTATAATTCAGGTATTTTGTTTTGCTATGTAATACGTTTTTTTGGCCCTAGGGCTTTTGTATTACTTCGTGGATTAATAAATAAATAAATAAATAAATCAGGGAATTTTTGGTTTTTTTACTGTACTTTAAACAAAAATCGTATAAAGGGGTGGTCCACCTCCGCGACCAAATTTCGAAAAATAAAGTAGTGGGTCTTTGTCTAGACATCCTTGGAACAACCTTCCTTGGAAATTTCACCCAAATCGGAGAACTTTGGTCCAATTTTGAAAAAGTCGGGCAAGGGGGATGTCCCCCTCCCCCACCAGATATAAAAAATGAGGTACCCTATTTTCACCATATGATTACCCTCTACGTTCTCCGTAGAGGGTAATCATGAAAAAATAAAATAATTTTATAACAAAATCAACTGCGATGAATTCAAAATATAAATTTTTGTAATGTGCGCTGTATATAAAAAAGATTTTCCCGCTTTTCAGTTGAAATTTTTCTTGAATTGTCTTTGCTATAAACCTTTCGGAGCCCGAGACCTTTCCAACGAATACAAACGAATACCGTGGAAATCGGTTCGAGCGTTCTGGAGTTAAAGCGTCAGGAAGGATAACCCGTCTTAATTGTATATATTAGATTACCCGAATAACCGCTTCAGTGGATCAATTAAAAAGGCCATACAACTGAAGAAACACACGATGAACTTTCGTAAAAGAACATTTTGATAATAAAATTGAAAATGTTTGACAGTGAAACAAAACAGGGTAAGTGCGTCAGCTGTTGGTCCTGTTGGAATTACCATGAGGTGCGGTTGAAAGGCCGGAGCTTCAACACTGACTTTAGAAGATTTTCCCGATAATATTTTGCATCCATTTTGACCCCGCGGTCGTGGATAATAGCGAGCGGTGGCCATCTGCCGTTACTAAGGCGTAAATGTTCAGTTGACCGAAAGTAAATCCGATCATATTGTTTGATCGGTTTCCAGCCAAATATGAAGCAATCACAATAATATGCTTGAATTCCATTAGAAACTACTTAATTTCTAAATGCAATAGACCAAAATGCATTTGTAAGCTTGTAAACAATAAAATGAACTATCACTAGAATAGATCTATCAGCTTTAAGTCGAGCTGTTTAGAAATGACAGCAATGTGAAGTTGGTTGCAATACATATCAGCCACTCTAATGTTATCCATTAGTCCTAGGTTAGGTTAGGTTAGGTTAAGTGGCAGCCCGATGTGTAAGGCTCACTTAGACTATTCAGTCCATTGTGATACCACATTGGTGAACTTCTCTCTTATCACTGAGTGCTGCCCGATTCCATGTTATGCTCAATGACAAGGGACCTCCTTTTTATAGCCGAGTCCGAACGGCGTTCCACATTGCAGTGAAACCACTTAGAGAAGCTTTGAAATGTCACCAGCATTACTGAGGTGGGATAATCCACCGCTGAAAAACTTTTTGGTGTTCGGTCGAAGCAGGAATCGAACCCACGACCTTGTGTATGCAAGGCGGGCATGCTAACCATTGCACCACGGTGGCTCCCTTATCCATTAGTCCTAGTAGTTATGTTATTAGCCCTAGTAGCCTGCGTCCCCCTTTCGGTTTTCTGTAGGCATTCGTGTATTCAGAACGATATAAAGGGTGATTCTTTTGAGGTTAGGATTTTCATGCATTAGTATTTGACAGATCACGTGGGATTTCAGACATGGTGTCAAAGAGAAAGATGCTCAGTATGCTTTGACATTTCATCATGAATAGACTTACTAACGAGCAACGCTTGCAAATCATTGAATTGTATTACCAAAATCAGTGTTCGGTTCGAAATGTGTTTCGCGCTTTACGTCCGATTTATGGTCTACATAATCGACCAAGTGAGCAAATAATTAATGCGATTGTGACCAAGTTTCGCACTCAGTTTACTTTATTGGACATTAAACCAACCACACGAATGCGTACAGTGCGTACAGAAGAGAATATTGCGTCTGTTTCTGAGAGTGTTGCTGAAGACCGTGAAATGTCGATGAATGAAATGTCGCAGCAATTGGGTTTGTGTTATTCGACCACATGGAAGATTTTACGCAAAGATCTTGGTGTAAAACCGTATAAAATACAGCTCGTGCAAGAACTGAAGCCGAACGATCTGCCACAACGTCGAATTTTCAGTGAATGGGCCCTAGAAAAGTTGGCAGAAAATCCGCTTTTTTATCGACAAATTTTGTTCAGCGATGAGGCTCATTTCTGGTTGAATGGCTACGTAAATAAGCAAAATTGCCGCATTTGGAGTGAAGAGCAACCAGAAGCCGTTCAAGAACTGCCCATGCATCCCGAAAAATGCACTGTTTGGTGTGGTTTGTACGCTGGTGGAGTCATTGGACCGTATTTTTTCAAAGATGCTGTTGGACGCAACGTTACGGTGAATGGCGATCGCTATCGTTCGATGCTAACAAACTTTTTGTTGCCAAAAATGAAAGAACTGAACTTGGTTGACATGTGGTTTCAACAAGATGGCGCTACATGCCACACAGCTCGCGATTCTATGGCCATTTTGAGGGAAAACTTCGGAGAACAATTCATCTCAAGAAATGGACCGGTAAGTTGGCCACCAAGATCATGCGATTTGACGCCTTTAGACTATTTTTTGTGGGGCTACGTCAAGTCTAAAGTCTACAGAAATAAGCCAGCAACTATTCCAGCTTTGGAAGACAACATTTCCGAAGAAATTCGGGCTATTCCGGCCGAAATGCTCGAAAAAGTTGCCCAAAATTGGACTTTCCGAATGGACCACCTAAGACGCAGCCGCGGTCAACATTTAAATGAAATTATCTTCAAAAAGTAAATGTCGTGGACCAATCTAACGTTTCAAATAAAGAACCGATGAGATTTTGCAAATTTTATGCGTTTTTTTTTTAAAAAAAGTTATCAAGCTCTTAACAAATCACCCTTTATATGGTGTTCAATACCTTTTACAATTTGGATTTCTTTGTACTTCAATTGCATTGTCAATATATCGCAAAAGAGCATAAAATATCGATAAACAAGATTAGTAATTTAAATTTTTTAGAGCTCAAAGTTTGAGTAAGAAGGGGCAACTTTGGCTCGGAATCAATACCAAAATTCTTAAGGGAAGATCAAAATCTTTGGATCCAAGCCAAACTTTTTTTTGCGTGTATTTACCGACCTAATTTTAGGGCATACACAAGCTGATTCAAAGAAACTTTATTTACAGCAAACAAACCACTTTAGTTGCAAGCATCCTTTCCAACAGACGATATACCAAATACAACTTTTGGGTTTACTGAAAGAAATATTGACCTAATATGAAAGAGTATACAACATAAATATTAAGGAAAAATTTCTTTATAATAAAAAAAATTAAATTTAAAAGTAAACAAATGAAATTAAATGGGTCATTAAATTTATGATATGAATCATTGCGTTCTTTTAAAATCATATGACTTTGAAGTAAAGATAAGTTTCTTTAATTTAAAGAAAAATATTTTTAATAAGAAATAACCTTTAAATTAACTGAGATATTGAATGGATTAATGCCCAACAAAGCTTTAAATGTGGGCATTGAGTATCGTGCGAAAACAATATGGCAACTCTGAGACTTTCTTAGGGCAGACGATACTTGACAACCCTTTAATTGTAAACAAATGATCGATACAGATAATTTAGAGAAAGGGTTAAAGTCAAATATGAATGAAAAACAAGTAAGTAAAGTCTAAAGTCGGGCGGGGCCGACTATATTATACCCTTCACCCCTATGTAGGCCAAAATTTGTGTTACCATCTCAACTACTTCACATTTGCTGAAAGCTATATAAAGGAGACAATTTTTTTACTTCTACAAAATCTCTAGAATTAAAATTTAAATCGGCTGACACTATCCAGTTAATTGGAGGAAGCTTCCATTGAAAATGGGTCTAAAATGTGTAACAGTCTACTATATTTCCCCAACTCTGGTGTACGTATATATGGGAGCTATATATAATCTGAACCGATTTTGACTAAATTTGACATGTATAGTTAGAATAATAATTCTGCTATCTATGCGAAATTTCACGTAAATGGGAGTATAACATTGGCCCCCCTGGTCATATGAGTGCAAATCGGGCGGAAGATATATATGAGAGCCATATCTAAATCTGAACCGATCTCAACCAAATTTGGCACAATTACCGATACTACTAAACGTACTCCTAGTGCGAAATTTGAAGCAAATCACGGCAAATGGATTTTGGATTTTGAGGCCATATAAGTTCAAATCGGACGAAAGATATATATGGGAGCTATATCTAAATCTGAATCGATTTTGACCATATTTGGCACATACAATAGTATAGTTAAAAGTACCGCTTGTGCAAAATTTGAAGTAAGTCAGGGCAAAACTCGGGCTTTTGAGACCATATAAGTCCAAATCGGGCGAAAGGTATATATGTGAGCTATATCTAAATCTGAACCGATTTTAACAAAATTTGACACACTTAACGATACTATTAAATGTACCCCTTGTGCAAAATTTGAAGCAAATCACGGCAAAACTCTGGCTTTTGTGGCCATATAAGTTCAAATCGGACGAAAGATATATACGGGAGCTATATCTAAATTTGAACCGATTTAAATCAAATTTACCAAGCATTGGTAGAATGTCAATTCTACCCTCTATGCAAAATTTCACGAAGATCGGTAGTAAACTTTGGCCTCTTTGGTCATATGAGTCTAAATCGGACGAAAGATATATATGGGAGCTATATCTAAATCTGAACCGATTTGGCTGATATTTTGCAAGATTTTCGAGATTCATAAAATATTTGGATGTACGATATTTCAAGAAAATCGGTTGATAAACACGCTAACTATGACCAAATCGGGGATAAATATATATGGCAGCTATATCTAAATCTGAACCGATTTTTTCCAAAACCAATAGCGATTGTCTCTGTCCCAAGAAACGACCCTATGCCAAATTTGAGGACGATCGGACTTAAATTGCGAGCTGTACTTTGTGCACAAAATTACATATTCAGACAGACGGACGGACGGACAGACAGACAGACGGACATCGCTAAATCGACTCAGAATTTAATTCTAAGCCGATCGGTATACTAAAAGATGGGTCTATGACCACTATTTCTTGGCGTTACATACAAATGCACAAACTTATTATACCCTGTACCACAGTAGTGGTGAAGGGTATAAACACTCTACCGGTTATTTTGTATATTTAGAAGAGATTGTAATTCCGTCACCCTCCCTACATCATGGAAAAATTTATAGAAATATGAAAACAGTATAGAAATATTTACGATATTTTCAATTTATACCGATCATGACAAATAACATACCTAGCACATCTCATATTGATTGCCCTCTTATCTCTAGGTGACATGTATGCGATAATTAAAGTACGACTCAAAACCTAGGGTCTTGTTTATTACTAAGGTTTCTAAGGCAAAAGAAAAAATTCCATTCCATCAGCATTTATGACACAAACACGAACGTCTTTCAATTTTTGAACTCCAGACTCTGAGTTTATTTCAAGTGGGATGAGAATATATGGCATGGGACCCTGTATATATATTTTTATGATCTCATATAGTATACCTACAATTATTCGCGTAGATTATGGTATTTCGCAGATTCTATTCTATAAAGAGCTGATAAACTTTAGCTCATCGATTAAAACAAAAAAGTATGGGGAAAAATTTTTTATTTTATTCCATTCACTAAGATCTTTGAGAACGTTATCACAAGTGAAAACAAAAAAAAAAAATCAAAATCTGAAACTCTGAACATCAAGAATATTCCAGCGAGGTCTTCATTCATTCTCTTTAAGTATTGCATTTGTCTCAATCTTGTCAGACAATAATTGAATTTTTTCTTATTCACGAATCTGGTTCTGTTTTTTTTTATATATGCTTCTAGGTTCATCAAAGTTTCAAAATGTCTCTATCGAAAATCGATACCGAAATGGATCAAGAGAAATATCTACGTGAAATAACCCATCATTTTCGGGGCATTGAGAAACCTTTAAAATATGGCCCTAGCATCGAAAGTTTGAATGATTTAATAGCGGCTCTGCATCAGGAATTTGCCACAAATTATGTCAACATTGAGATGGTCAATCACATTATGCTCTCCTATAAATCCAATCCCAAGGAATGGAAAAAATTTGCCAAATTTGATCGTTACAAGTATACTCGGAATTTGGTTGATGCTGGTAATGGAAAATTCAATTTGATGATTTTATGCTGGGGAGAAGGTCATGGTTCCACCATACACGATCATTCCGATTCGCATTGTTTTATGAAAATGTTGAAGGGTGAATTGATGGAGACCCGTTATTCATGGCCCGAGTCAACAACAGCCAAAGATCATTTGGAGAATTTGAAAGAGGGTGAAGAATTTGAGTATCACGATGCTTTACAGGTCTTGGGTAAGACCACAATGGGTGTTAATGAGGTGGCCTATATAAATGGTGAGTTTTAGCGATAAACTGAAAGAAAAAAAATTATACTATGGGAACAATACACACACACAAAAAAATATTTTTCTGATTCAATCACGAAATTAATTGATCCAATTAATTTTTTAATTGGAATGTCTTCAATCACGAAAATGATAGTATCAATCACAGTTTTAATTGGGCATAGAAAAAATCCTTGATTAAAAAATTAATTGATGTCATTAGCAATTTTCAATTAATTTTTTAATTGATTCAATTAAAAATTTAATTGATTTTGAATGCAAACCCCAATTATTTGTTTATTTAAAAAGGTAACTATTTTCAACTACTTTCTGAATTGGCTTAGAGTTTTTATTTTGATTAAGAAATGTTCATCACTTTTTTTAACTGACTTAGTCTTCTGAATTTGATTAAAAAATTAATTCTATCAATTAATTTTTTAATTAAAAATTTTAAAATTTTCAATCATTGACTTAATTAACCTAATGTTTCTGTCTTGATTAAATAGTTAATTGTATCAATTAATTTATTAATTGAAAAAACATTCAACTTCAATTAACTTTTTAATTGGAAATATTCTGGTGATATTTTTTTCTGTGCACAAAAAAATTTTTTGTTCTGATTCAATTACGAAATTAATTGATCCAATTAATTTTTTAATTGAAATGTCTTCAATCACAGAAATGTTAGTATCAATTAAACAAAAATTTGAACGTCTGTGTTGCTATGTTACACAGCAAAAATTTACGAAAATTTGTCCAATTAAAGGTTTAAAAAATATTTAATTAAAATTTTAATTGATTCAACAAATTTTTTAATTGAAAGAAAAATCAATCACAAAACTTAATAATATCAATTAATTGGATGAATTAATTTTTTAATCATTTTATCATTTCTGTGATTGAAGACATTTCAATAAAAAAAAAAAACAAGTATATACGCCGTAAGTTCTGCCAGGCCGAATCTTATGTACCCTCCACCATGGATTGCGTAGAAACTTCTACCAAAGACTGTCATCGACAATCGAATTACTTGGGTTGTGGTATCCTAAAACTTCTTAACATGGTTTTCTAAATTGTGAGTTAGTCCATATGTGGTATGTTTTAGACAATACGTAGAGAGCCAGAATTGAAATATGGGGGTCGCTTATATACAATTATGAACTTGATATGGACCAATTTTTGTGTGATTGGGGATTGATTTATCTGATGGCTATATATAACTATAGACCGATTAGTTAACGGCCATATACTAGCACAATGTACCATATTTCAACTGACTCGAATGAAATTTGCTCCTCCAAGAGGCTCCAAAACCAAATCTCGTTATCGGTTTATATGGGGGCTATATATAATTATGGACTGATATGAACCAATTCCTGCATGGATGTTGGATACCATGTACTAACATCACGTACCAAAATTTCAACCGAATCGGATGAATTTTGCTCTTCCAAGAGGCTCCGGAGGTCAAATCTGGTGTTAGGTTTATATGGGGGCTATATATAATTATGGACCGATGTGGACCAATTTTTGCATGGGTGTTTGAGGCCATATATTAACACCACGTACCAAATTTCAACTGAGTCAGATGAATTTTGGTCTTCCAAGAGGCTCCGGAGGTCAAATCTGGTGATAGGTTTATATGGGGGCTATATATAATTATGAACCGATGTGGACCAATTTTTGCATGGTTGTTAGAGACCATATACTAACACCATGTACCAAATTTCAGCCGGATCGGATGAAATTTGGTTCTCTTAGAGGTTCCGCAAGCCAAATCGGGGGATCGGTTTATATGGGGGCTATATGTAATTATGGACCGATATGGATTAATTTTCGCATGGTTGTTAGAGACCATATACTAACACCATGTACCAAATTTAAGCCGGATCGGATGAAATTTGCTTCTCTTAGAGCAATCGCAAGCCAAATTTGGGGGTCCGTTTATATGGGGGCTATACGTAAAAGTGGACCGATATGGCCCATTTGCAATACCATCCGACCTACATCAATAACAACTACTTGTGCCAAGTTTCAAGTCGATAGCTTGTTTCGTTCGAAAGTTAGCGTGATTTCAACAGACGGACGGACGGACATGCTCAGATCGACTCAGAATTTCACCACGACCCAGAATATATGTACTTTATGGGGTCTTAGAGCAATATTTCGATGTGTTACAAACGGAATGACAAAGTTAATAACCCCCCATCCTATGGTGGAGGGTATAAAAATAGTTAGATCAATTAATTTCGTGATTGAATAAGAAAATTTTTTTTTGTGTGAATGATTATTCAACGACATTTTTAATTTCATTAAAATAGACTTTAGAAAAATAAACAAAAATTTTCTTTAAAATTTCACTTTAGCTAAGGGTACTTGTTTTCTTTTTAAATGGAAGAATCAAGTTTTAATTTTGACAACAATGGCTATATTTGTGACCAAAGAGCTTTAATTGTTCGATTAATTTCGTGATTGAATCAGAAAAAAAAATGTATGTGAATAATTATCCAACGACATTTTTAATTTCATTAAAATAAACTTTAGAAAAATAAAAGGAAATTTTCTTTAAAAGTTCATTTTGGCTAAGGGAAATTGTTTTCTTTTTAAATGGAAGAATCAACTTTGAATTATGGCAACAATGCCCGTATTTGCAGCCAAAGAGCTTTAATTGTTCTTTTAGAAAATTTTGTATTTTTTTTTAATTTCATTAAAATTCTGTTTTCTTTTTAAATGGAAGAAACAAGTTTGAATTATGGCAACAATAGCTATAATTGCGGCCAAAGAGCTTTAATTGTTCTCTTAGAAAATTTTTTAATTTCTTTTTCATTAAAATTTTTGTAAACAAAAAAAAACAATTTTTTAATATCATTTTAGAAAAATAAATTTATTTAATTTTTCTAAATTTATTTCGGACAAAGTAAATTCGTTTTTTTACTATAATCAAACTCTACAAAAAAACCTTTAATTTTAATTTCATATATTTTTTTTCAGATAATTTGGGTCTACATCGTGTCGAGAATCCCAGTCATTCGGATACTGCTGTCTCGCTACATTTATATTGTCCACCCTTCGATACCTGTTCCATGTTTGAAAAGACCACTGGTAAACGTGTAAAATGTAATGTTACCTTCTGGAGTAAATATGGCCAGAAAACGGAGGATCAATAAGATGATGGTTTTCTCGGCCTATACTTGATTGATTGTTATGATCGTTGTGATTATGAGACATTTGCGCTTACCAAAAAAAAAAAAAAGAAAAATAAAAAAGTTATGTAATTTAAAATAAATATTTAGAAATGAGTATAGAAAAAGACTTAAATACCATACAAGACCTAGATTAGTTCTCCATATTGTATACAATTTATACAGATGTAAATAATATCTATGATTTTACAAACTAAGATTTAGTATATAAGATATTGTTGTACATTATAATAATTATAAATAATAATAGATTAAAAGAAAAAACAAGTATATACAGTAGTAAGTTCGGCCGGGCCGAATCTTAAATACCCACTACCATGAATCATTCCTTTGAAATTTCTGTGGGGTTTGAGGACAAATCAAGCAGTACACTTCCCGAAGATAAATTTAAAGATTTTACCTAACATATGAAGACTATATCAGATTCTGGATTTGTAAGAACCATTTTTGTTTGAGTTTTAGAGGAAACATCTCTTGTAAGTGTGCAAGAAAATTATAAAATAACGTCTTGATTTGAAATCTTAAATCTGTAGATTTTCACCCGAGAAGTAAAATTTGGAAGTTTTACATTGAGTTTCAAGCAATTTTCATGATCGGTATGCCCTCTATACCCTCAAGAAGTGAAATTTCAGGCAAATCGGAGAAAAACTACGGTTTCTAGAAACCCAAGGAGTTAAATCGGGAAATCCTTCTTATGGGGGCTGTACTAAAACATGGACCGATACTCACCGTTTTCGGCACACCTTTTTATGGTCCTAAAATAATTCTAGATTTCGAATTTCATGCAAATTGGATAAAAACTACGGTTTTTATAATCCCAAGAAATAAAATCTGGCGATCGGTCTATATTGGGGATATACCAAAACATGAACTAATACAAGCCCTTTTCGGCACATCTCTATATGGTCATAAAATACTTCTAGTTTTCCAATTTCATGCAAATTGGATAAAAACTACAGTTTCTATAAGTCCAAGAAGTAAAATCGGGAGATTGGTCCATATGGGGGATGTACCGAAACATGGACCGATACTCACCATTTTCGGCACACCTCTTTATGGTCCAAAAATACCTCCAGATTTCCAATTTCAGGCAAATTGGATAAAAACTTCGGATTCAAGAAGCCCAAAAAGTAAAATCGGGAAATCGGTCTATATGGGGGCTATATTAAAACAGGGTCCGATAATCACCATTTTCGGCACATCTCTTTATTTTCCTAGAATACCTCTAGATTTCCAATTTCCGGCAAATTGGGTAAAAACTACGGATTCTAGAAGCCTAAGAAGTAAAATCTGAAGATCGGTCTATATATCAAAACATCGAATGATAATCACCATTTTCGGCACATCCCTTTATTTTCCTAGAATACCTCTAGATTTCGAATTCTAGGCTAATTGGGTAAAAACTACGGATTCTAGAAGCCCAAGAAGTAAAATCGGGAAATCGGTCTATATGGGGGCTATAACAAAACATTGTCCGATACTCACCCTTTTCGGCATGCCTATTTATGGTCCTAAAATACCTCTAGATTTCCAATTTCAGGCAAATTGGATAAAAGCTACGGTTTCTATAAGCCCAATACCCCAAATCGGGAGGTCAATTTATATGGGCATCATACCAAAACATGGACCGATGCTCACCATTTTTGGCACACCTCTTTATGGTTCTAAAATACCTCTAGATTTCCAATTTATCGTAAATTAAATAAAAACTGCGGATTCTAGAAGACCAAGAAGTAAAATCGGGAGATCGGTCTATATGGTGGCTATATCAAAACATGGAGCGATCTTCACTATTTTCGGTACACATCTTTAGGGTCCTAGAGTACCTCTAGATTTCAAATTTCAGGTAAATTGGATTAAAACTACGGATTCTAGAAACCCAAGAAGTAAAATCGGGAGATCGGTCTATATGGCGGCTATATCAATACCTGGCCCGATACACCCCATTTTCGACACACCTCTTTATGGTCCTAGAATACCTCTAGATTTCCAATTTCAGAAGCAAAATCGGGAAATCGGTCCATATGGGGGCTATACTAAACCATGGATCGATAGGCACCATTTTCGGTACACTTTTTGATGGTCCTAAAATACCTCTAGATTTCCAATTTCAGGCAAATTGGATAAAAACTACAGTTTTTTGGCATGGTTGTTATCGGCCATACACGAAATGTACCAAATTTAAACCGGATCGGATGAATTTTGCTCCTTCAAGGGGCTCCGCAAGCCAAATCTGGGGATCGGTTTATATGGGGGCTATATATAATTATGGACCGATGTGGACCAATTTTTGCATGGTCGTTAGAGACCATATACCAACACCATGTATAAAATTTCAGCTGGATCGGATGAATTTTGCTTCTTTTTGGAGCTCCGCAAGCCAAATCTGGGGATCGGTTTATATGGGGGCTATATATAATTATGGACCGATGTGGACCAATTTTTGCACGGTTGTTAGAGACCATATACAAACACCATGTATCAAATTTCAGCCGGATCGAATGAAATTTGCTTCTCATAGAGGCTGCGCAAGCCAAATCTGGGGATCGGTTTATATGGAGGCTATATATAATTATGGACCGATGTGGACCAATTTTTGCATGGTTGTTAGAGACCATATACCAACATCATGTATCAAATTTCAGCCGGATCGGATGAAATTTGCTTCTCTTAGAGGCTGCGCAAGCCAAATCTGGGGATCGGTTTATATATAATTATGGATCGTTGTGGACCAATTTTTGCATGCTTGTTAGAGATCGTAACCAACACCATGTATCAAATTTCAGCCAGATCGGTTAAAATAGACTTCTCTTAGAGGCTGCGCAATCCAAATCTGGGGATCGGTTTATATGGGGGCTATATAATTATGGACCGATGTGGATGTTAGATACCATATACCAACACCATGTATCAAATTTCAGCTGTATGGGATGAATTTTGCTTCTCTTTGAAGCTCCGCAAGTCAAATCTGGGGCCAAATCACCGCATTCGTTATCGAGTTCTGCTTCGTATAGAGAAACATTTCGATCGCATTAAATTTTTGGATCACCGCATTCGATCGTAATTTATTTTGTCTACTACTTTTTTTTACATTGCTGTAAACATATGGTAATAAGGAATTGAAAGAGAGTAGAATTTCAAAATAATGTTTTGTTATCAAATTATGTTATTTCTGAGATATTTATATTGTTTTTGTGTGTTAAAATATATGTGTAAAAATATATTATGAATCCAAGTGTTTTTTTTTCTCGTTTTCGGATTCAGACGATGAGTACAAAGTGGCAATTATAAGGAAAAATATTCGTGACAAAAGCAGTCCTTTAGCATTGCCTGAAGTAGAGTGTAAATTGTGTTTTTAACATCCATAGATTTAAAAGACGTTTTCATATGTCAAAAGAAGCTTTTAAATATGTTCTTGAAAAAATAAGTTTTTTTGAAGCGGCTACCGAGCATTCCTTTCTTTGATCCGATTCCCTAAATGCAAGTAATATTATATTTTCTTAAATGTATTGTGCCAAAATGGAATAATAATTACATTTTCACCAACTTTTTTCTCTTTGTTTACCTTTTTTCTGCTCAAAAATCACTACATACTTCGTTTTCGACAGCATGCTACCTATCGTGCTCAACTTCGAGTAGAAACAATTCGATAACGACTGCGGTGATCCGCGTAAACTACATTACGAAGACGAAGTACTCGATTTCGACTGCGGTGATTTGGCCCCTGGGGATCGGTTTTTATGGGGGCTATATAATTATGGACCGATATGGACCAATTTTTGCATTGTTGTTAGAGACTATATACCAACACCACGTATCAAATTTCAGCCGAATCGGATGAAATTTGCTTCTCTTAGAGGCTCCGCAAGCCAAATCTGGGGATCGGTTTATATGGGGGCTATATATAATTATGGACTGATGTCGATCAATTTTTATCATGGTTGTTAGATACCATATACCAACACCTTGTATCAAATTTCAGCCGGATCGGATGAAATATGTTTCTCTTAGATGCTCCGCAAGCCTCATCTGGGAGACGCTTATATGGGGGCTATACGTAAAAGTGAACCGATATGGCCCATTTGCAATACCATCCGACCTACCTCAATAACAACCATATATACTTTATGTGGTCTTAGAGCAATATTTCGATGTGTTACAGAAGGAATGACAAAGTAATTTAACCCCCCATCCTATGGTGGAGGGTATAAAAAATATGAAAAAAGCGAATTATAAAAAATTGAATTAAAAAACGAAGTTCTCCTGGGTAATTGAAATAAAGAACATCTGCTGTTAACTTTTAATTCTATTGGAGAAATTATTATTCCCATGAACTCGGAATTGTTGTCCTACTTTATTGCAGTCACCTATTTGCTTAGTGTCATTTTAAATTATAGGGTTCGTTCGTTATGTGTCCGCTAATCCAATGAGTTTCCAGAGATGGGAGACAATTAGTTAATCGCGAGTAAGTAAAAGCCTGCATACTTTTAGGCGACAAATAAATTTTTGATTTAACGGTTATATTTAAATAATTCAGTGAATAACAAAAGCCAATCCAGATTATTTATGTCAGGAATTTATGGAGTGCCAACGGATATATTTATAACCGGTCCTATATACACCCAGAGAAATGATTGGTTGGAATTCGATTACGACAACAATTTGATAGTGGAGACTCACAATTTTTAATTGTGTGGAATAATTGTTAGTTATTTCTTTTGTTAGATAGTTTATATAACCAATATAAAGCGGTGTGACCGAAAGTTGGTACACACGACCAAGTATTGGTCGTTATTTATATATTGAAGTAAGATTAAAAAGAGGTGAGATACAACGATCTCCCAATATGACTTCTTGAACTTCTACACACCGCAATTTTTATTCAATGTGCCTGGGGTATTTAGATTCTTTATTCTTTATTTAATAGTAAGATTTTTCCATTTTCTTTGTTATCTTTCTAAAGGTATTGCACAGAAGTGGCTTAGCCTTATATCTAGAATAATAGAATTGTGGTATAATACATAATATTTTTGTTTTTTTTTAAGATAATGTGTTTGAATGCCTGGGGTATTTTAAGCATTTTAAGGGTAATGTAGGTCTGTAAATAAATGTGCCGAATATGGGGTGAATCGGTCTTGTTTTAATTAGTTGGTAGTAATCTACGAAAAATGGCAGGTTTTTTACTGTCTAGTAGAAATATTGATATTTTGGTAGATTTTGCAGAATATTCCTCTAAGAGGTACTTCACAAATTTCTTCTAGAAACAATAAAATTTTGACAAATTTTCTAAAGAAATAAAATTTTGTGAAAATTTTTTATAGAAATAAAATTTTGTGAAAATTTTCTATAGAAATAAAATTTTGAAAACAACATTTTGACACAACATATAAAAATAAAATTTTGTGAAAATTTTCTATAGAAATAAAATGTTGACAACATCTTCTATAGAAATAAAATTTTGACAAAATTTTTTATAAAATTAAATTTTGACAAAATTTTCTATAGAAATAAAATTTTGTAAAAATTTTCTATAGTAATAAAATTTTCACAACATTTTTTATAGAAATAAAATTTTAACAACATTTTTTATAGAAATAAAATTTTCACAAACTTTTCTATAGAAATAAAATTTTGACAACATCTTCTATAGAAATAAAATTTTGACAACATCTTCTATAGAAATAAAATTGTGACAAAATTTCCCAGCAAAAAGAGAGTCGCCAAAAAAGTAGTGAAAATGTTCTTTTTGGATCCGGAAGTGGTGCCAAATTGACGCAGAAGCGATGAATTTAACATGGGCTTGTCAGCCGCTGCACTGAATTTTCATCACTTCTTAAGGTGTGAGTTGAATTCAGTGTTTTGGATGTGAATTAAGAAATTTTGTGATATTTTGACAAATAAATAACTTAAAATTTTTTTTTATGATTTTAATGCACGCTTGTCTGGAACGTTTGTCATCAGATATTTTCAAAAATTAATTTCTAATCTGTTTTTAACATATTTGAAACAAAAAAAAAAAAATCCCATTAAAAAAATGAAATAAGCGAGTTATAGAGAAATGGACTCAAATGAACTTCCTGTGCAGTTAAAATAAAGAACCTCTTTGGGAGGGCATTTTAGGAAGTTCTTTTAAAGTTGTGCCTTGAGAAGAACATCCAAATTTTTTTGCTGGGTTTCTATAGAAATACAATTTTGACAACATTTTCTATAGAAATACAATTTTAACAAACTTTTCTATAGAAATAAAATGTTGGCAAAATTTTCTATAGAAATAATATTTTGACAAAATTTTCTAAAGAAATAAAATTGTGAAAAAATTTTTTATAAAAAAAAACTTTTGACAAAATTTTCTATAGAAATACAATTTTGACAACATTTTCTACAGAAATAAAATTTTTACATCTTCTATAGAAATAAAATTTTGACTATATCTTCTATAGAAAAAAATTGTGACAAAATTTTCTATAGAAATACAATTTTAACAAATTTTTCTATAGAAATAAAATTTTGGCAAAATTTTCTATAGAAATAAAATGTTGAAAAAATGTTCTATAGAAACAAATTTTTGACAAACTGTTCTTTAGAAATAAATTTTTAGCAAAATTTTTTATAGAAATAATATTTTGACAAAATTTTCTATAGAAATAAAATTGCGAAAAAAAATTATAAAAATAAACTTTTGACAAAATTTTTTTATAGAAATAAAATTTTAAAAATATTTTTGAGTGTTGTTGACCTATTTTATGTTTATTCTGATTATAATTTTGTTCGGCTTGAGGTCATAGAAACAATCGATTATTGATTTGTTTTAATATTTATTTCCAATATTTCGGTTAGTGCCACTAACCATCTTCTGGGATTTTGTATGTGAGTTCGTGTGATGCTGTCCGTTTTGACAAAATTTCATATAGAAATAAAATGTTGACATCTTCTATAGAAATAACATTTTAACAAACTTTTTCTATGGAAATACAAACTTTTCTATAGAAATAAAATGTTGAAAATATCTTCTATAGAAATAAGATTTTGACAAAATTTTCTATAGAAATAAAATGTTGACAAAATTTTCTATAGAAATAAGATTTTGACAAAATTTTCTATAGAAATAAAGTTTTGAGCAAAAAGTTTCTATAGAAATAAAATTTTGAGCAAAAAGTTTCTATTGAAATAAAATGTTGACAACATTTTCTATAGAAATACAATTTTAGCAAACTTTTCGATAGAAATAAAATGTAAAAAATTTTCTATAGAAATCAAATTTTGAAAAAAAAATCCTTAGAAATAAAATTTGTACAAAATTTTCTATAGCAATAAAATTTTGAAAAAAAAAATGTCTATAGAAGTTAAATTTTGAAAAAAATTTTCTATAGAAATAAACAATTTTGACAAAATTTTCTATAAAAATAAGATTTTGACAAATTTTTCTATAGAAAAAAGATTTTGATAAAAATTTTATAGAAATACAATTTTAACAAACTTTTCTATAGAAGTCAAATGTAGACAAAATTTTTTTATACAAATGAAATTCTGGCAACATTTTCTATAGAAACAAAATTTTGACAAACTTTTCTTTAGAAATAAAATTTTGGCAAAATTTTCTATAGAAATAAAATTTTGACAAATTTTTCTATAGAAATAAAATTTTGACAAACTTTTCTATAGAAATAAAATTTGGACAAAATTTTCTATAGAAAAAAGATTTTGACAAAATTTTCTATAGAAATCAAATTTGGCAAAATTTTCTATAGAAATCAAATTTTGACAAAATTTTCTATAGAAATAAAATTTTGACAAAATTTTTTATAGAAATAAAATTATGACTACATCTTCTATAGAAATAAAATTGTGACAACATTTTTTATAAAAATAAATTTTTGACAAAATTTTCTATAGAAAAAAGATTTTGACAAAATTTTCTATAGAAATCAAATTTGGCAAAATTTTCTATAGAAATCAAATTTTGACAAAATTTTCTATAGAAATAAAATTTTGACAAAATTTTTTATAGAAATAAAATTTTGACAACATCTTCTATAGAAATAAAATGTTGACAAAATTTTCTATAGAAATAAGATTGTGACAAAATTTTCTATAGAAAGAACATTTTGTCAAAATTTTCTATAGACGTAAAATTTTGAGAAAATTTTTAACAGAAATAAAATTTAGACAAAATTTTCTGTAAAAATAAGATTTTGACAAAGTTTTCTATAGAAATAAGATTTTGACAAAACTTTCTAAGAAATAAAATTTTGACAAAATTTTATATAGAAATAATAATTGATATTTTCTGTAGAAATATATTTTAATTTTTGTTTTAGGTCATACTATCAAAGTCTATCTTTTCTGCCTTTTTTGTTGTGATAACTTTCTCTTGTATGCTCGTAACCTTTGCATCATTTTTTTTTCAATTTATTTAAAATTAGGACGCAAAAGAAATTGCATAACTCCGTTAAAGTCCTCAAATTTTGCTCAAAGAAAAAAAGTTTTACTATAAAGAATTCGTATTTAAATTAACTGATATATTGAATCTTTATATTTAAGATAAAAAAATCTATATCGAATATAGGCTAAGGCTTATTATGAGAATGTTGAGAAAAATCTTTGCATCCAAATAAACTTTCGTGAGTGTATGGTTGCTTGGGAGAGTATCTGTCATCACATTCTCCTGAAATTCTATATATAGTTTTAAGTAAGGCTAAAAGTTTTCAAAGGAAACTTTTATATTTGAGTCAGGTATTTAACTATTTAAGATTCGGCCTGGCCGAACTTAAGGCTGTATAGACCACAATTAGTTTGATTAAAAAAAATCAGTTTAGTTCTACAAATTTATTTTTTTTTGTATTCATATACTTTGTATATTTTATTACAAATTTAATTTTTAATTTAATATAATTTATCTTAATTTTTTATTAAATGAAATTAAATTAATTTTAATATCTATTTAATTTAGTTTTGTTTAAGTTTTATTCATTATTGAGATATATTATATCTATGTTACTCTAATACCACGTGTTAGTATGAATGATTGCGAGTACCTACCTGTTTTTCGGTGTTATGGAAAAACTTATATAAAATTCCCCTCCCATTGAAAACTACCGATTTTAATCTTTTGTATTAACAGATTAGATTTTATTAAAACAATTAAGAATTTAATTGTAATAATTGTGGATCTAAGTTTCAATTTTGTGAATTCATTGAATCGTGATTTTCTAAAGCCAGAGATAATCTGATTTAATGTGTGTGTGTAGGAAGGGGCGGGGAAGTCTCTGTGTGTTTTCATTAATCAATTAACGGAATATTCTCTTTGCTATAATCAAGGTAGGTGTAGATGTATAGGTAATTGGTATATATGTAAATAGAATGGTATGAGTGAGTGCAAATAATGTAAGTGTATATATATGGGATTGTGTATATAACTATAGGGCCTTGTTGTTTTTGTTTTGTTTGTTTGTTTAAATATACATTTATGTAAACTAAGAACTACTCAACTGTTGTATTTCACTAAATAATTATTAATTAATCATAAAATTGGTTTTATTTTATGCATTTTGTGTTTTTGTTGTTTTTTTGTTTCTATATGTTTTTTTTTTTATAACAAGAAGTTGTTCTTGTCTTCTGTAAGAATAATCGACATTTTTTCTATAATTAATTATTATTAATAAAATTTAATAGTTAATGTATTGGGTTTTGTTGTTGTATTTTGCATTCTAACTTAGTTTTTTGTTTTTGTTTTTCGTTATTAACAAACTTAATGTATGAGGTTAATTTTCTTCAATTCGGAAACATCGCTATCACTTTCTGTACGCTTCTTCTCACAGAATTCTATCAGGTATGATAAAATACCTGATAACGCTATAAAGACACCGGCAAAATAGAACGTATCGTCCCATCTGAAAAGAGAGGAAAACATTAATAAGGTTTAAGTGATGCTGGAATTATATTTAAAATTAAAATAAGACGCATTTATCGTCTACCCTGAAAAGAAAGTGTAATGAGCTAATATGGAAGATTATGCAACCTTAATTGTAGGACTCAAAATTTAAACAATGTTAAGGACAAATTTCCTTAAAATAATGATATTCTAATTAAAGGAAAGTTTATAATATTTGCTTTAAATTTTTTTTCATATAATTTAGGATACAAATTTTGAAAATTTGCGTCCCTATGTCGTAGGTCTTTGAAGGCAAATTTTTCTTAAAATAAAGAAAATTATTTTTAATTTAAGAGCTCGTCTTTAAATCAAGTGGAATATTGCACCTTTAGAATTAATACAAAAAACGCTTCAAATACAGGCTAAGATTTATTTTAAGAATTTCGGAGGAGGACTCGTACTTCGACCATCATTACATCAGCTTTAGATTAAATGGGCTAGAACCGGATCCAATAAGATTCCGATATAAGGCGAAAATCGTCTGGACAAAATTCGTATCAAAAATAAAAACTCGGGATAAATGGGGAGATTCGTAAAATTGGAAAAGAGGTCTAAATAGCCCCTTTACAATAGTGCACGTCGAAAACAGAACGAGGTATACTAGGGTGCTTATCACAACATGCTCGGGGAATACAATAAAACTACAAGCGAAACAAAATTCCTGGAAGTTATTCTGTCGCCAGGTAGACATGAAGAAATTCCTCTCTAATCCCCATACCCAAATCGGAACAATGGTAGACGATATGGGGAATAGGATGAAATCAATTGAGGATAAAATAAAACTCTTGATAGACACTCATTTTCCTTCATGTATATCAGAACGGGAGGAGACACTGTTGCAAATGGAAGGCAAGGGTAGCTAGGACATTCTCATAACAAATGAAATGGTCAATGGGGCTATCAAAAGCTTCTTACAATTAAAGTCACCTGGAGATAATGGGATATTGCCGGCCTTAATTCAAAAGGACGAGGGCTATATAGCACTCCACTAAGCCGAAATTTGCATGGCATGCCTTAAATTCGCATACATTTCATATCCAAATGCTGGAAATCGAGTTATTTTGTTAAACATTTATTTCTATAGAAAATTTTGTTAAGATTTTATTCCTATAAAAAATTTTGTCAAAATTTTATTTCTATAAAAAATTTTGTCATAGATTTATTTCTATAGAAAATTTTGTCAAAATTTGATTTCTATAGGAAATTTTGTCAAAATTTGATTTCTATAGAAAATTTTGTCAAAATTTTGATTTCTATAGAAAATTTTGTCAAAATTTGATTTCTATAGAAAATTTTATCAAAATTTGATTTCTATAGAAAATTTTGTCAAAATTTGATTTCTATAGAGAATTTTGTCAAAATTTTATTTCTATAGGAAATTTTGTCAAAATTTTATTTCTATAGGAATATTTGTCAAAATTTTATTTCTATAGGAAATTTTGTCAAAATTTTATTTCTGTAGGAAATTTTGCCAAAATTTTATTTCTATAGAAAATTTTGTCAAAATTTTATTTCTATAGGAAATTTTGTCAAAAATTTATTTCTATAGAAAATTTTGTAAAAATTTTATTTCTATAGAAAATTTTGTCAAAATTTAATTTCTATAGAAAATTTTCTCAAAATTTTATTTCTATAGGAAATTTTGTCAAAATTTTATTTCTATAGGAAATTTTGTCAAAATTTTTTTTCGATAAAAAATTTTGCCAAAATTTTATTTCTATAAAAATTTTGTCAAACTGTTATTTCTATAAAAAATTTTGTCAAAATGTTATTTCTATACAAAATTTTGTAAAAATGTTATTTCTATAGAAAATTTTGTCGAAATTCTGTTTCTTTAGGAAATTTTGTCAAAATTCTGTTTCTTTAGGAAATTTTATCAAAATTCTGTTTCTTTAGGAAATTTTGTCAAAATTCTGTTTCTTTAGAAAATTTTGTCACCATTTGATTTTTTCGTTTAGATCTCAGCTTTAAAACCATTGCGTTATGTAAACTACAAAAGTAGCTTAACCAACAGAGGAAAAGAATGTTTGTCAAATTTATTTGGGCAAACACTGCAAGATGTTTGGATGGACGTTTCGGAATTACCACATTCCTCATCAGCACCCTCTACTTGCAGCAAAACTATCAATCAATTATCAGATTTTATTTCTATAGAAAATTGTGTCAAAAGTTTATTTCTATAGAAAATTTTGTCAAAATTTTGTTTCTACAGACAATTTTGTCAAAATTCTGTTTCTTTAAAGGGTGATACGGTCAAAATTTGGTCAAGGGAAAACTCGTGTAAATCGGTGAAATCGTTTATTTAAAAAATCAAATTAAATTTCTTTTTCAAGTTCAATTAGTATAAAATTCAGGAAAAATATTCAGTTAGGCTTTCGCTTTTCCAAATCCGAATTGCCGGACGCTTGACACCTGCCATCAGATTTTGTACAACCACCTTGTCCACCTTCTTCGCCGCAGAAAGCCAGTTTGCCTTGAACTGCTGCTCGTCCTTAGCAGTTTTTTTGGTCTTCGTTAGGTTCCGCTAGACAATAGCCCAGTATTTCTCAATTGGGCGGAGCTCTGGCGTGTTGGGAGGGTTCTTGTCCTTGGGAACCACCTGCACGTTGTTGGCGGCGTACCACTCCATGGCCTTTTTACCGTAATGGCAAGATGCCAAATCCGGCCAAAACAGTACGGAACAACCGTGTTTCTTCAGGAAAGGCAGCAGACGTTTATTCAAACACTCTTTCACGTAAATTTCTTGGTTGACAGTCCCGGAAGCTATGAAAATGCTGTTTTTCAAGCCACAGGTACAGAGGGCTTGCCAAACCAGATATTTCTTTGCGAATTTTGACACTTTTATGTGCTTGAAAATATCTGCTACCTTTCCCCTTCCTTTTGGCGTATAAAACTCCTGTCCCGGAAGCTGCTTGTAGTCGGCTTTGACGTAGGTTTCGTCGTCCATTACCACGCAGTCAAACTTCGTCAGCATCGTCGTGTACAGCCTCCGGGATCGCGCTTTGGCCGTCGTATTTTGTTTATCATCGCGATTTGGAGTCACTACCTTCTTGTAAGTCGATAGTCCGGCTCGTTTTTTGGCTCGATGCACGGTTGTAGACGATACACCCAGCTTATTTGCGGCATCTCGGAGAGAGAGGTTAGGGTTTCGCTTGAAACTACCGGCAACTCTCTTTGTCGTCTCAGCGGCTTCCGGTTTTCGATTTCCCCCCGATCCAGACTTCCTGGCTGTCCACAAACGTTCCCCAAACACTTTAATTACATTTGTAACGGTTAATTTGGCAACTTTTAGCGATTTTGCCAGCTTTGCGTGCGAGTAGCTCGGATTTTCGCGATGCGCGAGCAAAATTTTGATACGCTGCTCTTCTTGCTTGGACGGCATTTTGACAACTGAAGAGTGAATTCCAAAATCAAAATAGGAGCAACATTCTACACACACACACCTTCAAAATGAGGGGTGTTCAGGTTTTTTAAATGCAAAATTGAAAGAAATACGTCAAGTTTATATTGACCAAATTTTGACCGTATCACCCTTTAGGAAATTTTGTCAAAATTTTATTTCTATAGAAAATTTTTGCAAAATTTTATTTCTATAGGAAGTTTTACCAAAATTTTATTTCTATATGAAATTTTGTCAAAATTTTATTTCTATAGGAAATTTTGTCAACATTTTAAATTCTATAGGAAATTTTGTAAAAATTTTATTTCTATAGAAAATTTTGTCAAAATTTTATTTCTATAGAAAATTTAGTCAACATTTTATTTCTATAAACAAATTTGTTCAAATTTTCTTTCTATAGAAATTTATGTCAAAAATTTATTTCTATAGAAAATTTTGTCAAAATTTTATTTCTATAGGAAATTTTGTCAAAATTTTATTTCTATAAAAAATTTTGTCATAGTTTTATTTCTATAGAAAATTTTGCCAAAATTTGATTTCTATAGAAAATTTTGTCAAAATTTGATTTCTATAGAAAATTTGGTCAAAATTTGATTTCTATAAAAAATTTTGTCAAAATTTGATTTCTATAGAAAATTTTGTCAAAATTTAATTTCTATAGAAAATTTTGTCAAAATTTTATTTCTATAGGAAATTTTGTCAAAATTTTATTTCTATAGGAAATTTTGCCAAGATTTTATTTCTATAGGAAATTTTGTCAAAATTTCCCAAAATTTTATTTCTATAGGAAATTTTGTCAAAATTTTATTTCGATAAAAAATTTTGTCAAAATTTTATTTCTATAAAAATTTTGTCAAACTGTTATTTCTATAAAAAAATTGTCAAAATTTTATTTCTATAGAAAATTTTGTCGAAATTCAGCTTCTTTAGGAAATTTTGTCAAAATTCTGTTTCTTTAGGAAATTTCGTCAAAATTCTGTTCCTATAGAAAATTTTGTTTTGTTTTGTTTTCATCTCAGCTTTAAAACCATTGCGTTGTCTAAACTACATGAGTAGCTTAACCAACAGAGGAAAAGAATGTTTGTCAAATTTATTTGGGCAAATCCCTATAGACTGCAATATGGTTGGATGGACGTTTCGGAATTACCATATTCCTCATCAGCATCTTCTACTTGCAGCAAAACTATCAACCAATCATCAAATCTTATTTATATAGAAAATTTTGTCAAATTTTTATTTCTATAGAAAATTTTGCAAAATTTTATTTCTATAGAAAATTTTGGTAAAATTTTATTTCTATAGAACATTTTGTCAAAATTTTATTTCTATAGACATTTTTGTCAAAATTTTATTTCTATAAAAATTTTTGGCAAAATTTTATTTCTATAAAAAATTTTGTCAAAATTTTATTTCTATAGAAAATGTTGTTAAAATTTTGTTTCTATAGAACATTTTGTCAAAATTTTATTTCTAGAGAAAATTTTTTCAAAATTTTATTTCTTGCGAAGTACCTCTTGGAGGAATAGTTTGCAAAATCTGTCAAAACATCAAGAATTATAAATGGGGGTGTGACCCAGAAAAAAAAGGAGAGTAAGACGACAGTCAGGAGGACCGTCGGAATAAGGACCGGGCACCTAGAATTGAGAGCACATGTTTGCCGAATAGAAGCGGCAGAAAATGGTGAATGTATGCCTTGTTTTGAGGATGAGGAGGTAAACAGGGACTGGAATAAAAGACGGGCACGATAGAAGGAAGAAGTTAGTGCACACCACAAGTCAAATACTTAGGTGTTTAACAGCCGACATAAGACAGGATATCCTGAGTCCTCTTTTCAACCTAACCTAGGCAAAGATCTATTTTGAGTATTTTGGTTTAGTCTTAGGTCTAATCATCAAAATCTCAAAATCCATAAAATACATTTTTATTTATTTTAAAATTATATCGTTCACACATATTCAACTCACCTTAATGTTGTTTCATATATAGCACCAGCTATTGGGGGACCAGCTATCATACCAATACCCTGTACTAACAGTACCAGACCATAGGCACAGGTGAAATCATCTAGATCAACTATGCTAACCAAAATACTTGGTGTAAATGAAAATGAGCTGGCAAATGTGAAACCGAAAATTATACACAACGTCAGTAGACCCGCGTAGCTGGACATCAGCAATGGCATGAGCACAACTGAAAGGCCACATACTGTAACAAAGAAATAGGGGAAAATGCGGAAATTAGATAACCAAGAACTATAGCGAAATGAATCAATCAATCAATCACTTACTTAACATACATCCTGAATAGCAAACATTGACATTCATCCATGAACAGTCACCCACATAACCCAAACCAATCATTCCAATGGTTTGAGCTACACCAATGGCCGATATCATTTTGGCACTCTCTACGGCATCATAGTCATAAGTCTTCATATATTCTGGTAAATAAAGGTAAGGTATAATAAACCTGAAAATAGAGAAAAAGTTAAATTAGGGTAAATGGTGATAAAAAAGTGAGACTCTAATAAGCTCGGAAAAATTTATACGGTTTTATGGGAAACTAGAACTACATCGTAAGAAAAAAAGATGACCATATTGCGTTGTTAAAATAATATTTGATATTTTTTCGACTTTCTCAGAAAGGCAAACATTAATTAAAAGTAAGAAACAAATCATTGATGCCAAGTCACTACCACATTAACCATAGCTTAATTCATTCTTATTATTTTTGAGAATTGTACGAAAATTGTCTTCATTGAATTTAGTTTTCAACATTGAAGTTTTTGATTTTTACACCAAAGTTTAGTTCACAAAATCATTGAGACATACGTGGAATCAAAATTTTGTTGAACTGGTGAAAATTTCTTAAAAAACAAGTAAAGAAAGTCTAAAGTCGGGCGGGGCCGACTATATTATACACTGCACCACTTTGTAGATCTAAATTTTCGATACCATATCACATCCGTCAAATATGTTGGGGGCTATATATAAAGGTTTGTCCCAAATACATACATTTAAATATCACTCGATCTGAACAGAATTTGATAGACTTATACAAAATCTATAGACTCAAAATTTAAGTCGGCTAATGCACTAGGGTGGAACACAATTTTAGTAAAAAAAATATGGGAAACGTTTAAATCTGAAGCAATTTTAAGGAAACTTCGAAAAAGTTTATTTATGATTTATCGCTCGATATACATGTATTAGAAGTTTAGGAAAATTAGAGTCATTTTTACAACTTTTCGACTAAGCAGTGGCGATTTTACAAGTAAAATGTTGGTATTTTGACCATTTTTGTCGAAATCAGAAAAACATATATATGGGAGCTATATCTAAATCTGAACCGATTTCAACCAAATTTGGCACGCATAGCAACAATGCTTATTCCACTCCCTGTACAAAATTTCAACTAAATCGAAGTTAAAAATTGGCCTCTGTGGTCATATGAGTGTAAATCGGGCGAAAGATATATATGGGAGCTATATCTAAATCTGAACCGATTTCAACCAAATTTGACACGCATAGCAATAATGCTAATTCTACTCCCTGTGCAAAATTACTAAATCGGAGTTAAAAATTGGCCTCTGTGGTCATATGGGTGTAAATCGGGCGAAATCTATATATGGGAGATATATCTAAATCTGAACCGATTTCAACCAAATTTGGCACGCATAGCTACAATGCCAATTCTACTCCCTGTGCAAAATTTCAACTAAATCGGAGTTAAAAATTGGCCTCTATAGTCAAATGAGCGTAAATCGGTCGAAAGCTATATATGGGAGCTATATCTAAATCTGAACCGATTTCAACCAAATTTGGCACGCATAGCTACAATGCTAATTCTACTCCCTGTGCAAAATTTCAACCAAATTGGGGTAAAACTCTGGCTTCTGAGACCGTATTAGTCCATATCGGGCGAAAGATATATATGGGAGCTATATCTAAATCTGAACCGATTTCAATAAAATTTGGCACACTTGACTACAGTGCTAATTGTTCTTCTTGTGCAAAATTTTAAGCAAATTAGGTTAAAACTCTGGCTTCTGGGGCCATATAAGTCCATATCGGGCGAAATATATATATGGGAGCTATATCTAAATCTGAACCGATTTCTTTCAAAATCAATAGGGATCTATTCTGAGCCAAAACACATACTTGTGCCAAATTTGAAGTCGATTGGACTAAAACTGCGACCTAGACTGTGATTACAAAAATGTGTTCACGGACAGACGGACATCGCTATATCGACTCAAGAGCCCACCCTGAGCATTTTTGCCAAAGACACCATGTGTCTATCTCGTCTCCTTCTGGATGTTGCAAATATGGACTAACTTATAATACCCTGTTCCACAGTGTGGAGCAGGGTATAATTAGAAAAATAAACTAAAACCAAGTATTTTTTATTGCAATAAAAATAAGTTAATTTTAGTTTTACTTTAACGATGTACTATTTCTCCCTTATTTGAGAGATGTTCAAGGTTGCGTACATTTTATTTAATTTATTGACAATGATCATACGCACTATGGTCCCTGTGCTTATGCATCGTTACAATTAATATTGATCAAACTTTCTAATACCCAGGTTAAAATAACTCATGCAACAATAAAACTATTATATTATTTTGCAATATTTCCAACAATATCTTATAATATTTTATTATGCTTTTTATGCTCTACTTACCAAATAAATAGGAATAATGTTGATAAATTAAATAATGTAAATTTAACGTCCTTAAATAGTGAGAAATCAAAAACCGATTTCATAGTCTCGATGAGATTGTCATACCACGTCTGAAAAAAAAAGAAAATATATATAAAATTTAGTATCTCACAAACATGTAGGAAAGAGTTTAGAATGGATAGAATAGAATTAACCAAAGATAATTAAAACTAAGGAAACAACTTCAAAGATCCTTCCAAGTTTACATTTTTAATTCAAAAGATCTTATGCAAAGTAAGCAATCACATATGTTTTATTTTAGTTTAGTAGAAATTTCCGTACTAAGAAAAAACAGATAATGATTTAGGAAAATAATTTGAAGAAAATTTTTCCAAAAATCTACCAATATTTAAAAACAAATTACTTTGAAGTTGTTGATCAAAAATTTCAAATGTTTTAATATTTTATTTCAATATTTACAATTACGATCCCTTATAAGAGAAAAAATTGTGGGTGTATAAATTTTATTTCTATAGAAAATGTTCTAAAATTTTAATTCTATAGAAAATTTTCTTAAAATTTTATCTATCGAAAATTTTGTCAAGATTTTATTTCTGTAGAAATTTTTTTTCAAAATTTTATTTCTGTAGAAATTTTTTTTCAAAATTTTATTTCTATAGAAAATTTTCTCAAAATTTTATTTATATAGGAAATTTTCTTAAAATTTTATTTCTATAGAAAATATTGTCAAAATTGTATTTCATTTTTGTTGTTATTTTATTTCAGCTTAAAACCATGCATTGACTAAACTACAAGTGTAGCTTAACCAACAGAGGAAAGTAATGTTTGTCAAATTTATTTGGGCAAAGCCCTATAGACTGCCAGATGGTTGGATGGACGCACGTTTCGGAATTACCACATTCCTCATCAGCATCCTCTACTTGCAGCAAAACTATCAACCAATTATCAGAATAAAATCAGGCAGTTCATTAAACCCAACAATGAACCACACTCGAACTCGAACTTATGCCGAAATAAATTCGTACAAACATATCTCTTTTCCTATGCCAAAATTTTGTCATTTGTCCAAATTTTATTACTATAGAAATTTTTGTCAAAATATTATTTCTATAGAAATTTTTATCAAACTTTTATTTCTATAGAAAAATTTCTCAAAATTTTATTTATATAGGAAGTATTCTTAAAATTTTATTTCTTTAGAAAATTTTACCAAAATTTTATTTCTATAGAAAATTTTGTCAAAATTTTATTTCTATAGAAAATTTTATCAAATTTTATTTCTATAGAAAATTTAAACAAAATTTTATTTCTATAGAAAATTGTGTCAAAATTTTATTTCTATAGAAAATTTTGTCAAAATTTTATTTCTATAGAAAATTTTGTCAAAATTTTATTTCTATAGAAAATTTTGTCAAAATTTTATTTCTATAGAAAATTTTGTCAACATTTTATTTCTATAGAAAATTTTGTCAACATTTTATTTGCGTAGAATATTTTGTTAATATTTTATTTGTATAGAATATTTTGTAAAAATTTTGTTTCTATAGAAAATTTTATTTCTATAGAAAATTTTGTCAAAGTTTTATTTATATAGACATTTTTGTCAAAATTTTATTTCTATAGAATTTTTTTTTTGCTAAATTTATCAAAACATTCTATCAATCTACCAATCAGTGTTGCCAGTATTGGGGATTTCCCCCAAATTGGGGATATTTTTTCGTGAATGGGGACGAAATTTTTGGGGTCTTGGGGATTTGGTGGGGATTTTTTTGTCGAGAAATCGTTTTAATCTTTTGTAACAAAATTTTATTTCTACAAAAAATATGGTCAAAATTCTATTTCTATAGACAATTTTACCAAAATTTTATTTCTATAGAAAATTTTGTCAAAATTTTATTTCTTTCGAATGAAAAAAGAGGAAGCACGCTCAAAATAAACCCAGCCAACTGCACTCAAATCGATGATTTTACGGTGGCAAAGGAAAAGAGATATGTTTGTACGAATTTATTTCGGCATAAGCCGGCTATCATGTAAACCCTGATGAGGAATGTGGTAATTCCGAAACGTACGTCCATTCAACCATCTTGCAGTCTATAAGGCTTTGCCCAAATAAAATTGAGAAACATTATTTTCCTCTGTTGGTTAAGCTACAATTGTAGTTTAGTCAATGCATGGTTTTAAGCTGAAATCAAAAACAACAACAAAATTTTATTTCTATAGAAAATTTTGTGAACATTTTATTTCTATAGAAAGTTTTGTCAAAATTTTATTTCGGTAGAAAGTATTGTCAACATTTTATTTTTATAGAAAATTTTGTCAAAATTTTATTTGCATAGAATATTTTGTTAACATTTTATTTCTATAGAAAATTTTGTCAAAATTTTATTTCTATAGAAAATTTTCTCAAAATTTTATTTCTATAGAAAATGTTCTCAAAATTTTATTTCTATAGACAATTTTGGTAAAATCGTCATTCTATAGGATATTTTGTCAAAATTTAATTTCTATAGAAAATTTTGTAAAAATTTTATTTCTATAGAAAATTTTGTCAAAATTTCCTATAGAACATTTTATGAAAATTTGTTCCTATAGAAGTTTTTTTGCTTCCAAACAATGAAAAAATCTACAATGTTTGGTAGAATTCTTCTAACTGTGCCAACCGTGGTTGGTAGAGTCCTTGAGGGGATCAATAGGAAGAACCTATAAATTTCGTTAAGGCAGTTATGAGCTAATGGAAACCCAGAACATATCCATACATATAAATACATATAAATTCCAAAGAATTTATTAAATTGCTCAGTGCAAACACAAGATCTTCGAGGTTGAATACAACCAGAGAAAGCTGATTGTTTGGTTAGAACAATAGCAGGAGGATCCGTGTAATATAGCAGGAGGCCGTATCAACTGCTGCAAGGTTATACCGGAATCAATGAAGGTTAGGAATAGAAGGCAATCGCAATGCAACTATGAGAACTCTAAGTGGTCAGATAGATAGATAGATTTGAAACCGCGAACGTTTACATTTCGCTGCTTATCCTCGTCGGAATAAACGAAAATCCCGGAATCCCGGGTTGTGAAGGTGCATTTACAGTGCAATTTAGTTACCGTGGGGTCTTAAGGAGGCAATGTCTGAATTAGCAGAGATATATATTGACAAGAATATCAGCTGCTTGGATATTGACTTCACGATCTATGTTATCCTCTCAGAGTACACTCAGCCTGAGTAATTAATAAGACCCTCGGAATTTTTGATTAGAGCACCTGAAGTAATGTAATATAGATTCTAGTACATATAACTTGAGAACCACTGTAAAGGACCTTTCGAAACTCAAGGAAGGTACAGAAGGTTCAGTAAACTTTGGTGATTTGGTATGCCAAGAGAACCGAACTCTTCCGAATGAAATTTAATCGAATTTGTCATTCATTTTAATGTTCTTACTATAAAATGCTATATAATGGCCATTGGTATACTTACATCTTCTTCCTCTTTGGCAATTGTCGTCATTGAATTCCGATAGATATTCGGACATGATGAGGCTCTCAAACGATATCGATGGGTATTCAACATAGCACCACGATAATGTATCGAATTTCGATGAATACGCATATCCTTGAGAAAATTGGAGTTTCGTATCGAAATGTTACGTCTAAGATTCGAACGATAGCTGGGCTTTTTCGACTTGGACAGACGTCGCATACCTGTTATGCTATCCACCCTTGTCCTTTTCAGAGCTGTTTTGGCATTTTGCCCTAGAAGGGCTTCATTCTCAGGTATGGTGATAACAGCTGGACCACCACCGCTGCGATTTCTGCCGGATAGTTCATTGTGTTTACGCAGGTTGGCTTCAATAAGTGCTGCACTTTCATCCTTAATGCAGGTGAAATAACTGTGAACTTCAGGATTAAGGATATCTACCGAATTGTGGCGATAACCATTGACCCGTAAATCCTTAAAAGAGTCTGTGACATTTTTGGCAGCAAAAAAGATATTCTCATTGAGGGAAAAACGGGAATTAGCATAGTTTTCAGCAGCATGATTGTTATGGTCGCGGGAATACTTTTGTGTTAGATAACCCTCATCGGTGGATGATCGCAACGATCCCAGTGAGGTGTTCATGGGGGTGCGTGGATGCGATATCTTCTCTGAAGGCGATAGGGTTTCAATGGAAGCCAAAAAATGGCGACGGGCATTTTCGGCCACCTCTATGGGTATACCACCCATCATGGTATCATCGGGTGACCCTATCACAGCTGCCGTGGCACTCACACAAGGATTCCCCGTTGAAGACATCGATAGAAGATTTTCACGGGATGGCGCTTCAACACCTTCTTTGTGACGCAAAGAACGACGACTCATACTCTTCACTTCGTATAGATCCAAGTCCAGGTCTTGCGAACCCAGAAAAGTGGGTAAAAATAGCTCACTGCGATATTTCTTCATTATACCCTCATGGGGATCGTCTATCTGCTGATTGGCTTCGGTATTATTCTTCGTTACCAAAGTATCGAGGACATATTCCTTGGTGGCTCCGGTATCCAAAAGTTTTTTAATTTCCTCCAAACAAACACTGGAATTTGAGAATGTAGTGACACTCTGTGACCGACTCTCCAGGCGATTCTCCTCAATCAACCAGTCAGGATCTCTCATAAGGGCTCCACAAACGCAGGCATTCAGCATGGTACCAGCCAAGATCAGAGTAGCTCCTCTCCAGCCGTAGTTATCTATCAGCCATTGTGTTAAAGGGGCATAGAGAAAAGTGCCGATACCAGTGCCAGAAGCACCAATACCGGTGGCAAATGTCCTTTTCTTATCGAACCAAAAGGCGATGGAAACTACGGCCGTCACATAGCCTATGCCCAAGCCCAAACCGGAGATAATACCAAAGGTAACCATAAGCATCTCCACAGAATTACAGATGGAAGACAGGCCAAATCCTATGGCCGACACTAGACCACCTAGTATGGTCATTTTACGGCAGCCATATTTGTCCACCAAATTTGACCATATAGGACCCATAAGTAGAGGCACCGAAAAGAATAGCGAACTAATCCAGGCTGTCTTTGAGGGACTCTCTCCAAAATAGTCCAACAATTGGGTATTGATTAGACCAAACGAAAAGGAAAGGCCATCAGCAATCAGCGATACTACCAACGAAGCAAATACCACAACCCAGCCATAGCCTCCATCGGGCATTTCCGGTTTCTTTTTCTCACTCAATCCAGACTCTGTGGAATCTCCCGATTCATCGGATATCAGCCGTTTACGTTTCTTACCCTGGCCATTGGCCAATGTAGTCATGGCCGCCGCATTTTCATTGATGGTGATGATGCTGTTCTTCAGGCGATTTCGATCTGCCGTCAGATCATCGGTGGACAGATTACAAAATGTCACCTCGGGAAATAGATCATGTTTGATGGATTTATTCATGGGTGTTGTCTTCACGGAAGCCAATAGAATTGTGTCCTCGGTTCTCACACTGAGCGGTGTGGACAGGGGTTGATAAATGCTGCCGTTTACTTTACCGGTGATTGAGGGAGGGGCACTGGGTGCATTTGTAGGTGTTGCAGGTGCTTTTGGTGTAGTAGGCATTGATGGTGGTGCCAAGGGCGTGGTTGCGGGTGTGGTTGTTGTTGTTGTAGGTGTAGGTGTTGTTGTGTTATTAAGAATCATGTTTTAAAAGTCTTGCTGTGCTTCTAGTTTTTGTTATTGGTGAAGTCTAAACGTGTTAATCAATGGAAGTTTGGTGGGTGGCTATCCCAGTATTATTCTTAGATCCTTAGAGGGATTTGCTTGTTGTTATAAAAAATTTTGTTAAGATTTTTTTGTTTCTATTTTAAGTTTCCTAATTGAACACAATAAGTTTCAGCAAAATTTGTAGATATTTCTTTTAGATTTAGTTTCTTATTAAGACTTTTTTCTTTGGGGGAAAATCTCACAACTATATGTGTAGATGTGTGTTTTTGTTTGTGATTAATTATTGTACTCTTGAGAGGTTCTTATTGGATTTTGGGCCTGATTTGCTTGTCTATTCAGCTTTATTTTTAATTGAGTCCTTAATCAGCATAAATCTCCTTGGATTTATATTCTCTGAAACTTTGTCTTTTTAGCACTCTGTTTCTCTTGCTCTTTGCCTCTTTACTCCTTCACACTCTTTCTTTCGCTCTTGTTATGCTTGATGTGTCCCCTTAGAGTAGACTGTAAAAGAGTCTATTTTTGTTTGAGGAAAGATGTTTCGTCCTTTTTAGATTCTAAAAAAAAATTGAGCATATATTCCTCTATCCATAAAACAGGGGAATTTTCAAACGAATCTTCTCTTTATCTCCGAAATTGGGTGCAGACCCAGCTCAGCCACAACTCAAGCCTATGATGTGGTCTTATCTTACGGGTTCTTCTTTGTCTTCTTAGATCTTCTCAAATGATTTGTTGATCTGCGTGATTAAATTAAGCACCGTGTATGTTACTCCTTGTTTTTGGGTGATTGTAAGACAAATGCTGTGGAAGAGAGAAAGAGAGAAGTGAAAAATGAGGAAAAATTAAATATTTTATATAAGCATTATTGCATTGTATTTAGAGGAAATGTTGTAACGTGACAAATTGCAAATTCCATATGACGTACGGGATTTTCGACTAACTGACGTGCTATCTCATCTCTACTCTATTCTAATAATATATAAATCGGATTCTAAAGGGTGATACGGTCAAAATTTAGTCAATATAAACTTGACGTATTTCTTTCAATTTTGCATTTAAACAACCTGAACACCCCTCATTTTGAAGGTGTGTGTGTAGAATGTTGCTCCTATTTTGATTTTGGAATTCACTCTTCAGTTGTCAAAATGCCGTCCAAGCAAGAAGAGCAGCGTATCAAAATGTTGCTCGCGCATCGCGAATATCCGAGCTACTCGCACGCAAAGCTGGCAAAATCGCTAAAAGTTGCCAAATTAACCGTTACAAATGTAATTAAAGTGTTTGGGGAACGTTTGTCGACAGCCAGGAAGTCTGGATCGGGGGGAAATCGAAAACCGGAAGCCGCTGAGACGACAAAGAGAGTTGCCGGTAGTTTCAAGCGAAACCCTAACCTCTCTCCGAGATGCCGCAAATAAGCTGGGTGTATCGTCTACAACCGTGCATCGAGCCAAAAAACGAGCCGGACTATCAACTTACAAGAAGGTAGTGACTCCAAATAGCGATGATAAACAAAATACGACGGCCAAAGCGCGATCCCGGAGGCTGTACACGACGATGCTGACGAAGTTTGACTGCGTGGTAATGGACGACGAAACCTACGTCAAAGCCGACTACAAGCAGCTTCCGGGACAGGAGTTTTATACCAAGAAATTTACGTGAAAGAGTGTTTGAATAAACGTCTGCTGCCTTTCCTGAAGAAACACGGTTGTTCCGTACTGTTTTGCCCGGATTTGGCATCTTGCCATTACGGTAAAAAGACCATGGAGTGGTACGCCGCCAACAACGTGCAGGTGGTTCCCAAGGACAAGAACCCTCCCAACACGCCAGAGCTCCGCCCAATTGAGAAATACTGGGCTATTGTCAAGCGGAACCTAAAGAAGACCAACAAAACTGCTAAGGACGAGCAGCAGTTCAAGGCAAACTGGCTTTCTGCGGCGAAGAAGGTGGACAAGGTGGCTGTACAAAATCTGTTGGCAGATGTCAAGCGTGAGGCCTGGCAATTCGGATTTGGAAAAGCGAAAGCCTAACTGAATATTTTTCCTGAATTTTATACTAATTGAACTTGAAAGAGAAATTTAATTTGACCAAATTTTGACCGTATCAACCTTTACACTGCTACAAAATTAATATGCTTCACTGAATACCGCTTGGACACTTAATCATCGACGACGAATACACATCTGTACCACTATGACCATTGATCCACCAGCATAGCTTAGGTAGGCATACATAAAAACTTCACTATAGGACCTTCGTATTTACAGTTCACCTTCTCTGAGATCTTTGAGTCTCCAGATTTTCCACTGAGACCTTTGCCTCAAGGCCTAGAGTTCCGCTATCTAGATCCTAGGTTACAGTTGCCATACTGAAATGTGCTAAAATTTCCCTACTGAGGTTTTAGGATAGCCCCCCTTAAGCTCAACGACAAGGGACCTCCTTTTTATAGCCGAGTCCGAACGGCGTTCCACATTGCAATGAAACCACTTAGAGAAGCTTTGAAACCCTCAGAAATGTCACCAGTATTACTGAGGTGGGATAATCCACCGCTGAAAAACTTTTTGGTGTTCGGTCGAAGCAGGAATCGAATCCACGACTTTGTGTATGCAAGGCGGGCATGCTAACCATACTGAGGTCTTAGTGCCAACAGTTCTTCACATGAGACCTTTGAGCGAACAGATCTCCTACTGAGACCTTTGGGCCTACAGTTCCTCTCCTACTACGACTGTCAGGCTAACGGTTCGTCTGCTGGCACATTAGGACTTACAGTTTCCTCACTGTGACCTTCGGGGCAAGAGTTCTCGTACTGAAACCATCGGGCTTGCAGTTTTCATGTTCACATTTTTAGTTCTTGCACTTAGACGGAGTTATTGTTCCCATGCTGAGATCTTCTGGCCTAAAGTTTCATTACTGAGATCTTAGGACCTAATGATCGCCATTTGAGGCCTTTAAGTCTTCATATCTCCTAATGAGACCTTTGGGCCTACAGATCTCATATTGCAATCTTCAGACCTAGAGTTCGTCTGCTAAGACCTTAGGACTTACAGTTTCCTCACGTAGATCATCAGGGCAAGAGTTCCCGTACTGAAACTTTGGCCTTACAGTTTCTCTATTCACACCTTCAGTTCTTATACTTCGAGCCTCGGGCTTCCAGTTCCCAGATGTCTTAGGTCCTGCAGTTCTTCAACTGAGACCTTTGAACCTGCGGATCTCCCACTGCAACCTTTGGACCTACAGATCTCCTATTGCGTCTGTCAGGCCAACAGTTACTGCAGACTAACTGTTGGCCTTACCTTAGTGGTTACAGTTTTCTCACTGAGACCTTCGGGCCCACAATTCTTTCTTTCTCTTCTTTCTTTCTTTCTCTCTTTATTGATCCATATCAGTAAAGAAAGTATGAAGTTATAAATAGTACTGCATACAAAAATTATTAAAACTTTTGTATACTTCCTGTTCTGGCTTCCCTGTTCGGTTCTTCCACTTAAACTTAAGATTTTAGTACAGTTACCCACCTGAGTGATTTGAGACTTAATATTTAGACTTTCAGGTCTACAGTTCGTTTACTGAGACCTTCAGTTCTAGAATTCTCGTACATAAATTTTGGGCTTAGAGTTTCCCTGTTCAAACCTTCAGTTCTTCCACTAAGCGCGTCGGGCTTACAGTTCCCATACTGAGATCTTCTGGCCTAAAGTTGCCCTACTAAGACCATAGGACCTAATGATTCCTATTTGAGGCCTTTGAACCTCTACATCTCCTAATGGGACTTTTGTGTCTACAAATCTCATATCGCCTACAAATCTCATCTTCAGACCCACAGTTCGCCTACTGAGTCCTTTGGTACAAGAGTTCGCCTATTGAGATCTTTCGGCTGGCCGTAAGGCCTGAGATCTTAAGGCGTAGAATTTTCCTACTTAGATTTTCAGGACTAAATTTCTGTAGATCTTCGGACTTAAAATTTCCCTACAGAAATCAAATCTCCAATTGAGACCGCATGAAATCTTTGTTGGTACGGCAATACTTATTCAGTGTATTAAGGGCTCTGTCTGACAGTATTTGTTTTTTTTTTAATTTTCATTTTATCAAAAGAAAAATTTTAATAAAACAATTGTGAAATTTCTACTATTACGTACATTCATCATTAGCATGTTTGTTACGAGGTCAATGACAATTACAAGTAGACATGAAAAACTTGATTCATTCATTATGGCAAAAGATACATTCATACAGTTTTATTAGCATGTGGACATTTTTAGTGAACGATATGTGAATGTAAATATTTATGCATATTTTATATAATTACATTAAGTTCTGTGCTATTTATTAGTTTGTTCATTTTTATTTTTTTTATATTTAGATGAATATTAAAATGGGTACATAGACTCGAAGTATAACAATTTGTATTGTTTTGAATCTAGAGATTGAATTTAACAAATAGACATATTAATATTTGACACTTTAAAAGTGAATGTCTTATAAAACGAATTAAGATGTTATGTAGAGAACCAGATTGAAGTTTAGTTTCCAGTTTCGACAAAATTTTGTATTTTGCCTATCAGCAAGAAAGAAAAAAAAAATGATGAAGTCATTTGACTTAAAAATGGCTATCTTAACTTGAAAGAATATTTTGTTTGACAAAGGTCAACTTGACTTTAATAACACTAGGTCACAAATAACAAAATTTTCTCTGTGAATTGGTTCTAGCATAATTTTTCTCATTGATTTTGACCTACTAAACACGAAAATGAGTTTTAAAAAATTTTCTGTCGATTGGTTTTCGAGATACAAATTTTTGAACTTTTTTTTTACTTTTGAAGGTACACTTACAATTTTGAGCATATCTTTCGTCTTCTTTGACCTATTTGATCCTAGTGCTACTCAAATTAAAGAAAATTGAGCCGTCTACAACTCATTCTCAGAAAATTTTCAAATCGGGTAAGTAGTTTGGATGTTGGCGGCTTAAAAAAGTTAAAAAACAGCGTTTTTTTACTAAAAATGTGGTAGAAAAAAACATATAAAAATTCATATAAAATATAAAACACGATGCTAACAGCAATTTTGTCTTTTCGTTCAAAAATATACATGTCTCTCAAAAATTTTTTTAAATACATTTTTTATTGGAAACGAAGTATATTTTCTACTTGAAGTCGAGTTTGAATTTGGAAATTTAAGTTTTTGTTAACACGATTTTCAAAGACTTTAGTTGCTTATGTAGAAAAACTAATAAATTAAAATTTTGTTTCTTAGAATCATGTACGCAAAACTCAAATTTAAAATAGAATTGTTCCTTAAAGATATTCTTACTTTCTCATTCTCCATTTCTTTGGCTCGGAATCAATACCAAAAACATTCGTGTAAAGGTAAATTTTATGGGTTAATTTTAATGAAATTGTCTTTGTGTGTAGGATGGGGATGGTAAACATATTAGCCACTCCGTTTATACACACAAAGAGAAAATCATTAAACTTGAGCAAACGAACGTTTTGTAGTAACTAGAGGTCTGCACAATTCCATTTTTAAATACAGAGTACACGTGTATGTTACTTGCTACATGAGTACATCTATTTGAGAGAGTCGCAAAACAATTGGTCAGTGTTGCCAATTTGGTGCTTTTAGCACCAAATTTAGTGCTTTTTGATTTCTAAAAAGCACCAAATTGCCTTTTTGGTGCCTTTTCAAAAAAAGCACCAACTTGGTGCTTTCTGGCATTTTCATTTAGTGCTTTTGGTGCTTTTTTTATTTTGAACAGTATTAAGTAATTTATCAATTTTGATTAGACTTTCAAGAGCTGACAAAACTCAAATTTATTGTCAAATATAGAATTTGATTGTTATGAAGTTGGTATTGATTATTTTTTAATTAATATTGTTATTTAGGGTATTCTGTAGGAAAGTCGATTGATGAGTGTCGAATTTTTGAATTTGGTAAAGATGTCATTAAAAACTTTTGTACTAAATTCACAAAAGCACGCACAACTGAAATAAGCAATAGACTCCTTCCATAAATTAATATTTTGAAAGTTGGAAAACATCACTGATCAAAATGAATTGGACGAAAGCATTAAAACTGATCAAGGTGTATACTTGAATAGCGGTTCATAATGGTGAGTACTAAGTTTGAGTTTTGCCGCTAAAGTGAAAACTATATGAGTAAAAAAGGCATAAAATTATGCATATTTGCTGCAAATTTTATTATAACTTGATAGGGAATAGCCAAAAGCAAATTTTTGTATTCCTTAAAATGAATTATTAAAAAAGTAATTGTGAAAAAATGACTATTTTAGCAGCTAAACTCGATCTTAATACCCAACTTGACTTCATAAAATTCAATTCACAAAAGTTCTATAATACATCTTCGGAAGTTTTTTTTTTTTAGTAGAGCATTTAATTTTCGATTTTGTGGTGGAAGGTGGTATGTTAGAATTGGTGCTTTTTGGCCTTGGGGAGTTGGCAACACTGCAATTGGTACACATTTTGACCAAAAGCCACGATTAACTTCTTGTTGCTACTCTGATGTCTTCACTACCAACAAACACATATTCCTCTTTCTCTCTTATTGAAGTGTACTCAGAGTGATCACGTTGAGTATGTTGCGAGAACACAACTTCATAGAGTACTCCATGTACCACGTGCAGTTTCAGAAATACAAAAAAAAAAAAACAGTTACTCTCCATAATAAATGTTTTCGGTTTGTTATAGAGAACTTCAAACATTAAGGTAAGTGTGTGACATACATAAATATAGATATGTATGTGACATACATACATATCTATTGGCATTTTCGATTCGTAAAAAATATGTTGCCTTGGTGTTACCCTACTTTTTCCCTCATTGCATTTACCCCCCAATGATAATGTCATTCCAAAGTTATTGTTAATTCATAATATTGTGCGGGATACAGGATCCATAATCTATGACAGTGTCCTTCATATTTTCCATTCAATTTCGAGAATGTTGCACTTTTTTTCCCAATCGAAATCGCCATATGATTAATAATAATGGAAAGTTTTGCTTCGTACATATCTGAGAAATACTTGTGGTACCACGTGAAGTGAAGAGAATCCATGTTGTACTTTTTCTCAAGTACTTACATTTTTATTGTTCCTTTTTTCGGCAAGTGTTCTCTTCACTTCACTACTTGCGCTCTAAGAGAAACACTGTATATATACTATATTCGAATGTATATATACAGCGAATTGCATACATGTCGTGAAAAGTTATTCGATGCAGACCTCTAGTATTAACATAATGAAACTATTTGATTAGGACAACAAAAATTTTAATTTATAATATGAAATGGTTCGTTACTGAATAAAAAAAAAATTGTTGCAATAATAAAAAATTTAATTATTTCTATGAAGTTGTTCCATTAACCCATTTTTAATGATAAATTTCGTTAATATAACGAAGATGTTTCACTCAGAATAACAAATCAAAATATTATATTTCGCCTATATAAAGTATATATTATATATTTTTGATCAGGGTGGCGATCTGACAATGTAGTTCTATCTGTCTGTCTGGCTTAATCAATCTACAGGCTTCAATAATGAAGCTATCGTGTTGAAATTTAGCACAGACTTTTGTTTTTTGTTGTCTGCAAGCAAGACCAGCTCGAAGACGGGCTGTATCGGTACTTGTTTTGATAAAGCCCTCGTATAAACCCACCACCGATTTGAGTCCCTGGCAATATAGAAGGCGCAATTATTTTTCGATTTGTCTAAAATGTGAAGACTAGAGGTAGATCAGTCGGGAGATCGGTCTATGTGGGGGCTATGTCAAAACATGGTCCGATAATCACGATTTTCGGTACATCTCTTTATTTTCCTAGAATACCTCTAGATTTCCAATTTCAGGCAAATTGGGTAAAAACTACGGATTCTGGAAGCCCAAGAAGTAAAATCGGGAGATCGGTCTATGTGGGGGCTATGTTAAAACATGGTCCGATAATCACAATTTTCGGAACATCTCTTTATTTTCCTAGAATACCACTAGATTTCCAATTTCAGGCAAATTGGGTAAAAACTACGCATTCTAGGAGCCCAAGAAGTAAAATCGAGAGATCGGTCTATATGGGGGCTATATCAACACATGGACCGGTACTCACCATTTTCGACACAGGTTTTTATGGTCCTAGAATACCTCTAGATTTCCGATTTGAGGCAAATTGGGTAAAAATTACGGATTCTAGAAGACCAAGAAGTAAAATCGAAAGATCGGTCTATATGGTGGCTATATCAAAACATGGACCGGTACTCACCATTTTCGGTACACGTCTTTCAAATTTCAGATAAATTGGATTAAAACTACGGATTCTAGAAGCCCAAGAAGTAAAATCGGGAGATCGGTCTATATGGAGGTTATATCAAAACATTATATCAAAACATTGACATCGGCACACCTCTTTATGGTTCTAGAATACCTTTAGATTTTCATTTTCAGGAATATTGGATAGAAAATACATTTTCTAGACGCCCAAGAACCAAAATCGGGAAATCGGTCCATATGGGCCCTGTACCAAAACATGGACCGATAGGCACCATTTTTGGTACACTTTTTGATGGTCCTAAAATACCATGGACCGATACTCACCATTTTTGGCACACGTATTTGTGGTCCTACAATATCTCTAGATTTCCAATTTCAGGCAAATTGGATAAGAACTACAGTTTTTATAAGCTCAAGACCCCAAACCGGAAGGTCGGTTTATATGCGGACTATATCAAAACTTCGACAGATATAGACCATCTTCGAACTTGACCTGCCTGCAAACAAAAGACGAATCTGTGCCAAATTTTAGGACGATAGCGCCATTATTGAAGACTGTAGCGTGATTACAACAGACAAACAGACGGACATGCTTATATCGTCCTAGAATTTCTCCCTGATCAAGAATATATATACTTTATATAGTCGAAAATCGATATTTCGATGTGTTACAAACGGAATGACAAACTTATTATACCCCCCGTCACCATTCTATGCTGGTGGGTATAAAAAGTGAAAAAAATTATTTTGTTTGATAAATTTCATTGAATTTGTCGAAAAAAAAAATAGAAATTTTTTCTGATATCAGAGTTTGTAATACTGATTACTTAAAATTTTCTAAAAATAATCTAAATTTTTTTCCTGGCGGGTTCACTGTTTTTTTTGTCAATGTATGTATCTAATTCTGTTAATATACTCACATGTGAGTTAGTAACTGTCAAAAGATAAAAAACGCAACAAATTTATATATAATTTACTTTCTGTCTGTCTGAGATTTAAAGCCTAACGGAACTACAAGCAGGGCTGTGGAGCCGGAGTCGGAGTCTTGGAGTCGGAGTCTGACGATTTTGCTGGAGTCGGAGTCGTAAACATTTTGCTCGACTCCGACTTCGGCTAAACCAATTTTTTTAAAACACTTCACATTTTTGTAACTAAGCAAGTTTTTACGCAAATTAGTTTCCATTGCGTTATTCATTCGATCAATGTTCAGCAGTTGGGCTGGATCGATCCATGGGCTCGATCGATCCATTTTAATACCCGAAATTATTATCTTTTTTAATTTTATTTTAAGGCCATATACATATGTGGAATATTGACAGAAAATTTGTTCAAGTTGTTTTTTATAGAAAATTTTGTCAAAATGTTATTTCTATAAAAAGTTTTGTCAACATTTTATTTCTATAGCAAATTTTGTCAAAATTTTATTTCTATAAAAAATTTATTCAAAATTTTATTACTATAGAAATATTTTTTTTTTCTATAGAAAATTTAGTCAAAATTTTGTTTCTATAGAATATTTTGCAAAATTTTATTTCTATAGAAAATTTTGCAAAAGTTTGTTTGTTACACAATTTTTTTTTAAATTTTATTTCTATTGATATTTTATTTCTATAAAAATTTAAGTCAAAATTTTATTTCTATAGAAAATTTTGCCAAAATTTTATAGTAATAGATTTTTTATTAGAAAATTTGGTCAAAATTTTATTTCTATAGAAAATTTTGCCAACATTTTATAGTAATAATTTTTTTTTGTTAGAAAATTTTGTCAAAATTTAATTTCTATAGAAAATTTAGTCAAAATTTTGTTTCTGTAGAATATTTTGCAGAATTTTATTTACTACACAAAAATGTTTCTAAAATTGTATTTTTATTGATAATTTTTTCAAAATTTTATTTCTATAAGAAAAAATTGTCAAAATTTATTTCTATAGCAAATTTTCTTAAAATTTTTTTTTCTTACTGATGCTCACTGCTATAAAAAATGTATTCGAAATTTTATTACTATAGAAATATTTTTTTCTAAATAAAATTTAGTCAACATTTTATTTCTATAGAAAATTTAGTCAAAATTTTGTTTCTATAGAATATGTTATTTTGCAAAATTTTATTTCTATAGAAAATTTTGCAAAATTTTGTTTGCTACAATTTAGTCAACATTTTATTTCTATAGAAAATTTAGTCAAAATTTTGTTTCTATAGAATATGTTATTTTGCAAAATTTTATTTCTATAGAAAATTTTGCAAAATTTTGTTTGCTATTGTATTGCTAATTGTATTTCTTTTTTTAATTGTATTTCTATTGATAACCTTTTCAAACTTTTATTTCTATAAAAATTTTTGCCAAATTTTATTTCTATAAAAATTTTATTCAAAATTTTATTTCTAATATTTGGTCAAAATTTGATTTCTATAAAAAATTTTGCCAAAGTTTTATTTCTATAGAAAATTTAGTCAGAATTTTGTTTCTGTAGAAAATTTTGCAAAATTTTATTTACTAGACAAACATTTTCCAAAATTGTATGCTCACTGATGCCCACTGCTAAGTCGAAAACTTGTAGAAATGACTCAAATTTTCAATGAATGAATCATAAATGCACTTTTGCGAAATTGTCTAAACAATTATAAATATTTCCAAAATATTGCCCGAGATTTTGTAGAAGTCTGATTTGAGATTTTGTCAAAATGTAGATCTAAATACAAAGTTGTGCAGAATATATTATAATCGGCCCGCCCGACTTTAGACTTTCCTTGCATTTTTATTTTTTGTTAAAATTGTGTTACGTCCCATAACGTTACATTTAAAGTACATAGATATGCATATGGGAATATAAACCTTTATATAGCTCGCAACAAATTTAAAGAATTTAAGATAGTATATCAATAATTTTGGTCCACAAATACATATACTGTTGGTATCTTCTCATATTATGATGGGTATTTATAGCATTATTTTATTTATTAAACATTGCCCTAAATTTGAAATATAGAGTTTAATTGGCATCTAATGTGAAATTAAGACCTTTCTTTTGCACGCATAAATAAATACGATACTTTATATCGATCCATTTACAGTACCCCCACAATAGAATTACAAATTAGTGGTATTAAAATGAGATATAGTTACATTACCCGGAGTCGACTCCGGATTCGGAGTCGGAGTCGAGCTGATGAAAAATGCTGGTGTCGGAGTCGAGCAAAATTGGCTCGACTCCACAGCCCTGACTACAAGAACTACTTTTTTTTTAATCTCCAAAAATTGTGCGACCCCATCTAATGTTCTTGTTATATTTTGTTACAAAACTCTACACATAATTAATCATACATATGTTTTGGGTTGTTTTTATGCGGAATCACGTTCAGGGTGGTGGATGATTAAGCAAAAATGTATTTTTTTATAGAATCGTCACATCTTTAATTATATGCATATGTAGCACAAACAAAATACATTCATAAAAAAATTACACATTTCTATAGAAGACAGGTGAAAAATTTTATGTATGCATAAAGACTTTGTGTTTCGTTATTTTGAATTGTTTGATGTACTTGTACACACACACACACACACTCAAAATAATAAATAACAAAGTTCTGTTTGTCTAATCAATTTAAAATATTATTATATATTCATAAAATATTTGTAGAAAGAAAAAAAAATGAAAAAGAAAATTACTCAACTTTTGCAAATGCGTCACACACATCTTATATGTACATATGTAGATATTTTTATATTTTCAAAACACAGAATTTCTTTTTAAAAGAAATCATAATCATATTGACATAATAATTTTTTAATTTATTATTTTTTATATTTTTTTTATCGAGACTTTGATACATTGTTTGTAAATAGAAGCAAATACATGATTTCTTTTTTTAGTTTGTTTATTTCACATTGTTTACTTCCTCCATTGTTTGGTGTTTTTTTTTTTGCTTTCTTTCTTTAGCTTCTTTTGTTGATATTTAATTTTTATTCTTTCTTAATGACACTATAGTTGTTGGTGTTATTGTTTTTCTTGACGTTGTTGTTATTATAAAATCGTAGTAAACCAAAATAAACGATAAAACATGACCAACTAAATCGTTTTCCCACGCCACCACATCAAACGCGAGCGAAAACATTTCGTTTGGAATTTAATGTTGTTGAAAATAATTTCGTGTAATATTTTTGTTTATTTTTTCGGGTTTGTTTTAGTTTCAAAAGAGAAAACACTCGCGCAGACGATAGAAGAAAAAAATTGTTTTAGTTTTCTGAACTTTCGTTGCTACAACTATGCCTGTGATGACGATGATGATGTTTTCTTATGACCGATCGACCAAAGACAGAGAATATCAAACAAAAATATTTTACCTAAACCCCCATCTCCCGCAGTCTCATCGAACCGAATCAAACAACAACTCTTGCCACTGTTGTTGTCGGAGAGGCAGACCCAGAGATTCACGTATGCTAGCAGACAGCTGACTCTGACAACAACAAACTTATTGTCTGTTATAATTTGGCGAATATTTATATGTTTGTTATTGTTTTTGTCAATGCAAAAAAAAATATACAACAAAAATTTCCTTCAACTTGGCCTCGTAAAAATAGATTATGCAGAATGAAGAATATATGTATGTAAAAAAAAAACAAAAATAATGAATGCTGTTGCTGCCATTTGCCTCTGATGTTGTCTCCTCTCAATGAAATTAACTCTTAAATAGCAAAGAGCAATCAAAACAAAACATAAATTAGTTTTGACGAGACTTCTCTCTTCAATGGGTGCTGGTGGACAAAAAGAAAACGAGTACTTGCATTCATGCCAGAGTCCCCCTTCCCTTCCCTTCCTAACCAATGGTTTATGTTACGGAAATTGAACTTAAGTAAAAAAGGTATCATTAGTTAGTTATTCCATTTGGTATATTCACAAAAAAATTTTAAATATTGTTTATAAAATGCGTGCTCTAATAAGAAAGTTCATCGTTCGCGAATTGTGTTCAGCGAAGAAGCTCATTTTTGGTTTAATGGGTATGTAAATAAGAATTTTCGATTTTGGAGTGAGGATCAGCCAGAACCATTGCTATACAGAAAAAGTCACAGTTTGGTGCGGTTTATGCGCTGGTGGCATCATTAGACCGTACTGTTTCAAATATGATGCGATTCATAACGTAACTGTAAAAGGCTAGCGCTTCCATGAGATGATATTAAACTCTTTTTTTGCAAGAACTTGACTTGCATGAAATGCAGGCGTAATAGTGAAGTTATTGAGAGGCGAGTTTGGTGAACATTTTATTTAAAATTCGGGAGAGGTCAATTGGCTGCCTACACTGAAAATAATATTGTCCTGAGGCCAAAGATTTCATGTCTTTAAGATACGAATGCAAATTTCGCTTAGCATAGAAGACGCATTTATCTAATATAAAGTTTTTTTCCTTGTTCAAAAGTCGATAAACTTTACAATGAAGGGTATCATAACATCAAAGAAAAAGTTTTTTAGGGTAAGGTCAACTTGACTTTAATATTTCAGAAAAATTCTTTAAAATTAATGAAATTGTCTTTAAATTTGTTGTCTTTTTGCAACTTGACTACAAAGCAAAACATCGTTCAAAAATAGGACATGGTTTTCAACGCTTTATTTTAAAGATGTTTTTTACTTGAAACATAGCATAATTTTTACTAGAAGTCGAGCCTGAATTTGGAAAATAAAGTTGTCGTTAACTTGTTTTTAAAGGACTTTGATGGCATATGAAGAAAAAAAAGCTGAAAAAACGAAAAATTAAAATTTGCTTCCTAGAAGCAAGTACACAAAATCCAAATTTAAAAAAAGAATTGTGTCTTAAAAGTGTCCTTACTTGTATTCTTCGCTTCTTTGGCTCGAAATCAATACCAAAATTGTTAAAGTAAAGACAAAATCTTTGGAACCGACTTCACACTTAGCGGATGAACCATTTGATGCGCAGTCGCGTTCCACATTTGCATGAAAAAGCCTTCAAAGTATATGGACGATTAAATTATAGATTTTCTTTTGTAAAAATTTTCATAAAGCTCTTAAAAAATTAAATGGAAGCAAATGCTAAACAAGCTGACTATGTGAAATGCTACACTGGCAATAAGCTGTTGTTTTATAAGGATGATTTCTTTAAGATATCCCTAATATGTGGAAAATCTTCCTGAGTGAATTTTGACAAAATTTTCTATAGAAATAAAATTTTGACAAAATTTTCTTTAGAAATAAGATTTAGACAAAATTTTCAATATAAATAAAATTATGAAAAAATTTTCTATAGAAATAAAATTTTGACAAAATATTCTATAGAAATAAAATTTTGACAAAATTTTCTATAGAAATAAAATTTTGACAAAATTTTCTATAGAAATAAAATTTTGACAGAATTTTCTATAGAAATAAATTTTTGACAAAATTTTCTATAAAAATAAAATTTTGACAAAATTTTCTATAAAAATAAAAATTTGAGAAATTTTTCACTAAAAATAAATTTTTGACAAAATTTTCTATAGAAATAAAATTTTCACAACATTTTCTATAGAAATAAAATGTTTACAAAATTTTCTATATAAATTAAATTTTAATAAAATTTTCTATAGAAATAACATTTTGATAAAAATTTCTATAGAAATAAAATTTTCTAAAGAAATAAAATTTTGACAAAATTTTCTATAGAAATAAAAGTTTGAAAAAATTTTCTATAGAAATAAAATTTTGACAACATTTTCTATAGAAATAAAATTTTGACAAAATTTTCTATAGAAACAAAATTGTGACAAAATTTTCTATGGAAATAAAAGTTTGAAAAAATTTTCTATAGAAATAAAATTTTGACAAAATTTTCTATAGAAATAAAATTTTGACAAAATTTTCTATAGAAATAAAATTTTGACAAAATTTTCTATAGAAATAAAATTGTGATAAAATTTTCTAAAGACATACAATTTTGATAAAATTCTCTATGGAAATAAAATTTTTATAAAATCTTCTATAGAAATAAAATTTTGAAAAAAAATTGTACAGAAATAAAATTTTGACAAAATTTTTGAATAGAAATAAAATGTTGACAAAATTTTCTTTAGAAGTAAAATTTTTACAAAATTTTCTAAAGAAATAAAATTTTGACAAAAATTTCTATAGAAATAAAATTTTGACAAAATTTTCTATAGAAATAAAATTTTGATAAAATTTTCTTTAGAAATAAAATTTTCTATAGAAATAAAATTTTGACAAAATTTCCTAAAGAAATTTTATTTCCTGTAGAAAAAAAATTTTGACAAAATTTCCTATAGAAATATAATATTCTATAGAAATAAAATTTTGATAAAAATTTCTATATAAATAAAATTTTGACAAAATTTTCTATAGAAATAAAATTGTGATAACATTTTCTAAAGACATAAAATTTTGATAAAATACTCTAAGGAAATAAAATTTTGATAAAATCTTCTATAGAAATAAAATTTTGAAAAACAAAAATTGTACAGAAATAAAATTTTGACAAAACTTTTCTATAGAAATAAAATGTTGACAAAATTTTCTATAGAAGTAAAATTTTTACAAAATTTTCTAAGAAATAAAATTTTGAAAAATAATTTATATAGAAATAAAATTTTGACAAAATGTTCTATAGAAACAGAATTTTGACAAAATTTCCTAAACAGAAGTTTGACAAAATTTTCTTTAGAAATAAAATGTTCTAAAGAAATAAAATTTTATTATTTTCAGTGTAGATTTAATTTTGATAAAATTTTCTTTAGAAATAAAATTTTCTATAGAAATAAAATTTAGACACAAAAAAAAACCAGAATTTTGACAAAATTTTCTATAGAAGTAAAATTTTTACAAAATTTTCTAAGAAATAAAATTTTGAAAAATAATTTATATAGAAATAAAATTTTGACAAAATTTTCTATAGAAACAGAATTTTGACAAAATTTCCTAAACAGAAGTTTGACAAAATTTTCTTTAGAAATAAAATGTTCTATAGAAATAAAATTTTATTATTTTCAGTGTAGATTTAATACGTGATGGTTTCAAATTTCACATTTGCCATTTAATTTGCAATTTGTAACAATTGAGTAACAGCATCAATTACAATTTTGATTCGAAAAATGTCCATTAAAATCAAAGTTCTAATAAAATCGATTATAGCCTAGGGGGCAGTGCTCGGTAAAATTTTATGTTTTATAGCCAACCATTTATTTAATTTGCTGTTCATTCGTGTAGAAATGACAATAACTGTATAGTCATTGTCCATGTTACTTGACTTTGGAATATTTACAAACTAAACCTATCTATAAAGACAAATAGACTTTTTGACCGCAATTTTATCTATGTGTTTGTCCACATACACACAAAGAAACAAAACAGATATACAGGACATACGAATTTATATTTGTTGTTTTAATCGAATAGTTGTTTACTTATTGTTGTCATGGCTTTACGATTTTACTGGCATTTAAATTTATTTTTCCATTTCATTGAGCCTACAAAACGTGCCTTCAGATCAGCTTTAATGAAATGTACATATGTATGTATGTATACATATTGCCAGAGGACAACAATGACATAGAATTTGATCTCAAATCTATTGAAATTATTTTTCTTTTTAATTTTGAAGAATTTTCTTTTTTTAAATGTTTAAATTTCGGTGTTCGTTTTTTATAGAAAATTTCTCAAAAAAAATTGATTAAAATATTTTCTTTGGACACACTAATTACAACAGAAAACTTTGTCAAAACGTTTGCTGAACATGCACCGAAAAAGTTTTTCTTTTGTTACAGTTTTTTGAATTTCTTCGAAAATTTCAAACTATTATCACCAAAAAATTTTTTGTGTTACAAAATCTTTTTTTTTGCCCTAAAAAAATATTTTTTGATTTAATTTCTGACGTTGAGTCTTTAGTAAGACACATTTTCATAGTAAAAATGTAATATAGTAGCATGTAATGTCGAACATCCTTTCGGAATCTTCCGAACACATTTGGAATATACATATCTAAAAAAAACTTTGGTGTTCGGTCGAATTAGGGATCGAACCCACGACCCATTGTATACGAGGAGGGCATGCTAACCATTGATCCACGGTGGCGAACTGAATGAATATTTCTGTCAAATAAAGTTTTTTTACTTCGGCTCGTGGGCGCCGAAAACTATGCTCTATAAATATAACTGCTTGACTGTGTGTTGCTTGTGTGTTTATGGCTATAACGATAATTGTCTGTTGATGACAATAATAGCTACGTAGTCCAGTGGATAGTGTGTTGGCTTACAAACTGTATGGTCCGCGGTTCGATTGTCCGGCTGGACGGAAAAGTAAAATTAAAAAAAAATTATAAAATCGAATAATTTCTTCTACATTGTTTATATTACAGAAAAAGGTGAGAAGAACTAAAACACCTCTTGGGAGCAAGTAAGGGAAGATGCAATTAGCCCGAAAAGGTTTTTTGGTTAGTCTGTAAGAAATCGTTTTTACATTCTATAAAGGAATCAACGCTTATCATAAAAATTATATACCTTTCTCCAAAACAAACTACCTTACAGTGAGAAGCAAATGGGAAACGATATGTGTTTGTCTAAAATTTCGTTTGGGAGGAACGAATTATTTTTTTTTTTTTTGGGTGTAATCGAATATGCTTTTTGCACTTAAACAAAAATGACATTTCTAATATTTTCCCTGATTAGTCCACGTATAATAAAAGAGAACAAAAATTAACACATTGTAGGTATTAAATAGACATTGCCAAATCTATTGCTAGCTAGACATTTGGCATTACGACAAAGTGTGTCATTTTACTATTACGCAGATGAGTTCTATTTTGATTTAATTGATTTGAAATATTTTTTGTGATCAAGAAATAACAAACAAGTTTTTACGAATGTCGGAATCGATATTATTAATATATAAAATAATAATATGTATATTAAATTAATTTTTCATTCGATCTTTATCAATATATAATAAAATAATTTACGGACCTCGAGCTTGATAAATTATTTCATTATAAAATAATAATTATTAATATATAAAATTTTTTTCGACTATAGGGAAAACCATGGAAGACAAAGTTAAAACAGCTATCAATTTTTTTATGAAATTAAATGATTTTACGAGCAATTTCATTTAATGTAAAATACACAAAGAAAAAAATTCCGTAGTTGAACTAACGCTAAATTTAACTTATTTTTATTGTAAAAAAATTATTTGCTAGTAGTAAAATTTTATTATTTTTTTCGAAATTTTCCACAGTTTAATGAAATCTTACTTCTTTTAGGTATGGCTCAAACATTTTATGAACTAAACATGGCTATAAGGTTCAATGATCGTACACACAAGTTCAATATGAACTAAAGTAAAATTACAAAATTTTCTATGGAAATAAAATTTTGATAAAATTATAAAATAGAATAAAATTTCGGCAAAATTTTATATACAAATAAAATTTTGACAAAATTTTTTATAGAAATAAAATTTTAGCAAAATTTTCTATACAAATAAAATTTTGACAAAATTTTCTATAAAAATAAAATTTTGACAAAATTTTCTATAGAAATAAAATTTTGACAAAATTTTCGATACAAATAAAATTTTTGGCAAAATTTTGTATAGAAATAAAATTTTTGGCAAAATTTTCTATAGAAATAAAATTTTTGGCAAAATTTTCTATAGAAATAAAATTTTGACAAAGTTTTCTATAGGAATAAGATTTTGACAACATTTTCTATAAAAATAATATTTTGATAAAATTATCTATAGAATAAAATTTCGACATAATTTTATATACAAATAAAATTTTGACAAAAAATTCTATAGAATTAAAATTTTTGGCACAATTTTCTATAGAAATAAAATTTTTGACAAAATTTTCTATAGAAATAACATTTTTGGAAAAATTTTCTATAGAATTAAAATTTTGTCAACATTTTCTATAGAAATAAAATTTTGGCAACATTTTCTATAGAAATAAAATTTTGACAAACATTTCTATAGAATTAAAATTTTTGGCAAAATTTTCTATAGAAATAAAATTTTGACAACATTTTCTATAGAAATAAAATTTTGGCAACATTTTCTATAGAAATAAAATTTTGATAAAATTATCTATAGAATAACATTTCGACATAATTTTATATACAAATAAAATTTTGGCAAAATTTTATATACAAATAAAATTTTGACAAAATTTTTTATAGAAATAAAATTTTAGCAAAATTTTCTATAAAAATAAAATTTTGACAAAATTTTCTATAGAAATAAAATTTTGGCAACATTTTCTATAGAAATAAAATTTTGATAAAATTATCTATAGAATAACATTTCGACATAATTTTATATACAAATAAAATTTTGGCAAAATTTTATATACAAATAAAATTTTGACAAAATTTTTTATAGAAATAAAATTTTAGCAAAATTTTCTATAAAAATAAAATGTTGACAAAATTTTCTATAGAAATAAAATTTTGACAAAAATTTCTATAGAAATAAAATTTTTGGCAAAATTTTCTATAGAAATAAAATTTTTGGCAAAATTTTCTATAGAAATAAAATTTTTGGCAAAATTTTCGATAGAAATAAAATTTTGATAAAATTTCCTATAGGAATAAAATTTTGACAACATTTTCTACAGATATAAAATTTTGGCAACATTTTCTATAGAAATAAAATTTTGATAAAATTATCTATAGAATAAAATTTCGACATAATTTTATATACAAATAAAATTTCGACATAATTTTATATACAAATCAAATTTTGACAAAATTTTCTATAGAAATAAGATTTTGACAAAATTTTCTATAGAAATAAAATTTTGACAAAATTTTCTATATAAATAAAATTTTGACAAAATTTTCTATAGAAATAAAATTTTGACAAAATTTTCTATAGAAATAAAATTTTGACAAAATTTTCTATAGAAACATTCTATAGAAAGAAAATTTTTTACAAAATTTTCTATAGAAATAAAATTTTTACAAAATTTTCTATACAAATAAAATTTTGATAAAATTTTTTATAGAAATAAATTTTTAACAACATTTTCTATAGAAAAAAAAATATTCTATAGAAATAAAATTTTGATAAACTTTCTATAGAAATAAAATTTTGATAAAAATTTCTAAAGGCATAAAATTTTGATAAAATCTTCTAAAGAAATAAAATTTTGAAAAAAAAAATTGTACAGAAATAAAATTTTGACAAAATTTTTCTATAGAAATAAAATTTTGACTAAAATAGCTAGAATGAACTACTGTACTGTATGGTTAAAATGGTATTGATTTGGTGCCAATGATTTTCTTCTTTACTTTTAATTCATATTTTCTTCTATGAGAGGATGTAATTTCGTGAAGTGCAAAATAAAAAGTACAACAGGACATTAAATTTTCCTGGTTTCAATAACGCTTTGAGGAAATCTCAAAATGTGGACTACAATTTAGTTCAATTTTCGTACGAGGTAGTTCATTCACTGAAAGAAGAGTTTTCTTTTCTGAGGAACGAAATTTTAGACAAACTAAGATATCTTTTGACGCTAAACAATTTTCCTTAGAAGCAAATACAACAGATTAGAGACCATTGTTACAACGTTTGTCATGAATTCGGGTTTATTTGCACTCAATGAAAATACTTTATGTTAAAGGGAAATTTTGTTTGTCTAAAATGTCGTTCCTTATGAAAGTATTTTTTCTTTGGGTGTTTTTACTATAAAACATTTTACATTTTTTTCCGTGTAGGTTTGTATTAAATTTCTATTTCGGTGTATTGAATTTATAAAAAATATCCCAACACTTTTAAAAGGTTCAATATGCCCTATTGTCCACATGCTGATTAAAACGTATCTATTATTTACGGAGAGATTATATGCGTGAGTGAGAACTCTTTATTTCTCATTACATGAGAGTAAAATCTCAAGAAAAAAAGAAAACATATGATTGATTATTTGATAAGATGGTGCCGTATATAAGTATACTATGCCTGCTTTCATCATTTTGCAAAAATTTGGTTGTTTTGCCAAAAGTTCATTTTTCATTTGGCAAATAGTGCTTTTCTTTTAAAGAAAAAAAAAATACAAACGACAATTTTGAGTTTCTAATGGGATATTTTTAAAAACTTTTGACGTCGGTGAGATGGTAATAAATCTCAGGGTTATGAAAACTTAAAAGTGTTGCCATGATGGTGATTTTAATAATAATATAATAATAATAAAATTAATTTATATAATAATAAATACATTATATGTATTACAAAAAAAAAACAACGGTGGAAAGGACTAAATAAACCTGATAGAAGTGAGAAATATGTGGGGAAACATGCAAGTAGCTAGAAAAAAATTGCGTTTATACACTCAAAAAAATAAAAATAAAAACAAAAATGAATCCTCTATTTCACTAAGGCCAATTTATCTTTATTTTAGTTCATGGAAATAATATGTTTGGAGAAAGTTTCCATTACTCTAAATTATTTTAAATATTATAAGTTAGTGCATATGTTTGCAACGCCCAGAAGGAGACGAGATAGACACATGGTGTCTTTGGCAAAAATGCTCAGGGTGTGCTGCTGAGCCGATATAGCCATGTCCGTGAACACATTTTTGTAATCAAAGTCTAGGTCGCAGTTTTAGTCCAATCGACTTCAAATTTGGCACAAGTATGTGCTTTGGCTCAGAATAGAACCCTATTGATTTTGGAAGAAATCGGTTCAGATTTAGATATAGCGCCCCATATATATATTTCGCCCGATATGGACTTATATGGCCCCAGAAGCCTGAGTTTTACATTAATTTGCTTAAAATTTTGCACAAGAAGAACAATTAGTACTATAGTCAAGTGTGCCAAATTTTATTGAAATCGGTTCAGATTTAGATATAGCTTCCATATATATCTTTCGCCCGATATGGACTAATACGGTCCCAGAAGCCAGAGTTTTACCTCAATTTGGTTGAAATTTTGCACAGAGAGTAGAATTAGCATTGTTGCTATGCGTGCCAAATTTTGTTGAAATCGGTTCAGATTTAGATATAGCTGCCATATATATCATTCGCCCGATTTACACTCATATGACCACAGAGGCCAATTTTTAACTCCGATTTAGTTGAAATTTTGCACAGGGAGTAGAATTAGCATTGTAGCTATGCGTGCCAAATTTGATTGAAATCGGTTCAGATTTAGATATAGCTCACATATATAACGTTCGCCCGATTTACACTCATATGACCACAGAGGCCAATTTTTTGCTCCGATTTAGTTGAAATTTTGCACAGGGAGTAGAATTAGCATTGTAGCTATGCGTGCCAAATTTGATTGAAATCGGTTCAGATTTAGATATAGCTCACATATATAACGTTCGCCCGATTTACACTCATATGACCACAGAGGCCAATTTTTAACTCCGATTTAGTTGAAATTTTGCACAGGGAGTAGAATTAGCATTGTAGCTATGCGTGTCAAATTTGATTGAAATCGGTTCAGATTTAGATATAGCTCACATATATAACGTTCGCCCGATTTACACTCATATGACCACAGAGGTCAATTTTTTGCTCCGATTTAGTTGAAATTTTGCACAGGGAGTAGAATTAGCATTGTAGCTATGCGTGCCAAATTTGGTTGAAATCGGTTCAGATTTAGATATAGCTCCCATATATAGCTTTCGCCCGATTTACACTCATATGACCACAGAGGCCAATTTTTTGCTCCGATTTAGTTGAAATTTTGCACAGGGAGTAGAATTAGCATTGTAGCTATGCGTGCAAAATTTGGTTGAAATCGGTTCAGATTTAGATATAGCTCCCATATATATCGTTCGCCCAATTTACACTCATATGACCACAGAGGCCAATTTTTAACTCCGATTTAGTTGAAATTTTGCACAGGGAGTAGAATTAGCATTGTAGCTATGCGCGCCAAATTTGGTTGAAATCGGTTCAAATTTAGATATAACTCCCATATATATGTTTTTCTGATTTCGACAAAAATGGTCAAAATACCAACATTTTCCTTGTAAAAGCGCCACAGCTTAGTCGAAAAGTTGTAAAAATAACTCCGATTTTCCTAAACTTCTGATACATATATATCGAGCGATAAATCATAAAAAAACGTTTGCGAAGTTTCCTTAAAATTGCTTCAGATTTAAATGTTTTCCATATTTTTTTACTAACATTGTGTTCCACCCTAGTGCATTAGCCGACTTAAATTTTGAGTCTATAGATTTTGTAGAAGTCTATCAAATTCTGTCCAAATCGAGTGATATTTAAATGTATGTATTTGGGACAAACCTTTATATATAGCCCCCAACACATTTGACGGATGTCATATGGTATCAAAAATTTAGATCTACAAAGTGATGCAGGGTATAATATAGTCGGCCACGCCCGACTTTAGACTTTTCTTACTTGTTTTTACCTACGTTAGTTTAATGAACTAAAAAACCGGAAAAAATTATACACAAATGAAGCAAGATTTACTAAATTCGTACTTCTCACAAAATATTTCATTATTTCTTTAAGTTTGTAAATTTTTCTACAAATGTGCCCATCTTGAACTTCGTATGGCATTAAATACATTCTTCCAATTTTGAACTCCAATTTTTTGCTTCAAACTACAAAATTTTCTTTAACAAGTGAAAAATTTTAATTATGTCCAATAAATTTTCTTGAAATTGTCGAAATATATTTACATATTTTTGTGATATTACAATTTTCTTAAAATAATCTATATATTCTAAAATTAACCAAATTTGTTCTTCCTTGTGGGTTCACCGTTTTTTCAGTGTAGAGTCCATATTAAGCTAAACGTTTCCAAACGTTTTCTTTTTAACTTCTTTGATATTCGTGGGAAAAAATAAAGCTAAAAACATCAGTAGGCAACAATGTTTGTTGTTCGTATATACGGCAAGAACAAAAATATTAGTGCACAACAAGGAATTAACGGAAAAAAAAGTTTGACCAAAATTATACAAAAAACAACATCAAAATACTAATGATGACAAAGCACAGATGTGAAACTTTGTCCTCTTAACTTCTGTTTTTCGTTCACGCTTTTGCCATTGACGTTCGATATGCTTTTTTTAGTTAGCGCACACTGGGATAAAATTGTACGATTTAGTATGAAATACCTTACGAATCGTTAATTTACAAATAGAAAAATATTACATTATTTTAATGAAATTTGTCATATTTTTTATGGAAAACTTTCGTATTTTTTAAAAATACTTTTGGTACTTTCTACTATTTCGTGCGTTTAAAAAAAAAAATCGCACCTTTAAGAAAAATATTCGTGCTTTTTTGTTTTGTACTTGTTAACGACCAATTTTCGTAGTTTTTCGATCCGATTTTTTTAGAAGAAAAAAAAAACAGTAACGTTCATTAATAATTTTTCACTAATTTTCACTTTGATAGCTTTATTTTTATTCCAAATACCAAATGAGAACATCCAAATAACCAAATGAGAAGAAGTAAAGACTGACGCTACTCTATTCAGCTTTCTGTTCTGGGTTATCAGATGTAATGACCTGATTCGGGAAGGAATGGCGATAAAACAAAGAGTCTTGTTAAACTTTTATTGATTGAGGAATTTTTAATATTTAATAGAAACGGATTTGGCATTTAGGTATGTTTTCAACTCATAAAGTGTACTGCTGAATATGATTTTATAACGTCCATTCTTTGTATGTCCATAACCCCCACACCGAAAGAATTCTCTTCGTAAAAAGAACGAAACATTTCATTAAAGGAATGAAATTGTTCTGGTTATACAACCAAAGAATCTTTTCATTAAAAGAACAAAATGTTGCATGCCTTTAACGAATTTTGTTTCATAATTTTTTAAGGAAAACATATTAGTACTTTCAATGAATTTTCTTACGTAGTTTCTGCCAAAATATTTCTTGCTTTTTATACCCTCCACAATAGGATGGGGGTTATATTAACTTTGTAATTCCGCTTGTAACACATCGAAATATTGCTCTAAGACCCCATATATATATATATATATATATATATATATATATATATATATATATATATATATATATATATATATATATATATATATATATATATATATATATATATATATATATATATATATATATATATATATATATATATATATATATATATATATATATATATATATATATAACAGGGTATTAAAAGTTAGTGCATATGTTTGTAACACCCACTAGGAGACGAGATAGACACATGGTGTCTTTGGCAATAATGCTCAGGGTGGGTACCTGAGTCGATATAACCATGTCCGTCCGTCCGTCTGTCTGTGAACACATTTTTGTGATCAAAGTCTAGGTCGCAATTTAAGTCCAATCGCCTTCAAGTTTGGCACATGTTCCTAATTTGGGTCAGAATAGAACCCTATTGATTTTGGAAGAAATCGGTTCAGATTTAGACATGGCTCCCATATATATCTTTCGCCCGATATGCACTTATATGGACCCAGAAGCCAGACTTTTATCCCGATTAGCTTGAAATTTTGCACAAGGAGTACAATTGGTAGTATAGTCATATATGCCAAATTTTATTGAAATCGGTTCAGATTTAGATATAGCTTTCATATATATTTTTCGCCCGATATGGACTTATATGGCCCCAGAAGCCAGAGTTTTGGCCCAATTTAGTTGAAATTTTGCTCTAGGGTACAATTAGTAATATAGTCATGTGTGCCAAATTTGATTGAAATCGGTTCAGATTTAGATATAGCTCCCATATATATGTTTTTCTGATTTCGACAAAAATGGTCAAAATACCAACATTTTCCTGGTTAAATCGCCACTGCTTAGTCGAAAAGTTGTAAAAATGACTCTAATTTTTCTAAACTTCTAATACATATAAAGGGTGATTTGTTAAGAGCTTGATAACTTTTTTTTTTTTAAAAAACGCCTAAAATTTTCAAAATCTCATCGGTTCTTTATTTGAAACGTTAGATTGGTCCATGACATTTACTTTTTGAAGATAATTTCATTTAAATGTTGACCGCGGCTGCGTCTTAGGTGGTCCATTCGGAAAGTCCAATTTTGGGCATCTTTTTCGAGCATTTCGGCCGGAATAGCCCGAATTTCTTCGGAAATGTTGTCTTCCAAAGCTGGAATAGTTGCTGGCTTATTTCTGTAGACTTTAGACTTGACGTAGCCCCACAAAAAATAGTCTAAAGGCGTCAAATCGCATGATCTTGGTGGCCAACTTACCGGTCCATTTCTTGAGATGAATTGTTCTCCGAAGTTTTCCCTCAAAATGGCCATAGAATCGCGAGCTGTGTGGCATGTAGCGCCATCTTGTTGAAACCACATGTCAACCAAGTTCATTTCTTCCATTTTTGGCAACAAAATGTTTGTTAGCATCGAACGATAGCGATCGCCATTCACCGTAACGTTGCGTCCAACAGCATCTTTGAAAAAATACGGTCCAATGATTCCACCAGCGTACAAACCACACCAAACAGTGCATTTTTCGGGATGCATGGGCAGTTCTTGAACGGCTTCTGGTTGCTCTTCACTCCAAATGCGGCAATTTTGCTTATTTACGTAGCCATTCAACCAGAAATGAGCCTCATCGCTGAACAAAATTTGTCGATAAAAAAGCGGATTTTCTGCCAACTTTTCTAGGGCCCATTCACTGAAAATTCGACGTTGTGGCTCGTTAGTAAGTCTATTCATGATGAAATGTCAAAGCATACTGAGCATCTTTCTCTTTGACACCATGTCTGAAATCCCACGTGATCTGTCAAATACTAATGCATGAAAATCCTAACCTCAAAAGTATCACCCTTTATATCGAGCGATATATCATAAATAAACTTTTGCGAAGTTTCCTTAAAATTATTTCAGATTTAAATGTTTCCCATATTTTTTTACTAAAATTGTGTTCCACCCTAGTGCAATAGCCAACTTAAATTTTGAGTCTATAGACTTTGTAAAAGTCTATCAAATTCTGTCCAAATCGAGTGATATTTAAATGTATGTATTTGGGACAAACCTTTATATATAGCCCCCAACACATTTGACGGATGTGATATGGTATCGAAAATTTAGATCTACAAAGTGGTGCAGGGTATAATATAGTCGGCCCCGCCCGACTTTAGACTTTCCTTACTTGTATTTTTTCTGATTCAAACACGAAACTCATTGATCCAATTAATCTTTTAATTGAAATGTCTTCAATCACAGAAATGATAGTATCAATTAAAAAATTAATTGAAAGTCAACTAAAATTTTAATTGATCCAATAAAAAAAAAATTAATTGATACTATTAGTTTTTTGATTGATTTTTGTTTCAATTAAAAAATTTGTTGAACCAATTAAATTTTTAATTGAATATTTTTTAAAACATAAAAAATGTTCGTGAATTTTTTTGCCGTGTATAAATCGAATAAGTCCCTGTTTGATTTAATTTGTCTGAAATTTAAGGGTCTAGAGTATTAAATTTCTACAAACAAAATGTTACTCTTCAGTGCCTCATTCTAAATTTCTACAAAATTTACACAAACATTCTCTTGAGAAACTCACCTTAAGACAGCACCAATGTAGGTAAGTAAAAATTCCGCTAGATGTCTCTCGCCAATGCTGCTAATGCTGATGATGACAACACCAATTCTATCAAAGATGACAGTTAAAGTAGCAACAACAACAATGCGCTTATCACTCAATTCTTTTTGAATTTCGTTCAATGCAATTTTATCACAATTTTTTGAAAAATCACTTAATGCCGTTTTGTTGAAAATGGTAACACTGTGTTTTTGTTTTACACCACTTGTCACGGAAATTTCACCACTAGTACCACAACCGCCAATTAATTCACCATAATTACACAAATCATCTGTTATCTTTAAATGACTATTATTGCTAAAATTATTATCGTACAGCGAATGGAAGAATTTACTATGGAAATAGGAATTAAAATAACACTGGGGTCTATTGAGGCGATGATATTTTTTAGTTTTTTGGAAAATCCTTAGGCGAGGATCGCGTGGTGTATAATAGAGAAAAACTTTATTTGATTTACTACTGTTGTTGTAAGTACGTAAATGATTCTTGTTGTTGTTGCAGGTTTTCAATTGACTCTTTATACTGCGAATTGAGGATGATAACGTTGTGGCCAATGGCGTTGTTATGTTGCCCGCTGACGATGCAGCTGCGTACAATGACGTATTTAAAGTAGATGATGACGTTGATATCGATAACAAGTGCTGTTTGACAGATACACTAGTTTTATTGATTCTTTTGGAAGATGTTTTACAATAGAAGGCTTTTAACCGAAAGTCATTCATTAAGACCGTTATAGTCGTAATTAACTGATACAACAGGAAGCACTCGAAAATGATGAGAATCTCAAGGAACTCTGGGAGCACCAAAGATCTAGCGATTATCGAAATCGATGACAATGATGAAGACAACGATGGCGATAACGATATTTTATTAATGATATTGCTTTGCTTTAATTTTTTAACGGCTCTGTGGCTTGGCTTAAACACCCCGTTCATCCAAGTCTTTGCAAATGTCTCGTTTAACAGTGGAACCCACATGCGGTAGATTTTCTTTTACACTCACGCAAATCGTAAAAAGGCGTTACGTTTTCTCTACTAATCGGTGGAAAACTTGTGACAATGATGCTTATAGCGTTTTTATAACGAAAATATTTAACAAAAAAATTATAAAAAAAATGTGAAATTTTTTGTTGAAACCCTTTCTCTAGTGTCACAATTCGACTTGTCTCTGTTTGTTGCGATTGCCTTTGGCTGTGATGATGCTGCTGCCGCTGCTGCTGCTGCTCTCCGTAATGCAAATAATATGCGTTAGTGTTAAACAGTAGTTGTCAAATGGTCTGGCTATTATTTACAGTTGCCACGAACATGTTGTCGCCGGGATTTTCTATTTACGAATAAGAATTTTTGCATAAGACCAAGCCAAAACGAACGAATGTTTGTATGTCGGTCGATTGATGCTTGACGTAGCCCAAATAGAATGAATATACGTTTAATGCTTGACGTAGCCAATAGAGGGCCAATTTGAATTGAGGCACTAAAACTGAGTAGTGGGGGGGGGGGGGGGGGGGGCAAAAAAAGGCTTTGCTAGTGTCAATGATTTATTTATATTTGTGATAAATGATTTATCTATTATCACTTGATTATAGTTTGTTGTTTATTTGAATTTCTTTAGTTTTTTTTTATTCTTTTCGTTGTTCTTGTTGTTTATTGCGGTTTTTTTTTATATTTGATCTCTTTTCTTTTTCTTTTTGTTCGTTGATACTTTGTCGTCCTTTTTTGTATGATTCAAAAAATTGATGCGAATAGTTTTGCGTATATATGTATTATAAAGTTGGTAGTAAAGTTGCAGCATTCAAGAGCGTACGTTTAAAACTTTTGTTGTTTTTTGTTTGGATGAATAATAGAACAGGAAAAAGCTCTGAAAAGACAAGAAAGGAAGAATAGATTAGATAAGGACAGAGTCATATTGCTAGAAGTTATAATAATAAAAAAATTTAGAAAATTTATATGTACATATTTCTATTAATAACCTGACTAATGAGAAATTTTATATAAACACAAAATGGAGAAACTGCAAAAAGTAATCTAAGATTCCAAGTATATTTAAACAAGATTAGTGTCATTAGAGTATCCAAACTAAACAAATGTTGAACTATTGTGCCATCTCATTGAGGTCTATGCGGCAGTTTATCACCGTTTATGTTGAAGATCAACTATAGAAAGTAATCTGAAACCCCAAATATGTTTGAACTAACGAAATGTTTTTCAGAATTTCTGAGACGATTGAAGCCTGTCCGTCCGTCCGTTCGACCTTCCGCCCAGCAAAAAAAAATTGGAATTTCTTCCAAAGGCACAACTTTAAAAGCACTTGCAGAAGATCTACTCCCACAGATGTTTTTATACCCACCACCATAAAATGGTGACGGGGGTATAATAAGTTTGTCATTCCGTTTGTAACACATCGAAATATCGATTTCCGACTATATAAAGTATATATATTCTTGATCAGGGAGAAATTCTAAGACGATATAAGCATGTCCGTCTGTCTGTCTGTCTGTCTGTCTGTCTGTTGTAATCACGCTACAGCCTTCAATGGTCCTATCGTCCCGAAATTTGGCACAGATTAGTTTTTTGTTTGCAGGCAGGTCAAGTTCGAAGATGGGCTATATCGGTCCAAGTTTTGATATAGTCCCCATATAAACCGACCTCCCGATTTGGGGTCTTGGGCCTATAAAAACCGTAGTTTTTATCAGATTTGCCTGAAATTGGAAATCTCGAGGTATTTTGGGACCATAAAGAGGTGTGTCGAAAATGGTACGTATCGGTCCATGTTTTAGTGTAGCCCCCATATAGACCGATCTCCCGATTTTGCATCTTAGGCGTCTAGAAACTATATTTACCATCCGATTTGCCTGAAATTGGAAATCTAGAGGTATTGTGGGACTATAAAGAGGTGTGTCGAAAATGGTCCATATCGGTCCATGTTTTGGTATAGCCCCCATATAGACCGATCTCCCGATTTTGCTTCTTACGCGTTTAGAAACAGTATTTTCTATCCGATTTGTATAAAATTGAAAATCTAAAGGTATTTTGGGACCATAAAGAGGTGTGTCGAAAATGGTCCGCATCGGTCCATGTTTTGATATAGCCCCCATATAAACCAACCTCCCGATTTGGAGTCTTGGGCCTATAAAAACCGTAGTTTTTATCCAATTTTCCTGAAATTGGAAATATAAAGGTATTTGAGGACCATAAAAAGGTGTGCCGAAAATGGTGCTCATCGGTCCATGTTTTGGTATAGCCCCCATATAGACCGCTATCCCGATTTTGCTTTTAGGGCTTCTATAAACTATATTTACCATCCGATTTGCCTGAAATTGGAAATCTAGAGGTATTTGAGGACCATAAAAAGGTGTGCCGAAAATTGTGCTCATCGGTCCATGTTTTGATATAGCCCCCATAGAGACTGATTTCCCGATTTTGCTTCTTGGGCTTCTAGAAACTATATTTACCATCCGCTTTGCCTGGAATTCTTGAGCTATAATAAACTGTAATTATTACATGATTTGCCTGAAATTCGAAATCTAGAGGTATTTTTAGATTACAAATAAGAGTGCCGAAATTGAGGTATATCGGTCCATATTTTGGTATAACCCCCATATAGACTGATATCTCGATTTTTACTTCTTGGGCGTCTAGAGACTATATTTTCTGGTCGATTTGTTTAAAATGGAAAATCTGGAGATATTTTAAGATCACAAATATGTGAGTAGCAAATGGTGCCTATCGGTCCATGTTTTGGTATAGCCCCCATATACACCGATCTCCCGGCTTTATTTCTTGGGCTTCTAGAATCCGTAGTTTTTATCCGATTTGCTGGAAATTAGTAATCTATAATAAAATTTTAGACAAACGAAATTTCTTTTTGTTATTAAGTGTTTTCGTTTATTCAACGATTGTCTCTAAAATTTGTGTCAAAAGAAAACTTTGCTTGTCTAAAATTACGTTTCTCAAAAAAGAATACACTTCTTTCAGGGTATAGCAGACGCACTGATCATGAAAATTGCTTCAAACTGAAAGTAAAAGTTTCAGATTTTACTCATCGTATTTAAATAAATGCGGAAAAATCTACAGATTTAAGATTTTAAATCCAGGCGTAATTTCAACATATACACGATATGTTTATATTTTCTCTAAAACTCTAACAAAATTGGTTCTCATAAATCCAGAATCTTATCTGGTCTTCTTTAAAGTTTGTCTTCGGGAGCTGGCTCGTTTGGGAGAAGATTTGTCATCAAACCCCCTACAATTCTATATATTATCAAGTAACCCACTACGACGAAGAGTTTTCATAGTAAACTATTATACTTGATTCATGGTGGTGGGTATTTAAAATTCGGCCCGGCCGAATTTACTGCTGTATATACTTGTTTTTTAACTACACAGGAAGTTCTTTTCATTAAATTTTTTTGAAAAATGTTTTTTTCATATTTTTAATGGGTAATTTTAACTTTTTATACCCTTCACCACTACTGTGGTACAGGGTATAATAAGTTTGTGCATTTGTATGTAACGCCAAGAAGGAAAAGTCTGAGACCCATCGTTTAGTATACCGATCGTCTTAGAATTAAATTCTGAGTCGATTTAGCGATGTCCGTCTGTCTGACTGTCTGTCTGTCTGCTCGCAGTTTTAGTCCGATTGTCCTAAAATTTGGTATAGTGTCCTCTTTCGGCTCAAAGACGATCCCTATTGATTTTGGAAAAAATCGGTTCAGATTTAGATATAGCTGCCATATATATTTTTCACCGATCTGGTCATAATTGGCGTGTATATCAACCGATCTTCCTCAAATTCCGTACATCCGAATATTTTATGAGTCTCGAAAAACTTGCAAAATATCTGCCAAATCGGTTCAGATTTAGATATAGCTCCCATATATAGCTTTCGCCCGATTTACACTCATTTGCCCACAGAGGCCAATTTTTTGCTCCGATTTAGTTGAAATTTTGCACAGGGAGTAGAATTAGCATTGTAGCTATGCGTGTCAAATTTGGTTAAAATCGGTTCAGATTGAGATATAGCTCCCATATATAGCTTTCGCCCGATTTACACTCAAATGACCACAGAGGCCAATTTTTTGCTCCGATTTAGTTGAAATTTTGCACAGGGAGTAGAATTAGCATTGTAGCTATGCGTGTCAAATTTGGTTAAAATCGGTTCAGATTGAGATATAGCTCCCATATATAGCTTTCGCCCGATTTACACTCATATGACCGCAGAGGCCAATTTCTAACTCCGATGTAGTTGAAATTTTGCACAGGGAGTAGAATTAGCATTGTAGCTAAACGTGCCAAATTTGGTTGAATTCGGTTCAGATTTAGATATATCTCCCATAAATAGCTTTCGCCCGATTTACACTCATTTGACCACGGAGGCCAATTTTTAACTCCGATTTAGTTGAAATTTTGCACAGGGAGTAGAATTAGCATTGTAGCTATGCGTGCCAAATTTGGTTGACATCGGTTCAGATTTAGATTTAGCTCCCATATATATGTTTTTCTGATTTCGACCAACATTTTCCTTGTAAAATCGCCACTGCTTAGTCGAAAAGTTGTAAAAATTACTCTAATTTTCCTAACCTTCTAATACATATATATCGAGCGATAAATCATAAATAAACTTTTGCGAAGTTTCCTTAAAATTGCTTCAGATTTAAATGTTTCCCATATATTTTTTTTTACTAAAATTGTGTTCCACCCTAGTGCATTAGCCAACTTAAATTTTGAGTCTATAGATTTTGTAGAAGTCTATCAAATTCTGTCCAAATGGAGTGATATTTAAATGTATGTATTTGGGACAAACCTTTATATATAGTCCCCAACACATTTGACGGATGTGATATGGTATCGAAAATTTAGATCTACAAAGTGGTGCAGGGTATAATATAGTCGACCCCATCCGACTTTAGACTTTCCTTACTTGTTTTGTTTCAAATTTGTTAAAAACAGTATAAGAATTCATAAAAAGGTACAAATTAATAGGTTGGCTGATAAGTCCCCGGTCTGACGCTAGTATTAAATGCATATCATTTTTATATTGTACCAACCTTCAAATGATTCGTGTCAAAATTTGACGTCTGTAAGTCAATTAGTTTGTGAGATAGAGCGTCTTTTATGAAGTAACTTTTGTTATTGTGAAAAAAATTGAAAAAAAGGAATTTCGTGTTTTGATCAAATACTGTTTTCTGAAGGGAAAAAATACGGTGGAAGCAAAAACTTAGCTTGATAATGAGTTTCCGGACTCTGCCCCAGGGAAATCAACAATAATTGATTGGTATGCAAAATTCAAGCGTGGTGAAATGAGGACGATGAACGCAGTAGACGCCCGAAAGGGGTGGTTACCGACGAAAACATCAAAAAAAAAAAATCCTCAAAATGATTTTGAATGACCGTAAAATGAAGTTGATCGAGATAGCAGAGGCCTTAAAGATATCAAAGGAACGTGTTGGTCATATCATTTATCAATATTTGGATATGCGGAAGCTCTGTGCAAAATGAATGCCGCGTGAGCTCACATTTGACCAAAAACAACAACGTGTTGATGATTCTGAGCGGTGTTTGCAGCTGTTAACTCGTAATACACCCGAGTTTTTCCGTCGATATGTGACAATGGATGAAACATGGCTCCATCACTACACTCCTGAGTCCAATCGACAGTCGGCTGAGTGGACAGCGACCGGTGAACCGTCTCCGAAGCGTGGAAAAACTCAAAAGTCCGCTGGCAAAGTAATGGCCTCTGTTTTTTGGGATGTGCATGGAATAATTTTTATAGATTATCTTGAGAAGGGAAAAACCATCAACAGTGACTATTATATGGAGTTATTGGAGCGTTTCAAGATCGAAATCGCGGAAAAACGGCCCCATATGAAGAAGAAAAAAGTGTTGTTCCACCAAAACAACGCACCTTGCCACAAGTCATTGAGAACGATGGCAAAAATTCATTAATTGGGCTTCGAATTGCTTCCCCACCCACCGTATTCTCCAGATCTGGCCCCCAGCGACTTCTTCTTTTTCTCAGACCTCAAAAGGATGCTCGCAGGGAAAAAATTTGGCTGCAATGAAAAGAGGTGATCGCCGAAACTGAGGCCAATTTTGAGGCAAAACCGAAGGAGTACTACCAAAAGGATATCAAAAAATTGGAAGGTCATTATAATCGTTGTATCGCTCTTGAAGGGAACGGAACTATATTGAATAATAAAAACGAATTTTGACAAAAAAATGTGTTTTTCTTTATTAGACCGGGGACTTATCAGCCAACCTGTTATAAAGTTTTTTTCCTTGTCCAAAAGTCGATAAACTTTTCAATGAAGTCCTGTTGTCTTTATAATTAAGTGATTTGACTTAAAAATGGGTATGATAACATGAAAGAACATTTTTGTGGCCTAAGGTCAACTTGACTTTAATAATTCAGATTTTCATTTTCATTTTTCATTTTTCAAATTCTTCTTTATTAATACAATTCATTTAATGAGATTTTATCACAGTAGATATTACAACAAATGAGACACTGGCTGGCAATATAAGCTATGTTATTTAAGATACATATTATTAAAGGCAAAAACAGGTTAAAGACCTTTATATGAAATTAAACAAAAGTCAAATATTGTTGAAAATTAACATGCATGCAGAAGATTATCTAATTCAATAACCTAAAACAAACATATATTTTCAATTTGATAATTTAATAGTAAAATAAGAAATATTTTAATATACTCGCTCTACACAAGACCTTATCAAACAATAAGGGGAAGTTTCAATTTTGGAAAAATAATTTAAATTTAGCCTTTTGATGAAATCACAAATTTTCTCATATCCAGTTTCATTTTGAAGTAATGAAGTAGAGTATCTCCAATTCTTTCCATTGATAATTTTTAAACATTTATTTTGTACAATCTGTAACTTCTCCAAATGGGTCTTTGCAGCTTTGTACCAAACTGGACATGCATATGTTAAAATAGGTCTTATGATACCTTTGAAAAGCGGCCACAACGCCCTTAACGATTTTAGCGATTTGTTACGGATCTCTTCTAAGTGTTTCCCATAAGATAATTTTTTTTCTAACGTGACTCCCAGATACTTGACACTATCAGCAACCGCAATCGTTTCATCTCCAAACTTAAGCCTTCGATTCGGCTTCCTTTTAGGGGATTTATTATAAGGAAAAATAATCGCCTGCATTTTACTGGGATTTATTTTAATCTTCCATTTCGAAAAATACCTATTGCAAGACGCCAGTCCTTTTTCCATTTTCTTCAAAAGAAAAATTCTTTAAAATTAATGAAACTGTCTTAAAATTTTTTGTCTTTTTTTGTTTTGCATTTTGACTACAGAGCAACCAATCGTTCAAATATAGGACATGTTTTTTAACACTTTGTTTTAAAGACGTTTTTACTTGAAACATAGCATAATTTCTACTGAAAGTCGAGTCTTAATTTGGAAAATAAAGTTGTCGTTAACTTGGTTTTTAAGGACTTTGATAGCATATGAAGAATAAAAGCTGAAAAAGCGAAAAATTAAAACTTGCTTCCTAGAGTCAAGTGCACAATACCTAAATTTAAAAGAGAATTGTGTCTTAAAAGTAGCCTTACTTGAATTCTCCGCTTCTTTGGCCCTTACTTGAATTCTCCGCTTCTTTGGAATCAATACCAAAATTTTTAAAGTAAAGACAAAATCTTTGAACCGGACATGCTTTTTTTCAGTGTACTATAAAACAGTTTACCTTTTTCGTTGAATAAAATTAAATTAAAACCAGGGAAGTGCCAAAACATAAAATGTCCAATACTTTCAATAAATTTTTAAAATTCATACCCTGATAAGCTCAGCGACAATGAAACTACTTGAAGCGAAAAATTATTAACCAATGCATCAGATTATGCAGTGTCCAATCTACATCTACATTTCACCTAAGTTATTATTTGTGGCCAGATTACCTTGAGAAAGTATATTGGAATTTTTCCATTAAATTCCTATCTTTTTATAATCCAGCTAAAAGGAAAAATATGTCAATGACCAATTAAAAGCAGTCAAGTTCTTTGTGGAATCGCATGTTTTTCTGTCACAAAAACAAAACATGAAAAATTTACAATCGCAGATAAAAAAAAAAACTCAATGTTTCATTTAAATACCGAAATAAAACTGACAATAAACACTGTTTCCCTTATCGCAATAACCTTGGCATAGAAAATTGCGCAAATTAGTGTAAATTCTTTATGAATAATTAGAGACATTAGAATAGTTTCCGAAAGTATTCTAAATAATAGGTAAAATAAAATATTTCTCTTATCAATTCTCCACAGTTAAGTATATTTTTGTTTTGTATACTTATATAAAGTAATAAAATTAAGCCAACCTTGAAATGCCATTTCCTATTAGCTTAATTTTTTTGTTTTCTATTAAATATATGAAATTTTTAAATTTTTGACCAAACAAAGTTAAGTTTCTCTCGGTGATGGCAACAATGTTAGAAGATGGAAAAAAGTTCAATGTTCTTATTTAACAACACCATAACGATACTCAGTATCATTCCATGGAATAATCAACACTTCCCATTGTTATTATCAATTGACTTTATGATTAAAATGTATTTGTCAGTTGTCTGACAAAGTCTTCGTCAGCTTTTTGAAATAACAGCAATTTATTTAATAAATTAAATAAAATGTTTAACAGGCAAATAACGTAAATTAGACTAAACTAAAATATGATATGCTAAAAAAAATGTAAAAAAAAAATAAAATAAATAAATAAATAAAAATAAAAATAATTTAATAAATTATAGTTTAATTTATTGTAAATTAAATCAGTTTAGTTAAATACAATTGAAGTTGCTCTACTTAAAAATACTTAATTTTAATTTAAATTAGTCACATTGACTTTAGAATGAAAGTAAATTAATTTGAATTAGTTAACATCAATTACACTTAGTTTTATTTCGATTAATATCACTAGCCAACAGTCGTTTTGTGATTTGTTTCTAGCATATTTTTTCTTATTGATTTTGACCTACAAAACACGAAAATGAGTTTTAAAAAATTTTCTGTCGATTGGTTTTAGAGATACAATTTTTTGAATTTTTTTTTTTTAATTTTTGGAGGTACAATTTTTAGCATATCTTTCGTTTTCTTTGACCTTTTTGATCCTAATACTACTCAAATTAAAGAAAATTGAGCCGTCTACAACTCATTCTCAGAAAATTTTCAAATCGGGTAAGAAGTTTGGATGTTGGCAGCTTAAAAAGGTTAAAAAACGGCTTTTTTTTTAGTAAAAATGTGGCAGAAAAAAACCATATAAAAATTCATATAAAATATAAAACACGATGCTAACAGCAATTTTGGTTTTTTTACATATAGCTGAAATTTTTACAAAGAAAATAAGCCCTTACTTAACAAAATCTTACAAATAGCGGACTTATAATTTTGGTAAAGTACAGTGGTAAAAGACTCGAAAACCAATCGACAGAAATTTTTTAAAACTCATTTTCGTGTTTAGTAGGTCAAAATCAATAAGAAAAAATATGCTAGAAACAAATCACAGAGAAAATTTTGTTATTTGTTACCTATTGTATATTAACAAAAATATTTTAGTATAATTTAGTGTAACTACACCGAAAAAAAGTGAACTGTTTTATAGGAAGAATGAACTACCTCGCACGAAAATCGAACTAAATTTTACTCCACATTTTGGGATTTCCACAAAGCGTTGTTAAAACCAGGAAATTTTAATGCCCTGTTGTACTTTTTAACTGCTGTTCATGAAATGACAGCTCATCTCATAGCATTAAAGAAGAAAGAAAGAAAAGTAAAGAAGAAATTAATTGGCGCCAAATCATGACCATTTTAACCATACAGTAGTTCATTCTTACTATTTTTGGGAATCGTATGAAAATCTTCTTTTGTTTTAGTTCATATTGAACTTATGTGTACGGTCATTGAACTTTATACTCACGTTTAGTTCATAAAATTTTTGAGACATACTTACAAAAAAGTAAGATATCATTAAGTTGTGGAAAATTTCGATAAAAATAATAAAACTCAACTACAAGCAAATAAATTTTTTCCCATAAAAATAAGTTAAATTTAGCGTTAGTTTAACTATGGAAAGTTTTTTTCTGTGTAATAGTAGTCTTTTTTTCATCTTATTTGTTTGTTACTTTAAGTTAATTTTGTTTAATCCGATTTAATAAAATAAATTAATTATAATATAAATATATCAAACATTTTTATTATAATTAATTTATTCAATTCACAATGGCTAAATATTGGATATGAATATTGGATATAAAACTCATATAAGTTGTTTTTATAAATCTTATTTATATTTTTGTAATTTTTTTGTGTATTTTTCGTCCTTCTATCATAAAATTATTTTGACGTAATGAACATCAATTATACTTAGCTTTATTTTGATTAATAATTAAAAAAAAAAAATTATTTTAGTATAATTTTGTTTAACTATGTGTAGTAATTTTTTTATTTTATTTGTTTTTTACTTTAAGTTAATTTTGTTTAATCCGATTGAATAAAAAAAATTATCAAATATTTTTATTATACCCTCCACCATAGGATGGGGGTATATTAACTTTGTCATTCCGTTTGTAACACATCGAAATATTGCTCTAAGACCCCATAAAGTATATATATTCTGGGTCGTGGTGAAATTCTGAGTCGATCTGAGCATGTCCGTCCGTCTGTTGAAATCACGCTAACTTCCGAACGAAACAAGCTATCGAACTTGAAACTTGGCACAAGTAGTTGTTATTGATGTAGGTCGGATGGTATTGCAAATGGGCCATATCGGTCCACTTTTACGTATAGCCTCCATAAAAACGGATCCCCAAATTTGGCTTGAAGATCCTCTAAGAGAAGCAAATTTCATCCGATCCGGCTGAAATTTGGTACATGGTGTTGGTATATGGTCTCTAACAATCATTCAAAAATTGGTCCACATCGGTCAATAATTATATATAGCCCCCATATAAACCGATCCCCCGATTTGGCTTGCCGAGCCTCTAAGAGAAGAAAATTTCGTCCGATCCGGCTGAAATTTGGTACACGATGTTGGTATATGGTCTCTAACAACCATGCAAAAATTGGTCCACATCGGTCCATAATTATATATAGCCCCCATATAAACCGATCCCCAGATTTGGCTTGCGGAGCCTCTAAGAGAAGCAAATTTCATCCGATCCGGCTGAAATTTGGTACATGGTGTTAGTATATGGTCTCTAACAACCATGCAAAAATTTGTCCACATCGGTGCATAATTATATATAGCCCCAATATAAACCGATACCCAGATTGGCATCCGGAGCCTCGTGGAAGAGCAAAATTCAACCGATTCGGTTGAAATTTGGTACATGGTGTTAATATATGGCCTCAAACACCCATGCAAAAATTGGTCGAAAACGGTCCATAATTATGTATAGCCCCCATATAAACCGATCCACAGATTTGACCTCCGGAGCCCCTTGGAAGAGCAAAATTCATCCGATTCGGTTGAAATTTGGTACGTGATGTTAGTACATGATATTTAATAACCATGCCAAAAGTGGTCCATATCAGTCCATAATCATATATAGCCCCCATACAAAACCGATCCCGAGATTTGGTTTTGGAGCCACTTGGAGGAACAAATTTCATCCGAGTCAGTTGAAATTTGGTACATTGTGCTAGTATATGGCCGTTAACAACCATGCCTAACTAGGTCCATATCGGTCTATACACGCAAAGAAAAAAAAAAACGTTTGGAAAACGTGTACCAAAAACGTTTTTCTTTTGCTAGAGTTTTTTGAATTGCTTCGAAAATTTTAAACTTTTATCACCAAAAAAATTCGTTTTTACAAAATTTTTATTTTTTTAATAAAAAAAAAATTATTTTTGAAACAACAACACATTCGTTTATATCAAACACTGTTCTTTTCTGACTTTAGGTCTTTAATAAGACACATTTTACAGTTCAAAATTTAATATACTGATTCAATCACGAAATTAATTGATCCAATTAATTTTTCAATTGAAATGTCTTCAATCAAATAAATGATAGTATCAATTAAAAAATAATTCAAAGTCAATTAAAAAATTAATTGATCCAATTAAAAAAAAAAAAAAATGTTGTATCAATTAAATTTTTAATTGAATATTTTTTAAAACTCAATTAAGACTGTAATTGGAAAAATTTTCATGAAATTTTTTTCTGTGTAGTCTTGTGTAGACTGGTATCTGATTTATGTCTTTTCAACGACTTATTAATACCAATTCCTTCAATGTTATGTCCAATAAGCTCATATTTAAGTACTATGTAAATTTAAATTAATATAATTAAATTTATCTTCATTCCAATAATTTGCAATTAATTTAATAAAATTTAATGTATTTAATTTTAATTTAATTCTGTAGAATTTCATTTATACTTAATTTAATTTCATAAATATTTAATAAATTCAGGAAATTTTTTCTACGTGCCTTATACTTCCATCTTATACTGTAGCCACTACACTTGTCGCAATCACAAATTATGATTACAAATTTATTGCACATTTTATGTATTCAAATTCAATTACTTATATACAATGTGCCAATATATACACATGTACACACACACATACCTATTTTGAGTACCAAAGATGATTGAGATGTTCTGTTTTGTTTTTGTTTTGTATATAGAAAGTAAAATTGAAGACGTAAGATGATTAGACTTGGATTTCTTAAATGACCGAACAAAAAACATCAAATACGGAAATCATTGTCTGGTTGTTATCACCAAAATTACACAAAAACAAACAAATGTCGACTACAAATGCATATTATGTAGAATAATATTTGAAACAAAAAAAAAAAAACAACAACAAACGAACAATGATGAATGAATTGAAAAATCTCGCGACAAATTTTAGCAAATTGGTAAATACGTGCTATCACATGGATCAATCGAAAATGACTGTCTAGCTAAATGTGTTCAACATGCTTGAATGGCAAACTGCTGTTGAATTCTATTGAAGAGATATCGGAATGGTGGGACTCTCTTTCTCTTCTTAGTGCGTAGGTAAAATGCCTGTATACATTGTGGACAATATTTACACGGTAAAATTATGATTGATACTCTAAATATAGATTAATGGTATTTTGAAAAGTGTAAATGGGGGAAGTTTAGAATTTAATTGATTGAAAATAGTAGTTTCGGAAAATGAGAAGGCCAATCGCTAGTTATTATAGTGTAATTTTGTTTGCTAAAGGTCTTAGAGAATACTTTTAAAACGCCCGTCTTCGATATTGGCAATACTAATTTTAGCTCTCGTCATACTGCTACGCTTCATTAATGAATCATTATTTGTTCCGCATAAATTGTAAAACTGTTAATTGGTAAAATAGAGTTAAATTTTCCATTATATTTTAACGAGGGAAGAGACGGGGATAAGTTCCTATTATTTCCGCAGTTTGTCTTCAAACAACTATAACTCGTTGGATTTGCATATGATTTGATGGAATTGCAAATTGAGGTTTGTTTGTATATCAGCAGGAGTTGCATTTACAGGGTACTTGAAGTGTTACCAAGTTCATTCACTCAAAACAAAAAAAATTGTACTTGGATCCAAAGATTTTAAGAATTTTGGTATTGATTCCGAGCTAAAGATGAGGGTTCTTCAAAATCTAGCTTTAAATCTACACTGCAAAAAGCATGCCCGGTCACAATGGACTGAATAGTCTAAGTGAGCCTGAATCTTAATCGGGCTGCCACTTTAACTTTAACCTTTATGCCCGGTTCCAAAGATTTTGTCTTTACTTTAATAATGTTGGTATTGATTCCGAGCCAAAGAAGCGGAGAATACAAGTAAGGATACTTTTAAGACACAATTCTCTTTTAAATTTGGGTTTTGTGTACTTGCTTCTAGGAAGCAAATTTTAAGTTTTCGCTTTTCAGCTTTTTTTGTTTATATGCTACCAAAGTCCTTTAAAAACGAGTTAACGACAACTTTATTTTCCAAATTAAGACTCGAATTCCAGTATAAATTATGCTATGTTTCAAGTAAAAAACTTCTTTAAAATAAAGTTTTGAAAAACATGTCCTATATTTGAACGATTTTTTGCTTTGTAGTCAAGATGCAAACAGACAACAAATTTAAAAACAATTTCATTAAATTTAAAGAATTTTTCTGAATTATTAAAGTCAAGTTGACCTTAGCCCAAACATTTTTTCTTTCATGTTATGATACCCAGTTTTAAGTGAAATCACTTAATTAGAAGGACAATACGACTTCATTTAAAGATTTAACGACTTTTGGACAAGGAAAAAAACTTTATATTAGAGAAATTCTTTTTCTATGCTAAGCAAAATTTGTATTCGTATTTTAAAGACATGAAATCTTTGATCTCACGACAATATTTTTTTTTCAGTGTGGTAACACTGTTGACACCATTAGAGACAAACAATTTGGAAATAAATTCTGAAATTCTGTTTGTTTTAAGGAAATACTTCCTTTGATGGAATGGAACGAAAAAGACCGATCCCTTTAATAAAACGAATTTCGCCAACGATTTTGCCCAAGACTAACCTTAACCTAACCTAGGCCAAGGTCCAATTGATGAAAAACGGCTATCAACCAGTGTTGCCATTTTTGTCCCATCGGACCAAAATTGGTCCAAAAAATTATTAATTTTTAAATTTGGTCCGATGGTCGGACCAAACTGAATTTGGTTGATTTTGGTCCATTTTCGTCAAATAGGTTATTTTTAAAAATTTTCTATAGAAATAAAATTTTGACAAAATTTTGTAAACATTTTCTATAGAAATAAAATTTTGCGATAATTTTTTATAGGTTAGGTTAGGTTAGGTTTGGTGGTAGCACGATGTATTAGGTTCACTTAGTCTATTCAGTCCATTGTGATACCACATTGGTGAACTTCTCTCTTATCACTAAGTGCTGCCCGATTCCATGTTAAGCTCAATGACAAGGGACCTCCTTTTTATAGCCGAGACCGGACGGTGTTCCACATTCCAGTGAAACCACTTAGATAAGCTTTGAAACCCTCAGAAATATCACCAGCATTACTGAGGTGGGATAATCCACCGCTGAAAAACTTTTTGGTGTTCGGTAGAAGCAGGAACCGAAGCCACAACCCTGTGTATGCAAGGCGGGCATGCTAACCATTGCACCACGGTGGCTCCCAAAACATCATTTATTTCTGTAGAAATAACATTTTGACAAAATTTTTCATAGAGATAAAGTTTTGACAAAATTTTCCACAGAAATAAAATTTTGACAAAATTTTCCACAGAAATAAAATTTTTACAAAATTTCCACAGAAATAAAATTTTTACAAAATTTTCTATAGAAATAAAATTTTGACAAAATTCTCTATAAAAGTAAAATGTTGACAAAATTTTTTATAGAAATAAAATTTTGACATAATTTTCTATAGAAATAAAATTTTGACAAAATTTTCTATCGAAATAATATGTTGAGATAATTTTCTATAGAAATAAAATTTTGATGAAAATTTCTACAGAAATAAAATGTTGACAAAATTTTCTATGGAAATAACATTTTGACAAAATTTTCTATAGAAATAACAAGTTGAGAAAATTTTCTATAAAAGAAAAATGTTGACAAAATTCTCTTTAAAAATAAAATGTTGACAAAATTTTCTATACAAATAACATGTTTACACAATTTTCTATAGAAATAAAATTTTGACAAAATTTTCTATAGAAATCAAATTATGACAAAATTTTCTATAGAAATAAAATTTTGACAAAATTTTCTATAAAAGTAAAATGTTGACAACATTTTTTATAGAAATAAAATTTTGACATAATTTTCTATAGAAATAAAATTTTGACAAAATTTTCTACAGAAATAAAATTTTGACATAATTTTCTATAGAAATAAAATTTTGACAAAATTTTCTATAGAAATAAAATTTTGAAAAATTGTCTATAGAAATAAAATTTTGACATAATTTTCTATAGAAATAAAGGATTGATGAAAATTTCTACAGAAATAAAATTTTGATAAAATTTTCGATAGAAATAAAATTGTTATAAAATTTACTATAGAAATGATGTTGTGACAAAGTTTTCTATAGAAATAAAATGTTGACAAAATTTTCGATAGAAATAAAATTTTTATAAAATTTACTATAGAACTAATGTTGTGACAAAATTTTCTATAGAAATAAAATTTTGATGAAAATTTCTACAGAAATAAAATTTTGACAAAATTTTCAAAATAAAATTTTGACAAATTTTTCTATAAAAGTAAAATGTTGACAAAATTCGCTATAAAAATAAAATGTTGACAAAATTTTCTATACAAATAAAATGTTTACAAAATTTTCTATAGAAATAAAATTTTGAAAAAATTTTCGATAGAAATAAAATGTTGACATAATTTTCTATAGAAATAAAATTTTGATGAAAATTTCTACAGAAATAAAATTTTGACAAAATTTTCTATAGAAATAACATTTTGACAAAATTTTCTATAGAAATAAAATTTTGACAAAATTTTCTATAGAAATAAAAATTTGAGAAAATTTTCTATAAAAGTTAAATGTTGACAAAATTCTCTATAAAAATAAAATGTTGACAAAATTTTCTATACAAATAAAATGTTTACAAAATTTTCTATAGAAATAAAATTTTGACATGATTTTCTATAGAAATAAAGGTTTGATGAAAATTTCTACAGAAATAAAATTTTGACAAAATTTTCGATAGAAATAAAATTTTTATAAAATTTACTATAGAAATAATGTTGTGACAAAATTTTCTATAGAAATACAATTTTGGCAAAATTTACTATAAAAGTAAAATGTAGACAAAATTCGCTATAAAAATAAAATGTTGACAACATTTTCTATACAAAAAAAATGTTTACAACATTTTCTATAGAAATAAAATTTTGACAAAATTTTCTATAGAAATAAAATGTTGACATAATTTTCTATAGAAATAAAATTTTGATGAAAATTTCTACAGAAATAAAATTTTGACAAAATTTTCTATAGAAATAACAGTTTGATAAAATTTTCTATAGAAATAAAATTTTGACAAAATTTTCTATAGAAATAACAGTTTGATGAAAATTTCTACAGAAATAAAATTTTAACAAAATTTTCGATAGAAATAAAATTTTTTATAAAATTTACTATAGAAATAAAATTTTGACATAATTTTCTATAGAAATAAAATTTTGATGAAAATTTCTACAGAAATAAAATTTTGATGAAAATTTCTATAGAAATAAAATTTTGACAAAATTTTCTATTGAAATAAAATTTTGACATATTTTTCTATAGAAATAAAAATTTGAGAAAATTTTCTATAACAGTAAAATGTAGACAAAATTCTCTATAAAAATAAAATTTTGACAACATTTTCTATAGAAATAAAATTTTGACTTAATTTTCTATGGAAATAAAATTTTGATGAAAATTTCTATAGAAATAAAATTTTGACAAAATTTTCTATAGAAATAAAATTTTGACAAAATTTTCTGTAAAAGTAAAGTATTGAAAAAATTCTCTATAAAAAAAAAAATGTTGTCAACATTTTCTATACAAATAAAATTTTGACAAAATTTTCTATAGAAATAAAATGTTGACATAATTTTCTATATAAATAAAATTTTGATGAACATTTCTACAGAAATAACATTTTGACAAAAATTTCTACAGAAATAAAATTTTGACAAAATTTTCTATAGAAGCATAATTGTGGACAAATTTAACTATTAAATGATATTAATTTAATTTGGAAAGGTGATCCGCTGGTGCGAATTTTGGTACAATTTTGGAAAAATGTTGGTCCAAAATAAAAATTCATTGTGGCAACGCTGCTACCAACTACAGTCCATTGTGATTGAAAATAAATGCGGCATCAATAATGTTTTTGCTTCCTCAATTTTGTTTGCGTGTATTTACTGTTTCTTCTTTAAATACAAAATCCTTTATAATCTAAATCTTTTATAATCTAACTTTTAAGAATATTTTATTTTTTAATGTCATTTGTGTATTTTATTAAAATAGAAATAGTTTATGAAACAAAGATTAAATGGCCTATATTGCCGTTCCTATCATGACTGTATAGGAATATTTCAGCCTCATTTGAAAAAAATAAATACATGACTATGTAAGGAAAAACGAAGAAACAAAACCAAAAAACTATTCTTTATAGAACTCGAACAATTGAAATAGATGGAAATATCTTCTTATCATCATTGTTGTTTCATATTGTATAATTGAATTGTTATACATTTACAGCTAGACATAATCACACATACGTTAATGTAGACATTGTATATAGAAATCGTATGTACAGCAGAGAAACAAATTCAACCTATCCGACCAAGCAAGATAAGGCGTAAGTTATAGTCATTATAGTTCATCTACGCTAAGTTTATGATCAAAAAAAAAAAAAATGCGAAAAAAATTAGCCGTTAGAAGTATTCAGATGTACAAAAAATAACAAAGAATTCAATACTAATATTCACGACAGATTTGGTACAACTCGTATGTATCTTCATAACTGACAATTATAAGGGTAGAACAATTTACTTCAGTTTATAGGAATTTTGAAATTGAAGTCTATGGAACTTCAAATGTTCAAATTTATTTTACTTATTATTTATAAAATAAGAATTAAGTAAACTTGGTAAGTAAAAATAATAGCGATTAATAGTTAAGAAATAGTTAAATTTATTTTATTTAAATATAATTTATTTGAAATTGCCTCTATAATAATTTAAATACACTTAATATAATTAAATTAGTATAAATTAAATTGTTTATAAATTAAACAAAAAAAAAAAATAAAATAAAATTCAGTTAAATTGTAAAATTTATTAAATTCAATTCAATTGAATTCCTTTTAGATAACGTTTGCTTAAACCGAAAAATAAATATAAAATAAATATGTTCGTATATAACATTTAATTCCCATGTGTGCCAGTTTATTTATGTTCAAATAAATATTTGACGAATTTGATTTACTTAAAACTTTGTTTGTATTGATTCATGAATCGTTTCACCCTAATATATAATCACAATACTAATGTGATGGAGTTTACGCATATTATAAAACTAATATTTACTTTTGCCAAGAATTTTACAAGTTTTGTTTTTGTACATATTTTGCTTGTCATTCTTTCTCTCAATCAAACAAATGAAATTAGTTTATTAGGACAATAAGAAATTTATTAATACAATTTATGATAACACTCGACGTCAACTGGCTGAGAATAATTATGTACTAAGAAAAATATCCAATAAGTGTTAAACTTAATTTTCCAATAAGTGGAATAGGAATAGGTTGTTGACGGTAGTACACCTTAAGAAATGTTTTCTTTTCTGGCAAAAAAATTAGAGAAACTTTTGATGATAGCAAATAAAAATATTTTAATTGACAGCAACTAAAAAAGGGGAATTTTGCTTGTGCAAATTTACTTTCCATAGGAAATTATATTTCTATGAAAGTATTTTGTTTAGGGTAGGAACTAATTTGGGACTTTGTTATTGTGAAGTGTTATTGGTGATAAATTTTTGAAACTATTTACTCATTGGAAAAGAGCTTTGGAGATGCAATTTTCCTATCTTCAATAGTAAAACATTTGTAGAAATTCTGTTTTTATCTGGAATCTGGTTAAGTTCCAAATGGGGGAGCCACCGTGGTGCAATGGTTAGCATGCCCGCCTTGCATACACAAGGTCGTGGGTTCGATTACTGCTGCGACAGAACACCAAAAAGTTTTTCAACGGTGGATTATCCCACCTCAGTAATGCTGGTTACATTTCTGAGGGTTTCAAAGCTTCTCTAAGTGGTTTCACTGCAATGTGGAACGCCGTTCGGACTCGGCCGCACTCAGTTATAAGAGAGAAGTTCACCAATGTGGTATCACAATGGACTGAATAGTCTAAGTGAGCCTGATACGTCGGGCTGTCACCTAACCTAACCTAAGTTCCAAATGGACAATATTGATTTTATTGGAGCCCGTCTAGCCCGAAATGAAAATCTAAAATTTCTTCAGGTCCCTTAATATTATGAAAACAATTTATATGCAATGAAATTTGTACACTGAAAAAATATTGTCGTGAGGCCATAGATTTCATGTCCTTCAAATACGTAGTTTGCTTTGCATAGAAGACTCATTTTTCGGATATATTTTATTTTCCTTGTCCAAAAGTTGATAAACTTTTCAATGAAGTTGTTTTGTCCTTATAGTTAATTGAGTCGACTTAAAATTGGGTATCACAACATGAAAGAAAACATTTTTTGACTAAGGCCATGTTGGCTTTAATTATTCTGAAAAATTCTTGAAAATTAATGAAATCGTATTTTCGTATCTTGGCCACAAAGAAAAAAAGTGTTCAAAAATAAGAGATGGTTTTGTTTGTTTTAACTTGAGTTGTTTTCATCACATTTTAAATGGGCTGTGATAGTACCTGAAGAAAACAGCTGAAGAATTAATTTTAAGAAAATATGATAGAAGATATTTTATGACATAAATAGTCTTATGTTGTTTTGTCAAAAGTCCACAGAATTGGTCTTCCTGACTTAAAAATTTTGCCGAATTGCTACTCACATAAAATAATGTTTATTTATAGACAAAAATATTGTTTCCATTTTAAAATTTAATTGAATTAAAAAAAAAATAATTATTTAAACCTTTTACTATTATTTTATTCCTCTGGATTATCGGGCTCTAAACATTTTATTAATTCACTAAGTTTCTAATTCAAAACAAACACCAATCACAAAAAATATTTGTATCAATTAATTTTTGTTTAATTGTCATTGGTGTTTTATGCTATAATTTACATGCTTGATATTATCAAAAAATTTCTAATTACATTTTTTTGAATTGAATTTTAAAAATATTTAATTCAACATTTTATTGATTTACTAATTATACCCTCCACCATAGGATGGAGGTATATTAACTTTGTCATTCCGTTTGTAACACACCGAAATATTGATCTAAGACCCCATAAAGTATATATATTCTGGGTCGTGGTGAAATTCTGAGTCGATCTGAGCACGTCCGTCCGTCCGTCCGTCCGTCCGTCTGTTCAAATCATGCTAACTTCCGAACGAAACAAGCGATCGACTTGAAACTTGGCACAAGTAGTTGTTATTGATGTAGGTCGGATGGTATTGCAAATGGGCCATATCGGTCCACATTTACGTATAGCCCCCATATAAACGGACCCCCAAATTTGATTTGCGATTGCTCTAAGAGAAGAAAATTTCATCCGATCCGGCTGAAATTTGGTACATGGTGTTAGTATATGGTCTCTAACAACCATGGAAAAATTGGTCCACATCGGTCAATTATTATATATAGCCCCCATATAAACCGTTCCCCCGATTTGGCTTTCGGAGCCTCTAAGAGAAGCAAATTTCATCCGATCCGGCTGAAATTTGGTACATGGTGTTAGTATATTGTCTCTAATAACCATGCCAAAATTGGTCCATTTATATATAGCCCCCATTTAAGCCGATCCCCAGATTTGACCTCCGGAGCCTCTTAGAGGAGCAAAATTCATCCGATCCGGTTGAAATTTAGTACATGGTGTTAGTATATGGTCTCTAACAACCGTGCAAAAATTGGTCCACATCGGTCCATAATTATATATAGCCCCCATATAAACCGATCCCCAGATTTGACCTCCGGAGCCTCTTAGAGGAGCAAAAGTCATCCGATCCGATTGAAATTTGGTACGTGGTGTTAGTATATGGTCTCTAAAAACCATGCCAAAATTGGTCCATATCGGTCCATAATTATATATAGCCCCCGTATAAGCCGATCCCCAGATTTGACCTCCGGAGCCTCTTTGAGAAGCAACATTAATCCGATCCGGTTGAAATTTGGTACGTGGTGTTAGTATATGGTCTCTAACAACCATGCAATAATTGGTCCATATCGGTCCATAATTATATATAGCCCCCATATAAGCCGATCCCCAGATTTGTCCTCCGGAGCCTCTTGGAGGAGCAAAATTCGTCCGATCCGGTTGACATTTGGAACATGGTGTTAGAATGTGGTCTCCAACAAACACGAAAGAATTGCTCCATATATATATATATATATATATATATATATATATATATATATATATATATATATATATATATATATATATATATATATATATATATATATATATATATATATATATATATATATATATATATATATATATATATATATATATATATATATATATATATATATATATATATGGCCCCCATATAAACTGTTCGCCAGATTTGATCTCCGGAGCCTCTTGGAGGAGCAAAATTCATCCGATCCGGTTGAAATTTGCAACGTGGTGTAAGTATAAGACTGCTAATAACCATGCCAAAAATGGTCCATATCTGTGTATAGTTATATATAGCCGATCTTCAATCACACAAAAATTGGTCCATTTCGGTTCATAATCATGGTTGCCACTGCAGCCAAAAATAATCTACCTAAATTTTATTTTTATAGAAAACATTGTCAAAATGTTATTTCTACAGAAAATTTTGTCAAAATTTTATTTCTATAGAAAATTTTGTCAAAAATTTGTTTCTATAGAAAATTTTGTCAAAATTTTATTTCTATAGAAAATTTTGTCAAAATTTTATTTCTATAGAAAATTTTGTCAAAATTTTATTTCTATAGAAAATTTTGTCAAAATTTTATTTCTATAGAAAATTGTGTCAAAATTTTATTTCTATAGGAAATTTTGTCAAAATTTTATTTCTATAGAAAATTTTGTCAACATTTTATTTCTATAGAAAATTTTGTCAAAATTTTATTTCTATAGAAAATTTTGTCAAAATTTTATTTCTATAAAAAATTTTGTCAAAATTTTATTTCTATAGAAAATTTTGTCAAAATTTTATTTCTATAGAAAATTTTGTCAAAATTTTATTTCTATAGAAAATTTTTTCCAAATTTTATTTCTATAGAAAATGTTGTCAAAATTGTATTTCTATAGAAACTTTAAACTTAATTATATACGTATTTAATCGGTCTTTTTAGTTTAATATATACCACGTATGGACTATGTGGTATATATTACGGTGTTAGGAAATTTTAAGATACCGCAACCCAAGTAATTCGATTGTAGATGACAGTCTTCAGTAGAAGTTTCTACGCAATCCATGGTGGAGGGTACATAAGCATCGGCCTGGCCGAACTTACGGCCGTATATACTTGTTTTTTATTTCAAAATAAAAGTTAATTTAATCGATTCATTTTTCCATTGGATTTTTTTTGAATTGAATTTACGTGATTAAAAAAAAACCAATTAAAACTTAATTCGATCGATTTATTTTAAAACAGACAATTTTTTTTTGTTGAAACAGCCATGGTCGCTCAAATTTGGTCCCATATGATCTATCTTTGGCAATTAAATGTGTTAACTTTATTTTTATATTATTTAATAAAATTTATAATATTTAACAACAATAACCAATTCAAAGGTATAGACAATCTTGGTCCAATTTTAGCCATTCCGAACTTGTTCCATACATATAATTTTAATAGAATTGCAAATAATCTTTTTACATGAAAAGTTTTAATTCACCTAAAAATATTTTTTTTTTTAACACTTAACAACAAAATTTTTACTCACATTTATTGGTTTTTAATAGCCAACAAATATGGATGAAAAAATTCTTATGTTTATAACACTCTATCACATAATATTCTTTAATGCTTCTTTTAAAATTTTATAGAATTTTTTATTTTCATTTCAAATATTTTTGAAGCTGTACAAATTTCATTTTATTCACATTTTTAATGCATCACAAATTCTCTGGCACGTTTCTTGATATATAAACAAAAATTCACAACAAACATAGAAGGGGTTATAAAAGGATTTTTGTTCACAAATATTGACACAGCGATACAAAACACATACTCATATGAACTGGTTTATACACATACACAAACACAAAAATAATATAAATATATGAATTAGAATATAGCTCTTCTAATAGGCAACTTTTTATATTTGTTTAATATTTATTTTATTTTATATACTATGGAAATAAATTTCGTCTTATAACATATATTAACTATTATTATTTTTTGTTTGATTTTATATTAATTTTGTTTATTGTTATTACTATTATATATGTGTTGAAAGGCGGGTGTTTTTTTTTTTGTTATTGTTGTTCTTGTCCTCAATAATCGTTATATTAAAAATAGGTACGAGGGTGTGGGGGAAGGTTGTTAGCCGCTACAAAGAGCCCGCGATTTAAATGGCGCTTTAGACCGCCACGTTTTGTCGCGTGCTCGAAATCTGTTCCATTTCAACGTATCCTAAAATAACGACTAAATAATTCGCATGCTTTTCCAACTTAACTGACCGTCTGGATGATGATTAAACGTAAGCAGCAACGTTGACGGTAACGACGACGTCGACATCATAAACAATAGAGAAGAAAATACGACGACCATTAATACCGATAACGAACGATTGTTGTTTAGGCCGATAGTATAGAAATAACATAAAGTTGTCGCCGCAGTTATTGTTGTCTAAAGGGACTACACATGACATTAGAATAACCCATGTGATGGGGGAGAGCAATGGAGTGTAAATGATCCGGTGAATGAGGAGGAAGGGGGAGTAGAGGGTTGTTAATGGCAGGACTTTTGAAAATCAATCATTAAATTAAGATTAAATTCGCATATACACACACATATACACATACACTCCATATTATGCTATCACGTGAAATTCTAACGATATCACAAAAACAGTTTATCACAATCGCAATCGTCACCAACGATGCCAACATCTCTTAATATAAACATAAATATTCGCGCACACACACTCAGATACTTTCTCACCCAATAAATTTCTCATGAGAAAAATAGCATCGATTTTGAGAGAAATGTCTTTCACTTTTATTTTCGGGTAAACATGAATGACACACACACCACAGGCCAATGTACAAAGAGAACTGAAAGTCGAAGGATTTCAAAACAAGTGTCGAAGAGGTATATCCACAAGAGTATTTGAATGATACATGAATGAAGATATATGTTTGTGTGTATGTGTGAGCTAGTAAATGTTTTGTTATGAGAAAAAAGATAACTGGGATTACGAAGAAGAAGAAGATGCTTCTTGTTTTCCTTTTGTTGTTGTCATAGGAGTTAAGATTCGTAATTTCTCCATACAAATCTCAGAGACGTGTGAGTGTGGGTATTGTGTTAGTTGTTGCCTTAGCAAAATAAAAAAAAAAATAGAATGTATGAGTGTGTATTAAAGAAACGTCGCAGCTGTGTTGCACAGTGTTACGTCTTGGATTTAATTCTCTGTGATAAAAGAACATGTGAAACCAATAAACAAACAAGACAATGGACTGAATAGTCCAAGTGAGCCTAAAAGACCTAAACTGAAAAAAATAAATGAGATTTGTATCCTAATTTTTTTAATTGGATTTAGTCATATAATAATTTCTTTCTTTTTTATCATAATTTCTACTTGAATTCCAAACTGAATTGTGAAATCAAAGTTGTCGTTAACATGAATTTAATAGCACATGAAGAACAAAAAAACTAATAAATTGAAATTTGTTTCCTAGAATCATGTACGCAAACCTCAATTTTAAAACAGAGTTGTGTCTTAAAGATATCCGTTCAATTCGTTGCTTCTTTAAGGTGGGTATTAAGTTCGAGTTTAGCCGCTAAAATCGTAATTTTTTCACGGTTACTTTTCTTTAATAATCCATTTTAAGGAATACAAACTCTGTGAAAATTTGCTTTGGGATATTCCCCATCAAGTTATAATGAAATCTGCGACGAATATGTATAATTTTATGATATTTTTTACTCATTTAGTTTTCACTTTAGTGAAAATTAGCTGCTAAACTCGAACTTAATACTCACCTTTAGCTCGGAATCAATACCAAAACCATTAGTGTAAAAACAAAATCTTTGAAACCGGTTATGCTCTTTTTTTAATGTGGAAAGCCTCCAAAGTTGCTTAATTGCATCATAACAGTAGTGACCCTACGGGAAATTGGTGCAAATTGCCAGAGGCGGACCTGTCACAGAACTGGTACCGGTGATCCAGTTTGTCGCAGTTTTTAAATAGTGATACATAATTTAATGATTTCCATACTCGCTTGATATAAAAATCTTATTGGATCTACACATTTAGTGAAGCAGAATTACCAGAATAACCTATTGTTCAACATTTTTCAAAAGTTTTTAATTTCTGGTGCGTGTCGGATAACCAAACTGAAACAGATTTCTAAGAGTTTGTCCGAGACTGGTTCATGAGGACCTGTCTATGGAGTGCTACTACTAAAATGCCCCTAGGACGTGTCCTTAGCAACGAGTCCAAGGCGTGTGCTAAAGTGTAAATTTACCCCGTCAATAACAAACCCATGTTAAAGTGACCGGTCCCATCCATACGTCTTGACCAGAACTAGGACTGGTCCATGCACATCAGGGACTACTGGTCCTGTGGTTGATATGATCACCTTAACCTTAAGACGGGGAACATAGAATAGTCTTGGGGCAAAAATATTGTTTTCTAGCCAAAGACACCATGTGTCTATCTCGTGAATGTTGTTCAGGGTAGGCCCCTAAGCTTGGTTTCCACAATTGGTAAAATTCTACTAAAAATGGTAGATTTGTTATTGTTTTGAAGATTGGTAAAATTATTGATGTTTTGGTAGATATTGCAAAATATTCCTCTCCCACTAAGAGCTACTTAACAAATATTTATAGATGTACAATTTTGAGAAAATTTTCAATAGAAATAATTTTTGAAAATTCTCTATAGAAAAAAATTTGGAATAAAATTGCTATAGAAATAAAATTTTGAGAAAATATTCTATAGAAATAAAATTTTGAGAAAATATTCTATAGAAATAAAATTTTGAGAAAATAACATATTGGCTGATAAGTCCCCGGTCTAACAAAGAAACACACATTTTTTTATTTTGTCAAAATTCCTTTTTTTTATTCAACATAGTTCCCTTCCAGAGCGATACAACGATTATAACGTTGTTCCTTCCAATTTTTTGATACCATTTTGGTAGTACTCCTTCGGTTTTGCCTCAAAATAAGCCTCAGTTTCGGCAATCACCTCTTCATTGCAGCAAAATTTTTTCCCTGCGAGCAACCTTTTGAGGTCTGAGTATGAGAAAAAGTCGCTGGGGGCCAGATCTGGAGAATACGGTGGGTGGGTAAGCCCAATTCATGAATTTTTGCCATCGTTCTCAATGACTTGTGGCACGATGCGTTGTCTTAATGGAACAACACTTTTTTCTTCTTCATATGGGGCCGCGATTTCGACCTTCAAACGCTCCAATAACGCCATATAATAGTCACTGTTGATGGTTTTTCCCTTCTCAAGATAATCGATAAAAATTATTCCATGCGCATCCCAAAAAACAGAGGCCATTACTTTGCCAGCGGACTTTTGAGTCTTTCCACGCTTCGGAGACGGTTCACCGGTCGCTGTCCACTCAGCCGACTGTCGATTGGACTTAAGAGTGTAGTGATGGAGCTATGTTTCATCCATTGTCACATATCGACGGAAAAACTTGGGTGTATTACGAGTTAACAGCTGCAAACACCGCTCAGAATCATCAACACGTTGTTGGTTTTGGTCAAATGTGAGTTCGCGCGACACCCATTTTGCACAGAGCTTCCGCATATTCAAATATTGATGAATGATATGACCAACACGTTCCTTTGATATCTTTAAGGCCTCTGCTATCTCGATCAACTTCATTTTACGGTCATTCAAAATCATTTTGTGGATTTTTTTGATGTTTTCGTCGGTAACCACCTTTTTCGGGCGTCCACTGCGTTCACCGTCCTCCGTGCTCATTTCACCACGCTTGAATTTTGCATACCAATCAATTATTGTTGATTTCCCTGGGGCAGAGTCCGGAAACTCATTATCAAGCCAAGTTTTTGCTTCCACCGTATTTTTTCCCTTCAGAAAATAGTATTTTATCAAAACACGAAATTCCTTTTTTCCATTTTTTTCACAATAACAAAAGTTGCTTCACAAAAGACGCTCTATCTCACAAACTAATTGACTTACAGACGTCAAATTTTGACACGAATCATTTGAAGGTTTGTACTATATAAAAATAATATGCATTTAAGATTAGCGACGCCATCTATGTGTCAGACCGGGGACTTATCAGCCAACCTGTTATTCTATGAAAATGAAATTTTAACAAAATTTTCTATAGAAATAAAATTTTGACAAAAATTTCTATAGAAATAAATTTTGACAAATTTGTGTATAGAAATAAAATTTTGGGAACATTTTCCATAAAAATAAAATTTTAACATCATTTCTATAGAAATTAAATATTTGCTATAGAAAAAAATATAGAAATTAAATAAAATTTTGACAAAATTTTCTATAGAAATAAAATGTTGATAAAATTTTCTGTAGAAATACAATTTTGATAAAATTTTCTATAGAAATAAATTTTTGACAAAATTGAGATATAAAAAATTCGCAAAATAAGATTTTTTGGTAAAAGCATTTCCAAATTTTGGTAGATTGTTTTTGGGCACCGTGCCCCTGAGTCGTTCTAGCCATGTCCTGTTTGTCTGTGAACTCATTTTTTAATAAAAATTTAGGTTTTTAGTTGAATCGACTTTAAAATTGGCACAATTATGTATTTTGGGTCAGAATAGGACATTATTGAATTTTGGAAGAAATCGGTTCAGATTTAGATATAGCTCCCACATATATATTTCGCCCGATTTACACTCATATGACCACATATGCCAAAGTTTTACTCTTATGCCAAAGTTTTACTCTTTACAATTTACGTGAATTTTTGCCCAGGAAGTAGAATTTGAGATAGTACACCGAAAAAAAAGTTTACTATTGTTTACGAAAAATTAACTAACCCATAGTAAGAATGACCATGATTTGGCGCCAAAGATTTTTTTCATCTAGATAAGTTCATGATTTTCTTATAAATAAGTTTATGTATTGCATCGTATTTTAGTTCATTCTTACTAATCTGTGGGAAGAATGTACTTACACTCATTCAAAATATTCCTGCTATCCGGAAAAATGAACAAGTTTTTGGGAATCCTATATTTAGATATTGGTTTCAAATAAACTGTTTATCAGTATAATTTTCAAAGAAGTAAATAAATTGAGGAATTAAAGGTACAACAAGCCTGTATACAACTAAGAAATTTTTCGTACAATATAAGACAATTTTTCATAACTACCAGTATTTTATTTCAAAAAATTATTATAATATTACATAAAACTATGGCTTATGATATACAATAAAAGAAATGTTTTTATTCGTACGCTGTATGCTGTTACTTCTCGGTATTTAGTAATTGCTTCTTCAAAAGAGTAATATTCTATGTTAGTAGAATGAAACTAATTAATATCAATTTCCATTTTCTATCCATATGAAAGATATATGCCATAAGTTGCTATTTTCATTTCATTTTTTTCCAATTTCACCGATTTCGCTAGTTTTTGTTGTGTGGATTTGCGTCATAAGCCTCTGAAGTTAAAAAGGTATATAAAATATAAAAATATTATCAAATTCTATGGTATTTTGATCTTTAACTTACAAGAGAATTTTCTTAGAGCAAATAGGGATATCAGCTTAGTTAGCATTAAACAGTAAGAAGATTCCAAAAAATACCATTAGATTTGCTGTCATCCTGCAAATGAAAATTATTTTTAATAAATAGAAATTTTGGCTTTATTACAAATGGACGAAAAACTTACCACATTGAAAAAAATCATCCAATTACTACATTAGTGGAATCATATCCATGCACAAATGGGACATTTTTGAAATCCTTCTCAGAATATAAATGAAATAAAAATATTATAAAATTAGATATAATTTCCACTTGTCAATATAGCATTTAGTATTTATGGTGGATATTAAGTTCGAGTTTAGTGGCTAAAATCCCAATTTTTCATGATTAGTTTTCTTTAGAAATACATGGGAACAATTGTAATTTACATAAATTGGCCGCTATGTGGCTTCAAATTACATAATGAAAATAAATAAAAAAAAAAAAAAAAATTGAACCGTTTTTGTGTTCATTTATTTATATCAAATTTTTAGTAATTTGAGGTCGCTGAATCCAAATTTACACTTGTTTTTTTAAGAGCTCGACTTTTTGAGATATACGGTTATGTTCAAAATTAAGGCACTTCCGCTATATATATTGGAATAACTTGAAAACAATTCATCATATTAAATTAAAAAAACAGCGTTCTACATAAGCTTAAAAACGATTTTCTGTTCTTAATCGTGTAATCCATTTAAATAATATAAACTTAATAAAAAACTTGTTTCGAGCTATTCTCCATCAAGTTATATTTAAATTTGCATCGAAGGCGTATAATTTTATACTTTTCTTACTGATTTATTTCTGATTTTAGCACCTAAACTCGAACTTAGTACACACCTTAAGGACTCGCTATAACATAAAAATATAGACTCAAAAAATTGTACTGTGATCCAGATGTAGAGTAAATATAGATCATTTTATTACCACTCATTATGAATATTTTTATGTAAACCAATTTAAAACCGCACTAATTTTAAATTATTAATAGAAATATACAGTTTCTTAATATGTGATTTATTTTAGAGTTATTTATTTTTTATCAATATAAAGTGTTTTTGTTTTCTCTAACATCACACCATTCACTTATCAGTTTCTAAAATGTTACGAAATAAATGTATTTTTATTAATAAACACAAATACCGCACGCAAGCGCACCACGTGTGCGCTTCATAAATGCATCAACAGAACTGAATGCACCAATAAAACTCAAAGACACAAATAGTCATAAAGGACACATATGTAAAGAAAAACAACTCCACACACACATGATCCCTTTCTGATCTCGCTATTGCAACAAAACAACTATCACCACAAAAGATACCAACAACACACATTCCATAACATCATCGCAATAACAAACACAAACAAAAAAAAAAAAAGATGATGCAATAATTTCATAATTTCTTCTCACTTCAATTTCCAGTATCACGTTTATTGATTAGTTGGTATTCTATCTATAGGATAAGGTAAAATATATTCAAAATTTACGAGGAATCCATAAAAAATTATATACACCCGTCAAGGATTAAATCAACTACTTTTTATTCTACTTTATCTAAAATTTTCAATGTGAGGAAATATACTCCAACTTATAGTAAAAACCGAAATAAGCTGTAGGAAGCCGCCATACGAATCGGTACTGTGGTTAAGTTAATTTTAACTACAAAAATTTTTTTCCATACAAAAATTTTTCTTAGTAAATTGTCCACATTTCGTAGTAAGATTTTTATATTGCCTATGTCTTTTTATAATACAATCAACGATGCATTAACTATTGTATTGGAAATTTATTTAAGGAAAAATCCGTCCCATTTCGTAGTTAGTGAACTAAAAAACATTTACTGAAGTTTTATAAGTTTTCCTTTAGCTAAGTTAATTTTCGCAGTGGTTACGAAAAATGAACTATATTACAGTAAATTTTTTGAACTATGTGGAAGTTAAACTGGTCCTAAAATTAACAAGACACCTTTTTTTCTGTGTATCGAAAATTTGGATTTACAAAATGATTCATGGTACAATATATTCGCACTGTTTGACTTTAGACTTTCCTTACTTGTTCTATATTATAGCACTTTGTTGCAGGAAAAAATCCCTTATCATTGCTATGCTAATAAAATTGAGGGAATGTTGATTGAAATACGAATTAATCTCGAGATCAATGAACCATTTTTGACTTTACTTTCCAATTACAATAAAAATTTTTTTTCGCATCACTGTGCAACGTTGTAATCGTAATTTTCACTTCGCCTTATAGTCTAACGTACGAAAAGAATAGTAGCAGCGACAGCAATCAACCACACCAGAGAAACCGAAGAGCAGAAGCAAACCGACAGTGTAAATCTTATCAGTGTAACCAACCAATCAACCGACAATGGAAACGACAGTAACGACACCACAGCATCCGTATCATCGACACTATCGCGACCACATCTCTCAAACATTGGGTACATATAATTTCACACATACAGGAGAGAACAAAGGTACCATGCGGTATTAGTCCACTTTTTCGGTGGGCCTTTTCGTTTTAAGAAAATGTAGAGGTTATAAAATTTCTAATAGGATGACCAAGGGTCAATGTATTTCACTACATTGTTCGTATACATTTTGCTGCAATTACGAAAACGTTCTCCATTCGTCAACTCAATTTCATTGAGGCCTTGTTACCGTCACCCCTGCACGTTTCTTTGTACTCTTGGTGAAGACGACGATGGTGTTGTTGTTTTTGTCAATACTTGTATGTGTGAATGTTTAAACATTGGGAGTAAAATATTTGCCTATCGGTTTGACATTCGTAAGTAGTGATCGTCGTTTTGTGTCTTTATTGCTGTAATCTCTGTAGATGTGTCAATAATAGATTTTTTCTCCCCGTCCTCCAGAGAACACAGTAGACAAAGCAATAAGGATTGTATTGATTTAACGTGCTCTTTGAATATTCCCATGTGTTAATGTCTATACAAATACATACATAAAATATTCGACTCTAGTACTTGAGATAACCGTTTATCGCTGTAATCAGTTTTAATCGCTAAATGAGTGTAAGCCAATCCAGCCACATGTGAATGTGAATACCAAGAATCAATATTGACTAATGAACGTAGCGCAAATGTCTGTGATTACATTTAAAACAGATTCTCATCTGCGATAAGATCAGGTAAATTGGATCAGGTTAGGTAAATTCCATTATCCGAGGCAAAACTGAAACTGATGATAAAAATTGCATAATGCATTGTAAACATGTTTTTTTTTCTTTGACAATTTACACATAGAAATAACATTTCACAAAAAATGAGCCAACGTCATTCTCTCATAGCCTCAACCACGGTTGCCACACGTGCCAAAAATACTCTACCAAAATTTTAAGAACATTTTACCAAAAATCTACCAAATAAAAATCCTATTTTGAAGATTTTGATCAACATTTTGTAGTTAGTATAAAAAAATGTTTTTTCTACCAAAGAAATGTTTTATTATTTTATTTTAGTTATTTCAGTTACTACTTGTACCAAAAGGGAGAACTTACTCACAATGGACTTTGATAGTAGGGCCTAACACAAAAATTAAAAGTTTTAAAACTATTGAATTTATAGAAAATTTTGTCCAATTTCATTTCTATAGAAAAGTTTGACAAAATTTCATTTATATCGAAAATTTTATCAAAATTGTATTTCTATAGAAAATTTTATCAAAATTGTATTTCTATAGAAAATTTTATCAAAATTGTATTTCTATAGAGAATTTTAGCAAAATTTTATTTCTATTGAAAATTTTATCAAAATGTTATTTCTATAAAAGAATTTGTCGAAATTTAATTTCTGTAGGAAATTTTGTTAAAATTTCTAAAGGAAATTTTCTCAAAATTTTATTTCTATAGAAAAAATTGTCAAAATTTCATTTCTATAAAAGAATTTGTTGAAATTTAATTTCTGTAGGAAATTTTGTCAAATTTTTTTTTCTATAGGAAATTTTGGTGGTATAGAAAATTGTGTCAACATTTTATTTCTATAGACAATTTTGTCAAAATTTCATTTCTATAAAAAAAATTGTCAAAATTTCATTTCTATAAAATAATTTGTCGAAATTTAATTTCTGTAGGAAATTTTGTCAAAATTTCAAAATGAAAATTTCTAAAGGAAATTTTCTCAAAATTTTATTTCTATAGAAATTTTTGTCAAAATTTTATTTCTATTGAAAAAATTGTCAAAATTTCATTTCTATAAAGGAATTTGTCGAAATTTAATTTCTGTAGGAAATTTTGCCAAAATTTCAAAATGAAAATTTCTAAAGGAAATTTTCTCAAAATTTTATTTCTATAGAAATTTTTGTCAAAATTTTATTTCTATAGAAAAAATTGTCAAAATTTCATTTCTATAAAAGAATTTGTCGAAATTTAATTTCTGTAGCAAATTTTGTCAAAATTTAAGCAGGAAAATTTCTAAAGGACATTTTCTCAAAATTTTATTTCTATAGGAAATTTTCTCAAAATTTTATTTCTATGTGAAATTTTCTCAAAATTTTATTTCTATAGGAAATTTTGTCAAAATTTCATTTCTATAGAAAAAAATGTCAAAATTTCATTTCTATAAAAAAAAATTATAAAATAATTTGTCGAAATTTAATTTCTGTAGGAAATTTTGTCAAAATTTCAAAATGAAAATTTCTAAAGGAAATTTTCTCAAAATTTTATTTCTATAGAAATTTTTGTCAAAATTTTATTTCTATTGAAAAAATTGTCAAAATTTCATTTCTATAAAATAATTTGTCGAAATTTAATTTCTGTAGGAAATTTTGTCAAAATTTCAAAATGAAAATTTCTAAAGGAAATTTTCTCAAAATTTTATATCTATAGAAATTTTTGTGAAAATTTTATTTCTATTGAAAAAATTGTCAAAATTTCATTTCTATAAAGGAATTTGTCGAAATTTAATTTCTGTAGGAAATTTTGCCAAAATTTCAAAATGAAAATTTCTAAAGGAAATTTTCTCAAAATTTTATTTCTATAGAAATTTTTGTCAAAATTTTATTTCTATTGAAAAAATTGTCAAAATTTCATTTCTATAAAATAATTTGTCGAAATTTAATTTCTGTAGCAAATTTTGTCAAAATTTCAACAGGAAAATTTCTAAAGGACATTTTCTCAAAATTTTATTTCTATAGGAAATTTTCTCAAAATTTTATTTCTATAGGAAATTTTGTCAAAATTTCATTTCTATAGAAAAAAATGTCAAAATTTCATTGCTATAAAAAAAATTGTCAAAATTTCATTTCTATAAAATAATTTGTCGAAATTTAATTTCTGTAAGAAATTTTGTCAAAATTTCAAAATTTTATTTCTATAGAAATTTTTGTCAAAATTTTATTTCTATTGAAAAAGTTGTCAAAATTTCATTTCTATAAAGAAATTTGTCGAAATTTAATTTTGTAGGACATTTTGTCAAAATTTTATTTCTATCGGAAATTTTGTCAAAATTTTATTTCTGTAGAAAATTTTGTCAAAATTTTAGTTGTATAGAAAATTTTGTCAACATTTTATTTCTATAGACAATTTTGTCAAAATTTCATTTCTATAAAAAAAATTGTCAAAATTTCATTTCTATAAAAGAATTTGTCGAAATTTAATTTCTGTAGGAAATTTTGTCAAAATTTCAAAAGGAAAATTTCTAAAGGAAATTTTCTCAAAATTTTATTTCTATAGGAAATTTTCTCGAAATTTCATTTCTATAAAAAATTTTGTAAACATTTTATTTCTATAGACACTTTTGTCAAAATTTCATTTCTGTATAAAAATTGTCAAAATTTCATTTCTATAAAAGAATTTGTCGAAATTTAATTTCTGTAGGAAATTTTGTCAAAATTTCAAAAGGAAAATTTCTATAGGACATTTTCTCAAAATTTTATTTCTATAGGAAATTTTTTCAAAATTTTATTTCTATAGGAAATTTTGTAAAATTTTGTCAAAATGTTTCAAAATTTTGTAAAATTTTGTCAAAATGTTATTTCTATAGGAAATTTTGTCAACATTTTAGTTGTATAGAAAATTTTGTCAACATTTTATTTCTATAGACAATTTTGTCAAAATTTAATTTCTATAGAAAAAATTGTCAAAATTTCATTTATGTAATATAATTTGTCGCAATTTGATTTCTGTAGGAAATTTTGTCACAATTTTAAAAGGAAATTTTCTAAAGGAAATTTTCTCAAAATTTTATTTCTATAGGAAATTTTTTCAAATTTTTATTTCTATAGGAAATCTTCTCAAAATTTTATTTCTATAAAAGAATTTGTCGAAATTTAATTTTGTAGGACATTTTGTCAAAATTTTATTTCTATCGGAAATTTTGTCAAAATTTTATTTCTGTAGAAAATTTTGTCAAAATTTTAGTTGTATAGAAAATTTTGTCAACATTTTATTTCTATAGACAATTTTGTCAAAATTTCATTTCTATAAAAAAAATTGTCAAAATTTCATTTCTATAAAAGAATTTGTCGAAATTTAATTTCTGTAGGAAATTTTGTCAAAATTTCAAAAGGAAAATTTCTAAAGGAAATTTTCTCAAAATTTTATTTCTATAGGAAATTTTCTCGAAATTTCATTTCTATAAAAAATTTTGTAAACATTTTATTTCTATAGACACTTTTGTCAAAATTTCATTTCTGTATAAAAATTGTCAAAATTTCATTTCTATAAAAGAATTTGTCGAAATTTAATTTCTGTAGGAAATTTTGTCAAAATTTCAAAAGGAAAATTTCTATAGGACATTTTCTCAAAATTTTATTTCTATAGGAAATTTTTTCAAAATTTTATTTCTATAGGAAATTTTGTAAAATTTTGTCAAAATGTTTCAAAATTTTGTAAAATTTTGTCAAAATGTTATTTCTATAGGAAATTTTGTCAACATTTTAGTTGTATAGAAAATTTTGTCAACATTTTATTTCTATAGACAATTTTGTCAAAATTTAATTTCTATAGAAAAAATTGTCAAAATTTCATTTATGTAATATAATTTGTCGCAATTTGATTTCTGTAGGAAATTTTGTCACAATTTTAAAAGGAAATTTTCTAAAGGAAATTTTCTCAAAATTTTATTTCTATAGGAAATTTTTTCAAATTTTTATTTCTATAGGAAATCTTCTCAAAATTTTATTTCTATAAAAGAATTTGTCGAAATTTAATTTCTGTAGGAAATTTTGTCAAAATTTTATTTCTATAGGAAATTTTGTCAAAATTTTATTTCTATAGGAAATTTTCTCAAAATTTTATTTCTATAGGAAATTTTTTCAAAATTTTATTTCTATAGGAAATCTTCTCAAAATTTTATTTCTATAAAAGAATTTGTCGAAATTTAATTTCTGTCGGAAATTTTGTCAAAATTTTATTTCTATAGAAAATTTTATCACATTTTTTGTAAAATTTTCTCAATATTTTATTTCTATAGGAAATTTTGTCAAAATTTTAGTTGTATAGAAAATTTTGTCAACAATATATTTCTATAAACAATTTTGTCAACATTTCATTTCTATAGAAAAAATTGTCAAAATTTCATTTCTATAAAAAAATTTGTCGCAATTTAATTTCTACAGGAAATTTTGTCAAAATTTCAAAAGGAAAATTTCTAAAGGAAATTTACTCAAAATTTCATTTCTAAAGGAAATTTTCTCAAAATGTTATTTCTATAGAAAATTTTGTCAACATTTTATTTCTATAGATAATTTGGTCAAGATTTAATTTCTATATAAAAATTGTCAAAATTTCATTTCTATAAAAGAATTTGTCGAAATTTAATTTCTGTAGGAAATTTTGTCAACATTTCAAAAGGAAAATTTCTATAGGATTTTTTTTTCAAAATTTTATTTCTATAGGAAATTTTTTCAAAATTTTATTTCTATAGGAAATCTTCTCCAAATTTTATTTCTATTATTTTTTTTGAAATTATATTTCTATAGAAAATTTTTTCAAAATTTTTACTTGTATAGAAAATTTTGTCAAAATTTTATTTCTGTAGAAAATTTTCTCAAAATATTAAATTCTATAGAAAATTTTGTCAAAATTTTTAACACAGATCTACAATTATGCAGCCCGATCTTTAGGTATTACAACAGACCCATAAGGCGGTGGATGGTATAAAAGCTGCGAGCTAGTGAATTTTTGCGCACTTCATACTAGTTTTGATTGAATTCTTATTTCGGATTGTAATTTCATTTGCTATTCGTGAATTTTCTATCTCTAAATATTACACGTGGAATACTTTTTATTCGGCTTACATTCCATTAATACACTTTCACTTTTATTTACGTCACAGTCCATTCGTATGGACTGTATGTAGATGTGGAAGCTTTGTTCCCATCTTCACGTGTTAAATTAGACATTTTGTAACTGAGAATAAATCTTCAGTTCATAAATTCAGTTCAGTTCATTTCATTTCAGATTGAAATTTGAATTGAACAACAATAGACTAATTCTCCGAACAAAGGAATAATTTTGTTTGTGCAAAAAAAAAATAACAAACAAAAAAAATGTTTTATATAAATAAAAGTTCTAACGAATCATATTTTCAGCTACTCCAGCTCCCCTTGACAAAAATTCTTCACAAAATGATGACTGCTTTTAATAAAATCTAAATAAAATGACACAAATTCTTGCTTGAGAAAATACTGAGAACACGATGCTTGGACAAATATTAATATGACGAGGTTATTGGACCACGATCAAATATTAAACAAAAAATGTGGGAGATGATGATTATTGCATTTTTTTTGCAGAGATTGATTGTGAAGGATGTATTGGTTTTTAAATTCAATAAATTGATATTCTTTAGGGATCTAAGAAATCTGTAGCTACGTCAGTTTTATATGAAACACTTACCAGTTTATTATTGTCTGTTAATTATCTGAAAATATAGAAAAGTAAAATTTCGTGTTAATTAAATAAATACATATATATGCAGCAGTAAGTTCGGCCGGGCCGAATCTTAATCTTAAAATACAAGCTTTGGGACGAAGAGTTCGAAACGGTTAGCGACGAAAAGAAATAATGACCATGACAAATATTGGCGAGATTCTCGGTACCCTCGTCAAACTTGCTATAAACGCACCAACGGTGGTGGATCTCTTATGGTATGGACAGCTTTAGGAGCACGAGGGAAATCTAAAATATGTTTTGTCCCCACTAAAATGAACGCAGAGATATATGTCGATTTATTGGAGAACAATTTAATAGATTTTGCAGATGAGTTATATGGTGAAGTTTGGACTTTCCAACAAGATCCCATCCATGTTGCATGCCTCATAAAAAACTTTTTTAAGTCTCGTGATATGATTTTACTGGACTGGTCAGCGCTAAGTCCCGATCTAAATCCTATAGAAGATCTCTGGGGCATATTATCCGCTAAGGTATTTTCGAAGTCCAAGCAATATACAACACCCAAAGAACTGAAGTCTGCAATTACGGCAGAATGGGAAAAAATCGATATGACAACTCTGAAAAACTTGGTATGTTCTATGCCTCACCGATTACAGCAAGTTCTAATAAACAAGTGCAATACTATATCGTATTAGTTAATCAAACTATTATAATTTCATTTTGATATATAGCTAAAATTTTACACATATAAATATTTTCTATGACTAAACATTTAAGTATGTATTTTCTGTCAAAGCAAACGTTATGTAAAGATTTAGTTTATGTATTTTAGAAACGTAAAAAATAAGAAAAAAATGTCTTCAATAAAAGTTCTTTATAAATTTAGAACATAATTTTTTTACGGGTGTAAGTTTAGATTTTCTACTATTCCTCTTTCCCAATCAGATATCGTAAAATTAGATTTTCCTCTATTTTTTACGGGTACATCACATGACCCAATCGAACGTCGGCGTTTGTAAATCTCATGTAAACTTGATTATTTTAGTTTTTTTTTGTTTAGTTTTAGAGTAGGTCCCCCTCCCCGACCAAATATCGAAAAATGATGTAGAGTATCTTTGTGTAAAGATCACCCCAACCTTCCCTGAAAATTTTAAGCAAATCACAAGGCCAACTTTCAAAACTAAAGGCGCCTTTTCCCAACCAAATATCACAATCTCAGGTATCCTATATTAATTTCAAATTGGGAAAGTTTTATTGTTTCACGGTATGCCCTTTTATTCTTCCCCGAACAAATATTAAACAATCAGGTATCCCATATAAATTTGATAACCTCCTCCAGGTTATCCGTAAATTTCGTCATGTCAAATCCAGCAAAGGTAAGGTTAGGTTAGGTTAGGTGGCAGCCCGATGTATCAGGTTCACTTAGACTATTCAGTCCATTGTGATACCACATTGATGAACTTCTCTCTTATCACTGAGTGGTGCCCGATTACATGTTAAGCTCAATGACAAGGGACCTCCTTTTTATGGCCGAGTCCGAAGGGCATTCCACATTGCAGTGAAACCACTTAGAGAAGCTTTGAAACCCTCAGAAATGTTACCAGCATTACTGATGTGGGATAATCCATCGCTGAAAAACTTTTTGGTGTTCGGTCGTAGCAGGAATCGAAGCCACAAGGCGGGCATGCTAACCATTGCACCACGGTGGCTATCAAAAAGTTCCAGCAAAAATAGCTCTCGTACGAAGCTTTTCCAAGCAAATGATACACTGTTTTTTCCGAAAAATTGGAAATGACGCAATTATACCACTAGAACAACGCAGAAAAGTCTATTCTGAGTGATACACAACGATTTGTTTGCCAGTTGACTTCCAAGCAATCAGGAAAACCAACCGCCGAAGAAGGATCACTCATCACCTCAACAATGCGAGCTCTCACGCATCGGATCAAACAACTGCATTTTTGAGCACTCTAAACATCGAATTGATGGGTCAGCCGCCGTATAGTCCTGCCTTGGGACCGAATGATTACTGTTTTAATCGCGTACGTACAAAATAAAATGAGAGGTAAAAGTATTTCGATACCTGAAGAAGCGGTTGAATTATTCAGAATGCAAAAGTGCTTCGGCAATTGGTTCAAATGCAAAAATTTATAGATCTTAGTAGAAAATAAAGCGATTTTCGAAGACTACTATTTGTCTTTGTTTTCTAATCCCGAAAATTCGAATAATTTAAGATTTGTGTCCCAGTATCAAGTACACAAAACCTAAACCTAAAAATAACTTAAGCAAAAAACAAAATCTTTGAAATTGGAAAAGCTTTTTTTTAGTGTACGTAAAAACGCAAAACCAAAAAGAATAAAGTGAATGAGAAAATTTATGATTTTTTACTATTCTGATATAGGCTCGTACGATTTAAACAACACAACATAAAATTCCAATTTGATATGATTAAATAGAAAGCATGTTTTTTCGGCAGACTATGTCAACTTTATCTGATACGAAATTTAGTTAATTTCCATAGGAAACTTTGTACAAACCTATTAATAACTGTTAACCACTACAAAAAATGATTGCTAAAACCATGCCTCCAAATGTTTAATCATACCAGTTTGAAAATACCATTAAAGTATAATGATATAATGAGCTTTCTTAGTGGCTAGAATCCCAAATATTTATTCGAGAAGAAATAAGAATGAATATGCTGCTATCTAACACCCATGCTTCGAAAGCACTCACAGCACAGCACTTCAGATTTAATCACTGAGATAAGATTAATCCATTATAGTCGAAAGCAGAACTGGTAGCACAAGAAAGTATGGAGCAAGTGAAGGACACACCACCCGCCCCACTGCTGCTGTTGTTAACATCATCCACTTAAGATGTAGCCATTAATGCGATAAAAATGTACGATAAGAATTTTTTTTGTGATAGTTTCGCAGCTACAAACGATTAATTTCCTTCTGCGAAAGTTTCGCTTTTAGATTTTCTCACCGTCTTTGCGAGACAATGGGGACAAAGGTGTAGCGTTGAGGGGATTTTAGTGATTTTATTAATTTAATCCAATAAATATTGGTTTAATATTTGACATTTGTGAGAGTTTCAAAACTTCTCTAAGTGGTTTCACCGCAATGTGGAACGCCGTTCGGACTCAGCTATAAAAACGAGGTCCCTTGTCATTGAGCTCAACATGGAATCGGGCAGCACTCAGTGATAAGAGAAAAGTTCATCAATGTGGTATCACAACGGACTGAATAGTCTAAATGAGCCTGATACTTCGGGCTGCCACACCCTCAAAAAAATCGCTTCTTTAACATATGTTCCAAACATATTTTGCAGGAAGCACATATATTATTGCATACTGCCGAAACATTAATATTTTTGTTTTATGTGAACATATTATATGTTTGGAAGCACTTTGAGCGAAAAATATTATATGCTTGGAAGAATTTTTCCCAAACACGATTGTGCTCATTCCCTAACATACTCGTAATTTTCACTTCCACGAAATTTTTTAGTTATTGGCACCTTTTTCTGTAATACAAATAATGTTGAAGAAATTATTCACTTTTATAAATTTTTTAAATTTTACCTTTCGCCTGCACGGCGAATCGAACCGAGGACCATACAGTTTGTAAGCCAACACTCTATCCACTGGGCTACGTAGCTGTTATAGTCACCAGTAGATAATTATCGTTTTAAGTTACATTTATATAGCATAGTTTGCAGCGCCCACGAGCCCATGCAAACATAACATTATTTAACAGAAACATACATTTGTTTGCCGCGTGGAGCAGTGGTTAGCATGTCTGCCTTGCATGCAAAGGGTCGTGGGTTCAATCCCTGATCCGACCGAACTTTTTTTTTTGTTTCTTTTTTTTTTTTTAATTTACACGTTTATATTTATACTATATTAATTTTTTTTAAATGAAACTTCGAAATGTGTGTTATTAAAGATTTATAGTCAGTAACAGTGCTTGATATAAACGAAATTGACTGATTTTTGCTTAAAATATTTTTTTTATTGCAAAAATAACAATTTTTTAATAAAAACCTGTTTATGTACAAAACTTTAAAATTTGGAAGGAATTCAAAAACTAACAAAAGAACGTGGAGTCGAGTATAAACATACATACATAATTTTATAATATAAACATAAATTTATTTAGGAGTGAACAGTTTTTTACTAGCATTTAACACCATCGCTCTAAAATTCCTTTTATTTTTCTTTAATAATTCATTTTAAAGAAAATAAACTTTTTAAATTGTTTTAGCTGCAAAACTCGAACTTAATGCCCGCTTTTATATTTGATGGTGTCCGTCAACTCCTCGTGGACTACTTTTTAATAAAGAGGAACTAAAGTTTGTTTTTTTACATTTTACTGTGTAATTTTTCACTATTTCCTCCTTATTTCATTTTACTGTCCCAACTCTAAAAAGAGTATAATGCCCTTTCGTTATTTTTATGAAGACCCCTGATTTATTTTAACGAAAAATTGTGCCCATAATGCCAAAATGATAAACAAAACACATGTTCACACATGCATAAAATGCTGCTCTCAAGGCGAAAACATATGCAGTTTGTTTTTCAAATGTCTATTCTCTTTGTTCCGAATGTCTATTCTCTTTATTCAAATTAAATAATATTTAGACTTAAGCATATCAAATTTTTGGCCTGATCATAAAACAGTTTTCCGAAACAACATACAAGCGGTTTCACAGAAATTGTTGTCTTTTGATTCTTTCGCTGTGTTATGTTGATATCTTTCGTCAACTCTCCCGGTTTCCAACTCTATTTCTATCACAACATATATATGATTACTCGAAATTTGTAAATTTATATATGTTTGCATTCACACATATTATTTTTATGAAACATTCATGCCCCAAACATAATATATTCTAACATATTAACATAGATGTCCCAAACATTTAGTGTTAGTTTAGGAACATTACATGTTCGCACTTAAATATATTGTGGTTTAAAATCGTGCCCGAAACACATTTTGTTTATATCGGAACATATGAAAAACATATTTTTCTAACAGTGCACCTAACCTAATGCCGTAGTGTCCATGCCAACTATTTTACTGTGGAGAACATGTTCTACAAATCGCCCTGTGGCCTGCCATTTCTTCTCACTCTGCACCATTTTCCGGACTATATTTCTCGGAGAGATATTTTCAATTTCATCTTCTATCGCTGTCCGTCGTTCTGCCCACCGGCTACAGCTAAAGAATATATGTTCGGCTTCGTCCGCGACCTCTTCTTTTTCGTTTTCTGTGCTGCATTTCCCTATGCGATAGGTTAGGTTAGGTTAGGTGGCAGCCCGATGTATCACGCTCACTTAGACTATTCAGTCCATTGTGATAAATACCACATTGGTGAACTTCTCTCTTATCACTGAGTGCTGCCCGATTCCATGTTAAGCTCAATGACAAGCGACCTCCTTTTTATAGCCGAGTCCGAACGGCGTTCCACATTGCAGTGAAACCACTTAGAGAAGCTTTGAAACCCTCAGAAATGTCACCAGCATTACTGAGGTGGGATAATCCACCATTGAAAAACATTTTGGTGTTCGGTCGTAGCAGGAATCGAACCCACGACCTTGCGATGCACGTACTATCGAATGTATCCGTGACCAGAGAGCACCTGGGTCATGTAATACGTCACTTCCCCCTATCTTCTGTCTCGCATGTATGGCACTTATAAAGCGGTGTGTCCATCTGCCCTTTGTCTCGTTCCTGTCATCAATCATTGGTCTCTTTGTTGAATGTTCAGTATCAAGTCCATTGTGCCTTGTTGTTTAGCCTCAAATATATTTTGCCGCTTAATAGCTTGAAGGTCTATTGCGATCGTTCCTGTTAACACTAAAGCGGCTTCCCCCAAAACCGTGCGGTATGCTGAAGTCATTCTCAGTGCTGCCGTTATCTGTACTGAAAGCAGTTTTTTCGCAGTAGTCCGTCTGCATGGAATCGACGCCCAGATCTCGCATCCATAGAGGAGTATACTTTTAGTCATCTCTATGAGTATATTTCTTCTGCTTCGGAAGAGAGCCTCCTACATTTGCCATCAGCCTGCACAGTCGCGACTTTATCGTAGCAGGTTTCTTCGTTGCGTACTCTATATGCTTGGAGTACGTGAGTTTCGACTGCAGCCTTAATCCCAAGTACTTGAATAACTGCTTTGTTGGGATTGCCATGCCGTCTATGTGCATCTCTATTTCTAGAAGAAGATGTCGTGTTGTTAGTAGTAGCAGTTCGGTCTTTTGCATGGCTAATTGTGGGCCATACGTGTCTAGCTAGTCTTTCGCGTGTATCATGGTTTAGCAAAGATTCCGTTAAGTCTCTTTAGTATTTCTTGCCTTTATCACAGCGGCTATGTCATCAGCGTAGACAACAAAGTATGTATCATCTGACATGGGTATCTTCAGTATCTCGACGTATGTCGCATTCCAGAGATCTGGTCCAAGGATTGAGCCTTGTGAGCCACCTGAGGTTACCTCCATTATTCTTAGGCCCTGTATAGAGTCATATATCAAAACTCGGTCCTTGAGATAGTCTTTCAATATTCTCGTCAAGTATATCGGTATGGGAAATATCAACTCTAGAGTGTATTACTGTCCACCTTAGTCTATTGAAATCGTTCTTAATATCTAGTGTCGGCAGTAGACCTTTTAGATCTCGAAGCGTGACTATTCTGTTGTGTCGCCCGGATGGGCGATACTTCCTTAAGGGCTTGGGATCCACCGTGGTGAAATGGTTAGCATGCCCGCCTTGCATATACAAGGTCGTGGGGTTCGATTCCTGCTTCGAACGAACGCCAAAAAGTTTTGTCAGCGGTGGATTACCCCATTTTAGTAATGCTGGTGACATTTCTGAGTGTTTCAAAGCTTCTCTAAGTGGTTTCACTTTAATGTGGAACGCTGTTCGGACTCGGCTATAAAAATGAGGTCCTTTGTCATTGTGCTTAACATGGAATCGGGCAGCACTCAGTGATAAGAGAGAAGTTCACCAATGTGGTATCACAATGGACTGAATCGGGCTGCCACCTAACCTAACCTAAGGGTTCCAAGAGTCGATTTTCCAGGTGTAAATCGGTATTGTCTCGCCGACAGAACCCCAACCGTCCTGATAGCTTCGTCAAGTCTTTGCAGCTGTGTCCAGCATGTACAATAGTCTGTACGACTATGGCGACGTTTGGTCGCTTGGTTTCTCTTGGACTCGGAGAATATAGAAATGGTATTGACATGGAATCACGAATATGGACTATGAATGAACCTATCCTAACCAAAGGGCTCCAAGAGTCGATTTTCCAGGTGTAAATCCGTATTGTCTCGCCGACAGAACCCCAACCGTCCTGATAGCCTCGTCAAGTCTTGGTTTGATAAGCCGTTCGAATAGTTTTGCAGCTGTGTCCAGCATGTACAATACTCTGTACGAATATGGCGACGTTTGGTCGCTTAGTTTCCCTTGGACTCGGAGAATATAGAAATGGTATTGACATGGAATCACGAATATGGACTATGAATGAACCTATCCTAACCAAAGGGCTCCAAGAGTCGATTTTCCAGGTGTAAATCCGTATTGTCTCGCCGACAGAACCCCAACCGTCCTGATAGCCTCGTCAAGTCTTGGTTTGATAAGCCTTTCGAATAGTTTTGCAAGTCGTTCGAATAGTTTTGCGACGCTTGATCGCTTGGTTTCTCTGGACTCGGAGAATATAGAAATGGTATTGACATGGAATCACGAATATGGACTATGAATGAACCTAACCTAACCTAAGGGCTCCAAGATTCGATTTTCCAGGTGTAAATCGGTATTGTCTCGCCGACAGAACCCCAACCGTCCTGATAGCCTCGTCAAGTCTTGGTTTGATAAGCCGTTCGAATAGTTTTGCAGCTGTGTCCAGCATGTACAATACTATGTACGACTATGGCGACGTTTGGTCGCTTGGTTTCCCTTGGATTCGGAGAATATTGAAATGGTATCACAATGGACTGAATCGGGCTGCCACCTAACCTAACCTAAGGGTTCCAAGAGTCGATTTTCCAGGTGTAAATCGGTATTGTCTCGCCGACAGAACCCCAACCGTCCTGATAGCTTCGTCAAGTCTTTGCAGCTGTGTCCAGCATGTACAATAGTCTGTACGACTATGGCGACGTTTGGTCGCTTGGTTTCTCTTGGACTCGGAGAATATAGAAATGGTATTGACATGGAATCACGAATATGGACTATGAATGAACCTATCCTAACCAAAGGGCTCCAAGAGTCGATTTTCCAGGTGTAAATCCGTATTGTCTCGCCGACAGAACCCCAACCGTCCTGATAGCCTCGTCAAGTCTTGGTTTGATAAGCCGTTCGAATAGTTTTGCAGCTGTGTCCAGCATGTACAATACTCTGTACGAATATGGCGACTTTTGGTCGCTTAGTTTCCCTTGGACTCGGAGAATATAGAAATGGTATTGACATGGAATCACGAATATGGACTATGAATGAACCTATCCTAACCAAAGGGCTCCAAGAGTCGATTTTCCAGGTGTAAATCCGTATTGTCTCGCCGACAGAACCCCAACCGTCCTGATAGCCTCGTCAAGTCTTGGTTTGATAAGCCTTTCGAATAGTTTTGCAAGTCGTTCGAATAGTTTTACGACGCTTGATCGCTTGGTTTCTCTGGACTCGGAGAATATAGAAATGGTATTGACATGGAATCACGAATATGGACTATGAATGAACCTAACCTAACCTAAGGGCTCCAAGATTCGATTTTCCAGGTGTAAATCGGTATTGTCTCGCCGACAGAACCCCAACCGTCCTGATAGCCTCGTCAAGTCTTGGTTTGATAAGCCGTTCGAATAGTTTTGCAGCTGTGTCCAGCATGTACAATACTATGTACGACTATGGCGACGTTTGGTCGCTTGGTTTCCCTTGGATTCGGAGAATATTGAAATGGTATCACAATGGACTGAATCGGGCTGCCACCTAACCTAACCTAAGGGTTCCAAGAGTCGATTTTCCAGGTGTAAATCGGTATTGTCTCGCCGACAGAACCCCAACCGTCCTGATAGCTTCGTCAAGTCTTTGCAGCTGTGTCCAGCATGTACAATAGTCTGTACGACTATGGCGACGTTTGGTCGCTTGGTTTCTCTTGGACTCGGAGAATATAGAAATGGTATTGACATGGAATCACGAATATGGACTATGAATGAACCTATCCTAACCAAAGGGCTCCAAGAGTCGATTTTCCAGGTGTAAATCCGTATTGTCTCGCCGACAGAACCCCAACCGTCCTGATAGCCTCGTCAAGTCTTGGTTTGATAAGCCGTTCGAATAGTTTTGCAGCTGTGTCCAGCATGTACAATACTCTGTACGAATATGGCGACTTTTGGTCGCTTAGTTTCCCTTGGACTCGGAGAATATAGAAATGGTATTGACATGGAATCACGAATATGGACTATGAATGAACCTATCCTAACCAAAGGGCTCCAAGAGTCGATTTTCCAGGTGTAAATCCGTATTGTCTCGCCGACAGAACCCCAACCGTCCTGATAGCCTCGTCAAGTCTTGGTTTGATAAGCCTTTCGAATAGTTTTGCAAGTCGTTCGAATAGTTTTACGACGCTTGATCGCTTGGTTTCTCTGGACTCGGAGAATATAGAAATGGTATTGACATGGAATCACGAATATGGACTATGAATGAACCTAACCTAACCTAAGGGCTCCAAGATTCGATTTTCCAGGTGTAAATCGGTATTGTCTCGCCGACAGAACCCCAACCGTCCTGATAGCCTCGTCAAGTCTTGGTTTGATAAGCCGTTCGAATAGTTTTGCAGCTGTGTCCAGCATGTACAATACTATGTACGACTATGGCGACGTTTGGTCGCTTGGTTTCCCTTGGATTCGGAGAATATTGAAATGGTATTGGCATGGAATCACGAATATGGACTATGATTTGAACTATGAATGGGAATAGAATCAACAAGCTGACAGTTGTGTCATTCTGGTACCTGAGTACGTGGGAGTGTCATCCAGCATCAAAAATCTCCGCTTTACGATGCAGTACATTGGTGACCAATAGTTTAACACTAAATGGCATCAATAATCTTTTGACCAATGGCAATAATAATTTTCCCGATATCTTTGGTTCGGATTCCTTTTGATACATCAAAAAATGGCCCTCACAGTATTTTACCACAGAAAATTAGTAAAATGTCTGTAGACGATTTAACCTGGGAAGGTTTGTGTCTTTTAAGGAAATGATATGATTCAATGAAACGCTGAGAGGGAATATGAACACCTCAAACATGTTTCAAGTTCAAAATGTTATTTTTGGACGGTGAGCATAGACCATTTTGTCTGTTCTCGGAAAACATATACGTGATTTACAAAATCAGGTACATAATTTTCGAGAACATAACATAGTTTCGACAAACATGTAGCATATTCCCCGTCCAAAAATAACATTTTGCTCTTAAAATATGTTTAAGGTTATCCTATTCCCTCTGGGTGCATCGAATAAGTAGCCAGTTGTAAAGAATCATCACTAATATACAATGTCAATAATAATCAAAATTCATAAACGCCTAAATATCCCTGTATCTACATCAAATTCTCCGCATATCGTGCCTTAATATTTCATTTCATCCTACTATTTCTTACAGCACTTTCCTTTCGAACTCTTAAAAAATCCCCCTTAATCTCATAAAGATTATTTTTAAGTTAAATATGTGACAACTATTATCACAAAAGTGTTTCATACTTGATAATTTGGATTAGATTTTATTCTTCCTATCTCTAAATTCAATAACGAAATAATGGGGAAATTGTAAGGTAGGTCTTTCTTGCTACAAAATATTGCGAATATTGCAATTAAATGATAACAATTTTGAAGTGAGTGAACTTTCAACAAAATAATAAGTTATTATAAAATAGTCTTTAAAGCAAACCGGTTGCAATTCAGAGATTATCGCATACATGCTAAAGAAATAAGGACGAAAAGTGATAAGTTATCAAACATTTACCATTGAAATGAATTTAATTTGTCTCCCTAGAACTGACCTAACCCTCAGTATTCTATCGTGGAGCAGCAACAACACAACTACCACAAAAATAATTGCATTAAAATTTGTTTTTTTTTTTTTTCTAAAATCATCAAATACGAAATCGCAAGATATGAAATGACTCTAAATTAAATTAAATCAAAACAAATAAAAAAACGCTTAACATAGATAATAAATTTGATGGTCACATTTCATTTGATTGTCGCTCAGGCGACCACTGGATACGATATACAAAGCTAAGCGAAAGTGATACAAATTGAAATTATCAAATAAATTTAATTACAATTGACGTCGAAAAGTCACTGAGATGGAGGTGGCAAGTCTCAAGGGGAATAAATAGGAAATAAAAAAAAAAATATGAATAAAAATGACAAATTGTGAACAATAAAACAAGAGATGGGCTCAAGAGACTATAATCGACTATGATAATAGGAAGAAGTTAAGTAATCGTATAATGGGGATCATAAGATGTGGCGGTCCATGTTCATTTGACAAGAGGTTGACATATTCTGGGAATAGAGCTTTCAAGTTTTTGCATGAGGGAAATAAGTAAAAAATTTATATCAGATCGTCGACTCTGACTATACAAATATTACTAAATAAAATCAAAGTAAATAAGTTAAATTAAACTACACTAACGGCCATTTTCATGTATCTCCGTTAGACTTTAACTCCCAGTTAGCAGAAAGTAAAATCGAAATATCTTCTCTCCGGTTAACTTTAACTGAAAAATTTTTAGCAGTTAAATTCCTAACTGGCCTATGAAATATATAGGCAAGATGACAGACATGTCCATAGTACGGTTTCAAAGTTCGTTAGCTAACGTAGCACTAACGGAGCTTCATGAAAATAAGGGTAAATTAAATTAAAATCCACCAAATTAAATGAAATGGAATGAAATTAAAAGAAATGAAAATAATAATAAAATAAAAATAAAGCTTCCAACATAAAGTTTCCGAGTGCAAAAGGACGGAAACCGAAGAGAGAACCACGACAAAAGGGACCAAGGAAACGTGCTGACGCCGTAGTTATACAGCCCTGCGACGGGCACAGTTATGGGGATGTGTTGAAAAGTTTGAGTGATAAGGTGAATCCAAAGGAAGCTGAGGTGGCAGTTCAAGCCTTTCGGAAGACTAAGGCTGTCTCCATTCTTTTAGTGATGGGAAAGGGGGAGGCAAAGATACCTTCCACGAGACTATGTCAGGTACAATGAAGGATAAGGCCGTTGTACAGACCATCAAAATGAACGCCACAATAGCGTTCCAGGACATGGATGCGCTCACGACAGAAGTAAGAGAGTCTATTAGGCAAGTGACGGTGACAAACTTCAGAGAACATAAGGGTGCCTTTGTCTCGCTACCGGGTGCCGATGCTAATATACAAGAGAGACAAGAATTATAATAGTATGGATCAACTCTCTTATTAAGTACAAAGAAGACGTCAAACGTTGTTTCCGCTGCTTTGAATCGGGACACATGCAATGGGACTGCAAACGACCAGACGGGAAGGCAATGGGCCTCTGCATAAAATGTGGTGGGAAAGGGGGAGACAAAGATACCTTCCGCGAGACTATCTCGGGTACAATGAAGGATAAGACCATCAAAATGAACGCCACAATAGCGTTCCAGGAAGACAGTCTATTAGGCAAGTGACGGTGACAAACTTCAGAGAACATAAGAGTGCCTTTGTCTCGCTACCGAGTGCCGATGTTAATATACTTTTTAATGAGACAAGAAGTATAATAGGAAGGATCAACTGTCTTATTAAGTACAAAGAAGTCGTCAAACGTTGTTTCCGCTGCTTTGAATCGAGACACATGCAGTGGGACTGCAAAGGACCAGACGGAAAGGGAATGCGTCTCTGTATAAAATGTGGAAGGACGGGTCACAACATGAAGGAATGCACGAATGCCATGAAATGTTGCATTTGCTCTAAGAGCGAGGGCAAAGCAACAGTTCATATGCCGGGCTCCCGTAGCTGTAGCTCCACTACAAACAACATGTAGTGAAGTTCTTACAAGCAAACATACACAGATCAAAAGTGGCACACGCTCCCCTGTCTCAGATTGTGAAAAGGGAGGATGGCGATTTTGTTATTATTAGTGGGCAAACGGATTTTGACTCGATTATGAGACTGCAATAGGGTCTCCAACTTGCAAGCCACCCATAAAAGACAGCAGTGATCTGGTTATGGCGGGGGACTTTAACTCACCGGCGATGAAGTGGTCAGTTACAAACCCAAGAGGAAAGAAAATTCTAGATATACTCGCACGGATAGGCATGACTGTTGCGAACATTGGCACTACAGCTACATTCCGGCGACCCGGCTGTGAGGGCCCCATTCCGGATTTTACTGATGTGTCTGAGGGTGTCTGAGGGAGCCACCGTGGTGCAATGGTTAGCATGCCCGCCTTGCATACACAAGGTCGTGGGTTCGATTCCTGCTTCGACCGAACACCAAAAAGTTTTTCAGCGGTGGATTATCCCACCTCAGTAATGCCGGTGACATTTCTGAGGGTTTCAAAGCTTCTCTAAGTGGTTTCACAGCAATGTGGAACGCCGTTCGGATTCGGCTATAAAAAGGAGGTCCCTTGTCATTGAGCTTAACATGGAATCGGGCGGCACTCAGTGATAAGAGAGAAGCTCACCAATGTGGTATCACAATCGACTGAATAGTCTATGCGAGCCTGATACATCGGGCTGCTACCTAACCTAATTAGAAGATACGAGAATGGAGGGTTCTACATCGTGGAAACGTTATTCCCAAGACATGAAATCAGAGAAAACGCTCCAAAACACCGCTGTCTTTACAACAGAGGAACTGAAAAATGCCGCCAAAAGCCTCAAGGACAAGAAGGCACCTGGTCCTGACGGCATACGCGCAGAGGTAATTAAGGAAATAGGTACCAACCGACCCGAGATCATACTGCCTAGTAGAAGGAGTCATCCAAAAGTGTGGAAAGAAAAAGTCTAATTCTTATCGAGTTGTATAATCCTACTAGAACGCTTTCAACAGCCAAAAGTTGGGCAGACGTAATATACGCCCAAGAGTCCATATTTTACATACAGAAATACTTGACAAGAATAATGAAAGAATATCTCAAGGACCGAATTTTGGTATATGACACTGTACAGGGCCTAAGAAAAATGGAGGTAACCTCAGGTGCCGCAAAAGGCTCAATCTTTGCCGCAGATCTCTGGAACGCAACATACTTCGAAATACTGAAGATACCCATGTCAGATGAAACATTCCTTGTTGGCTACGCTGATGACATAGGCTATGTGATAAAAGTGTGAAATACTGAAGAGGCTCAGGGAAAATTTCGCCTAACCAGGATACGCGCGAAAGACTGGTTAGACACGCATGGCCTACAATTAGCCATGCACAAGACCGAACTGCTACTATTAACAAGACGGCATCTACCTCTAGAAATAGACATGCACATAGAGGACATGGTAATCCCAACAAAGCAGCCAATCAAGTACTTGGGACTAAGACTGGACTCGAAACTAACGTACTCCAAGCTGATAGAGTACAGAGAAGGCTGCTACCATAAAGTCGCGACTGAGCATGCTGATGGCAAACATAGGAGGCCTTCTTCCATAGTATCCAAAGAAGGATACTCATGGTGATGACTAAACGTATTCTCCTCTATGGATTTGTGATCTGGACGTCGATCCTAGGCAGACGGACTAGAGCGAATAAATTGCTTTCAGTACAGAGAACGGCAGCTCTGAGAATCACTTCAGAATACCGCACGGTTTCGGGACAAGCTGCATTAGTGATAGCAAGAACGATCCCAATAGACCTCCAGGCGATTGAGCGGCAAAAAGTTTTCGAGGCTAAACAACAAGGCGCGACGGACGTGATACCGAACATTCAACAAGAGACCTGAGGTAGATGGCAGGAACGATGGAGGAACGAGACAAAGAGCAGATAGACATAGAGTTATGACGAAAGACATGATATGGGGAAGTAACGTATTACATGACTCATATGCTCTCTGGTCACGGATACTTTCGAAAGTATCTGCATCGTATGGAGAAATGGAGCTCAGATAACTGTATTTACGAAGAAGGAGAGGACGCGGATGATGCCAAACATACATTCCTTAATGCGATTGAGCGGCAAAAAGTTTTCGAGGCCAAACAACAAGGCGCGACGGACGTGATACCGAACATTCAACAAGAGACCTGAGGTAGATGGCAGGAACGATGGAGGAACGAGACAAAGGGCAGATAGACATAGAGTTATGACGAAAGAGATGATATGGGGAAGTAACGTATTACACGACTCATATGCTCTCTGGTCACGGATACTTTCGAAAGTATCTGCATCGTATGGAGAAATGGAGCTCAGATAACTGTATTTACGAAGAAGAAGAGTACGCGGACGATGCCAAACATACATTCCTTAAATGTAGCCGGTGAGTAGAACGACGGAGCTCACGAAAAAGAAATTGGCATGTCTCTCTGAGAAATTGTACAGAGTGAGAAGAACTGGGAGGCCATAGGACGATTTGTAGAACACGTTCTCCGCAGGAAAAATATTGACATGGAAACTACGACATGAGTAATGTGAGCTGGAATCTGGATGCGGAATAGAAAGAGATCGTCACGGACCATGTGGGGTCCACCTCGAAGTAATGCGAAAGCGGTTCCGAGTTGGCAATCATATCTCGAGGGATATGGGATGGGTTTTTAGTCGGTATCCATTTGGAGTCCGGCACACGGGTGGACACATTGTCATGTGCATAAAACATTTTCCTACCCTTACCCGCAAAAAAAATAAATTAAATTAAAATTAAATTGAGCGTATGTATCTTTTGCTTTTTGGATGTTATCACGTTTTCGCTTGGTTTTTGTTAAACAGCAAACCTATTTCCATGGTAATACGTGAAACAATTATAGTTCACCCAGCCTATGAAATCCTTTTGCTGTGATTTTACTTTGAATTATCCTCTCAGAACAGCAAAGAGCATTTCATTGATTGGTATTTTTTTTTATTAATGGACCATTTCCCGCAGACCACTTAGGTCAAACGACCGAATCGGTAGAACCACACGAGCATCAGCAATCAAAATAAATCTCCTTCATTTCATTGGCCTTTTCATGACAGCGGCAAAATATTTGAGCATCTCAAATGAGCAATTGACAGAATGGAATATTGTGTTTTTTTTTTCGTTCATTGCCTTAAGGAAACCCGTCTTGTGGTAGTCAATAAAAACCAAACAAAAACTTGAATCTGTCCAATATGGACAGAAAGAAAAGCAAATGACTTTTGGCGAAAATATTGGGATGCATGGTAGTATTCCTTTCACATTTCTATGTACCACAAAATGGATACTTTTCATTTTGGTTTTTTTAGTGTATATGTGTTTTTCACTTTGCATTCATTTAACCTCAGAGATTGAACTACAAATATCGATTGGTGCTATGCGATACATGTTACCTTCTAACAAAAATCACATTTCCAAGAAAAAGAAGCTTAAGCCAGAAGGAACATACATTACCCTCATGTTTTTGCAATGAGAACATTTTCACCACCAGCATGAGACCTCAATTTGAAAGCAAATGCCCAAAATACCAAAACATGGACATCCATCCTCCCCAAATCCATTTGAGACTTAACAATGGAATTAATGTTTGATTAAAATTACATGACTCTCTGGCAAACAGTTGCTCGTGTTCTTCTTCTGTTTCATTCCCTGTCGTGCCTATACCCGACCCCAAATCCAGCCCCATCGATTCAAGTGAGAGTGGAAAATCCTGCTGGGAAAATAATTCCAACAAAACAAAACTGAGATGGCAAATACCAGCACAGTCTGTTTGACTTACAACGAGTCAGTTGGCATTATAACTGAATTTCAAGGACTTATTTTTGTTTAGTAATGAATGAATGAATGATAGTAGTAGTGGGTCTGAGGGGGTTTTTTCTTCTGTAATTTCTCCTGTGGCGCCTGAATTATGACACTAGGGAGAGGTGTTTGTCTTACAAAAGGGGGGATCTATGATTGTGTTAGGCAAATTTAAGGATTTAGTGACACAAATAATACGAACTACTTTAAATTCCATGAGTTGTGTTATGAAGCAGTTTTGGGAGGGTCTGCAGTCAGTGCCGTAGCAAAAAGACGGCGAGTGGTTAATCTAAACCTCGTATTCTGTAGTCAACCTTTCCTTCTTATCATAAAAGAAATATGGACACGGAAACTGTATAATGTGAGTGTATCACGCCCTCCCCATCAAAAATTCCTGACTACGTCTATGATTACTATACAGTGTACGAGTATAGTAGTATTGGTACTTAGAAAAGTTTTAAGGGCAATAAAGAACTAATTCGGGGAAAATTTAACTAAATCTATTTTTTAAGATTAATTAATTTTCTTCGAAAGATATTACAATTAAAATATAACCAAAAAACTGTATTTTGCAATAATAATAAGCAACGTTTAAGATCAGTTCTATTCTGAAGCAACATTATGTTTTATAGATTCGGGTTTTTCGGTTGGTAGATTGGAATCTCTTTCACTGTTCTTTTAGACTTATTACATGACACTTCTGGATTTTGTATTGATCTCGAGCCAAATATGCGGCTTCTTTAAAAAAATGACATTTTTAGGGACCTTTGTAGTTTTAAATCTACACAGAGAATACAAATTGAATTTACTGCCAACCTCCTTTTGGCAGTTGCATCTACTATCAGTTGGCACTTGTGTCACCCGAATGATTCGGTCGACACAACTAATATCACATACTGTGTTGGTTGGGTCTGCCGACGACATCGGTTGTGGTTACCTTCTTTATTCGGTTATGGTACCCAACCTTAAAACTACTCATGACCGAATTCAAAAATCAATTCCTTCCAAGTTAAATATTTTATTTTATTTAAATGTGTGTCTCGAAACTAGTAACTAGTAAATGAATATTACATGGCATTAATAAGGATTAATATTTGCTGAAAACCATCTCACCATTTGAAATCTTTTCTAGAAATATATCCTTCCTTTCCAGCTCTTCACAAGAATAAAAAAAATTAATTTGAATTTTGTGAATTCTTTTGACATTATATAGATTTTCAACTAATATTCGGTCCTCATAACCGAATGTAGAAATTTTCTTACAAATTCTATTTCCACCATCAACAGGTGCTCATTACTGAATACAGGTTTGGAATAACTACTTCATGCCAGTTGTGATAATCATTGGTGGAATTGTTTATTGTAGACCAATAGTGTTGGTTGACACAACCATATACTTTGACTAGGAACTATCATTCCGTCCACAGCACTTTCAATCTTTCTATTGCAAATACTGATTTTTGGTGACCCATATGAAAATGTGTTAGAAGAATCAACTTTTTATATACTTTCTTTTAACTACAATTTCATTATTTTACAGAAATGTTTCCTTAATATTGTGTAAAATGCGCGTCCTTACATTTAGGTTGCGTAATCTGTCAATATTTTATTTCTATACAAAATTATGTCAAAATTTTATTTCTACAGAAAATTTTGTCGAAATTTTATTTCTATAGGAAATCTTGTTAAAATTTTATTTCTATAGAAAAATTTTTCAAAATTTTATTTCTATAGAAAATTTTATCAAAATTTTATTTCTATAGAAAATTTGCTCAAAATTTTATTCCTATAGAAAATTTCGTCAACATTTTATTTCTTTAGAAAATTTTATCAAAATTTTATTCCTATAGAAAATTTTGTCAACATTTTATTTCTATAGAAAATTTGCTCAAAATTTTATTTTTATAGAAAATTTTGTCAAAATTTTATTTCTTTAGAAAATTTGCTCAATTTTTTTTTATAGAAAATTTTATTTCTTTAGAAAATTTTGTTAAAATTTTACTTCTATAGAAAATTTTCCCAAAATTTTATTTCTATAGAAAATTTTCCCGAAATTTTATTTCTATAGAAAATATTCCCAAAATTTTATTTCTATAGAAAATTTTGTCAAAATTTTATTTCTATAGAAAATGTTGTCAAAGTTGTATTTCAAAGAAAATTTTGTCAACATTTTATCGCTATAGAAAATTTTGTCAAAATTTTGATTCCATAGAGAACATTGTCAAAATTTTAATTCTATAGAAAATTTTGTCAAAATTTTATTTTTATAAAAAATGTTGTCAAAATTTTATTACTATAGAAAATTTGCTCAAAATTTTATTTTTATGAAAAGTTTATCAAAATTTTATTTCTATAGAAAATTTTATCAAAATTTTATTTCTATAGAAAATTTTATCAAAATTTTATTCCTATAGAAAATTTTGTCAAAATTTTATTTTTGTAGAGAATTTTGTCAAAATTTTATATTTATAGAAAATTTTATTTCTATAGAAAATTTTGTCAAGATTTTATTTCTATTGAAAATTTTGTCAAAATTTTATTTCTATAGAAAATTTTGTCAAAATTTTATTTCTAAAGAAAATTTTGTCAAAATTTTATTTCTGTATAAGACTTGTCAAAATTTTATTTTTATAGAAAATTTTGGCAAAAATTTATTTCAGTAGAATTTTTTTCAAAATTTGAATTCTATAGAAAATCTTGTCAATTTTTTTTATAGACATTTGTGTATAAATTTTATTTCTATAGAAAATTGTTTTCAAAGTTTTATTTCTATAAAAAATTTTGTCAATTTTTTTTTATAGAAATTTGTGCCAAAATTTTATTTCTATAGAAATTTTTATCAAAATTTTATGTCTATAGAAATTTGTGTCAAAATTTTATTTCTATAGAAAATTTGCTCAAAATTTTATTTTTATAGAAAATTTTGTCAAAATTTTACTTCTTTAGAAAATTTGCTCCAACTTTTATTTTTATAGAAAAGTTTATCAAAATTTTATTTCTATAGAAAATTTTCCCAAAATTTTATTTCTACAGAAAATTTTCCCAAAATTTTATTTCTACAGAAAATTTTGTCAAAGTTGTATTTCTGTAGAAAATATTCCCAAAATTTTAATTCTATAGAAAATTTTGTCAAAATTTTATTTCTATAGAAAATGTTGTCAAAATCTTATTTCTATAGAAAATTTTGTCAAAAATGTTTATTTCTGTAGCAAATGTTGTCAAAATTGTATTTCTAAAGAAAATTTTGTCAAAATTTTATCGCTATAGAAAATTTTGTCAAAACTGTGATTCCATAGAGAACTTTGTCAAAATTTTATTTCTATAGAAAATTTTGTCAAAATTTTATTTTTATAGAAATTGTTGTCAAAATTTTATTTGTATAGAAAATTTGCTCTAAATTTTATTTTTATAGAAAATTTTATCAAAATTTTATTTCTATAGAAAATTTTATCAAAATTTTATTTCTATAGAAAATTTTATCAAAATTTTATTCCTATAGAAAATTTTGTCAAAATTTTATTTCTATAGAAAATTTGCTCAAAATTTTATTTTTATAGAAAATTTTGTCAAAATTTTATTTTTATAGAAAATTTTGTCAAAATTTTATTTCTTTAGAGAATTTGCTCAATTTTTTTTTTCTATAGAAAATTTTATTTCTATAGAAAATTTTGCCAAAATTTTATTTCTATAGATAATTTTCCCAAAATTTTATTTCTATAGAAAATTTTATCAAAATTTTATTTCTTTAGAAAATTTGCGCAAATTTTTTTCTGTAGAAAATTTTGTCAAAATTTAATTTCTGTATAAAATTTGTCAAAAATTTATTTTTATAGAAAATTTTGGCAAAAATTTATTTCTGTAGAAATTTTTTTCAAAATTTGAATTCTATGGAAAATCTTATCAATTTTTTTATAGAAATTTGTGTCAAAATTTCATTTCTACAGAAAATTTTGTCAAAATTTTATTTCTACAGAAAATGTTGTCAAAATTTTATTTCTGTAGAAGATGTTGTCAAGATTTTATTTCTATAGAAAATTTTGTCAAAATTTTATTTCTATAGAAAATTTTGTCAAAATTTTATTTCTATAGAAAATTTTGTCAAAATTTTATTTCTATAGAAAATTTTGCCAAAATTTTATTTCTATAGAAAATTTTGTAAAAATTTTATGTCTATAGAAAATTTGCTCAAAATTGTATTTCTTTAGAAAATCTGCTCAAATTTGTTTTCTATAGAAAATTTTGTAAAAATTTTATTTCTATAGAAAAATTTTCCAAAATTTTATTTCTGTAGAAAATTTCGTCAAAATTTTATTTTAAAAAAATTTTTTGTCAAAATTTATAGCTATAGAAAATTTTGTTAACATTTTATTTTTATAGAAATTTTTGTTAAAATTTTATTTCTATAGAAAATTTTGTCAAAATTGTAAAAATTGTCAAAAATTTCAGTTAAAATTAACCTGTGAGAACATATTTTGCAATTTACTTTCTGTTAATTTCTAGTTAAAGCCTAACGGAGCTACATGAAAATGGCCTTAAAAAGTTAATTGTAGGTTAGGTTAGGTTAGGTGGCAGCCCGAAGTATCAGGCTCACTTAGACTATTCAGTCCATTCTGATGCCACATTGGTGAACTTCTCTCCTATCACTGAGTGCTGCCCGATTCGATGTTAAGCTCAATGACAAGGGACCTCCTTTTTATAGCCGAGTCCGAAGGGCGTTCCACATTGCAGTGAAACCACTTAGAGAAGCTTTGAAACCCTCAGAAATGTCACCAGCATTACTGAGGTGGGATAATCCACCGCTGAAAAACTTTTTGGTGTTCGGTCGAAGCAGGAATCGAACCCACGACCTTGTGTATGCAAGGCGGGTATAGTAACCATTGTACCACGGTGGCTCCCAAGTTAATTGTACAGTTAATTCTTTTAATTGACAAGTTAATTGTACAGTTAATTCTTTTAATTGACAAAGTTTTAATCTCTAATCAGTTGGAAATATTTTGCTGAATTGTTTTCTGTGTGGAAGGACAATAGGATAAGTATGAGCTATTTTCAATTTTGGTAATTACCTAACAGAAATTATTGTCATTTGCAAAAGAGGAAAACAAAATTGCGGACAATAACCGGAAGAAAACAAAGAAAAAAAAAAACATAACTTAAACGGTTTAAATTGACTAAAATTACTTCGTCTTACTGTCTGCTTTCAGCCAAAGGAATCCCAAACAGTGGAAAACTTTGAAATTCACACACACACACATACAAGCCAAAATTTATAATTCTCAATGTAGTTCATACCAGGGATGGAAAATGAAGAACTAGAGAACTTTTTTCAATACTTTTTTACTCTGGTCAGTACCGTAGTATCCCAGCGAATGCCTTTTGGTGTACATAGTTTTCAATTAATTAAAATAAAAATAATTTTGACTAATGTGAACTGTTATAATACTACGGTTATCTAAAGCATAAAGAAAAAAGTGTTAATTAAAAAAAAATTATGATATTTTGCCAAATAAAAAAATTTTATAATTTTTTATAATTTTTGCTGTTTGTCTGAAACGTTTGCCTTCAAATATTTTCAAAAATTCGCAATTTTTCTAGATTAGATTTAGCATTTTTATCGATAATTTTTTTTTATGATTTATGCCATTTTATTAATTCTTACTCTATTTTTAACCCATTCGAAACAAAAAAATGTAAAATTACCCAATAAAATTATGAAAGAAGCGAGTTATAAAAAATTGAATCAAAAAAACTTTCTGCACCCAGAGAAATGATTGGTTTGATATACTGTTGTGCAAGACAACAGTTCACAAATTTTGGTAGTAGATGGGACCAAAAAATTTGGTTGGCAAAAGAATTGGTTGCCACAACAAATATTTTTAAAGTTTCCTAGGAAAAAACTTCCATATCTTTTCCTAGGAAATTAAAGGGTTTTTGGAGTATATTTGCTATTCGTTCCATTTTGAAACAATTAGGCGTAGCCAATAAGGACCAATCAAATAAATAAATATAAGTATTGCATTTAGATTTGAAGATTTATTAATTCTCATATTATTTTAAAAATGCCAGCGGCAAGGACATGTTATGTGCCAGATCACATAAAATGTCCTTGCCGCTACAAAATCCACTACAACTATTTTCATTTTCCTAATGATGTTGATGTATGGCAATATGGAAAAATATGTATTTGAAAAATTTATAAGAAGCCATTTATTCTTGGCGTTTCACAAAAAAAGAATCTTCTAACAATAGCGGCGAAATATTTTCAAAAAGTTTTGGTACATCACAGTTGTTGTTTGTTATAGTGTTCTTTAAGAGGCTATAGCAGTGATGGGGGGATGAAATCAAACTTTGACAGGGCAAATTAATTACATATATCTAATAAATTTTCTTGAATTTGTCGAAAAATATTTACTTGTTTTTGTTATATCGGCGGGATATCAGCGTTTGTAATACTGTTTAGTTAAAATTTTCTAAAAATAATCAAAATTTTCTAAAATTAACCAAAAGTTTTATAAAAACCAAAATGTTGGGGAAGGTACTTTTTCACTCAAAAAACTCTTTTTTATACCCTCCACCATAGGATGGGGGGTATATTAACGTTGTCATTCCGTTTGTAACACATCGAAATATTGCTCTAACACCCCATAAAGTATATATATTCTGGGTCGTGGTGAAATTCTGAGTCGATCTAAGTATGTCCGGTCTGTCGGACGTCCGTCTGTTGAAATCACGCTAACTTCCGAACGAAACAAGCTATCGACTTGAAACCAGACACAAGTAGTGGTTATTGATGTAGGTCGGATGGTATTGCAAATGGGCCATATCGGTCCACTTTTACGTATAGCCCCCATATAAACGGACCCCCAAATTTGGCTTGCGGGGACTCTAAGAGAAGAAAAATTCATCCGATCCGGCTGAAAATTGGTACATGGTGTCAGCATATGATCTCTAACAACCACGCAAAAATTGGTCCACATCGGTAAATAATTATATATAGCCCCCATATAAACCGATCCCCCGATTTGGCTTGCGGAGTCTCTAAGACTAGCAAATTTCATCCGATCCGGCTGAAATTTGGTACATGGTGTAAGTATATGGTCTCTAACAACTATGCAAAAATTGGTCCACTTCGATCCATAATTCTATATAGCCCCCATATAAGCCGATCACCAGATTTGACTTCCGGAGACTCTTGGAAGACCAAAATTCATCCAATTCGGTTGAAATTTGGTACGTGGTGTTAATATATGGCCTCAAACACCCATGCAAAAATTGGTCGAAATCGGTCCATAATTATATATAGCCCCCATATAAACCGATCCCCAGTTTGACCTCCGGTGCCTTTTGGAGAAGCAAAATTCATCCAATCTGGTTGAAATTTGGTACGTGGTGGTAGTATATGATATTTAACAGCCATGCCAAAAGTGGTCCATATCAGTCCATAATCGTATATAGCCCCCATATAAACCGATCCCGAGATTTTGTTTTGGAGCCTCTTGGAGGAGCAAATTCCATCCGAGTCAGTTGAAATTTGGTACATTGTGCCAGTATATGGCCGTTAACAACCACGCCTAACTAGGTCCATATCGGTCTATAGTTATATATAGCTCTCAGATAAATCGATCCCCAATCACAAAAAATTGGTCCATATCAAGTTCATAATTGTATATAGCCCCCATATAACAGGTTGGCTGATAAGTCCCCGGTCTAACAAAGAAAAACACATTTTTTTTTTCTCAAAATTCGTTTTTATTATTCAACATAGTTCCCTTCAAGAGCGATACAAAGATTATAACGATCTTCCAATTTTTTGATACCATTTTGGTAGTACTCCTTCGGTTTTGCCTCAAAATAATAGGCCTCAGTTTCGGCGATCACCTCTTCATTGCAGCCAAATTTTTTCCCTGCGAGCATCCTTTTGAGGTCTGAGAACAAGAAAAAGTCGCTGGGGTCCAGATCTGTAGAATACGGTGGGTGGGGAAGCAATTCGAAGCCCAATTCATGAATTTTTGCCATCGTTCTCAATGACTTGTGGCACAGTGCGTTGTCTTGGTGGAACGACACTTTTTTTCTTCTTCATATAGGGCCGCTTTGCCACGATTTCAACATTCAAACGCTCCAATAACGCCATATAATAGTCACTGTTGATGGTTTTCCCCTTCTCAAGATATTCGATAAAAATTATTCCATGCGCATCCCAAAAAACATTGGCCATTACTTTGCCAGCGGACTTTTGAGTCTTTCCACGCTTCGGAGACGGTTCACTGGTCGCTGTCCACTCAGCCGACTGTTGATTGGACTCAGGAGTGTAGTGATGGAGCCATGTTCCATCCATTGTCACATATCGATGGAAAAACTCTGGTGTATTACGAGTTAACAGCTGCAAACACCGCTCAGAATCATCAACACGTTGTTGTTTTTGGTCAAATGTGAGCTCGCGTTGCACCCATTTTGCACAGAGCTTCCGCATATCCAAATATTGATGAATGATATGAACAACAAGTTCCTTTGATATCTTTAAGGCCTCTGCTATCTCGATCAACTTCATTTTACGATCATTCAAAATCATTTTGTGGATTTTTTTGATGTTTTCGTCGGTAACCACCTCTTTCGGGCGTCCACTGCGTTCACCGTCCTCCGTGCTCATTTCACCACGCTTGAATTTTGCATACCAATCAATTATTGTTGATTTCCCTGGGGCAGAGTCCGGAAACTCATTACCAAGCCAAGTGTGTGCTTCCACCGTATTTTTTCCCTTCAGAAAACAGTATTTTATCAAAACACGAAATTCCTTTTTTCCAATTTTTTCACAATAACAAAAGTTGCTTCACAAAAGACGCTCTATCTCACAAACTAACTGACTTACAGACGTCAAATTTTGACACGAATCATTTGAAGGTTGGTACTATATAAAAATAATATGCATTTAATACTGGCGACGCCATCTATGTGTCAGACCGGAGACTTAACAGCCAACCTGTTTTGGCTCTCTACCACGTATGTACTAACTCACAATTTAGAAAACGATGTTAAGATTCGATTCATTCGATTATGGATGTCAGTCTTTCGTAGAAGTTTCTACGCAATCCATGGCCTGGCCGAACTTACGGCCGTATATACTTGTTCTATTTAAAAGAAATAGATTTTCCATCCCTGGTTCATAAACAATTCAAATAGAGAATGTCTCACAACTACACATACAACTGTCTCACCATCAATGACCATCAAGTGCTTGGTTAAGGGATGGGACAGGTGTGTCTGCGTATAATATTTAATGCCAGAGTATTTTAAATGTCGTCTGTTTATTATATCGTAGTGTTTGTTTTGTTGTTGGATGGTAGGTGTCATAATTTCTCTTTATTAAATTGGTTTGTTGTTGTTAATCACTGGTGACTGATGATGAGTCTTCTAGAGGTGTGTGTTATTCTACTAACTCACAATGGTACACATGTACTACATAGCCATACTTATATGGATCTCAGTTTCGCATTGTGTTTTATTCTCTTCTCTTTGTCGTAACTAAACTGAGAAGCAAGTTATGAAAATATATGAAGCATACCTTAAGGCTGCTATAGTCAGAGACACATGCACGTATACACTATACACGTTAACCATACAATATAACCGGATATGGAAATTGTTTAAAGTGATGTCAACACATCATCCAATGACATTTTCTTATTTCCTCCCCACTTTTTGTATTCATTGACTTGTCGCTTTTTATTTTTTTCACATTTCCATTCTATTTATAGGTTTTGTTGTTGTTGTTGCTTTTGTAACTTGTCTTTTGCTTATATTCGAACAGATATAAACAGCTTGCAAATAGTTGCTTCTTCTACATAGAAGCATAAGCAAACAAAGTTGATGATGGTTGAATTATAAGATTACACACACTTGCAAAAGGTAACAATGTCTACCCCCCACACAAACTCTTAGAATATTTAATAAAGTGGGTAGAAATAAAAGATGAAAAAAATTTTGGCGTTTATCAATAGCAGGCCATCTAAAATTTCTCGTTTTAAATTGACCAAGATATTTTATACAAGTTCCAAATATTGCCTAGAAGTACAGGGTAGGCCTAAAGCAACCAAGGGATGTAAAAGTTTAATAACTTGTTCATTTATTAATTTATTATACCCTCCACCATAGGATATACCCCCATCCTTTAACTTTGTCATTCCATTTGTAACACATCGAAATATTGCTCTAAGACCCCATAAAGTATATCTATTCTGGGTCGTGGTGAAATTCTGAGTCGATCTGAGCATGCCCGTCCGTCTGTTGAAATCACGCTAACTTTCGAACGAAAAAAGCTATATACTTGAAACTTTGCACAAGTAGCTGTTATTGATGTAGGTCGGATGGTATTGCAAATGGGCCATATCGGTCCACTTTTATGTATAGCCTCCATATAAACGGACCCCCAAATTTGGCTTGCCGATCCTCTAAGAGAAGCAAATTTCATCCGATCCGGCTGAAATTTGGTACATGGTGTTGGTATATGGTCTCTAACAACTATGCAAAAATTGGTCCACATCGGTCAATAATTATATATAGCCCATATAGACAGATCCCACGATTTGGCTTGCAGAGCCTCTAAGAAAAGCAAATTTCATCCGATCCGGCTGAAATTTGGTACATGGTGTTGGTATATGGTCTCTAACAACTATGCAAAAATTGGTCCATATCGGTCAATAATTATATATAGCCCCCATATAGACCGATCCCCCGATTTGGCTTGTGGAGCGTCTAAGAGAAGCAAATTTCATCCGATCCGGCTGAAATTTGGTACATGGTGTTGGTATATGGTCTCTAACAACTATGCAAAAATTGGTCCACATCGGTCCATAATTATATATAGCCCCCATATAAACCGATCCCCCGATTTGGCTTGCGAGGCCTCTACGAGAAGCAAATTTCATCCGATCCGGCTGAAATTTGGTACATGGTGTCAGTATGCGGTCTCTAACAACCATGCCAAAATTGGTCCACATCGGTCCATAATTATATATAGCCCCCATATGAACCGATCCCCCGATTTGGCTTGCGAGGCCTCTAAGAGAAGCAAATTTCATCCGATCCGGCTGAAATTTGGTACATAGTGTTAGTATATGGTCTCTAACAACCATACAAAAATTGGTCCACATCGGTCCATAATTATATATAGCCCCCATATAAACCGATCTACAGATTTGACCTCCGGAGCCTCTTGGAAGACCAAAATTCATCTGATTCAGTTGAAATTTGGTACGTGGTGTTAATATATGGCCTCAAACTCCCATGCAAAAATTGGTCGAAATCGGCCCATAATTATATATAGGCCCCATATAAACCGATCCCCAGATTTGACCTCCAGAGCCCCTTGGAAGAGCAAAATTCTTCCCATTCGGTTGAAATTTGGTACGTGATGTTAGTATGTGGTTAGTATAGTATATGGTATTGGTTCCTATCACTCCATAATTATATATAGCTCCCATATAAACCGATTCCGAGATTTGGTTTTGGAGGAGCAAATTTCATCCGAGTGAGTTGAAATTTGTGGATGACAGTCTTTCGTAGAAGTTTCTACGCAATTCATGGTGGAGGGTACATAAGATTCGGCCTGGCCGAACTTTCGGCCGTATATACTTGTTCAAGTTCAATTAGTATAAAATTCAGGAAAAATATTCAGTTAGGCTTTCGCTTTTCCAAATCCGAATTACCGGGCCTCACGCTTGACACCTGCCATCAGATTTTGTTCAGCCACCTTGTCCACCTTCTTCGCCGCAGAAAGCCAGTTTGCGTTGAACTGCTGCTCGTCCTTAGCAGTTTTTGTGGTCTTCTTTAGGTTCCGCTTGACAATAGCCCAGTATTTCTCAATTGGGCGGAGCTCTGGCGTGTTGGGAGGGTTCTTGTCCTTGGGAACCACCTGCACGTTGTTCGCGGAGTACCACTCCGTGGCTTTTTGCCGTAATGGCAAGATGCCAAATCCGGCCAAAACAGTACGGAACAACCGTGTTTCTTCAGGAAAGGCAGCAGACGTTTATTCAAACACTCTTTCACGTAAATTTCTTGGTTGACAGTGCCGGAAGCTATGAAAATGCTGCTTTTCAAGCCACAGGTACAGATGGCTTGCCAAACCAGATATTTCTTTGCGAACTTTGACATTTTTATGTGCTTGAAAATATCTGCTACCTTTCCCCTTCCTTTTGCCGTATAAAACTCCTGTCCCGGAAGCTACTTGTAGTCGGCGTTGACGTAGGTTTCGTCGTCCATTACCACGCAGTCAAACTTCGTCAGCATCGTCGTGTACAGCCTCCGGGATCGCGCTTTGGCCGTCGTATTTTGTTTATCATCGCGATTTGGAGTCACTACATTCTTGTAAGTCGATAGTCCGGCTCGTTTTTTGGCTCGATGCACGGTTGTAGACGATACACCCAGCTTATTTGCGGCATCTCGGAGAGAGACGTTAGGGTTTCGCTTGAAACTACCGGCAACGCTCTTTGTCGTCTCAGCGGCTTCCGGTTTTCGATTTCCCCCCGATCCAGACTTCCTGGCTGTCGACAAACGTTCCCCAAACACTTTAATTATATTTGTAACGGTTGATTTGGCAACTTTTAGCGATTTTGCCAGCTTTGCGTGCGAGTAGCTCGGATTTTCGCGATGCGCGAGCAAAATTTGGATACGCTGCTCTTCTTGCTTGGACGGCATTTTGACAACTGAAGAGTGAATTCCAAAATCAAAATAGGAGCAACATTCTACACACACTCACCTTCAAAATGAAGGGTTTTCAGGTTTTTTAAATGCAAAATTGAAAGAAATACGTCAAGTTTATATTGACCAAATTTTGACCATATCACCCTTTAAGTCAAATTTTTGGCGAGCGAATAATTTCCAGAAGTTCGGAAATTATTTGGCCAGCACGATCGCCAGAGTTGACAGCACCCGACTATTTTCTTTTAAGTTATTTGAAGTAGCGAGTGTAGCCTAAATTGTATGGAGAAGTCACATAAGCCACAGACATAAACAAAGTTCTATTAATTTAACTTTTGACCTCTATTTTATATAGGTTTTTAGATCTATGAGCTGAACTCAACCTACAATGTCAACGCATCAGTAATAATTTCATAACCTATGAAACGTTTACACCATCGGCCGACGATCATTCTATACAAATATCGACTTGACTCAAATTAACTTGATAGATATTTGACACCATCCACCTATCATCATTTCAACACTAGAACGATAGAAACACTTGCTTCCATTGTCACCCTTTCAGCAAAGCCATCAATGCAATCCCCAATTAAAGAGCCTCAGATTAATTTTTGCGTTCAAGTTTCATTAAATCGTCTGTAACCACTTGAAAAAAAACTTGTACAACTTAATTAAATGGTGTCCAATTAAATATGGTCCCAAATTGGTGCCTACACCCCACTCAATAGTTTATATTGTATATATGTCCACATTTAAAATGTTTAATGATTTGGAATGATTCATTGAAGCGATAATTCCAAAGTGTATGTAATAACAATGGAAGTAACAAAGAACAATATTATTGGTATTGAGAACAGTGACAAACACCTTCAATGATGTGGAACAATTTAAAATAGTTTTCACAACCCAATAAATTTTTGTAGAGCAGATATATAACAATCGCTAATGGTTGGAATGGAAAAATATTAATTTATGACAAATATTATTAAAATTCCATAGGAAATTTTATTCAATTTTTGTTTCAATAAGAATTTTTTGTTGAAATATCAATACTATACGATTTTCTTTTTTAACTTCTATAGAAAATGTCTGCAAAATTTCATTTCTTACGAAATTTTTGGAAATTTCATGTCTGTGGGAAATTTTTGCAAAATTTCATTTGTATAAGAAAATTTTTTAAAATTTCATTTCTATAGGAAATTTTTACAAAAATTTGTTGCTGTCGGAAATTTTTATAAAATTTCATTTCTATAGGAAATTTTTACAAAATTTCATTTCTATAAGAAATGTTTACAAAATTTCATTTCTAGAGGAAATTTTTACAAAAGTTCATTTCTAAAAAAAATTTTGTCAAAATGTCATTGCTATTGCAAATTTCTGCAAAATTTTATTCCGTAGGAAAAAATTTCTTTTCAAAATTTAATTTCGATAACAAATTTATGTAAAAATTGGATTTTGGAAACCTTATCCAATTTTTGTTTCAATAAGAATTTTTTGTTGAAAAATCAATTCTATACGATTTTCTTTTTTAACTTCTATAGGAAATGTATGCAAAATTTCATTTCTTAAGAAATTATTGGAAATTTCACTTCTCTGAAAAATTTTTACAAAACAAAATTTCATTTCTATAGAAAATTTTGTCAAAATTTCCATTGGAATTTCTTAATTAATTTCCATTGTAAATTTTTGCAAAAGTTCATATCTATATAAAAATAAAGAATTTCAATTCTATAGGAAATTTTATCAAAATTTCTTCGTTACAGCAAAGTTTTGCAAAAATTCATTTCAATAAGATATTTGAAAAATTTAATTTCTGTAGAAAGTTTTTATCAAAATTTCATTTCTATAGGATAGAAATTAAATATTTGACAGAATTTCTTTTTGAACTGAAAATTTTAATTTTTATAGAAAATGTTGTCCAAATTTCACTTCTTTACGAAATTTTGTCAGAATTTCATTTCTATATGAAAATTTTGCAAAATTTCCTTGCCAAAGGAATTGTTCATATCTATAGGAAATTTTTAAAAAATTTCAATACTAATGGGAAATTTTTGCATAATCTTTTTATAGGAAAATTTAGTCAAGTTTTTATTACTAAACTCAAAAAAAAATTTACTTGGATCAAAAGATTTTGACTTTCCCTTAAGGATTTTGGTATTGATTCCAAGCCAAAGATACGGCTTCTTTAAAATAAAAAAAAAAATTTGCGACCTATCCGGCTTTAAACCTAGGACCAACAAAAATTAAAATTAGGATACAGATCTCAAATTTTCATTCTCTTTTCGCAGTTTATTAAAAAAGGTACGCACGTACAAACAAATGCCAGTTTAAAAATCTAAATTATAACGGATACTTCAAAGTAAAAAATGTTTCCAAAAACCTTTAAATCAAAGACGCTAAATCCTCAAAATAAGTCTTAGCCTATATTTGAAGCATTTTTATCTTAAATCTAAAGTTTCAATATTTCAGTTAATTTAAGGGCAATTTCTTTAAATCAAAAATGTGTTTCTTTACTTTAAAAAAAAAAATTAGCCTTAATTCCAAAGACATGCAAGTCTAACGAAGCGACGCAAATTTTCAAAATTTGTGTCCTACATTTAATGAAATGAAAAATATTTGAAGGAAAGTTTATAAACTTTATTTTAATTAAAATTTCATTATTTTAAAGAAATTTGTCCTTAATATTTTGTAAATTTCGCATTCTAAAATTTAGGTTGCGTAATCTTTAATATCACGTAAATATTTTTTTCAGTGTAGATTTACAGATAAAAACTGCTATATTCCAAAAAAAGTTAACGTAAACTTTAAACCTACTTTTACCATACAAATTTCTTTGATAAACTGCCAATAAATTATTAGGAATATGGGCATAAGTTTTCTATTCGAATATTAATGGGAGAATTAAAAACTCACCTTGGTATTTACAAAAGTCGATGAATGTTTAAACGAAAATATCTGAAACAAAGAATTTATATTAATTAATGCATATTTAAGATTAAAAAATTCATTATTTTAGTAAAAATAAATCCTGAAAATATATTATAATCTCTCAACAAAATAAAACCTTAAATTTTGCTGACAAAAAATTGTGTTTTTCACAAATCCCTTAATTTCATGTCGTCCGTGAAGATATGAGATGTGGCAAAGTTATAAAGTTGATTCAGCAAAATTTACAAAAAATTTCCTATTCAGCATGACAATTTTTGTGTTAGTTCTTCAAAAAGCTTTCAAATAACAAATGGCAAGGTACAAAATTCATTTCGGTCGTAAATAAAAGCCAAATGGAATATTAACTTTTTTGTTTGTTTTCGTTTTCATGTTTTCAAGGGCATCCGAAAGCTATGAAAACAAAAAAAGAGAAAAACAGGGTCATTAGACCACACGAAAGGAGCGATGGCATGATGCTAGGGTAGAACCACAGTATTTCTTTACTTCATAGAGAATTTGGAGACTTCAAAGAAGATTACCTTTCCACGTAGTTTGTAACACATCAGTACTATGGTTACCACAGTTGGTAGAATTCTAACAAAAATGGTAGATTTTCTACTGTTTGGTAGAATTCTTGACAAAATTTAAATAAATATAAATAAAATTTTGATAAAATTTTCTATAGAAATAAAATTTTGACAAAATTTTCTATAGAAATAAAATTTTGAGAAAATTTTCTATAAAAATTAAAATTTTGACAAAATTTTCTATAGAAATAAAATTTTGAGAAAATTTTCTATAAAAATTTAAATTTTGACAAAATTTTCTATAGAAATAAAATTTTGAGAAAATTTTCAATAGAAATAAAATTTCGACAACATTTTCTATAGAAATAAAATTTTGACAAAATTTTCTATAGAAATAAAATTTTGATAAAAATGTCTATAGAAAAAAAATTTTGACAAAATTTTCTATAGAAATAAAATGTTGACAAAATTTTCTATAGAAATAAAATTTTGACAAAATTTTTTATAAAAATAGGAAAAAAGTTTGGCAAATTTTTCTTTAGATATAAAATTTTGACAACATTTTCTATAGAAATACAATTTTGACAAAATTTTCTATAGAAATAAAATTTTGACGAAATTTGCTATAGAAAAAAGCTTTGAGAAAATTTTCTATAAAAATTAAAATTTTGACAAAATTTTCTATAGAAATAAAATTTTGAGAAAATTTTCAATAGAAATAAAATTTCGACAAAATTTTCTATAGAAATAAAATTTTGACAAAATTTTCTATAGAATTAAATTTTGGTAAAAATTTCTATAGAAATAAAATGTTGACAAAATTTTCTATAGAAATAAAATTTTGACAAAATTTTCTATAGAAATAAAATTTTGACAAAATTTTCTATAGAAATAAAATTTTGATAAAAATGTCTATAGAAAAAAAATTTTGACAAAATTTTCTATAGAAATAAAATGTTGACAAAATTTTCTATAGAAATAAAATTTTGACAAAATTTTTTATAAAAATAGGAAAAAAGTTTGGCAAATTTTTCTTTAGATATAAAATTTTGACAACATTTTCTATAGAAATACAATTTTGACAAAATTTTCTATAGAAATAAAATTTTGACGAAATTTGCTATAGAAAAAAGCTTTGATAAAATTTTCTATAGAAAAAAAATTTGACAAAATTTTCTATAGAAATAAGATGTTCACAAAATATTACAGAAACAAAATTTTGACGAAATTTGCTATAGAAATAAAATGTTGACAAAATTTTCTATAGAAATAAAATGTTGACAAAATTTTCTATAGAAATAAAATGTTGACAAAATCTTCTATAGAAATAAAATTTTGACAAAATTTTCTATAGAAATAAAATTTTGACAAAATTTTCTATAGAAATAAAATTTTGACAAAATTTTGACAATAATTTATATAGAAATAAAATGTTCACAAAATTTTACAGAAATAAAATTTTGAGGAATTTGGTATAGAAAAACCATTTTTTGATAAAATTTTCTATAGAAATAAAATTTTGATGAAATTTGCTATAGAAATAAAATGTTGACAACATTTTCTATAGAAATAAAATTTTGACAACATTTTCTATAGAAATAAAATCTTGACAAAATTTTCTATAGAAAAAAATTAAAAAATTATCTATGGAAATAACATATTTTATAGAAATACAATTTTTATAAAAATAAAATTTTGACAAAATTTTCTACAGAAATAAAATTTTGAGAAATTTTTCTATAGAAATCAATTTATGAAAAAATTTTCTATAGAAATAAAATTTTGACAAAAATTTCTATAGAAATAAAATGTCCACAAAATTTTACAGAAGGTTCAAGTGTGGTTCATTGTTGGGTTTAATGAACTGCCTGAATTTATTCTGATAATTGGTTGATAGTTTTGCTGCAAGTAGAGGATGCTGATTAGGAATGTGGTAATTCCGAAACGTGCGTCCATCCAACCATCTTGCAGTCTATAAGGCTTTGCCCAAATAAATTTGACAAACATTCTTTTCCTCTGTTGGTTAAGCTACACTTGTAGTTTAGTCAATGCAAGGTTTTAAGCTGAAATAAAAAAAACAACAACAATGATTAAAGAACAAAATCAACAATAACAAAATTTTCTATAGAAATAAAATTTTGACAACATTTTCAATAGAATTTAAATTTTGTCAAAATTTTCAATAGAAATAAAATTTTGATAAAACCTTCTATAAAAATAAACATTTGACAAAATTTTCTATAGAAATAAAATTTTGATAAAAATTTCTATAGAAATAAAATTTTGACAAAAATTTCTATAGAAATAAAATTTTGACAAAATTTTCTATAGAAATAAAATTTTGACAAAAATTTCTATAAAAATAAAATGTTCATAAAATTTTCTACAGAAATAAAATTTTGATAAAATTTTCTATAGAAACAAACTATTGACAAAATTTTCTATAGAAATAGGAAAAAAGTTTGACAAATTTTTCTATAGATATAAAATTTTGACAAACTTTTCTATAAAAATAAAATTTGACAAAATTTTCAATAGAAATAAGATTTTGACAAAATTTTCTATAGAGATAACATTTTGACAAAATTTTCTATAGAAAAAAAAAATGTCGACAAAATTTTCTATAGAAATAAAATTTTGACCAAATTTTCTATAGAAATAAAATTTTGACAAAATTTTCAATAGAAATAAAATTTCTATAGAAATTTTGACAAAATTTTCTATATAAATAAAATTTTGACAAAATTTTCTATAAAAATAAAATTTTGACAAAATTTTCAATAGAAATAAAATTTTGACAAAATTTTCTATAGAGATAAAATTTTGACAAAATTTTCTATAGAAAAAAAATGTCGACAAAATTTTCTATAGAAATAAAATTTTGACAAATTTTTCTATAGAAATAAAATTTTGACAAAATTTTCAATAGAAATAACATTTTGGCAAAAATTTCTATATGTTAGAAAGAAAATGTTCACAAAATTTTCTACAGGAATAAAATTTTTAATAAAATTTTCTATAGAAACAAACTATTGACAAAATTTTCTATAAAGTCAATATCTTTAAAATTTTTAATTTTCGGTTTAGTTGGGCTAAGCTTTCCAGTTGGCATTGAAACACTATGCCTGAGGTATGAGCTATGACAAACTTTTCTCAAAATATGCAAATGTTTGCACATGTGTGCAATTTTGAAAATTATAATTTCGCGTTTTTTGTTTATTTCGCTTGGGCAATAAGTATGTAAATGCAAAATTACACCGGCATGACACAACGACAAAGCCAAGGAGGCTTTTGTTTTCCAAAACACACACACACACCAATCTTGTCAACTGGAAGTTCATTCGCGCACCATTCTAAGAAAATGGGAATAAAATTAACATTGAAAATTGTAAAGGGCAAAGGATTCGTGAAATGAAAAAGTTTTATTAATTTAAGAAATTAATTTACATAACAATTTAAATACAATATACTCGTATATTCAAAAGTTTAAAAAGATTTAAGGGCATAACTGTGTTAAATATTGTTTTTCTTTTGGTTCATGGTAATAATTATAATTTTTGTAACTAATCTGTTTAGATATCTATGTGTGGTTATGGTTGTTCAGTATATCACATGTACAAAAGTAATGTTAATAGACATAGAAGTGTAACATTTTGCCTCAACGAACAAATTTCATTCCAATTAACAGTTTTGTGTTAAGTAACAAATGAAATGTGACACAAACCGTCATAAAAACGTATATAGATATACACTGACAAAAAATACTGCCATTTTGTTTGCTCTCCAAAAAACATTAAACTACGGGTTATAGAAAAACAAGCTACCCTCAAAATAATATATATTTTTCATCTTAAATCAATAATTAAAATTAATTGATGAAGTTCATTACACCCTACCCAGCAAAAACTTGATAAGCTTCCAAGGAAGTTGTTCTAAAGGCACAACGTTAAAAGCACTTCCAAAAATGTAATCCCAAAGATGTTCTTTATTTTAAGTACACGCACTGAAAATATATTGACCTAATATGAAAGAATATATTGATCTAATATGAACACGAATCTTTGAAATTTGCAGCCCTTCGTTCGAGTCGAAACACTAAATTCGGATCACACTTCAAGAAGTGATGCAAATTCAATGCAAAGGTTGTTGAAATGGTGGACATCCGTCCTATGACAAATAAGCCCATACTGAAAACAAGTAAGGAAAGTCTAAAGTCGGGCAGGGCCGACTATATTATACCCTGCACCACTTTGTAGATCTAAATTTTCGATACCATACGACATCCGTCAATTGTGTTGGGTGCAATATATAAAAGGTTTGTCACAAATACATACATTTTAATATCTCTCGATCTGGACAGAATTTGATAGACTTCTACAAATTCTATAGACTCAAAATTTAAGTCGGCTAATGCACTAGGGTGAAACGCAATGTCAGTAAAAAAAAATATGGGAAAGATTTAAATCTGAAGCAATTTTAAGGATATATATATATATATATATATATATATATATATATATATATATATATATATATATATATATATATATATATATATATATATATATATATATATATATATATATATATATATAAAGTTGTGCCTTTAGAACAACTCCCAATTTTTTGCCACAGAACTGTGTATGGACCAGTCCCAGTTCTGGTCAAAACGTATGGAAGGGACCGTCCACTTTAACATGGGTTTGTCATTGACGGAGTAAACTTATATTTTAAGACGCGTCTTGGACTCATCCCAAAGGACACGTCCTGGGACAATTTAGCAGGAGCAACCCATAAACAGGTCCTCAGGAACCAGTCTCGGACAAACTCTTAGAAATCTCTTTCAATTTGGGCTCCTAATCGAACCCGAAATAGAAAAAAACTTTTGAAATATGTCGAACAAAAGGTTATTCTGATAATTTTATTTCACTAAATGTGAAAATTGGAACAAACTGGAGCTCAGGTACCAGTTCAGTGGCAATTTGCACCAATTTTCCGTAGGGTACTTTTAGTTGCTTTATTATAAATTGATTGTCGAGTTATTTTGATGTCTATTTTTTATTCAATTTTATGAAATAAAACATTAGTTGAACCTATAAGTTCAGTCTATAAAGTTTTACCTATAGCCCCCCCTAGGAAAATTGTCTAGCTACGCTAATGTAGACCACATTGTTGGGCGTACACAAGCTGACGTAAGAAAACGTTATTTAAAGAAAACAAACGGCTTTAGTCGATCTCTTTCTTACAAATCATATACTTAATACCAGAGACAGTGTTTGAATTTTGCTCAAAATGAGCTGAAAAAAAACATAAAATCCCGGAGCACACATGAAGGTCGGCGCTTTTCAAAAAGAGCGGGCCGACATGACAGCTCCGCTCACAACTGCCAATGAAATGAGCAGGCCTTTTAAAAACTCCTAGAACTGTTCTATAAAATGAGGGTTGTTTTGAATTTTGTATACATAACTGAGATGCAAAATTGTAAATTTTAAACATTTTTCTAGGGAAACAATTGGAAATAAAAATATGCAAATGTGGGGATAACAAGAAACTATGAAAGTATGTGAAAAAGTTTAACAAAATTCAAAATAACACCCATATTCATGAAAGTTAACGTAAACGCTAAATCTACTGTTACCATACAAATTCCTTCGATAAACTGTCAGTAAATTGTTGTGTATATGGGCGCATAAATGTAGAGCGTTCCGAAAGGCGGTAATCAGTCCAGTATAGAACCAACTAAGACCCATTGAAAGAAAATGGTTTGAAAAAACAATCAAGAATTTGTGGCATCTCCTTAACAATTCCCGATGTTGTTGGAATATGTGTTATTGACACTTACATTTAAAATTTACTAAAGTTTTAAAATAACGGAAATTAACAGAAATTTTGTTGGCAAAAAATTTTCGCAAATCAGCAATATGCCGTACCAAAATTTGATATTGATAATTCGCTGTGGACAAATTTTCAAACCAATGAAGAGCCTGGTGAAGTTGTTAGCAAAAAATGTAATCGATCAATCATTAAATCTGGCTTACTATCGTGGTTTAATATTTAGAGGGTTATATACAAATTATATACGAACACAATTAAAAAATCAAATCAGAACTCACAACGTGTTTGCCCGTCTCCATTCATTTCATTTGTATTTCAAGTTAAAAAAAATACACATATGGCATAACCAATTTCAATTTATGTCACACATTCTACTACATATTTTTTGTGTCACATATGAAAGAGTTTTGTGAGCAGGAGTTTTTCGTTTAAATTAGCTCGAAAAGAGCCTATTTTTCAGTGCCGCTCATTCACTTTGGCACTTTATTCATAGGGCTCCGAGAGCAAGAACTAAAAAACTGAACAGCCCTTTTAAAAAAAGTGCTGAGTCAGAGCTTTGGAGCCATTTCGAACACTGACCAGAGATGTGGAGTCGTAGTCTTCAGATTTTGATGGAGTCGGAGTCGTAAAAGTTTTGTTCGACTCCCACCAAAATGATAAAAACACTTATGTTTATGTTTGTAAATAAACAAATATTTACGCAAATTAGATTTCGTTGAATTCTTCAAGCCATCAATGAACAGCATTAACAGGTTGGCTGATAAGTCCCCGGTCTAACAAAGAAAAACACATTTTTTTGTCAAAATTCGTTTTTATTATTCAACATAGTTCTCTTTAAGAGCGATACAACGATTATAACGACCTTCCAATTTTTTGATACCATTTTGGTAGTACTCCTTCGGTTTTGCCTCAAAATAGACCTCAGTTTCGGCGATCACCTCTACATTTTTTCCCTGCGAGCATCCTTTTGAGGTCTGAGAACAAGAAAAAGTCGCTGGGGGCCAGATCTGGAGAATACGGTTATATATATATATATATATATATATATATATATATATATATATATATATATATATATATATATATATATATATATATATATATATATATATATATATATATATATATATATATATATATATATATATATATATATATATATATATATATATATATATATATATATATATATATATATATATATATATATATATATAAGTTAATTAATATCCTATTTACTGAATATTAATAAAAAGAGTTTGTTTTTTATTTCGGTACCTGATTACCAGACGTACCATTTATTTTCAGTTCCGTAAGTAAACTAAACTTTAAACAATTACCAAGAACTTAAAGCTACCTATCGTTAGTGTTTGTTGCCTGTGCCCATAAGTTGGTATTCGCTGACACTGCGCCTCGTGCGTGGTGTTAAGTTTCCCGGTATCTTCGCTTAGGCTGGGAAACGTTTGTTTGCTGACACTACTGTCTGGCAAGAAATGCTGTGGTTGATCATTCGCTGAGGTGTTAATTCATTTTGGTAACACAATGATATTATTAGGGTGGATCGTTATTTTACAAAAGTGACTAAGCACTCGAAACTGTGTTAACTCCTCCCTTACTTAAGTTAGGGCCGTCCTCGGACGTTTTGTAGCTATCGATAACTGCTTCAATATCCTGACGTCTTACTACCCGTTTTTGACGTAATTTAGAAATTACAAAGTAGATGAGGATTAGAGAAATTGTTGCAATGCCTGAAAGTGCTGGTCGTGTGATTGTTTTATCTCTGATTTCGTTGATGTGTCTTAAATTTTCCAGGCTTAGCCTCTGGAGGTATGGGAGGCTCAATATTTCTTGGTGCTTCGTGACATTGACGATTGTTGTCGCTGCTGAGGTAGGATTTCTTTTTAGTATTCCTTTCGGGTTCTTAAAAACGGATCCATTGATGCTGACTTCATTGTCGAACGTTACCAAGTGGGTACCAGTAACTGTTGTAACAGAGCCTTCTGCATTTTTTATAGTAGCAGTGTTATCGTTAATGATGATCACACCGTCATCGATTACCTGCAATGGGTCGAGGTGACTCGGCCTTGTGCTGCAGTGTGCCACATCACCTGCATGAAGTTGTAGAGCGCACGTTGGTTCTGGAGATTGCCTACAGAACGAAGCAGTTAGTGCAGCTTTGCATTTTTCAATTGGAATTATACGACTTCCACAATTAGCGACATTGTTATCGTCGCCCAAGTTTAATACCGTTCCATTATGTTGCACAGGGTAGAGGCAAATTTTCTTACATTCTAATGTAGGTTTTGGGTATTTGATTACAAAGTGTAAAAGCTTATCATCTAAAAATACCTTAATAAATGATACCTCTAATAGGTCTGAGATAGTTACATTGACGAAATTTGATTGTAGTATTTGCTGTGTCTCCGTGGAGTCTAAGAGAACAGGATTTATTATACCGGCTTTTGCGAGGGCGACTGAAATCAAAAGTGTTTCTATTTCCGCGATTATGATTCTATTTCTGGCCAGAAGTGTTTCGTATAAATGACCAGTATCAATCCGCGCCTTTGTGTTTCCGAGGATTTTGTTTACGGTATCAGTCAATTGGTTTATTTGTTTTTGGGTCTTCGTGTTTATCAGTATTTGTCTGTTTACGGAGTCAATTAGTTCCTGTTGTCGAAATTTTTGATTTTCGAAGTCATCAAAATCCGGGGTTCCAGCAATTACTTTAAGTGCTGTTCCCAGGATGTTAATACTTCTGGCCTGTCTATGGTGGACTTCTAGAGATTTTAGCAGGGTTTCTATGCGCATTGTGTCGGAGTTAAGTATTTCTACCATGTGCGATGAGGGGAAATGTTTCGTTAGTTGTTTTGTTTCGTCCGCAATGTACGAGTAGGTGGTCAAATTTGATGTGCGTCCTACGAAATCAAAGTCGCTCCAAACAACCACGTCACCATCCTCGATTGGTATATAGTCATTGCCAGTAAAGTCAATCAGTTTCGAAGCCATTGGTCTAATGAGTACTAGTATCCAGATCCTAAAAGAAGTGTATGACAGAAAATAACATTGAGGTAGCTTGAATTTTGAAGTTTATCTCAGATTGTCCTTGTGGACCACCCTCCCCTTTATAAGAACTGTTGTTCCCAGGTCTGCTTCTACTATCTCCTCCGAATACAGAGGAGTAAGTTTGTTTCCCAATCTTTTATTATTTTTGACCAGTACCGATTCGCCCACTTCGAATATTCTATTCTGCCTAGAAGCATTATTTCTATCTAGCGACGACTGTTGTGCTTTTGTAATTTGTTCCCTCACTTCCTCCCTGACATCGGGTGAAGCGGAGTGAATGACGTCTATTGGTCTTCTGTTCGTCACAGAGTGGATCGTCCTGTTATATTTTATAGTCGCCAGTAAGATAAGGTCGGTAGTGTCACTTGTCTTTCCTTCTAACTTCAAACATCTCGCAATTTCAGACAGAGTGCTATGGAAGCGCTCAACCTGTCCGTTAGAAGTGCTATGGAGGGGAGGAGCATTCGCAATTTCAACACCAAATTGGTCTCGTAATAAGGATTTGATAGTTTCAGATTTTAGTGATGGTTCATTATCATAGTAGATATTCTTTGTGTCCGGAAAAAAATTCATTAATTGCATAATTGGATCTTTTAAATCTAAAATAGTGCGTGATGGTATTGGTTGAACTACGGCAAACTTAGAAAATTTATCGACACAGGTCAAGAAGTACTTCTTGTCTGTAGAAAAAATATCAATATGTAGCATCTCGCCCACATGATGTGGCAACGGTGTTGCTCCCATTTCTTGTCTTATAGGGTGCCTATTGTATTTGGCTCTTGTGCAGATTTTGCAATTGGCAACTATTTCATTCGTTAATTTAACCATCTTCGGGAAATAGTAATCGGCGAGAATTTGCTTTACGTTCTCCTGAGCCGCTCTGTGGGCTCGGTTGTGTTCAATGACGACTATCTCCCTTTGTTCGTCTTTATTGAAAATGTCTTGAACCATGTTCTTACAGTGCCAAAATTTAGTGGAAGGGAAATAACTTACTAATTGATGTTGGATACAGGCTAGCGTCGGCAAATCGCAATGTATTGCATTTACAGCGCTTGGGTTTACCGCAAGTTTAACTTCATCGATCAGAGTGTTACGATCAGTAAAGTCGATGATATGACGAGTCTTTTCTGAGAAAATGATGAAATTACGACGTGAAGGGTGGATTGACTCATGTAAAACTATTTGGTTTCTAAAACAATTGACTGGTTTCTCGGTGGATTCAATTGTCTGAGTTAAGGATATTTCGCTATGTATCGTAGCAATATCCGAGAAGGGTGCCTCTTCGGTGACGTGGCAGCGTTGGGAACAAGGAACATTAATGGCACATGCCGGTTTTGCCATCAGAGTATGAATATTATGACGTGAGAGCGCATCTGCCACATAATTTTCCTTACCTGGTTTGTGGAAGATTTTCGCATTGTGTTCGTCTACAAATGCCATCCAACGTTTAATCTTAGCGTTTGGGTTTCTGTCAGAAACGGAAAACGTAAGAGGTTGGTGGTCGGTATAAATGTTAAGCTTTCTCACGCCGTACAAATAATTTCTTAGCTTCTGAAGAGCCCAAACAATAGCCAACAACTCACGCTCGTTCGTTGCGTAGTTTAGTTCTCTGTCTTTCAATGTCCTTGATATCATCGTTATTGGCTTACCGCCTTGGGAAAGAACCGCACCTAAACCCATTGCGGACGCGTCCGTTGTTAGGTCGAATGGCTTCTTAAAGTCTGGATAAAGTAACATGACCTCTTCAGAGGCCAAAATCTCCTTCAGTTTCTCGAAGGTCTGAAGCTGTTTCTCATTGAAGTTTACCTTTATTTTCTTGGATTGGGATGCGCTAACCTTTCCGTTTTCTCCCTTAAGGATATCGGTTAGTGGTTTTGCTATTGATGCGAAATCCTTAATGAAGCACCTATAGTAGCTTGCCAATCCTAAAAATGACCTAACATTAAAAAGTGTTGTGGGTTGGTCGTAGTTACGGATAGCTTCAACTTTTTCCGGACTTGTTTTTATTCCTCCTCTGGTTACAACGAACCCAAGGTATTCTACACTTTCTTTGAAAAAGTGTGATTTTTCTCGAGAAATTCTCATGTTAGCTTCATACAGTCTTTCTAACACCCATGCGATGTGCTTGACGTGGTCTTCTTCGTTCTCAGAGAAAATAATAACGTCGTCCACATAAACATAGCACATTTTTCCAATCTGCTCTCTCAACACGTCGTCTATGGCCCTCTGAAAGATGCTGGGGGCATTTTTCAGCCCAAAAGGGAGCCGACAAAATTCATATTTCCCGTTTCCAACTGAGAAAGCCGTTTTTTCCCTGTCTCGCTCAGCAAGTGTGATCTGGTGGAAGCCTGACTTGAGGTCGAGTGTTGAGAAAAATCTTGCTTTACCAAGATTTGAAAGAATTGCCGTAATTTCTGGGATGGGGTATTTGTCGTCGATAGTTATATTGTTTAATTTTCTGAAATCTATCACGAGACGTTTTTTCGCATTTCCATGCTCGTCCTTCCCTTTTTTGTCAACAACCCAAATGGGGTTATTGTATGGGGATCTGGATGGTCTTATCACGCCATTTTTTTGCAGGTCTTTTATTTCTTTATTGACAAAGTCCGCTACGCCCATGGGGTAAGGGTATAGCTTAGAGTACACTGGTTCGTCGGTATTGGTGCGTATGGTGGCAATAATGTTAGTATTGTAGGGCAGTGATTCATTGGGGTTTGCAAAAACTCCCGATAATTTCCTAATCACTTCCCTAAATTTCGCAGATACTACTGGAGGCACTTCAATGTCCTCAATTTTTGTGAAGTTTACATTTGCGCATGCAAGGAATAGAAGCTTTTCTACTCCAGTTTTTGTTCTTATTTCTTTATTCTTAAAATCTAATGTTGCACTTGTTTGTGTTAACAAATCAAGGCCGATTATACCATCGAACGTTGAGAGCGATGGGAGAATAAAAAAGAAGCTATTAGTGTCGAAAACATTAGCGACACACTTTTCTTTAATGGTAGTGAAACCATGAATGGATTTCACTACAAAAGCACGATCTACTGGGACGACGTTTTTTAAACCTTTTATAGGTTTTATGTAATTTTTCGAAGCCCCAGTGTCTATTAATAATTTGATTGTCCTCCCTGCTATACTTCTTTCTATGTATGGTAGCAGGGAGCCATTCCTAAAAAATTTATATGGTCATAATCATCTGTAGTATCGGCATCAACGTCATTTACTTCCGTTTCTGCCAATTCGTCATACTCCTGCTCCGTCTGAGGAGCTTCCTGTGAAATCATATTGATTCTCTGTTGTTTGGGTCCGGTAAATCTAGTCGTACCGCTATGTGGCCTTTTAAATGCCGGTGTATTTGATTGATCATAATGTTGGCTCTGTGAAGTGCCGGTATTATTTAGTTGGTACCTTGTTGTTTGCCTAAAGCGTGACGAATCGTCCACTTCCATTGGTTCGATTGTATCACGTCTTTGGTCATTTTTATTACCAGATTCTTGTCTTCTAGTAAAATGGGGATTTTTATTCCGCGCCCCAGTTGCTGGTTGAGGATCACTTCGCTGTCTTTCTTTGTCCTCACGGGACTTGGCGAAATTTATCGCAAATAGATATCTTTCACGATTTGCTTCGACCTCCTGGGCCAATGCAAGGGCTGATGGCAGGTCGCTTGGCTGAGCTGCGAAGAGTACGTTACTCAATTCTTTTTTTGTGCCCGAAATAAATACGCGTAGAGCATCTAACCTGTATTTGGCATTGAACTCTGATGCGGTTCTCGCATCGTACGTCATTATGGTCTTATTTGTAAGCAGAGTCAGTTTTTTCTCTACCTCGTCATAGAATTGCAGGAGTGTCATGCTCCCTTGGCGAAGTGTAGAGAGTTCTTGTTCGATGAGGTAAATGGGACGTTTGTCCGCATAAGTGAAGTCAAGTCGGGCAATTATTGCCTTGAAATTAAGGACTGTGTTGAAGGAGGACAATACCATGTCTGCCGGACCTTTTATTTTATTACGAATAATTGCCACTGCCTGATAATGTTTAGAGCTTCCCTCAAATTTCTCGAATATTTTATAGGCCGTATGCGCCGCTTGGCGCCACGAAACGTATGATTCGTGTTTACCTTCAAAATCAGGTAGTGATTTTACTATGTCAAGGGATTCGTCACACTGACGTCCTGGAAGGATTTCTATTTCCCTATACGATTCGACCTCAGGGGCTTTGGTTGAAAGACTATTGAACTTTTTATTAATTTCGTCTAACTGTTTTTCAAATGTCTCCTTTTGAACACTTAAAGCTGCTGTGATAGCAGTATCGATGAGCACACGTAAATGTTCTGCAGTCGCTGTCATTGTTTTATTTTCGTCTGTTTTTCTGTCCACTGGAATTCTATTGAAATGGTCAATCAAATTGTCGAGTTCTTGATTTATATTTGGTTCATTCATTTGCTATATGAGTTCAAGCTTTGTTCGTTTCAGTCACCCTTTACAATTATAATTACGATTTTTTATTTATATTTAGAAACGTTTTAACAATAAAATAAAAAAAAATCTTTTGTTTTTTTTTTTTTTAAGAAAATCAATAATATTAAACTAAGCTTACAGTTTATTAATCATGGTTTCTGTTGCTGGTGTTGATGAATTGTTTCTGTTGCTGATGTTACTTTTGCCTTCCTTCCTTCCTTTGTTAAACCTTCTCACTGCTGATGTTGCTGACGTTACTTTTGCCTTCCTTCCTTCTCGCTGCCCAGGCTATTTCGAAGCCTGGTGACTTTAAATTTTTCTTCACACACTAGCTTTGTTGTTTGTCTAGTTCTTCTTCACCCACTAGCTTTGTTGTTTGTCTATAATTTGGATTGCTTGTTTCTTTTCTTTTTTTTAATATTTTTTGTGAATAATTCTTTTTTATTTTATTTCACGTTGAGCACCAAATGTTTGTCTATAATTTGGATTAATTGTTTTTTCTCTTTTTTTTTTTTTAAATTTTTTGTGAATAATTCTTTTCTATTTTATTTCACTTTGAGCACCAGTTGTTTGTCTATAATTTGGATTGTTTTTTCTTTTTTTTATTATTTTTTGTAAATAATTCTTTTCTATTTTATTTCACGTTGAGCGCCAGTTAATTAATATCCTATTTACTGAATATTAATAAAAAGAGTTTGTTTTTTATTTCGGTACCTGATTACCAGACGTACCATTTATTTTCAGTTCCGTAAGTAAACTAAACTTTAAACAATTACCAAGAACTTAAAGCTACCTATCGTTAGTGTTTGTTGCCTGTGCCCATAAGTTGGTATTCGCTGACACTGCGCCTCGTGCGTGGTGTTAAGTTTCCCGGTATCTTCGCTTAGGCTGGGAAACGTTTGTTTGCTGACACTACTGTCTGGCAAGAAATGCTGTGGTTGATCATTCGCTGAGGTGTTAATTCATTTTGGTAACACAATGATATTATTAGGGTGGATCGTTATTTTACAAAAGTGACTAAGCACTCGAAACTGTGTTAACTTATATATATATATATATATATATATATATATACATATATATATATATATATATATATATATATATATATATATATATATATATATATATATATATATATATATATATATATATATATATATATATATATATATATATATATATTTGAAGTTAAGGAAAATTACAGTAAGTTTTACAACTTTTCGACTAAGCAGAGGCGATTTTACAAGGAAAATGTTGGTATTTTGACCATTTTTGTCGAAATCAGAAAAACATATATATGGGAGCTATATCTAAATCTGAACCGATTCAAACCAAATTTGGCACGCACAGCTACAATGCTAATTATACTCCCTGTGCAGAATTTCAACTAAATCGGAGTAAAAAATCGGCCTCAGTGGTCATATGAGTGTAAATCGGGCGAAAGCTATATATGGGAGCTATATCTAAATCTGAACCGATTTCAATCAAATTGAGTACAATTAACTACATTACTAATTGTGCTCCTAGTGCAAAATTTCAACCCAATTGGGCCAAAACTCTGGCTTCTAGGACCATATTAGTCCATATCGGGCGAAAGATATATATGGGAACTATATCTAAATCTGAACCGATTTCAATCAAATTTGGCACACATGACTATACTGGTAATTGTACTCCTAGTGCAAAATTTCAACCAAATTGGGCCAAAACTCTGGCTTCTAGGACCATATTAGTCCATATCGGGCGAAAGATATATATGGGAACTATATCTAAATCTGAACCGATTTCAATCAAATTTGGCACACATGACTATACTACTAATTGTACTCCTTGTGCAAAATTTCAAGCTAATCGGGATAAAACTCTGGCTTCTGGGTCCATATAAGTGCATATCGGGCGAAATATATATATGGGAGCTATATCTAAATCTGAACCGATTTCAATCAAATTTGGCACACATGACTATACTACTAATTGTACTCCTAGTTCAAAATTTCAACCAAATTGGGCCAAAACTCTGGCTTCTAGGACCATATTAGTCCATATCGGGCGAAAGATATATATGGGAACTATATCTAAATCTGAACCGATTTCAATCAAATTTGGCACACATGACTATACTACTAATTGTACTCCTAGTGCAAAATTTCAACCAAATTGGGCCAAAACTCTGGCTTCTGGGGCCATATAAGTGCATATCGGGCGAAAGATATATATGGGAGCTATATCTAAATCTGAACCGATTTCTTCCAAAATCAATAGGGTTCTATTCTGACACAAAAAAGGAACACGTGTCAAATTTGAAGGCTTATATTGCGACCTAGACTTTCATCACAAAAATGTGTTCACAGACAGACGGACGGACGGACGGACAGACAGACGGACTGACGGACATGGTTATATCGACTCAGGGAACCATCCTGAGCATTATTGCCAAAGACACCATATGTCTACCTCGTCTCCTTCTGGGTGTTACAAACATATGCACTAACTTATAATACCCTGTTCCACAGTGTGGCGCAGGGTATAAAAATATTTACGTGATATTAAAGATTGTGCTACCTAAATTTTAGGATGCGAAATTTACAAAATATTAAGGGCAAATTTCTTTAAAATAATGAAATTTTAATTAAAATAAAGTTTATAACTTTGCTTTAAAAATTTTTGTAAATTTGCGTCCCTCCGTTAAGGTCACATGTCTTTGAACTAAGGCTAATTTTCCTTAAAGTAAAGAAACACATTTTTTAATTAAATAAATTTTCCTTAAATTAACTGAAATATTGAAACTTTAGATTTAATATTAACCATCACTTTTGTCCAATAAATTCGAACTTTTGACAGGATACAATTCACATCAATCCGAATAAAAAACAACGAACTCCATCAAAAAATGCTATGTCGACTTTGCGTACTCTGGAATGAGGACATCGATATGCGGTTGATTCAAAACAAACCCTTTTTGTTTTTATAAATTCGAGATTTTGCGAAATTTCAAATTCGAATTGTGAAAAACAAAACCCAACGTCACATATTGGATTCAGATTATAATCCATATTCTTCATACATAAATTTAATGAATTTTCAATTTTTTATCTAGTCCCTAATGTTAAGCCTAATTTGTTCAGTGAAAATTGCAGGCCATATCTGCCCCTGCTACCATCCGTCCGTCCTTTACAATATGCTGGCAAAGATCTAACAAATCCAAAATGCCACAAAAAACAAACTTTTGTAACACATGTAAGTAACTTGTTTAGTAATTACATGCCATACCAAAATGAAGTGAAAAGTTCTCGCGCCTTTGCCAAAATACCCAAGATGATGATAACAAGTGTAAATTAAAATTGTGGAAGCAGTTGTGGAAATTAACAAAAAACAAATACGAGAAACCCCAAAAAAAAAAAAAAAAAAAACGAAAAACCTCTTTGGCTAAATGCACTCCCACAAAGATGATCTGGTTATATGGGTTTTTGGTATTAATTTGTAAATATGCTAATGCAATGCCAACAATTTCAATCGACGGAGTAAAGAAACAAAACCAAACAACTTAGTTCTAATATTATCGCTTTAGTGTTAATTATTTAAATAAATTTTTTGGCATATTAAATTTAAAGGTGAAAACAAAAACGTAATGATATTGATCTTAAATTAGAAAATTTCTTAAATACGGTTAGCAAATATTTGTGGTTTGTTTTTGGTGCTAAAATCCATAAATTAAGTAGAACAAAAAATGTAAATAAAAATAATTAGCACTGCAGTTTGATAACATGAGATACACAGAAAACAAAAATATTATTTATATTACAAAACATTTTCAATAACGATATAAAAATTTTTGTACGCCGATAGCCTCTAGTAGCTAGTACACGTATAAATAAGATTATTACAATTTGTAATTATAATAAATTAAGTAATAGATAAATAAATAATAAGCTTTTTAATTGACAAATTCAATCACGAAAATGATAATATCAATCATAGAATTAATGGAAAATTAAAAATATTCTTGTTAAAAAAATTAATTAATTTCTTCGGCACTTTCAATATTTCTTTAATTGGGTTAATTATAAATTTAATTGATTTATGCCTCAAAACTCAATTACTCATTTGAGGTGGTAAACAACTATTTATTGTATTATTTCTTATTTATTGATAATTGGATTTAGAATGTAATTTAATTTTCAAGCAAATTTGTATGATGAATGCGCCATTTATCCCCTCAGAAAATTAATACGAGATATTTACCAAACTCTCGCAGATATAAACTAAATTTGACATTTTCCTATATGGACCTAAAATATCTTTCCATTTCCAATTTCAGGCAAATTGGTGAAAAGCACGTGAAATCAAATCGGAAGTTCGATCTATATGGGAGCCATACCACCAAATCTTGGACCGATATCCACCACATTTGGCCCTCCTAGGTTAGGTTAGGTTAGGTTAGGTGGCAGCCCGATATATCAGGCTCACTTAGACTATTCAGTCCATTGTGATACCACATTGGTATCACACTGAGTGCTGCCCGATTCCATGTTAAGCTCAATGACAAGGGACCTCCTTTTTATAGCCGAGTCCGAACAGCGTTCCACATTGCAGTGAAACCACTTAGAGAAGTTTTGAAACCCTCAGTAATGTCACCAGCATTTCTGAGGTGGGATAATCCACCGCTGAAAAATGTTTGGTGTTCGGTCGAAGCAGGAATCGAACCCACGACCTTGTGTATGCAAGGCGGGCATGCTAACCATTGCACCACGGTGGCTCCCTACGTAGGGACCTAAAATACCTCAAGATTTACAATTTCGACCACATCTGATAAAATTTGTTGTGTCTACACTGAAAAAAGTTTACTTGGAACCAAAGATTTTGACCTTCCTTTAAGGATTTTGGTATTGATTCCGAGCCAAAGATGCGAGTTCTTTAAAATAAGGAAATCTTTTTGCGACCTATCTGGCTTTAAATCTCGGATCTATAAAATTAAAATTAGGATACAGATCTCATTTATCGAATTTTCATTCTATTTTTCCGCAATATTAATAAAGCTATTCAGTTTAAAAATCCACATTATGACGGATATTTCGAAATAAAAATTATTTTCTTTATTCCGAAAAAAAACTTTAAACCAAAGATGCTAAATCCTCAAAATAAGTCTTAGCCTATATTTGAAGCGTTTTTTCTTAAATCTAAAGATTCAATATTTCTGTGAATTTAAATTTCTGTGAATTTAAGGACGATTTCTTTAAATCAAAAATGTGTTTCGTTACTTTAACGAAAATTTGCCTTAGTTTAAAGCCATGCAACTTTAACGAAGGGACACAAATTTTCAAAATGTGTTTCCTAAATTTAAAGAAAAAAATTTTTGAAGCTAAGATTTTAAACTTTCTTTTAATTACAATTTCATTATTTTAAAGAAATTTGTCCTTAATAGTGTGTAAATTGAGCATCCTAAAATTGAGGTTGCGTAATCTTTAATATCACGTAAATATTTTTTTCAGTGTAGATGCACAAAAAGTCAATTCGGGAGATCGGTCTATATGTGGATTATACTAAAACATGGACGCCACATCAATTAATGGACTTAAAATACCTCTATATCTCTAATTTAAGGCAAATCGGATAAAAAGTGAGGTGTATAGACGCCCAAGAATTCCAATTTTAAGATCGGTCTATATAGGGATACCCAATTTATGGACCTAAAATACCCCTAGATTTCCAATTTCGACCAAATCGAATACAAACTTGGGTGTTTAGAAGCCTAAGAAATCACATAGGGGAGATTGGAGAGATCGAAAATTAAATTGTGCTCTTTCGAGAGGCCCCGGAATTCGTCGTTATATGGGGGTTATATTATGTATACTCAAAAGAAAGTGAACCCTCTATTTCACTAAAGCCAATTAAACTTAATTTTAGTTCATGGAATTAAAAAAAAACAAGTAAGGAAAGTCTAAAATCTTTGTAGATCTAAATTTTCGATACCATATCACATCCGTCAAATGTGTTAGGGGCTGTATATAAAAGTTTGTCCCAAATACATACATTTAAATATCACTCGATCTGGACAGAATTTGATAGACATCTACAAAATCTATAGACTCAAAATTTAAGTCGGCTAATGCACTAGGGTGGAACACAATGTTAGTAAAAAACAAGTAAGGAAAGTCTAAAGTCGGGCGGGGCCGACTATATTATACCCTGCACCACTTTGTACATCTAAATTATCGATACCATATCACATCCGTCAAATGTGTTGGGGGCTATATATAAAGGTTTGTCCCAAATACATACATTTAAATATCACTCGATTTGGACAGAATTTGATAGACTTCTACAAAATCTATAGACTCAAAATTTAAGTCGTCTAATGCACTAGGGTGGAACACAATGTTAGTAAAAAAATATGGGAAACATTTAAATCTGAAGCAATTTTAAGGAAACATCGCAAAAAGTTATTTATGATTTATCGTTCGATATATATGTATTAGAAGTTTAGGAAAATTAGAGTCATTTTTACAACTTTTCGACTAAGCAGTGGCGATTTTACAAGGAAAATGTTGGTCGAAATCAGAAAAACATATATATGGGAGCTAAATCTAAATCTGAACCGATGTCAACCAAATTTGGCACGCATAGCTACAATGCTAATTCTACTCCCTGTGCAAAATTTCAACTAAATCGGAGCTAAAAATTGGCCTCTGTGGTCATATGAGTGTAAATCGGGCGAAAGCTATATATGGGAGATATATCTAAATCTGAACCGATTTCAACCAAATTTGGCACGCATAGCTACAATGTTAATTCTACTCCCAGTGCAAAATTTCACCTAAATCGGAGTTTAAAAATGGCCTCTGTGGTCATATGAGTGTAAATCGGGCGAAAGCTATATATGGGAGATATATCTAAATCTGAACCGATTTCAACCAAATTTGGCACCCATAGCTACAATGCTAAATATACTCCCTGTGCAAAATTTCAACTAAATCGGAGCAAAAACTTGGCCTCTGTGGTCATTTGAGTGTAAATCGGGCGAAAGCTATATATGGGAGCTATATCTAAATCTGAACCGATTTGGCTGATATTTTGCAAGTTTTTCGAGACTCATAAAATATTCGGATGTACGGAATTTGAGGAAGATCGGTTGATATACACGCCAATTATGACCAAATCGGTGAAAAATATATATGGCAGCTATATCTAAATCTGAACCGATTTTTTCCAAAATCAATAGGGATCGTCTTTGAGCCGAAACAGGACCCTATACTAAATTTTAGGACAATCGGACTAAAACTGCGAGCTGTACTTGGCACACAAAAATACATCAACAGACAGACAGACGGACAGACAGACAGACAGACGGACATCGCCAAATCGACTCAGAATTTAATTCTAAGACGATCGGTATACTAAACGATGGGTCTCAGACTTTTCCTTCTTGGCGTTACATACAAATGCACAAACTTATTATACCCTGTACCACAGTAGTGGTGAAGGGTATAAAAACAGGAAAATAATATACACAAAAGAAGCAATTCATACTTTTCACAAAATAGTTCAAAATTTCTTTAAATGTTAAAATTTTACTACAAATGCGCCCATCTTGAGCTTCGTATGACTTTAAAGAAATTTTTGCAATTTGGAACTCCAATTTTTTTCTTCAAATTACAAAATTTTCTTTAACAAGTGAAAAAAATTAATACCGTCTAATAAATTTTCTTGCGCAAAAATATTTACTTATCTTTATACCCACCACATAGAATGGTGACGGGGGTATAATAAGTTTGTTATTCCGTTTGTAACACATCGAAATATCGATTTCCGACTATATAAAGTATATATATTCTTGATCAGGTAGAAATTCTAAGACGATATAAGCATGTCCGTCTGTCCGTCTGTCTGTCTGTTGTAATCACGCTACAGCCTTCAATAATGGCACCTTCATCCTGAAATTTGGCACAGATTCGTCTTTTGTTTGAAGGCAGGTCACGTTCGAAGGTGGGCTATATCGCTCCAAGTTTTGATATAGTCCCCATATAAACCGACCTCCCGATTTGGAGTCTTGGGCTTATAAAAACTGTAGTTTTTATCCAATTTGCCTGAAATTGGAAATCTAGAGGTATTTTAGGACCGAAAATGGTGCTTATCGGTCCATGTTTTGGTATAGCCATCATATATGAACCGATTTCCCGATTTTGCTTCTTGGGAGTCTAGAAAGTTTATTTTCTATCCGATTTGCCTGAAGTTGGAAATCTAGAGGTATTCTAGGACCATAAAGTGGTGTGCCGAAAATGGTGTGTATCGGTCCATGTTTTGATATAGCCCCCATATAGACCGATCTCCCGATTTTACTTCTTGGGCTTCTAGAGTCCGTAGTTTTAATCCAATTTACCTGAAATTTGAAATATAGGTATTCTAGGACCATAAAGACGTGTGTCGAATATGGTGAGTACCGGTCGATGTTTTGATATAGCCCCTATATAGACCGATCTTCAGATTTAATTCTTGGGCTTCTAAAATCCGTAGGTTCGAATTCCAATTTGCCTGGAATTGGAAATCTAGTGGTATTCTAGAACCATAAAGACGTGTGTCGAAAATGGTGAGTACCGGTCGATGTTTTGATATAGCCCCATATAGACCGATTTCCCGATTTTACTTCTTGGGCTTCTAGAATCCGTAGTTTTTACCCAATTTGCCTGAAATTGGAACTCTAGAGGTATTCTAGGAAAATTAAGAGATGTGCCGAAAATGGTGATCATCGGACCATGTTTCGAGTTTGACCACATTTTCTGTAGAAATAAATTTTGACCAAATTTTTCATAATAGCCACGAAAACTTTATCAAAAACAAAACTTTTTAAATTTGGTAGATTTGTGATAATTTTTTTATACCCTCCACCATATAATGGGGGATATATTAACTTTGTCATTCCGTTTGTAACACATCCGCATATAAACCGATCCCCAGATTTGACCTCCGGAGCCTCTTGGAAGACCAAAATTCATCTGATTCAGTTGAAATTTGGTACGTGTTGTTTATATATAGTCTCAAACACCCATGCAAAAATTGATCGAAATCGGTCAATAATTATATATAGCCCCATATAAACCGATCCCCAGATTTGACCTCCGGAGCCCCTTAAAAGAGCAAAATTCATCCGATTCGGTTGAAATTTGGTACGTGATGTTAGTATATAGTATCCAACATCCATGCAGGAATTGGTTCATATCAGTCCATAATTATATATAGCCCCCATATAAACCGATCCGCAGATTTGACCTCCGGTGCCTTTTGGAGAAGCAAAATTCATCCGATCTGGTTGAAATTTGGTACGTGGTGGTAGTATATGATATTTAACAACCATGCCAAAAGTGGTCCATATCAGTCCATAATCATATATAGCACCCATATAAACCGATCCCGAGATTTGGTTTTGGAGCCTCTTGGAGGAGCAAATTTCATCCGAGTCAGTTGAAATGGTACATTGTGCTGGTATGTGGCCATTAACAACCATGCCTAACTAAATCGGTCTATAGTTATATATAGCCCTCAGATACATCGATCCCCAATCACACAAAAATTGGTCCATATCAAGTTCATAATTGTATATAGCCCCCATATAAGCGACCCCCATATTTCAATTCTGGCTCTCTACGTACCGTGCAAAAGTCCATAGCGATTCGTAATTATTTGTAGATTTACCTACACATACCTTTTTTGTCTAATAGATACTACGTATGGACTCACAATTTATAAAACGATGTTAAGAAGTTTTAAGATACCACAACCCAGTAATTCGATTGTGGATGACCATCTTTCGTATAAGTTTCTACGCAATCCATGGGGGAGGGTACATAAGATTCGGCCTGGCCGAACTTACGGCCGTATATACTTGTTCTAGAATGAATTTAGAATTTTTTTCGACAAAATTTAAATCATTTTTATCATTTTATTAATCCTTACTCTGTTTTTAACATGATGGCACTAAAACAAAAAAAGTTAAAATTGCCCTTTAAAAATATGAAAACAGCGAGTTATAAAAAATTTAATTAAAAGAACTTCCTGAGTAGTTAAAATAAAGAACATCTTTGGAAGAACATTTTTGGAAGTGCTTTTAAAGTTGTGCCTTTAGAAGTACTTCCAATTTTTTTTTGCTGGGATATAGACTTTCTGGGGTCTGTGACCAATATTTTCATGTATTATAAACGGAGTGAAAAATCGAATATACCCCTCATCCTACACGCAAAAAATAATTCTTTCCTCCCAAACGAATTTTTAGACAAACAAAGTTCGTTTCTCATTTGCTTTTCGTTGAAAGGAAGTGTATTTGGAAGAAAAGTATATACGTTTTGTGATAAACGTTTATTCTCTTCCAGGATGTAAAAACAATTTCATAAAGACTACCTCAAAAAAACTTTTTTTCTAGCAAATTGCATTTTCCCTCACATCTTTCTCACTTCCACGAAGTTTTTTAGTTATTAGCACCTTTTTCTGTAATACAAACAATGTAGAAGAAATTATACGATTTTATAAATTTTAAATATTTTTTTACCTTTCGCCTGGACGGAGAATCGAACCGCGGACCATGCAATTTGTAAGCTAACACACTATCCACTGAGCTATGTAGCCGTTATTGTCATCAATAGACAATTACCCATACAAGTTATATTTATATAGCATAGCTTGCGGCGTCCACGAGCCGATTAAACAAAGTTTATTTAACAGAAAAATACATTTAGTTGGGCACCGTGGAGCAGTGGTTGCTACGTCCGACTTACATGCCAAGGGTCGTGGGTTCGATCCCTGCTTCGACCAAAGTTTTTTTTTTGTTTTTCATATATTCCAGATATGGTCGGAAGATTCCGAAAAAATGTTCAATATTACATTCTACTATATTAAATTTTTACTATGAACTGTAAAATGTGTCTTATTAAAGACCTAAAATCAGAAAAGAACAGTGTTTGATATAAACGAAATGGACTGTGTTGTTCGTTCAAAAATAACTTTTTTTATTGAAAAAATAAAAATTTTGTAACAAACGAATTTTTTTGGTGATAAAAGTGTATACTTTTCGAAGCAATTCAAAAAACTCTAACAAAAGAAAAACGTTTTCGGTACACGTTTTTCAAACGTTTTTTGTTTCTTTGCGTGTATGATTGAGGATATAAAAAATTAAAAAATTTAATTTTTTTCCTATTGAGACTTTCCTTTTCATTGGCAATTGATATCGAAATTATGTGGGACTTGTTGGCAAATATGCCAGTGCCAACACCTTGGCAATCGAAAAATCTTACCTAAGCCGCCATCATTTGGCAAGAGATACTTTTTCCATTTCCATTATATTCGATACTTGTACAGCAGTAATCTACTACACTTTGCCATGAGAGTTTACATGGAAATTTAGCCAACAAGTAATCCCCCTCAAAAAAGTAATTAATTAATAATTATGGTTGGGAAAAAAAAGACTAAACGAAAATTGCTGATGGCAATATTTTTCCCTTGGTAATACTTAATAGAATGGCATCGTTGGCAGAGGTGCCGACTGTGAATGTAGTCTTAGAAATTTTGCAAAAATTGCTCATAAATTTAAAGGATATCCTTAAATGCGAACACACAATCACAAGAGCTCACACACACATGTCTGATACCCTATAAAGGATATATAACAAAAAAAAAGAATCGAAAACATTAACAAGGGAACCCCCTCCTCGTTAAGGATATACTTTCATAATACCTTCCTGTTTATCTCTTCGTTTGTTGCATACCTCTGGCCATCACTTGTTGGTTGGCTTTGCCTTTTTTTTTAGAAAAAAAAAATAACGATAGAGAAAAGGATGCTTTTTCATAGCCATTGTAACCTTTAAGTGGGTATGCGTGTGTGTGAAAGACTGTGTATTGGTTTGCTTGAATATGCGTGTGTGTGTGTGTGAGGATAATTAATTGTGCTTTGTATTATGTGAAGACCCTGAAGAGGCAGACATAAAACTTTTATTTAAATCCTAAAATGCGCAAACACTCTCAAAGGTCCTTTCAAAATATACCCAACAACAAATAATAATAGAGGTCGGTCTATGGGTCACCGAGTAAGTGATTGGACAATGTGTCGCCTCAAAACTTTTATTAAGGTATCTATGTTACTTATATTCGTATATGTGTACATGACGGTATCGATTTTTGTTTTATAAGGAGCATTACAACAATTTTCTATCATCTTAGTAATGGTGAATATTTCATTGGTTTCACTATTAAGGCAAGAAATCCACGAACGAAAATAAAAATTCTCTACCATTAAGCTTTTAGTCAATAAACTTATGATTTTGTTATGCCATCAAGGTCATCATAAAATATATAGTTGATTTGGAAATGTAAAAAATTTACAAATTGGGTATCATCGTATAATATATGAGACATTCCACGAAACAAGTAATATGACAGATACAAAAAATTTGAATTTATTGAAAATATTTCTTTTTAATTTAATCGCAATAAACCACAAAGAGGAAAAAATAAATATGGGTATTCGATTAACCAAAAAAAAAAAAAAAAACATTTGAAAGATTAATTTGAAATTGCAAATCGAGTTCTTAGACCGCTAAACAAAATAAAAAAGAATAATCATAAATGAAATACGAAAAAAATGGAGCTACCACAGATCACATGAAAATGAGCCCCAACACCTAAATGAATTAGGATTCAATTTTCATTTAAAATAGTGGCGTTTATTTTCATATAATAAACAAATCCAAAAAGAAAATGAGGGCCCTCCCCCCAAAACAAACATTTGTTGTTTTCCATATCATTTTTTGGAAGTAGAACTTCATTTAGATTTTGAGGCTCATTTTCATGGGGCTCATTTTCATAAAGCATTGAGATTTGGTTTTGTTTTAAGTACGGTCAATTTTCGATTACTGCGGTATGGCACTACAAATGGGAGCTCCATAAAACTGTGCCTCAAAGTATCAATGGCAAAAATTTAAAGAAAACAAGTATATACGGCCGTAAGTTCGGTCAGGCCGAATCTTATGTACCCTCCACCATGGATTGCATAGAAACTTGTACTAAAGGCTGTCATCCACAATCGAATTACTTGGGTTGTGGTATCTTAAAACTTCTTAACATAGTTTTCTAAATTGTGAGTTAGTCCATACGTGGTAGAAAGCCAGAATTGAAATATGGGGGTCACTTATATGGGGGCTATATACAATTATGAACTTGATATGGACCAATTTTTGTGTGATTGGGGATCGATTTATCTGAGGGCTATATATACCTATAGACCGATATGGACCTAGTTAGGCATGGTTGTTAATGACCACATACCAGCACAATGTACCAAATTTCAACTAACTCGGATGAAATTTGCTCCTCCAAGAGGCTCCAAAACCAAATCTCGAGATCGGTTCATATGGGGGCTATATATGATTATGGACTGATATGGACCACTATTGGCATGGTTGTTAAAATCATATACTACAACCACGTACCAAATTTCAACCAGATCGTATGAATTTTGCTTCTCCAAAAGGCACCGGAGGTCATATCTGAGGATCGGTTTATATGGGGGCTATATATAATTATGGACCGATTTCGACCAATTTTTGCATGGGTGTTTGAGGCCATATATGAACACCATGCACCAAATTTCAGCCGGATCGGATGAAATTTGCTTCTCTTAGAGGCTACGCAAGCCAAATCGGGGGATCGGTCTATATGGGGGCTATATATAATTATTGACCGATGTGGACCAATTTTTGCATGGTTGTGAGAGACCATATACTAACACCATGTACCAAATTTCAGCCGGATCGGATGAAATTTGCTCCTCCAAGAGGCTCCAAAACCAAATCTCGGGATCGGTGGACCACTTTTGCCATGGTTGTTAAATATCATATATCACCACCACGTACCAAATTTCAACGAGATCGGATGAATTTTGCTTCTCCAAAAGGCACCGGAGGTCAAATCTGGGGATCGGTTTATATGGGGGCTTTATATGATTATGGACTGATAGGAACCAATTCCTGCATGGTTGTTGGATACCATATACTAACATCACGTACCAAATTTCAACCAGATCGGATGAATTTTGCTTCTCCAAAAGGCACCGGAGGTCAAATCTGGGGGATCGGTTTATATGGGGCCTATATATAATTATTGACCGATTTCGACCAATTTTTGCATGGGTGTTTGAGGTCATATATTAACACCAAATTTAATTTAAATTTAAACTGAATCAGATGAATTTTTGTCTTCCAAGAGGCTCTGGAGGTCAAATCTGGTGATCGGTTTATATGGGGGCTATATATAATTATGGACCGCTGTAGATCAATTTTTGCATGGTCATTAGAGACCATATACTAACACCATGTACCAAATTTCAGCCTGATCGGATGAAATTTGCTTCTCTTAGAGGCTCCGCAAGCCAAATCGGAGGATCGTTTATAAGGGGGCTATATGTAATTATCGACCGATGTAGACCATTTTTTTGATTTTTGGGCCCATTTGCATTTTGAAAATAAACCCAAATATTTCAAAAGAAAATGAACCACAATTTCTTTTTTGAGATTGTATTGAAAATTTAATTTTTTTGTATGCCCTCCACCATAGGAAGGGGGGTATATTAACTTGTCATTCCGTTTGTAACACATCGAAATATTGATCTAAGACCCCATAAAGTATATATATTCTGGATCGTGGTGAACTTCTGAGTCGATCTGAGCATGTCCGTCCGTCCGTCTGTTGAAATCACGCTAACTTCGAACGAAACAAGCTATCGCCTTGAAACTTGGCACAAGTAGTTGTTATTGATGTAGGTCGGATGGTATTGCAAATGGGCCATATCGGTCCACTTTTACGTATAGCCCCCATATAAACGGACCCTCAAATTTGGCTTGCGAATCCTCTAAGAAAAGCAAATTTCATCCGATCTGGTACATGGTGTTAGTATATGGTCTCTAACAACCATGCAAAAATTGGTCCACATCGGTCCACTTTTACGTATAGCCCCCATATAAACGGACCTCCAAATTTGGCTTGCGAATCCTCTAAGAGAAGCAAATATCATCCGATCCGGCTGAAATTTGGTACATGGTGTTAGTATATGGTCTCTGAAACCATGCAAAAATTGGTCCACATCGGTCCATAATTATATATAGCCCCCATATAAACCGATCCCCCGATTTGGCTTGCGGAACCTCTTGGAAGACCAAAAGACATCTGATTCAGTTGAAATTTAGTACGTGGTGTTAATATAGTGCCTCAAACACCCATGCAAATCGAAATCGGTCCATAATTATATATAGGCCCTATATAAACCGATCCCCAGATTTGACCCCCGGAGCCTCTTGGAAGAGCAAAATTCATCCGATTCGGTTAAAATTTGGTACGTGGTGGTAGTATATGATATTTAACAACTATGCCAAAAGTGGTCCATATCAGTTCATATTCATATATAGCCCCCATATAAACCGATCCCGAGATTTGGTTTTGGAGCCTCTTGGAGGAGCAAATTTCATACGAGTCAGTTGAAATTTGGTACATTGTGCTAGTATATGGCCGTTAACAATCATGCCTAATTAGGTCCATATCGGTCTATAGTTATATATAGCCATCAGATAAATCGATTCCCAATCACACAACCCATATAAGCGACTCCCATATTTCAATTCTGGCTCTCTATGTATTGTCTAATACCACGTATGGACTAACTCACAATTTAGAAAACGATGTTAAGGAGTTTTAAGATACCACAACCCAAGTAATTCGATTGTCCATGACAGTCTTTCGTAGAAGTTTCTACGCAATCCATGGTGGAGGGTACGTAAGATTCGGCCTGGCCGAACTTACGGCCGTATATACTTGTTTTTTTTTTTTCCAATTATTTAAGGCCAATTTTCATACGTCATTTTAAATCTTAAGAGAAAATAAGCCCTATGTTTTGGGGTCTCATGAAAATGAGCCCTAAAACCTAAATGAATTAAGACTCTATTTTCATTTGAAATATTGACGTTTATTTTCATATGATAAACAAACCCAAAAAGAAAATGAAGGTCCTCGCCAAAAATATAAGAATTTGGTTTTGTTGTTTTTCATATAAGTTTTTTGGTTCCTACTTAATTTAGATTTTGGGGCTCATTTTCATAACGCATTGAGATTTGATTTCGTTTTAAGTGGGGTCAATTTTCGTTCACTGGGGTATGGCACTATAAATAGGAGCTCCATAAAACTGTGCCTCAAAATCTCAATGAAATGGAACGGCGATTTTTTTTTTGAAAAACAACACTAAATTTTGATGTTTTGTGGGATTAAATCTATTTAATTTTCGGGTATATTTGCATTTTGAAAATAAATACAAAAGATTGAGTTTAAAACTTCATATTTTCTCAATTATTTAGTGCACAATTTTACACGGCCTTTTAAACCATAAGAGAAAATAAACCCCAGGTTTTGGAGTCGATTTTGTTGGCTCTCACACATAGGGCTTATTTTCTTGGGGACCATTTTTACACTGCCCTGATTTATCCAACAGTTAGGGTTACTTTTCACAAGGGTGTTTTAAGTCAAATGTGAAAATAGACCCTTTCAGTTTTAATTTATTGTGGCTCATTTTTTGGTGCACAAATTCATTGTGAAAGTTAAGATTTGGGGCTCATTTTCATGGGGTCAATTTCCACATGGAAATGAGCCTCAATCTTGAAATATTTCAAATGAACCTCAACTTCTTTTTTGAGATTGTATTTAAAACTTCATATTTTTCAATTAGTTAGGGCCCATTTTCATACGGCCTTTTAAATTATAAGAGAAATTAAACCCTAGATTTTGGGGTCGATTTTGTTGGCGCTCACTTTTACGGGTCTTATAAAGCGTTGTCCAATATATAAGGACATATTTCATTTGCGTTGGGTAGCTCATTATCTTGGGGCTCATTTTCACACCGCCCTTATCGATCCAGCAGTTAGGGTTAATTTTCACAAGGGTGTTTTAAATTAAATGTGAAAATAGGCCCGTGTTTTTTGAAATCAGTTATAGTTTATTGTGGCCCATTTTTATGGTGCACAAATTCATTGTTAAATTTCAGATTTGGGGCTCATTTTCATGGAGTCAATTTCCCCATGAAAATGAGCATAAAACTTGACATAATTCAAATGAACCTCAACTTCTTTTTTGAGATTGTATTTAAAACTTCATATTTTTCAATTAGTTAGGACCAATTTTCATACGTCCTTTTAAATCATAAGAGAAAATAAGCCCTAGATTTTGGGGTCGATTTTGTTGGCGCTCACTTTTACGGGTCTTATAAAGCGTTGTCCAATATATAAGGTCCTATTTCATTTGCGTTGGGTAGCTCATTTTCTTGGGACCCTGATCGATCCCGCAGTTAGGGTTAATTTTCACAAGGGTGTTTTAAATCAAATGTGAAAATAGGCCCGTGTTTTTTGGAATCAGTCATAGTTTATTGTGGCTCATTTTTACGGTGCACAAATATATTGTGAAAGTTCGGATTTGGGGTCAATTTCCACATGAAAATGAGCCTCAAAACATCAATGAAGTAGGACCCCAAAAAAATTATATGGAAGACAACAACATCAATTTTTTATGATTTTTATTTCTTTTTAGGGTTTAACTCCATTTTATTTTTGGAGCTCATTATCAAAATTAACCCCAATATTTCATATATGAATATGAACCAAAAATTTCTTTTTGGGTTGTGCTTCGTTTTCAAGCGTGGTCTATTTTCGTGTTCTGCGATTTGAATAGCATAGTATTGCAACAGATTTGATATGGTTGGCGAGATGTAAGACTTTCTCTCATAAACAGTCCGAAATGGGATAAGGCGAACTTGAAACGACAAGGGAGGACAGCCCTTGATCGGGGTTCGTAACGTCGGCCGGGTTAAGACTTTCTCTAGTGAACGGAGTCCAAAGTGGGCTAATGCAATCCCACAGTGACAAAAATTTCCCGGCTGGGGTTTAAGATTTTCTCCTGTGGACGGGGTCCAAAGTGGGCTAACGTGGTTCCACAGACATATAAATGACTGGTCTTCGCCTGGGGTTTAAATCATTCCTTTATGGACAGAGTTAGGGAGCCACCGTGGTGCAATGGTTAGCATGCCCGCCTTGCATACACAAGGTCGTGGGTTCGATTCCTGCTTCGACCGAACACCAAAAAGTTTTTCAGCGGTGGATTATCCCACCTCAGTAATACTGGTGACATTTCTGAGGGTTTCAAAACTTCTCTAAGTGGTTTCACTGCAATGTGGAACGCCGTTCGGACTCGGCTATAAAAAGGAGGTCCCTTGTCATTGAGCTTAACATGGAATCGGGCAGCACTCAGTGATAAGAGAGAAATTCACCAATGTGGTATCACAATGGACTGAATAGTCTAAGTGAGCCTGATAAATCGGGTTGCCACCTATCCTAACCTAACCTATGAACAGAGTTCAAAGTGGGTACACAGGTAAGTTAACATATTAATTTTAATATGTAAGGTAAGTTAACATATTAATACTGCAAGTAGTAAGTTTTTGATTACCGGTAAATCTATGTAAGCGTCTAATGTCCACCAATGCAAATTTGAAGCAAAATTTAGTCACAATAAAATGGAAGAAGAGCTCGATGAACTTTCTTAAAAGAGTACGCATTTTGATAAAAAAAATTCAATAATTTTAAAGCGTTATTCGATTCATGATTAAATTATAGACCAAACTGAAGATTTTTGAAATGTGCGTCAGTTGTTTAAAACAGTGTTGCGAAAAAGATAATAATCACCCTTTAAATTATAGAACTGACAAAGTAGCCATCGTGACAAAAAAATACAAGTTTTTTTATTAAATAAATTTATTTCTCATTATTTTACATTATTTAAATTCCAATCAATACTCCTTGTAACAATAAGCACGTTTCTCACCATACGATTTACACGATAAACTACCAACTCTATAATACCAACGACTAAAATATCTCCTAATGAATTGCAACAAATGGAATTGCTCTCCACATTGGGCACGATAATCATCATTTTCCACCGACCATACGGCGATACCACGCAATTGTTTTTCCATAATCATATCCAATTTAAGGGCAAGACTATGGGCATCCTCATACGTAATCCAATTATCATCCAAATAAGCATATGAGGCACCAGCATGATCATCAAATGTCCTATTGTAATCCTGAACCAATTTACAGATTTCATAATAAGGTAGATATGGATTTTCTCTACCGGTTGCAATCTCGGATCCTGGTTCATTATGCCTTTTCTCCTTCAATTTAAACATGCGTCCAATTAGGGCTACACCTATGTTAATTTTATCGTAATTACCTTAAGCGAGGAAGAAATATTGGAAATTATCGATAGCGTTTACCAATGGGGAATCGAAAATCCATTACATACCCGATTTTAACCAATAATGTATATCCATTTGCACGTTATTGTCATCGGTACCACTAAATGGTGCCGTATGTGCTGCTTTTGTACCATCCGTATAGTTATAGACCAGAACATTGACATAATGAACAAATTTGAATAATCTTGGGACATCGTGCCAAGCATGTGCTGTACTCACCGAACCACTTACACTTACTCCCAATTGGAGATTTAATGGATCCATGCTAAAGATAAGGAAATTCAATGGAAGTTAAGACAATATAATATGTAACCGAAGGAAGAATGAAATATTTTGCAAAAGAAATAAAATGTTTATAAAATATTCTATATAAATAAAATTTTGATAAAATCTTCTATAGAAATAAAATTTTGATAAAATCTTCTATAGAAATAAAATTTTGACAAAATTTTCTATAGAACTAACATCTTGACAAAATTTTCTATAGAAATAAAATTTTGAAAAAAATTTTCTTAGAAATAAAATTTTGACAAAATTTTCTACAGAAACAAAATTTTGACAAAATTTTCTATGGAAATAAAATTTTGACAAAAATTTTTTATAGAAATAAAATTTTGACAAAATTTTCTAAAGAAATAAAATTTTGACAAAATATTCTATATAAATAAAATTTTGACAAAATTTTCTATAAAAATGAAATTTTGAAAAGTTTTCTATAGAAATAAAATTTTTACAAATTTTTTACAGAAATAAAATTTTGAGAAAATTGTATATAGAAATAAAATTTGGACAAAATTTTCTATAGAAATAAATTATTAGAAATAACTTTTCTATCGAAATATAATTTTGATAAAATTTTATCAAAATTATATTTCGATAGAAAAGTTATTTCTAATAATTTATTTCTATAGAAAATTATTATAAAAATAAAATTTTGATAAAATTTTTTATAGAAAAAAAAAATTGATAAAATTTTATAAAGAAATAAAATTTTGACAACATTTTCTGTAGAAATAAAATTTTGGCAAAATTTCCTATAGAAATAAAATTTTGACAAAATTTTCTATAGAAAAAAATTTTGACAAAATTTTTTATAGAAAAAAATCTTGACAAAACTTTTTATAGAAATAAAATTTTAAAAAAAATTTTCTATAGAAATAAGACTTTGAGAAAATTTTCAATACAAAAAATAAAAATTTGACAACATTTGCGTTAGAAATAAAATTTTGACAAAATTTTCTATAGAAATAAAATTCTGGCAAAATTTCCTATAGAAATAAAATTTTGACAAAATTTTCTATAGAAAACAATCTTGACAAAAATTTTTATAGAAATAATGACATTTTCGATAGAAATAAAATTTTGACAAATTTTCTATAGAAAAAAATCTTGACAAAACTTTATATAGAAATAAAATTCTGCCAAAATTTCCTATAGAAATAAAATTTTGACAAAATTTTCTATAGAAAAAAATCTTGACAAAACTTTTTATAGAAATATTTTATTTTTTATTTTATTTGATAAAATTTCCTTAGAAATAAGATTTTGAGAAAATGTTCAATACAAAAAAAAAAATTTTGATAAAATTTTCTATAGAAATAAATTTTTGACAAAATTTTCTATAGAAATACAATTTTGACAAAATTTTCTATAGAAATAAAATTTTGACAAAATTTTGTATAGAAATAAAATTTTGACAAAATTTTGTATAGAAATAAAATTGTGACAAAATTTTGTATAGAAATAAAATGTTGACAAAATTTTGTATAGAAATAAAATTTTGACAAAATTTTGTATAGAAATAAAATTTTGACAAAATTTTCTATAGAAAAAAAAATCTTGACAAAATTTTCTATAAAAATAAAATTTTGACAACATTTTCCATACAAAAAAAAAAATAACAAAAATTTCTATAGAAATAAAATGTTGAAAAGAATTTTTATAGAAATGAAATGTTGACAAAAATTTTATAGAAATAAAATTTTGACAAAATTTTCTATAGAAATACAATTTTGACAAAATTTTCAATAGAAATAAAAGTTTGGCAAAATTTTCTATAGAAATATAATTTTGGCAAAATGTTCGATGGAAATAAAATTTTGACAAAATTTTCTATAGAAATAAAATGTTGACAAAATTTTCTATAGAAATAAAATTTTGATAAAATTTTCTATAGGAATAAAATTTTGACAAGATTTTATATAGAAATAAAATGCTGGCAAAACTTTTTATAGAAATAAAATTTTGACAAAATTTTTATAGAAATACAATTTTGACAAAAATTTTCTATAGAATTAAAATTTTGTCAATTTTCTATAGAAATAAAATGTTGACAAAATGTTCTATAGAAATAAAATGTTAATAAAATTCTCTAGAGAAATAAAATTTTGGCAACATTTTCTATAGAAATAAAATTTTGACAAAATTTTCTATATAAATAAAAATTTGACAAAATTTTCTATAGAAAAAAATCTTGACAAAATTTTCCATACAAAAAAAAATTAGCAAAAATTTCCATAGAACTAAAATGTTGACAAGAATTTTTATAGAAATGAAATGTTGACAACAATTTTTGTAGAAATAAAATATTGACAAAAATTTTTATAGAAATAAAATTTTGACAAAATTTTCTATAGAAATAAAATTTTGACAAAATTTTCTATAGAAATAAAATTTTGTCAAAATTTTCGATGGAAATAAAATTTTGACAAAATTTTCTATAGAAATAAAATTTTGACACAATTTTCTATAGAAATAAAATTTTGACAAAATTTTCTATAGAAATACAGGCTAATTCTAATTTTTAGGATTTTTGCATCTTTACTTCAAAGCTTTTTTGGAAATTAAGAAAATATTTACTTTAAAATATGATTTTTTTTTTTAATTTTATTTATATTTGTTAATAAATCATAAAAAGGGAAAGAAAATTCGAAAAATTAAATTTGTATCCTAATTTTAAATTCATAGAGCCTACACTCAAAAACTTGTTTACTTGGATCCAAAGATGTTGACCTTCCCTTAAGGATTTTGGTATTGATTCCGAGATTCTGCTTCTTTAAAATAAAGATTAGATTTTATGTTACATAGCTCCCTAAAAACTGTCCATGTTTTAAAGAAGCCCCACCTTTGACTTAGAATCAAAACCAAAATCCTTAAGTGAAGGTGAAAATCTTTAAATTAATGTAAACTTTTTGTGGATTGTATCAACGAAATACATCATTGAAGACTAAGCTAAACTATCATTCGTATTTTAAGGACACAAAAATTTTGTACTCATGACAAAGTTTTTTTTTCAGTTTGTTGTAGCTTACCCCAAACCCCTACACTTTCCTATGATAACTCTTTTTTCACATATATGTACTTGATTTTACGACTTACGCTTCCTGTAAATCCCGCAAAAGAAGAACAAAATTCCTTTTATCGGTATATGCCGTCTCTGTATCCTTATCGGTATCCGAATACACCCAATACAAGTCTATGCCATCAAATCCATATTTTTTAAGAAATGCCAATACTGAATCCTTAAAAATGCTATGCTTTTGTGGATCGGAAAATATATAGGAATCACCGCGTATAACAGCTATAACTTTTAAATTACGTTTATATTTTTTCATGCCAACGGTTCGTTTAAGCCAATCTTTAGGAAAATAGAAAATTGAATTTGCCGTGTAACTTAAATTGGATGCGAATGGTATGTCTTACCAATTTCCTTATCATTTTTGAATTTTTGTATATCCAATGCTCCAGCATCAGTTAAACCAATGAAAGCATAACTCAAATGGGTACACAGACCTATGGAAATTGCTTCAGCATTTAAATTTTCTTCAGAGGGACGATCATAGGACCATGAACCCAAATAGCAATTGACCATTTTTTCATTTTTTGCTGCTTTTACGAAAACTCTGGGCACTATACAAATGATCAATAATACATCAAGAAGTTTAGTAGTCATTTTCTGGAAAATAAAAATAATATCGTGAATTATAGGAAAATATTTTTATATTTTGACCGGAAAATCCAACAATTAAATAAGGGGCAGCCAATGAAACTTGAATTCTCTTAGCAACCTATGAACATTTGTATTCATTTTTTAGACTTTCAAAAATAAATATTCATCGACATGTACCATGGCATTTACCATCCATAAAATATTTAAATAAAATATGCACTGAGAAAAATAAGACGCTTGGTGATGTATATAAAATACTTTTGTCAACATTTTATTTCTATAGAAAATTTTTGCAAAATTTTATTTCTATAGAAAATCATGTCAACATTTTATTTCTGTAGAAAATTTTGTCAAAATTTTATTTCAATAGAAAATTTTTTCAAAATTTTATTTCTATAGAACATTTTGTCAAAATTTTATTTCTGTAGAAAATTTTGTCAAAATTTTATTTCTATAGAAAATTTTGTCAAAATTTTATTTCCATAGAAAATTTTGTCAAAATTTTATTTCTATAGAAAATTTTGTCAACATTTTATTTTTATAGAAAATTTTGTCAACATTTTATTTTTATAGCAAATTTTGTCAACATTTTATTTCTATTGAGTTTTGTCAAAATTTTATTTTTATAGAAAATTTTGTCAAAATTTTTTTCTATAGAAAATTTTGTCAAAATTTTATTTCTTTAGAAAATTTTGTCAAAATTTTATTTCTATAGAAAATTTTGTCAAAATTTTATTTCTATAGAAAATTTTGTCAAAATTTTATTTCCATAGAAAATTTTGTCAAAATTTTATTTCCATAGAAAATTTTGTCAAAATTTTATTTCCATAGAAAATTTTGTCAACATTTTATTTTTATAGTAAATTTTGTCAACATTTTATTTTTATAGCAAATTTTGTCAACATTTTATTTCTATTGAGTTTTGTCAAAATTGTATTTTTATAGCAAATTTTGTCAAAATTGTATTTCTTTAGAAAATTTTGTCAAAATTTTATTTCTATAGAAAATTTTGTCAAATTTTTTTTTATAGAAAATTTTATTTCTATAGAAAATTTTGTCAAAATTTTATTTCTATAGAAAATTTTGTCAAAATTTTATTTCTATCGAAAATTTTGTCAAAATTTTTTTTTATAGAAAATTTTATTTTTATAGAAGATCATGTCAACATTTTATTTCTGTAGAAAATTTTGTCAAAATTTTATTTCCAAAGAAAATTTTGTCAAAATTTTATTTCAATAGAAAATTTTGTCAAAATTTTATTTCTATAGAACATTTTGTCAAAATTTTATTTCTATAGAAAATTTTGTCAAAATTTTATTTCCGTAGAAAATTTTCGCAAATTTTTATTTATATAGAAAATTTTGTCAACATTTTATTTCCATAGAAAATTTTGTCAAAATTTTATTTCTATAGAAATTTTTGTCAACGTTTTATTTCTATAAAAAAATTTTGTCAAAATTGTATTTCTATAGAAAATTTTATCAAAATTGTATTTCTATAAAAAATTTTGTCAAAATTTTATTTCTATAGAAATTTTTGTCAAAATTTTAATTCTATCGAAAATTTTGTCAACATTTTATTTTTATAGAAAATTTTGTCAACATTTTATTTTTATTGAGTTCTGTCAAAATTTTATTTTTATAGAAAATTTTGTTAAAATTGTATTTCTATAGAAAATTTTGTCAAAATTTTATTTCTATAGAAAATTTTGTCAAAATTTTATTTCTATAGAAAATTTTGTCAAAATTTTATTTCTATAGAAAATTTTGTCAAATTTTATTTTTATAGAAAATTTTGTCAAAATTGTATTTCTATAGAAAATTTTATCAAAATTGTATTTCTAAAAAAAAATTTTGTCAAAATTTTATTTCTATAGAAATTTTTGTCAAAATTTTATTTCTATAGCAAATTTTGTCAAATTTTATTTCTATAGAAAATTTGTGGAAATTTAGTTCTATAGAAAATTTGTGAAATTTTTATTTCTATAGAAAATTTTTTAAAAATTTTATATCTATAGAAATTTTTTTCATAATTTTATTTCTATAGAAAATTTTGTCAAAATTTTATTTCTATAGAAAATTTTGTCAAAATTTTATTTCTATAGAAAATTTGGTCAAAATTTTATTTCTATAAAAAATTTTGTCAAAATTATATTTCCATAGAAAATTTTGTCAAAATTTTATTTCTATAGAAAATTTTGTCAACATTTTATTTTTATAGCAAATTTTGTCAACATTTTATTTCTATTGAGTTTTGTCAAAATTTTATTTCTTTAGAAAATTTTGTCAAAATTTTATTTCTATAGAAAATTTTGTCAAAATTTTATTTCTATAGAAAATTTTGTCAAAATTTTCTTTCCATAGAGAATTTTGTCAAAATTTTATTTCCATAGAAAATTTTGCCAAAATTTTATTTCCATAGAAAATTTTGTCAAAATTTTATTTCTATAGAAAATTTTGTCAAAATTTTATTTCTATAGAAAATTTTGTCAACATTTTATTTTTATAGTAAATTTTGTCAACATTTTATTTTTATAGCAAATTTTGTCAACATTTTATTTCTATTGAGTTTTGTCAAAATTTTATTTTTATAGAAAATTTTGTCAAAATTGTATTTCTATAGAAAATGTTGTCAAAATTTTATTTCTATAGAAAATTTTGTCAAAATTTTTTTTATAGAAAATTTTATTTCTATAGAAAATTTTGTCAAAATTTTATTTCTATAGAAAATTTTTTAAAAATTTGATATCTATAGAATTTTTTTTTCATAATTTTATTTCTATAGAAAATTTTGTCAAATTTTATTTCTATAGAAAATTTTGTCAAAATTTTATTTCTATAGAAAATTTTGTCAAAATTTTATTTCTAAAGAAAATTTTGTCAAAATTTTATTTCTATAGAAAATTTTGTCAAAATTTTATTTCTATAGAAAATTTTGTCAAAATTTTATTTCCATAGAAAATTTTGTCAAAATTTTATTTCCATAGAAAATTTTGCCAAAATTTTATTTCCATAGAAAATTTTGTCAAAATTTAATTTCTATAGAAAATTTTGTCAAAATTTTATTTCTATAGAAAATTTTGTCAAAATTTTATTTTTATAGTAAATTTTGTCAACATTTTATTTTTATAGCAAATTTTGTCAACATTTTATTTCTATTGAGTTTTGTCAAAATTTTGTTTTTATAGAAAATTTTGTCAAAATTGTATTTCTATAGAAAATTTTGTCAAAATTTTTTTTATAGAAATTTTTATTTCTATAGAAAATTTTGTCAAAATTTTATTTCTATAGAAAATTTTTTAAAAATTTTATATCTATAGAATTTTTTTTTCATAATTTTATTTCTATAGAAAATTTTGTCAAATTTTATTTCTATAGAAAATTTTGTCAAAATTTTATTTCTATAGAAAATTTTGTCAAAATTTTATTGCTAAAGAAAATTTTGTCAAAATTTTATTTCTATAGAAAATTTTGTCAAAATTGTATTTCTACAGAAAATTTGGTCAAAATTTTATTTCTATTGAAAATTTTGCCAAATTTTATTTCTATAGACAATTTTGTCAAAATTTAGTTCTATATAAAACTTGTGAAAATTTTATTTCTATAGAAAATAGAAGTATCTCTTACTGAAAGAGAAGAAATATTTTGCAAAATCTAACAAAACTTTAAGAACTGTAAAAAATCTTCTATATTTGGTAGAATTCTACCAACTGTGGCAACCGTAATGATGAGCCAAAAATTAGGTCGATTTGCGGATTGATTCAAAAGACATTAGTCACCAGAAAAATGGGAAAATGTAGTGGCAGCCAATAGACGATACTTCAAATTTCAAACATTCGAAAAAATTCCATATAGTCCGATGTCTCAATTTGGCTTTCCGAAGCCTGTAGAAACAGCAAGGACTCTAAATATCATTATTAGAAATTTTATGCAAACGCCAGTATTTATTATTTTTTTTTTTCACTGTTCAACTTCTCATATCTCCCTCCATACATGGATCGAGCAGATTTTCTTTTCCTTATTATTAATATTGCAATCGATTTAATATTCCTTGAAACAACGATTTAGGAATGCATCTCCTCTCAAACAAGATATTCCATTTATGGTGTCATAACGACGTTGGAGCTTTCGTTTAGCGAACTTAATCAAATGATAACGTTCACCACACATTCCACGAAAATCATCATCATCAATATCGGCAATCATGATACCTTTCAAATTTGCATTTATAGCCAATTCAACTTTCATTTCAATACTGCGAGCATTCTCAAAAGAAATCCATGTAGATGCATTGGCCATATAAGGTACTGATTGTGCTTCGTCAAAGGACTCTGTGAAATGCTTTCTTTGCGTACATATTTGTGAAAAATGCCATTTCTCTATCAGTATTCCAGTTGCATCAGCATGTTTCACTAGAGCATTATCCGTTCTATACACCAAACCAAGAAGGCTTATACCCAAGTTTAGTTTATCAGCTGGTGCACCTAAATTAAATGGCAAAAAAAAAAAATTAAATGAAACGGTGGAGCGAGAGAACAAAAGTTTCAAATATCACATTATCTTACCAATACGTAACCAATAATCCACGCATGTACTAACATCTGATATGCCCCCAGGTCCACCAATCCTTCCACTCTCTGACGATAGAGGTGCATCAAAACTGAGCGTATCTTCCCTGGCATAATTGTAGGCCATAATGTTGATGAAGGCAACATAGGAATGAACCCACGATGCAAACAAACGTGCATGATCAGTTAATCCACTTATGGAGATACCAAGTAAAAGGTCTTGACTTTTGAATCTAAAGAGGAAGTCGATTGGCTCGTGGAGGTTAGAAAAGGAATTTGTATGCAATTCTAGTGAAAAGTTTGATTGAATTTAAAATGTTTCGATTACCCTGCAGCAAGAAGACGACTTTTCAATCATTAGACTTCAAAATATTTGGAAATGTAGACTTTTGGGGTTTTTGATCATTCAACATTTGGAGAAATAGAATTTTCCACTTTTTAAAATGTTTTCTCCCCGTTTGAACGCGATCAGAGCGCAATAGGTATCAGGTCTTTCGGTTTCGTAAGACACTTAAAGAGGTGCCTCGTGATATGAGACGAATGACCAGACTTAGCCTGGGGGTATACGTCTTGGAATGCTGTCAGATATCGCTAGTTAAGTACCTAGATATATCTTATCGTAGATTGAATAGAACTGCACTGGTCCTTCTAAGCTGCCTTCTTCATGGTGAACCATGAGAGACGATATCCATATTCATGGTCGGAACATTTAAATTATTGAACATTCTTGCAGTTACTTTCAATAACCTTTTCCTATTTAGTAAACACGAGGTTGGTTGGGGGAAAGATAAAAAGACGGTTCACATGAGTTACGAGTCTACCAGTCCAAAAATTGTAGTTTTCGAAATTTTCGTTTATCGGTAAAGGTTAGGTTAGGAAGCAACCCGATGTATCAGGCTCACTTAGACTATTCAGGCTCACTTAGACTATTCAGTCCATTGTGATACCACATTGGTGAACTTCTCTTTTATCACTGAGTGCTGCCCGATTCCATGTTAAGCTCAATGACATAGGACCTCCTTTTTATAGCCGAGTCCGAACGGCATTCCACATTGCAGTGAAACCAACTACGTTTTCCTGGAAAAGAAATACGTTCTTTGAGTGCAGTGACTTTTAGCCCCCCTTTCTCCACCAGGAAAACAGATATGCCGATACAGATATCGCCGTTGTATCCGCCACATCTAATACCTTTTTCTTCATCACTGGTGCGATCAGATGGATGATTCTTGATGATTTCTCTCTGAAATCGAATTCGATGCCTTTGGATCCCTCCTTCAGGTGTCATGGATTTGGGTGATAAAGAGTCCACAGTGATGTTTTCACCATGCCTTGGAGTGACAAGCGGAGGCAATTTGCTGCTCATTACTTAGCACCCTTAATAGGTTTCTGTTTTAATTTCGGATAATACTAGGACCGCGTAATCAATAAGGAACGAACAATATATTCGTAGGGTTATTTCAGTTTAGGTTAGGTTATTTCAGGTAGTTTTCAGGATCACTTACTCTATTCAGTCCAGTGTGATACCACAGTGGTGAACTTATCGTATTTAGTTCAATGATGAGGTATCACCATTTTATAGCTGAGTCCGAACTGTATTCCGTCTTGTGGCGAAACCACTTAGATAAGCTTTGAAACACTCAGAAATGTCACCAGCATTACTGAGATGGGGAATCCCATCACACATCGAAATTTTGGTCTAAGACCCCATAAAGTATATATATTCTGGGACGTGGAGAAATTCGAGATGGGAAATCCCATCACACATCGAAATTTTGGTCTAAGACCCCATAAAGTAGATATATTCTGGGACGTGGAGAAATTCGGAGTCGATCTAGCTATGTCCGTCCGTCTGTGGAAATCACGCTAACTTCCGAACGAAACAAGCTATCGACTGGAAACTTGGCACAAGTAGTTGTTATTGATATAGGTTATCGGATGGTATTGCAAATGGACCATATCGGACAACGTTCACGTATAGCCCCCATATAAACCGATCCCCAGATTTGACCTCCGGAGCCTATTGGAGGAACAAAATTCATCCGATCCGGTTGAAATTTGGTACGTGGTGTTAGTATATAGTATCTAACAACAATGCAAAAATTGATCCATATCGGTCCATAAATATATATAACTCCCATAAAAACCGATCCCCAGATTTGACCTCCAAAGCCTATTGGAGGAACAAAATTCATCCGATCCGGTTGAAATTTGGTACGTGTTGTAAGTATATGGTCTCTAACAACCATGCAAAAATGTATCCATATCGGTCAATAATTATATATAGCCCTTATGTAAACCGATCCCCAGATTTGTCCTCCGGACCCTCTTGGAGGAGCAAACTTCATCCGATCCGGTTGAAATTTGGTACGAGGTCTACGTGGTGCAATGGTTAGCCACCGTGGTGCAATGGTTAGCATGCCCGCCTTGCATACACAAGGTCGCGGGTTCGATTCCTGCTTCGACCGAACATCAAATAGTTTTTCAGCGGTGGATTATCCCACCTCAGTAATGCTGGTGACATTTCTGAGGGATTCAAAGCTTCTCTAAGTGGTTTCATTGCAATGTGGAACGCCGTTCGGACTCGGCTATAAAAATGAGGTCCCTTGTCATTGAGCTTAACATGGAATCGGGCAGCATTCAGTGATAAGAGAGAAGTTCACCAATGTGGTATCACAATGGACTGAATGAATAGTCTAAGTGACCCTGATACATCGGGCTGCCACCTAACCTAACCTAACCTAACCTAACTTTGTATTTGGATTAAGTAAAAAATTGGTAAGGTGAGAAAAATTATATTTATACAAACATACAAAAGTAAATATGAAAGAAATCGTCATTAGGGAATATTATGTACTTTTCACATATCTTTGAATATTTGAATGCTCTAGAGTGGCTAAAATATGGCTTTTCTACAGAAAAACTCTTCTTTCCATATATTTTTCCAAGAGCAAAATACTGTTTATAGCAACATTCCATAGTGAAGGCAACAGACCCCCTCCTGTCATTGTTCACATAGCTTTGTATGTTTGCTTACTTTAGAGTAACTAAAATACATCTCTTCATTAGAAGTCCTTTCATATATTGACCAATATATAAAGTAGACACTACATTTGTATTTTGGATTAAGTAAAAAAATAGGAGGATAGGCGAACTCTTAACGAGGAGATATATTTTAGCCACTCTAGGACAATTAAACATACAAATGTGAATAAGGGTACTCGACAAAAAGGAGTTCCAACACCTTTACTTTAAAATGATGTCTATATATTCCATTTTATACAAGAAACTTACTTCTTTTGCAATTCCTTCATTAACGTTTCATAGGGATTTCGAAGTACCATCACATCTATTTCAGGTGGTAGCACAATATTCAAATCTAAACCATGTATACCATTTTGTGAAATGAAATTCGCTGAAGTATATACGAAACTGGTACGTTTGTTGTTGTCAAGCCCATCATAAGAGACCCTAACAATAGCCAATATTTTCAGTTTTGTATTTTTCTTTTTCAAAGCCACTGTGCGTTTAATCAAACCTAAATGATGATATGTGGTGATACTTGAAATTAGATTTCCATTTGGATATTATTTTGTGATAATCTTACCAAATTGATCCTTAAGATGTGATGATTTTGTTTCCAATTCCCCATTTTGGGTTATATTGAAAATGCCAAAACCTAAATGTGTACATAATTTTGGATCGATATTTTCGGGTTCAAATGAGAACTCATCACTACGATAAAAGGACTGAAAGTTGTAGCGACAATAGATCATTTTTCCTAAAAGAAAACACAAACTTCATTTTAATTCGATCCCAAATGGAATGATTGAAGGAAACTTACTTGCAGATTTCGCTAAACTAATAGACATAGCTAAGAGGATAAGTAATAATGATTTTTTCATTTTGCTAAAGATAATAATTTTGTAAATGATGTACACCCCTAAAGTTGTAGCTAATAATGGGACGTTAGGTATATACATGACGGTGGAATGACAAAACAAGAGGAAAACTCAGATCGTGTCTATGCATTAAGTGGCCCTAAGCAATAATTAAAATTTAAGAATGACGTAAAGTTCGGTCGGGTTGAACTTTATATGAGGGTGGGTACTTTGAATTACCGAAACGTGTATTGCTTGTATTTTTCAAACACTTGTACCCAAATCAGGATGCTTTCATTCCAAATAATTCCCAAAACGGACACGCATTTCAGTCAAACAAAATCCCTTAAATTCTCCATCAAATACCCAAAACCTCAACTCAAAAATGACGTCCCTATTAACGGAAAATAATGCCCACGTTGGGAGAAAACCTCTAATAACGCTGCGGAAGACATCACAAAAGGACTTTTTGGTCTCATCGGTCTCGGAAATCCAAAAATTAATCGCCAACCGATATGGATTTTTTTCCTTCGATGGTTATTGTGAAATAAATGTTTTAATGAATTTTCCCATGGTCAATATCGACGTTGCAACCTATGTTTTTTGATAAAATTGTCATTTTCTGATACTTTTGTACAACTTTTTTCTGTGCCATTCACTTAAAATCATACTTTTTGAATTATTGTGCCATATTTTTGCCACATTGCGATACTTTTTAAATAATTTCATTTTCTAGGTAATCATTTTTGAAAATTTTGATCTTGCCTATCGAAACAGTAGACAGAACCGGCCGCACGTGCGCTAAATAAAAATAAGTTTGTCGCACCCGGCGAAGAGGTAATGGCCACCGTTTTATGGAATTCACAAGGAAAAATGATTATGGCTAATATACGTACCTTCATTCATTATTATATACTCGAGAATATGGCTGTACAATGCCAGATTTCTCGCCCAATTGATGAAAAAGTGATCCCACCAAAAGGCGTATTATTACCACGGTTGTCACAGTTGGTAGAATTCTACCAACATTTTTAGATTTTGCAAAATATTTCTCTCCAACTAAGGGATACTTTACAAATTTTCCATAAGAATAAAATTTTGGAAATGTTTTTTATATAAATAAAAATTTTATAACATTTTCTATAGAAATAACATTTTGACAATGTTTTCTATAAAAATAAAATTTGGACAAAATTTTCTAAGATATTAAATTTTGACAAAATTATTCGATTTTCGAACTTTGACAAAATTTTCTAAATAAATACAATCTGGACAAAATTTTATATAGAAATAAAATTTTGACAAAATTTTATATAGAAATAAAATTTTGACAAAATTTTCTAAATAAATAAAATTTTGACAAATTTTTCTAAAGAAATAAAATTTTGACAAAATTTCTATAAAAATAAAATTTTGATAAAATTCTCTATAGAAATAAAATATTGACTAAGTTTTCTAAAGAAATAAAATTTTTACAATATTTTCTATAAAAATAATATTTGGACAACATTTTCTATAGAAATAAAATTTTGACAAAATTTTCTATAGATATAACATTTACAAAAAAAAAAATATAGAAATAAAATGTTGACAAAATTTTCTATAGAAATAAAATTTTGACAAAATTTCCATAAAAATACAATTTTGACAAAATTCTCTATAGAAATAAAATATTGACTAAATTTTCTATCGAAATAAAATTTCGACAAAATTTTCTAAAAAAAATACAATTTTGACAAAATTTTCTATAGAAATAAAATTTTGATAAAATTTTCTAAGATATTAAATTTTGACAAAATTTTTCAATTTTCGAACTTTGTCAAAATTTTCTAAATAAATAAAATCTTGCCAAAATTTTATATAGAAATAAAATTCTGATAATTCTGATAATTGGTTGATAGTTTTGCTGCAAGTAGACGATGCTGATGAGGAATGTGGTAATTCCGAAACGTGCGTCCATCCAACCATCTTGCAGTCTATAGGGCTTTGCCCAAATAAATTTGACAAACATTATTTTCCTCTGTTGGTTAAGCTACACTTGTAGTTTAGTCAATGTATGGTTTTAAGCTGAAATCAAAAAAACAACAACAAGAAATTTTGACAAAATTTTCTAAGTAAATAAAATTTTGACAAATTTCTATAAAAATAAAATTTGGACAACATTTTCTATAGAAATAAAATTTTGACACAATTTTCTTTAGAAATAAAATTTTGACAAAATTTTCTATGGAAATAAAATTTTGACAAAATTTTCTATGGAAATAAAATTATGGAAAAATTTTCTATATATATACAATTTTTAAAAAAAAAGTTTTATAGAAATAAAATTTTGACAAAATTTTCTATAGAAATAAAATTTTGACAAAATTTCCATAAAAATAAAATGTTGACAAAATTCTCTATAGAAATAAAATATTGACTAAATTTTCTAAAGAACTAAAATTTTTACAACATTTTCTATAGAAATAAAGTTATTACAACATTTTCTACAGAAATAAAATTGTGATAAAATTTTCTAAGGAAATAAAATTATGAAAAAATTTTCTATAGATATACAATTTTTAAAAAAATTTCTATAGAAATAAAATTTTAACAAAACTTTCTATATAAAAAAAAATTGACAAATTTTTCTATAGCAATAAAATATAGATATAAAATTTTACAAAATTTTCTATAGATAAATAAAAAAATAAATAAGAATAAAAAAAAATAAAATGTTTGTCTGTAGGAATAAAATTTTGACAAAATTTTCTATAGAAATAAAATTTTGACAAAATTTTCTATAGAAATAATATTTTGACAAAATTTTCTGTAAAATTAAAATTTTCTGTAGAAATAAAATTTTGACCAAATTTTCTATAGAAATAAAATTTTGACAAAATTTTCTAAATATTCTATAGAAATAAAATTTTAACAAAATTTTGTATAGAAATAAAATATTCGTTTTGTTTGTTATTGTTGGCTTCTCTTCAATCGTTATTGTTGTTTTTGATCTCAGCTTAAAGCCATGCATTGACTAAACAACAAGTGTAGCTTAACCAACAGAGGAAAAGTAACCAAAAGAGGAAATAAATTTGACAAGCATACTTTTCCTCTGTTGGTTAAGCTACACTTGTTGTTTAGTCAATGCATGGCTTTAAGCTGAGATCAAAAACAACAATAACGAAATAAAATTTTAACAAAATTTTCTGTATAAATATAATTTTGACATAATTTTCTATAGAAAAAAATCTTAACAAATTTTTCTTTAGAAAAAAATGTTGCCAATTTAAAAAAAAAAATTATAAAATTTTCTATAAAAATAAAATTTTTACAAAATTTTCCACAGAAATACAATTGTGACAAATTTTTCTACAAAAATAAAATTTTGACAAAATTCTCTATAGAAATAAAATTTTGACAAAATTTTGTATAGAAATAAAGTTTGAAAAAATTTTCTTAAGAAATAAGATTTTGAGAAAAATTTTCCTTCTGTAACTTTTTTCTCGTGTCTTTTTTTTCTTGTCGATATTTTGGGCTAAAACTACATATTACATAAAGACCCTTCCAATGTTTACCCTTTTTGACCCTTCCAATGTTTACCACTTTTTGGTTGCGTCACAAAACGTCATGCCTTTTCTATTTCGGAAAAGTACCCATTACGTATAGGCTCTTCCTATGTTTTCGTCAAAATCTGGTGGATAGATTCCGACAGTCTACGCCCTTTTATTTTATTATATTTGATTTTAATCAAATCAAAAATCATATTTAACATCTACCCGGTAGGTGTCTGCATACATAGCGTTCATCAAGCTTTCGTGCAATTGTAGCCAATAGAGGGTATTTGCGTCCACACATAGCATTAAAGTCATCGTTTTCTAATGACCATACCATTACTCCTCCTAAATTCATCATTTGGACGTAATCCATTTTGATCGCAATTGTATCAATTGACTCAAAGCTTGCCGTACCCCACGGGTGACGAATAACATTTGTTGCTCGATCTTCGTTAAATTCAAGGGTTGCATTGTTCTTGAGAGCGCATATACCCATATTAGGAACGGCTAATAAAGAATTGTCCTGGATAGTATATACTCGTGCAAATAATGCTAAACCCATAATCACTTTGCTTTCAGGGGTACCTAAATAAATAGTTTAAAGTCAGATGTTATTACATATAATAAATGTAAATTAGAATAAACTTAAATTAAATTAAACTAAAATTAAATTATTAATTAATTAAATTATTAATTAATTAAAAATTAAATTATTAATTAGTTAAAATAAAAAAATAAATTAAATTAAATGAAACTGTTTAAACCAAATCAAACATAAAAATCGGAAAAGAGATATTCTTAAATTTTTTTAATATTAAAGATAAGTTGAAACTTTAACAGAAGAATTTTTAGGCTGAAACTCAAGGAAAATTTATTTTTTTTTAACGTTAAAATTAATTTTTAGAATTTCACAATAATCACTCACATTTATAAATGCATTTGAATAATATTCTTTTCGTATTACGAGTGGATTTTGAAGAAAATCCGCTATGGATTCGCTGACATTATCGCTGTGTTAGGTTTGTTTTACAAAACAATTTTTTTATTATGGTTGTTAATCAATTAATTTAATAAAAAAAATATATTTATTGAAATAATTTAAAAGAAATTTTTATTTTTATTTAGTTTAATATAATTTATTTTATTTTCGTTTATTTATTAACCTGAACCTAATTTTGCCTTAAACTAATTTAATTTTATTCAATTTAAAAATATATTTTCACTTACTTCACTCTATTTTAATATAATTACCATTTGTGAGCCAAAAATCGATACTTTTCTCAACGGAATATTCAGTTCCATAAAGTGGAGAAGGATACACGTTTCTTTTATCATTTGTGTAATTATAAGTCATGACATTAATGAAATCAACGTGTTTTGCTATATTGGGTACATCATACCATTTTTCGGCATATGTGAAATTTCCAGTAACCGATATTCCAAATTGAAGCTTGTTTGCCGTGAAACTACGAAAAAAACATAAAAATCTATTGGTTAAATTTAACCAATATTTTGGTAGGAGTATCTTTCTAGGTGCTAAAGCATTCACAGAAAAAATTTTCACGGAACATTTTCCACTTAAATTAAAAAAAAAAAAACAAGTATATACGGCCGTAAGTTCGGCCAGGCCGAAGCTTATGTACCCTCCATCATGGATTGCGTAGAAACTTCATCTAAACACTGCCATCCACAATCGAAGTAGACATAAAATTTTGACAAAATTTTCTACAGAAATAAAATTTTAATAAAATTTTATATAGAAATAAAATTTTCCCAAATTTTCTATAGAAATAAAAATTTTGACAAAATTTTCTATAGAAAGAAAATTTTGACAAAAATTTCTAAAGAAATAAAATTTTAACAAAATTTTCTATAGAAATAAACTTTTGACAAAATTCTCTATAGAAATAAAATCTTGGTAGATTATTTTTGGCTCGAGTGGCAACCATGATTATGAACCGAATAAAATTTGAACAACATTTTCTATAGAAATAAAATTTTGACAAAATTTTCTATAGAAATAAATAAATAATGATGAAAATTTTATTATGAACCGAATAAAATTTTAACAAAATTTTCTATAGAAATAAAATTTTGACAAACTTTTCTATAGAAATAAAATTTTGACAAAATTTTCTATAGAAATAAAATTTTGGTAGATTATTTTTGGCTCTAGTGGCAACCATGATTACGAACCGATATGGACCAATTTTTGTGTGATTGGACCAATTTTGGAATGGTTGTTAGCGACCATATATTAACACCACATGCCTAATTTGAACCGGATCGGATGAATTTTGCTCCTCCAAGAGGCTCCGGAGGTCAAATCTGGAGAATGTTTTATATGGGGTCTATATATAATTATGGACCGATATGGACCAATTTTTGCATGATTGTTAGAGACCATATACCAACACCATGTACCAAATTTCAGCCGGATCGGATGAAATTTGCATCTCTTTTAGGCTCCGCAATCCAAATCTGGAGATCGGTTTATATGGGGGCTATATATAATTATGGACCGATGTGGACCAAGTTTTGCATGGTTGTAAGAGACCACATACCAACACCATATACCAAATTTCAGCCGGATCGGATGAAATATGCTTCTGTTAGAGGCTCCACAAGCCAAATCTGAGGGTCCCTTTATATGGGGGCTATACGTAAAAGTGGACCGATATGGCCCATTTTCAATACCATCCGACCTACATCGATAACAATTACTTGTGCCAAGTTTCAAGTCGTTGTTTCGTTCGGAAGTTAGCGTGATTTCAACAGACGGACGGACGGACGGACGGACGGACGGACATGCTTAGATCGACTCAGAATTTCACCACGACCCAGAATATATATACTTTATGGGGTCTAAGAGCAATATTTCGATGTGTTACAAACGGAATGACAAAGTTAATATACCCCATCACGTACCAAATTTCAACCAGATCGGATGAATTTTGGTCTTTCAAGAGGCTCCGGAGGTCAAATCTGGTGATCGGTTTATATGGGGGCTATATATAATTAAGGACCGATGTGGACCAATTTTTGCATGGTTGTTAGAGACCATATACTAGCACCATGTACCAAATTTCAGATGGATCGGATGAAATTTGCTTCTCTTAGAGGCCTCGCAAGCCAAATCGGGAGATCGGTTTATATGGAGGCTATATATAATTATGAACCGATGTGGACCAATTTTTGCATGGTTGTTAGAGACCATATACTAACACCATGTACCAAATTTCAGCCGGATCTATATATAATTATGTGCCAAGTTTCAAGTCGATAGCTTGTTTCGTTCGGAAGTTAGCGTGTTTTCAACCGATGGATGGACGGACGGACGGACGGACGGACATGCTCAGATCGACTCAGAATTTCACCACGACCCAGAATATATATACTTTATGGGGTCTTAGAGCAATATTTCGATGTGTTACAAACGGAATGACAAAGTTAATATACCCCCCATCCTATGGTGGAGGGTATAAAAAAAAAAAAAAAAAAACAAAAAAAATCCACTTAAAAGTCTTAATTGAGTTTTAGAAAATATTCAAATAAACATTTAATTGATTGAACAAATTTTTTAATTGAAACAAAAATCAATCACAAAATTTAATAGTATCAATTAATTTTTTAATTGGATCAATTAATTTTTTAATTGATCTTCAATTATTTTTTTTTAATTGATACTATAATTTCTGTGATTGAAGATATTTCAATTAAAAAATTAATTGGATCAATTAATTTCGTGATTGAATCAGAAAACAAAAATTGTATGTCCATAGACTTCACTATAGTACTGGCGGGGGGAGATAATGAACCATTGGGTCATATTATAATTCTTATGGAAAAAAAATATTAAAATATGAAAATTAATTATCTACTAAACTTCTCCGTCCGAGTATTATCGAATTCGTTGCTATTTCCTATTACTGGAACATGGAGAAATATTATTTGGATAAATCTCCATTCAACTCTCAGTGAAGAACAATGTCTAAATGTCGATCTTATCTTACCTCTTCTTAAATTCTCGCACAAGACCAACAAAATTACTTTTGTCCTCAGCAACACCAGAACTTCCCGGTAACAACCAATGTAAATCCATGCCATCAAAGCCCTTTTGTTCTAAAAATTCTATAGCGGTTTCTACGAATATACTGCGAGTTAAGGAGTGTTTTGCGATTCGTGAAAAATGGGAAGATGATACTTGGTCTCCACCAACAACAGCTAAAATTTTTAATTTGCGGTCTTTTGATTTCAATCCAATTATACTATTAATCCAATCTGAGGAAAACTTTTAGCATTACTATTTTAAAAGAATTTTCAATTCTAAAGAAGAAACACTCATACTTGCATTTTCGCCAACTTTAGTGTGCGAGTCATCAATTACACCCAAGTGATTTATGCCGAAAAATGCATAGCTGATATGGGTGCAAAGAGGTGGTATTGTTGCAGGTATAAATTCATATTGGTATCTACGATTATCATTGGCCCAGGAACCAAAATAACAATTGATCATTTTATCTTCGAGAAGCATGAAGAGAACAATTTTGGTTAAGTATTAATTAGAGGAACATTTACTGTGGTTTCATTAGCACTGAAGGTTACCTGTGACCAGGGTGTTTGCATTGGCAAATATTGACATTATAAATAAAAATTGCAATATAATCATAATTTTTTGTTTTTCGAAATAACTTGCTAAACTAAAATCAAATTTAAAAAAAAATTGCGAATAGTCAATAGCAATAATTGGAGTTGTATATTCCTTAACTTCTAGCAATAATTGAAAATTTTTGTTAAAGTTGTGAATGCATAATTACAGCTTTTAATGAGGTATACTAATGACACATGGTTGAACAAATAAAAATTACATTTTTAAATTATTTTTGATAAGTTAGTTATTGTCAATTGACTAACATATCTTTTGTATATTTATTATAGGTTAAGGTTTAGAATTTTATTTTAAAATCTTGACCAAATTTTCTATAGAAATTAAATTTTGAAAAAAAAAATCTATAGAAATAAAATTCTGACAATATTGTTCACAAAATTTTTTATAGAAATAAAATTTTTCATTTGTTTTGTTTTGTTATTGTTGGTTTTGTTCTTTAAGCATTGTTGTTGTTTTTTATTGCAGCTTAAAACCATACATTGACTAAACTACAAGTGTAGCTTAACCAACAGAGGAAAAGAATGTTTGTCAAATTTATTTGGGCAAAGCCCTATAGACTGCAAGATGGTTGGATGGACGCACGTTTCAAAATAAACCCAGCCATGTGAATTCAAATCGATGATTTGACAGTGGCATAGGAAAAGAGATATATTTGTTTCGAATTTATTTCGGCATAAGCCGGCTATCAATGTAAAATCTTTTTTCGGAGGATTCAAGTGTGGTTTTTGTTGGGTTTAATAAACTGCCTGAATTTATTCTGATAATTGGTTGATAGTTTTGCTGCAAGTAGAGGATGCTGATGACGAATGTGGTAATTCCGAAACGTGCGTCCATCCAACCATCTTGCACTCTATAGGGCTTTGCCCAAATAAATTTGACAAACATTCTTTTCCTCTGTTGGTTAAGCTACACTTGTAGTTTAGTCAATGTATGGTTTTAAGCTGCAATAAAAAAAAGAAATAAAATTTTGACAAAATTTTCTATAGAAATAAAATTTTGACAAAATTTTCTATAGAAATAAAATTTGGACAAAATTTTCTATAGAAATAAAATTTTGACAAAATTTTCTATAGAAATAAATTTTTGAAAAAAATGTCTATAGAAAAAAAATTTTGAAAAAAAAATTCTATAAAAATAGAATTTTGACAAAATTTTCCTTGACAAAATTTTCCTCATAGATCACTGCCAGGGCTCTGAGTCACGTAATTATGTAGTTGGCAATGTAGGTTCTGTTGATACATCCAGATTTTTGCTCGACTTGACAAAATTTTCTATAGAAATAAAATTTTGACAAAATTTTCTATAGAAATAAAATTTTGACAAAATTTTCTATAGAAATAAAATTTTGACAAATTTTTCTATTGAAATAAAATTTTGACAAAATTTTCTATAGAAAAAAATTTTTATAGAAATAAAATTTTGACAAAATTTCCTATAGAAAGAAAATTTTGAAAAAATGTCAATAGACACAAAAATTTAACAAAATTTTTTATAGAAATAAAATTTAACAAAATTTTTCTAGAAATAAAATTTGAAAAAAATTTTCTATAGAAATAAATTTTTGACAAAAATTTCTATAGAAAGAAAATTTTGACAAAATTTTCTGTAGAAATAAAATTTGGCAAAATTTTTATAGAAATAATATTTTGACAAAATTTTCTATAGAAATAAAATTTTGACAAAATTTTCTATAGAAATAAAATTTTGACAAAATTTTCTATAGAAATAAAATTTTGACAAAATTTTCTATAGAAATAAAATTTTGACAAAATTTTCTATAGAAATAAAATTTTGACAAAATTTTCTATAGAAATAAAATTTTGACATAATTTTTTATAGAAATAAAATTTTGACAAAATTTTCTATAGAAATAAAATTTTGACAAAATTGTTATTAGAAATAAAATTTTGACAAAGTTTCTATAGAAATAAAATTTTGACGAAATTTTCTATAGAAATAAAATTTTGACGAAATTTTTTTATAAAAATAAAATTTTGACAATATTTTCTATAGAAATAAAATTTTGAGGAAATTTTCTATAGAAATTAAAGTTTGACAAAATTTTCTCTAGAATTAAAATTTTGACAAAATTTTATATAGAAATAAATTTTTGACAAGATTTCCTATCGAAATAAAATTTCCTATAGAAATAAAATGTGAACATAATTTTCTATAGAAATAAAATTTTGATAAAATTTTCTAAAGAAATAAAATTTTGACGAAATTTTCTATAGAAATAAAATGTTTACGAAATTTTCTATAGAAATAAAATTTTGACAAAATTTTCTATAAAAATAAAATTTTGACAAAATTTTCTATAGAAAGATAATATTGACATAATTTTCTATAGAAATAACATTTCGGCAAAATTTTCCGTAGAAATAAAATTTTGACAACATTTTCTATAGAAATAAAATGTTGTTACTGTTTTTTTGGATTTCAGCTTAAAACCATGCATTGACTAAACTAAGCCGGCTATCAATGTAAAACCTTTTTTCGGAAGGTTCAAGTGTGGTTCATTGTTGGGTTTAATGAACTGCCTGAATTTATTCTGATAATTGGTTGATAGATAGCAAGATACCAATCCCACAAAACTAACTAGACATATGTTTCTTTGCTGGCTAATGCAAGTTTCCATAGTCTTTAGTGTAGATGTGGCGTGGTGAGATGATTTCAGTTTTTTTAATCTCACCCCGCCAGATCTACACCAAAGACTATGGAAACTTGCATTAGTCAGCAAAGAAACATATATCTAGTTAGGCTTGTGATATTAGTATCCGGCGTTTTCTTTTCAATAGCTTCATAAAATAATGTTTTAATGTCCAATTAAAACTGTGATTGATATTGTCATTTAAATTAAACAAATAATTGAATCAATTAATTTCGTGATTGTTTCTCTGTACACTGAAATCGTACACCAAATGCCAACCGAATCGAATGAAATTTGTACCTCCAAGAGGTCTAGAAATCAAATTTGGAAGTTTGTTTATATGGTGGTTATGTACATGGTGGTTATGTACATACATGTAATTATAAACCGATATGAATCAATTTAGGCATGTTTACTAGGGGCTCCAGATATCAAATCTAGGTATCGGTTTATGTGGGCATATAACAGGTTGGCTGATAAGTCCCCGGTCTAACAAAGAAAAACACATTTTTTTTCAAAATTCGTTTTTATTATTCAACATAGCTCCCTTCAAGAGCGATACAACGATTATAACGACCTTCCAATTTTTCGATACCATTTTGGTAGTACTCCTTCGGTTTTGCCTCAAAATAGGCCTCAGTTTCGTCAATCACCTCTTCATTGCAGCCAATTTTTTCCCTGCGAACATCCTTTTGAGGTCTGAGAACAAGAAAAAGTCGCTGGTGCCAGATCTGGAGAATACGTTGGGTGGGGAAGCAATTCGAAGCCCAATTCATGAGTTTTTGCCATCGTTCTCAATGACTTGTGGCACGGTCAGAGATGGTCTGTATCAAACATTTTAATGTTTGCGACTGTCGCAAAGTTGTAAACGTCACATACACGTCGTAAATGTAGAAAAAGTAGCAAACGTCGCAAACCAAATACTTTAGACCCTTCAGATAGGCAGCGAATGATATCCAAGATGATGATATATGCGAAGAAGTTTCAATTCTCAGGAATGTTCATAAAAATATTAACGAGTTTAAAAAACTTGAGAATATATGTTAATTATTTCAATTGTAAACTCGAAGCCAAAATTACTATAAACTACTCGATGGTGCAGTAAACGTGACGGTCGGTACTCGCTCATAGTTAACCTTTCACAAATTACTGCAGAAACTGTTTAGAGAAAATTTTATAAACTCACTTTTTGGCTTAATAGAGCCAATTTCCATACTAATTAAACATTTTCAAAATTGTAGCTAGTCATTCTTTGGTGCAGCTAAAGCTTGGACCACGAAAACCAAGATTAGTTTGAAGTTGTGAATGAGAGATGTAAATCTAGTAGAGTTTTGAATAAATACAATATAAAACATTTTTGCATACCTTTTATCGGGGAGCTTAACTAACTTAAATTAAAAAAATATTCACAATTTCTTTAATTCTAAATTAGGTTTTCTACACTAGGTTTACGACTTTTGCGACATACGTATTAAACCGTCGTAAACGTATGTCGCAAAAATCACAGTTTGCGACAGGCCAACCCTGGGCACGGTGCGTTGTCTTGGTGGAACAACACTTTTTTCTTCTTCATATTGGGCCGTTTTGCCGCGATTTCGACCTTCAAACGCTCCAATAACGCCATATAATAGTCACTGTTGATGGTTTTTCCCTTCTCAAGATAATCTATAAAAATTATTCCATGCGCATCCCAAAAAACAGAGGCTATTACTTTGCCAGCGGACTTTTAAGTCCTTCCACGCTTCGGAGATGGTTCACCGGTCGCTGTCCACTCAGCCGACTGTCGATTGGACTCAGGAGTGGAGTGATGGAGCCATGTTTCATCCATTGTCACATATCGACAGAAAAACTTGGGTGTATTACGAGTTAACAGCTGCACACACCGCTCAGAATCATCAACACATTGTTGTTTTTGGTCAAATGTGAGCTCGCGCGGGACCCATTTTGCACAGAGCTTCCGCATATCCAAATATTGATGAATGATATGACCAACACATTCCTATGATATCTTTAAGGCCTCTGCTATCTCGATAAACTTCATTTTTTGGATTTTTTGATGTTTTCGTCGGTAACCACCTCTTTCGGGCGTCCACTGCGTTCATCGTCCTCCGTGCTCATTTCACCACGCTTGAATTTTGCATACCAATCAATTATTGTTGATTTTCCTGGGGCAGAGTCTGGAAACTCATTATCAAGCCAAGTTTTTGCTTCCACCGTATTTTTTCCCTTCAGAAAACAGTATTTTATCAAAACACGAAATTCCTTTTTTCCATTTTTTTCACAATAACAAAAGTTGCTTCACAAAAGACGCTCTATCTCACAAACTAATTGACTTACAGACGTCAAATTTTGACACGAATCATTTGAAGGTTGGTACTATATAAAAATAATATATCATATAATAAAAATTCTATAAAATATAATAATTTAATACTAGCGACGCCATTTATGTGCCAGACCGCGGACTTATCAGCCAACCTGTTACCTTAAAGTATTCAGATATTTGCAATACCATCCGACCTTCATGAATCAAAATCACTTGTAAATAAGTGTGCTTTTAACAGACAAACGGATGGATATGAGCTAGATAGACTCAGAGTTTTACCATGATCCAGAATATAAAGACTTTATGGGGTTATTATGTCGTTAGCCTATGATGGATAAATGAAACTCCAACAAGTTTCCGATACCGAAACGCTTTTTTTCTTTAATACTACGAAAAATCTACATGAATCATTGTGATCAAACATTCTAATTATATGTTATAGAATTTATAAGGATAGTTTTTTTTTTTGGTCAAATTGAAGTTAATTTCCTGACACTGGGTTAAAAAGAAACATTTCAAATAAAATTTAGTTAAGAAGAATCGTATTTATCCTTTTGGGTAACTTTTAGCATCTAACATCTGGTATATCTCGTCATGTATAGCGTTCATCAAGCTTCCAAGCAATCATACTCAATAAGGGGTATTTGCTACCACATATACCCCGGTAATCATCGTTCTCTAAAGACCAAACCATCACTCCACTTAAATTCATTTTTTTGACGTAATCCATCTTTATTTCAAGTGTATCAATTGTCTCCAGACTTATCCTTCGAAATTCGCGACGATTAAACTTCGTTGTTTTATCCTGCAATATGTGACGAATAATAGTTGTTGCTTTATCCCTGTTTAATTCGTAGATTGGATTTTTATGAGTTGCGCATATAAAAAAGTTGGGAACGTTTACTAAAGAAAAGTTATCTAAAGTATATATGCGAGCATATAATGCTACGCCCATGTTCAATTTGCTTTCGGGAGCACCTAAATGGAAAATAAAAACATTTTTATGTAGATCAATGCTAGCATCATATATCCTAACAAAACCATGGTATATACATCCATTATACCAATTACCATCGACCTGTGATACTACTTACCATGTTCACGCCAGTAATCTATGCTTTCCTCCACTGAATATTCAGAATGCCCACGAAGAGGGGCCACATAATCATTTGCTGGGTCATTTGTATAATTGTAAGACATGACGTTTATGAAATCCACATGTTTGACAATGTTAGGCACATCATACCAGTCGTAGGAGTAAGGAACATTTCCAGTTACCGTTATTCCAAAAAGGAGATTATTTTCTTTAAAACTAAGAAAAGGAAATGTAGTCATTTTGCTTTGGAGAACTAATGAAAATAATGATTACTATCAATGAGTTTTGTTAGTCCTTAAAGAAAATTTCGTTTTGGAGCAAAAAAGGCATCTAAAGAAAAAAAAAAAATTAAATCAAACGCAAACGTTTTTGGGAGCAACAAATGAACTCAAAGGTACTCCCAAACCTGAAAATTCGTTTGCGAACAACAAGGTCATATAAAGACAAGTTTTGTATAACAAACGAAAATTTCATTTGGGAACAACAAAGGAACACAAATATACTCCTCTACGTGATTAATTCTTACGTCTTAGACGTTGAGAGCTTCCTTTTCTTTTTGTTCTCTAAGGCGTTTACCCATAAAACACGTCAATCAGACAATTGGGACAGCAGAGTTTTCTTTTCTGAGGAACGAAATTTTAGACGTATGAAGTTTCCTCTGGTCAGAAAAAATTTCTTTAAAAGCAAATAAAAAAAAAAATTTACAATTTATTGAAAATATTAAAGGAAAACCTCACAAAAATTTTTTGCTCTGGGATGAAGCAATCATTAGCACCAACTAGATAAAATAAAACTTAGTTTGCATAGAGATTTGTTGTGATTTAAAAAACAACGATGCCCTTGGCATAAATCACCAAAAATGGGATTAAAAATTACTTTGGAGCACGCGAAAATATCCTTTGTGAACATAATAAGGTGATCAAAAGAAAATCGTTTAAAACAAACCGAAATTTCGTTTGAGTACATGAAAGGTACTTTAATATCATTTCTGCTCCAAAAGCCTAAGAAGTCAACATAGGTTAACAGCCAACATCTTCGCCATTGTGGCGAAGATGTTGGCGGAAAAGCGACAACACGAAACATAACCAATGGACGATGCATACTGGGTTCAAGAACACGGAGGGAGTAGTGGTGGAACGGAAGCCACCGTGGTGCAATTCTCGCCTTACAAGAACAAGAACACGGAGGGAGTAGTGGTGGAACGGAAGCCACCGTGGTGCAATTCTCGCCTTACATACGATGGGTCATGGGTTCATTCAATGTCTCGACAAAATACCAAAAAGTTTTTCAGCGGTGGATTATTCACTCACAATAATGATGGTGACAGTTCCGAGTCAAAGAAAATTTCGTCAAAATTTTATTTCTATAGAAAATTTTATCAAAATTTTATTTCTATAGAAAATTTTGTCAAAATTTTATTTCTATAGAAAATTTTGTCAAAATTTTATTTCTATAGAAAATTTTGTCAAAATGTTATTTCTATAGAAAATGTTATTTTTATAGAAAATTTTCAAAATTTTATTTTTATAGAAAATTTTCAAAATTTTATTTTTATAGAAAATTTTAAAAATTTTATTTCTATAGACAATTTTGTCAAAATTTTATTTCTATAGAAAAAAATTATTTCTGTAGAAAATTGTGTCAACATTTTATTTCTATATAATATGTCAACATTTTATTTCTATTGAAAATTTTTCCAAATTTTATTTCTACAGAAAATTTTGTCAAAATTTTATTTTTAAAGAAAATTTTGACAAAATTGTATTTCTATAGAAAATTTTGTCAAAATTTCATTGCTATAGGAAATTTTGTCAACATTTTATTTCTATAGAAAAAAAATCTAAAGAAAATTTTATCAAAATTTTATTTCTATAGAAAAAAATTTATTTCTATAGAAAATTGTGTCAATATTCTATTTCTATATAAAATGTTGTCAACATTTTATTTCTATTGAAATTTTTTTCCAAATTTTATTTCTATAGAAAATTTTGTCAAAATTTCATTTCTATAGAAAATTTTGTCAAAATTTCATTTCTATAGGAAATTTTGTCAAAATTTTATATCTACAGAAAAACAATTATTTCTAAAGAAAATTTTATCAAAATTTTACTTCTATAGAAGAAAAAATTATTTCTATAGAAAATTGTGTCAAAATTTTATTTCTATATAAAATGTTGTCAAAATTTTATTTTTATAGAAAATTTTGTCAACATTTTATTTCTATAGAGAATGTTGTCACAATTGTATTTCTATAAAAAAAAAATTATTTCTAAAGAAAATTTTGTCAAAATTTTATTTCTATAGAAAAAAATTATTTCTGTAGAAAATTGAGTCAACATTTTATTTCTATATAAAATGTCAACATTTTATTTCTATATAAAATGTCAACATTTTATTTCTATTGAAAATTTTTCCAAATTTTATTTCTACAGAAAATTTTGTCAAAATTTTATTTTTAAAGAAAATTTTGACAAAATTGTATTTCTATAGAAAATTTTGTCAAAATTTCATTGCTATAGGAAATTTTGTCAACATTTTATTTCTATAGAAAAAAAAATCTAAAGAAAATTTTATCAAAATTTTATTTCTATAGAAAAAAATTATTTCTATAGAAAATTGTGTCAATATTCTATTTCTATATAAAATGTTGTCAACATTTTATTTCTATTAAAATTTTTTTCCAAATTTTATTTCCATACAAAATTTTGTCAAAATTTAATTTCTTTAGAAAATTTTGTCAAAATTTCATTTCTATAGGAAATTTTGTCAAAATTTTATATCTACAGAAAAACAATTATTTCTAAAGAAAATTTTATCAAAATTTTACTTCTATAGAAGAAAAAATTATTTCTATAGAAAATTGTGTCAAAATTTTATTTCTATATAAAATGTTGTCAAAATTTTATTTTTATAGAAAATTTTGTCAACATTTTATTTCTATTGAAATTTTTTTCCAAATTTTATTTTTATAGAAAATTTTGTCAAAATTTTATTTTTTAGAAAAAAATTTATTTCTATAGAAAATTTTGTCAAATTTTTATTTCATTATTGTTGGTTTTGATCTCAGCTTAAAACCATGCATTGACTAAACTACAAGTGTAGCTTAACCAACAGAGGAAAAGTATGCTTGTCAAATTTATTTGGGCAAAGCCCTATAGACTGCAAGATGGTTGGATGGACGCACGTTTCGGAATTACCACATTCCTCATCAGCATCTTTTACTTGCAGCAAAACTATCAACCAATTATCAGAATAAATTCAGGCAATTCACTAAACCCAACAATGAACCACACTTGAACCTTCCGAAAAAAGGTTTTACATTGATAGCCGGATTATGCCGAAATAAATTCGTACAAACATATCTCTTTTCCTTTGCCACCGTCAAATCATCGATTTGAATGTAGTTGGCTGGGTTTTTTTGAGCGTGTTCCTCTATCTTCATTCGTTTTGTTTGTTATTGTTGGTTTCTCTTCAATCATTATTGTTGTTGTTTTTGATCTCAGCTTAAAACCATGCCTTGACTAAACTACAAGTGTAGCTTAAAAAAAATGTAGTGCTATAGAAAATGTTGTCAACATTTTATTTCTATAGAAAATTTTGTCAAAATTTTATTTCCATCGAAAATTTGTCAAAATTTTATTTCTAAAGAAAATCTTGTCAAAATTTTATTTCTATGCAAAATTTTGTCAAAATTTTATTTCTATAGAAAATTTTGTCAAAATTTTATTTCTATAGAAAATTTTCTAAAAATTTTATTTCTTTAGAAAATTTTGTCAAAATTTTATTTCTATAGAAAATTTTCTGAAAATTTTATTTCTTTAGAAAATTTTGTCAAAATTTTATTTCCATCGAAAATTTGTCAAAATTTTATTTCTAAAGAAAATCTTGTCAAAATTTTATTTCTATGCAAAATTTTGTCAAAATTTTATTTCTATAGAAAATTTTGTCAAAATTTTATTTCTATAGAAAATTTTGTCAAAATTTTATTTCTTTAGAAAATTTTGTCAAAATTTTATTTCTATAGAAAATTTTGTCAAAATTTTATTTCTATAGAAAATTATATCAAAATTTTATTTCTATAGAAAATTTTGTCAAAATTTTATTTCTATAGAAAATTATGTCAAAATTTTATTTCTATAGAAAATTTGGTCAAAATTTTATTTGAATAGAAAATTTTGTCAAAATTTTATTTGAATAGAAAATTTTGTCAAAATTTTATTTCTATAGAAAACTTTGTCAAAATTTTATTTCTATAGCAAATTTTGCCAAAATTTTATTTCTATAAAAAATGTTGTCAAAATTTTATTTTTATAGAAAATTTTGTTAACATTTTATTTCTATAGAAAATTTTGTCAAAATTTTATTTCTATAGAAAATTTTGTCAACATTTTATTTCTATTGAAAATTTTGTCAAAATTTTATTTCATTCGTTTTGTTTTGTTATTGTTGGGTTATTCTTCAATCATTTTGTTGTTTTTGATTTCAGCTTAAAACCATGCATTGTCTAAACTACTAGTGTGGCTTAACCAACAGAGGAAAATAATGTTTGTCATTTCCTCTGTTGGTTAAGCTACACTTGTAGTTTAGTCGATGCATGGTTTTAAGCTGAAATCAAAAACAAACAAATAATTATTTCTATAGAAAAAATTTTTATTTCTTTAGAAAATTATGTCAAAATTTTATTTCTATAGAAAATTTTGTCGAAATCTCATTTCTATAGAAAATTTTGTCAAAATTTTATTTCTATAGAAAATTTTGTCAAATTTTATTTCTATAGAAAATTTTGTCAAAATTTTATTTCTATAGAAAATTTTGTCAAAATTTTATTTCTATAGAAAATTTTGTCAAAATTTTATTTCTACAGACAATTTTGTCAAAATTTTATTTCTATAGAAAAGTTTGTCAAAATTTTATTTTTTTTAGACAATTTTATCAAAATTTTATTTGTATAGAAAATTTATGATGTAACTCTTAGTTGTAGAGGAATAATTTGCAAACGCTTCCAAAACAGTAAACAATCTACAATTTTTGTAGAATTCTGCTAACGAAAAATCTTTCCTCTGAAACGAAATTTAGGCCAATCGAGTTTTCTTCTATTGGTAAGAATGTCTTTTTAAATGTTAATAAATATTCTTTATGGTACCCTTTTCCACATTTGTGCGGAATGAAAATTTTTAGGATGGATAACATTAAAAACAAAAGAAACCGTCGTTGGTATATAATTTTGTTTCCCCCAAAAATAATTTAATTTTGCATCTGTGTTATCCTAATGTATGGATTGTTGAATCGGTGAGCCTGAACTACTATAAATCATAAAAACTGATCGACTTTTCTCCAAGTCATGTTAAATCTTACCCACTTCGTATTTCTTCCAGCAGATGTATGAAATTAGTCTTGTCCGCTTTATTACCAGAACTACCTGGCAAAAGCCAATGCAAATCTATACCATCGAAGCCCATTTTTTTTACCGATTCCAAAGCGGTAAGCTTGAAAATTTGGCGAGTTCTGGTATTATTGGCCACGTAAGAAAAATGTGAAGAAGGTACCATGTTACCACCCACCACAGCTATAAATTTCAATTTAGGATATTGGGATTTCATTGCAAGCAAACGTTCTATCCAATCTAAAATATAAAGTCCGTAATTGCAATTTGTGATTTCTTTGGTTAGATTTCCATACCTTTTTTAGGGCCAGTATTGGTCTGTGAGGCATCAAATGCACCTAAATCATTTACACCAAAAAATGCATAGCTGACATGAGTGCAATGTCGAGATATCATTTCCGGTTGAAAATTATAGCGTTCCGGTTTATTATTATTAACCCAGGAGCCCAAATAGCAATTGATCATTTTATCTGGATCGGAATTATTTTGATTACAAAAAATAGCATATTTAGTATTGAAAATTACCTTTGGCAATGGTTTTTGAAATAGTAGCCAATATCATAACCCAGAGAATTCCCAAGATATACATTATCTTAATTTATTATAATTTTTTCTTAATGTTTTCAATATTTCCGATTTTTTGTTTTTAAGCGAAGAGACGAGTGATATTTTTCGAATATTTTTTAATATGCTGCTTAACCATTTGCCCCAATGTATTAACATTTAAATGTTTTTGTTACACTTTTGAAAGTATAATTAAAATTGTAGCGGAGCGTGTTTAATATTTTAATATACTGAACACTTTCCTGCATACTAGAGCGCTTGATAAGTACAAAGAAACCTCTCTACATTGGACATTTTGAATTTTGAAAATTGGACAATTTTTCGTTTGCTATTTCCTAGAGGTTTCAATATATACACGCAAAAAATTCGTTCCTTACGATTTTTAGACAACATCCTTTAGACTTCTATTTGCTCAAGATATTAAATCTATAGACCGCTGTATATGAGGGCAATATCAAACTCTTACAGATATAAACCTAATTTTAGATATCTTTTCATTGGTTAAAATATATGGGAACTTTAAAGTTAAAGACAAGATTGCCTATCGACCCATCTACCAAACTTTGGAGAACAATTTACCAAACATCCATTTAAAAAAAAACCTGATTTTGCAAAATTTTTCTGAAAATTTTATTCATATATTAAAAATATATTTCTATAGAAAACTTTGTCAAAATTTTGTCTACAGAAAATTATATTATATTATTTTATTCTCATAGAAAATTTTGTCAAAATTTTTTACAAGGAGGCTCAATACCACGACTGCGGGTTCTCTGTACCGGATTGACCCGATGGGTCCAACTCATCGGCCAGCGGCTGCCACATCAGTGTACGTGTTGTTTCGTCCGTCTTTTTGTGTTGGAGGGGGTGCATCCCGGGGAACCTTCTCCGTTTGCTTTTGGCCCGAGCCGGGATAGAGCAGAACCCCGGACCGGTTTCGGTGAGGTGTAACCGGTGCTTGGAATGGTTGCACTTCCGGAATTGTTCCGGCCTAACATCGCTACGGGAGTATAGTCATACTGACTACGTAGCAGGATGCTGTGCCAATGATAGCAGCAGTGGGTCATCAGACTATGCGACGCCCCCCGACATCTCCCGCACAACAATATTCTCCGCCGCAGCATCCAACACCGAATATTGTTGTACCAGTTCCGGAAAGTGCATCATTTTTGCAATTTAATTGCAATGGGCTTCGAGGGAAGATTAGCGAAATAGTAGATTTTATGAATCGGAAGAGGATCAGGGTCGCGGCGATCCAAGAGCAAAAGCTACATGAGACCTGTAGCTTGCGCCATTGTGATGGGTACAATGTGCTGCGTAAGGATCGCACTAGGAATGGAGGTGGTGGCCTTGCTTTCATATTACACCGGTCCGTGCAGTGTAAGCTTATTCCGCTTCTGCCAGACACTAGTGACCCCTACATGGAATGTATGCGGGTAGCAGTCAAGTCTGGGGCTGCCGAGATAGAGCTATACACTGTGTATATACCGCAGGTTGGTAGCTGTGCTCCAGGTTATAGCCCAAACATTGAGTGGCTGTTGTGCGGGCATAACCGATTGGTTCTAGGAGACTTTAATGCCCACCACGAACTTTGGCATTATCTCCTGGGTAATGACCAGAGAGGCATAACTTTGGCAGAGCAGATAGATGACTCCACATTTTGCACGGTGAACAAAGAGGCCCCCACGAGAATTATGGGTGATTGCAGCAGTTCGCCAGATTTATCCTTAGCATCGACTGGTCTGATAAATGACGTTTCCTGGCAACACGTCATTTCATTGGGTTCAGACCACCTCCCCATAATTCTCACCATTAACCGACCCTCCGATGTCATAACCTCTGAACGCTGGACGTTCATAAACCAAAAGAAAGCCAACTGGGAAGGCTTCAGAGAATATATAGATGGCCGCTTCAGTGAGCTCCCGTCCCCCTATCATGTTCATGTTGCCCAGAGGGTGTTCCGGGACATCATCAACGCAGCAGCCGCTCGCTTCATTCCAGCTGGTCGAATTGCCCAAGTGAGGCCTAACTTCCCAGCTGAAGCGGCGGGACTCGCAGACGAGCGTGATGAACGCCGTCGTGCTAACCCTGCTGATTCTAGAATCAGGGAGCTGAATCCAGAGATTAGTAAGATAGTCGACGAGCACAAGCGGAACACATGATTAGAGCACCTAAAGCAATGTAACCTAGGCACAGGAACAGGTAAATTGTGGTCAACAGTGAGAGCCCTTTCGACCCCTCTACAAGGGATGATGGGATTTCAGTCACCTTTGGCGACGTGACTGATCCGAAGAGATGCGCCTAATACTTCAACCGACAGTTTGTCGAGCATCGCGAGAGTGATAGAGCGAAAAAGAGAGCCACTCGTCGCATACGTGGTCTCCGACCCGATGACACACAGCGCGAAACAATCCAAGGCGCTGGGCCCCGACGGAATTTCAATGCTAATGCTGAAGTACCTGGGAATACTGGGAGTTGAGTACCTGTCCAGACTCCTCAATTTGTCCTTCGAATCACTCGTTATACCCGATGTCTGGAAGATGGGAAGGGTGATTCCACTACTGAAGCCAGGCAAAGATTCGAGTAAAGGTGAATCATACAGACCGATATCCCTTCTTTCGCCAGTAGCCAAGACACTTGAGGCACTACTCCTCCCCAGCCTTGTGGAGAATTTTCCAGCTGCCCACCATCAACATAGATTCCGTAAGGTACACAGTGCGACGACAGCCTTAGATGCCATTGTCAACACATATCAATAGGGGGCCCAAGCCATGTCATAGGACGGTCCTCGTGGCGCTTGACCTATCGAAAGCATTCGATATGGTCAACCATGCCACATTAGTCGAGGACATGAATAGAATACGTGCCTACCGGCAGGAACGAAACGTTGGGTTCTGAATTATATGTGTGGACGCCAGTCGTACGTGGAATTCAGGGACAAAAAGTCGAAACACCGTAGAGTTAAACAGGGAGTTCCCCAGGGTGGGGTGATATCTCTGGCACTATTTAACATCAACCTGTCCTCGATTCCACCCCCTCCAGATGGCGTAGAGATTGTATCATATGCGGACGACAATCATGGCATCCGGGCCATTGTTGATGACATATGCGATCGTTTAAACGTCTACATTGCTGATCTTACCAGTTATTTCACTGCCAGAAATCTGAGGATATCTGCCACCAAATCCTCAGTTACACTGTTTACTACATGGACGGCGGAAGTGCGTAGGCAGTTGAATGTTAGAGTCGATGGCGAAATAATTCCGACAGTAAACTACCCCAAGATACTCGGGGTAACATTCGACAGACTTTTAAGGTCATCTGCCCATGCCACTGCAATATGTAATAAGATCCGCGGTAGAAACAAGCTCCTCAAGTCACTTGCCGGCAGTACTTGGGGTGCGGACAAAGAAACCTTGTTAACTACTTATAAGCCAATCGGCCGGTCTGTGGTAAACTATGCAGCTCCAGAGTGGACACCGCAGACCAGTGACACGCAGTGGAACGCTGCCCTTAGAACTGCGACTGGGTGTCTCCGCAGCACACCCCTGGATCACCTTTATGTGGAGACAAAGATCATCCCTGTGCCAAGACGCAATTATATGTTGTCAAAGCAGTATCTCCTGGATTGTTATCGCAGTAATCATCCAAACCACCATCTCATGGATACACAACCACCACCCAGGAACGTAAGGGTTGATATACATCATCTAGAGCGCGAGATCCAGCGTTACAAAAGAGAGACTCTAGATCAAGCAGCGTACCAGGCAGGTTTGAACAGGATTCATGAAGATACTGTAGCTGAAGCGGTGAGCAGTTACAAGGTTAATCCTGTTCTCGGAGTCCGTCCACCGCCCATAGCACCAGAGGAAAGAGACCTCCCACGGCAGACGAGGGTAGTTTTAGCCCAATTTTTAGCTGACGTATGTCCAATTTGCAACCAAGGGCCACACGACACGCGTCATCGTTTTTCTTGCCCTGCTAAACCAACCCCACTTACCACCAGATCACTCTGGATGCACCCACCTTAGCCGCAGAGTTCCTCGATCTGGCCACTAGCTGAAGTACCAGAGCGTATAACATAAAAATGGATGAAATCACAATAAACTGTTACAACAACAAGGAGGCTATATCAAAAACAACGATCTATATGGGGGCTGTACAAAAACATGGTCCGATATCACACCATTTTCGGCACACCTCTTTATGGTTTTAGAATACCGCTAGATTTCCAATTTCAGGCATAACATATTGGATAAAAACTACGGTTTCTATAAGCCCAAGACCCTAAATTGGGCGATCGATTTATATGGAAGCTATATCAAAACCTAGACCGATATAGCCCATCTTTGAACTTGGCCTGCGTGCAGAAAACACGATTCTGTGCCACATTTCAGGACGATAGCTGCATTATTGAAGATTGTAGCGTGATTACAACAGACAGACGGCTAGACGGACAGACGGACATGCTTACATCGTCTTAAAATTTCTCCCTGATAAAGAATATATATATACTTTATATAATCGAAAATCCATATTTCGATGTATTACAAACGGAATGACAAACTTATTATGTGGGGGTATAACATAATAAGTTTGTCATTCTGTTTGTAATACATCGAAATATGGATTTCCGATTATATATAGTATATATATTCATTATTAGGGAGAAATTTTAAGACGATATAAGCATGTCCGTCTGTCCGTCTAGCCGTCTGTATGTCTGTTGTAATCACGCTACAGTCTTCAATAATGGGGCTATCGTCCTGAAGTTTGCCACAGAATCGTCTTTTCCCACCATTCTATCATGGTAGGTATAAAAAAAAACATTTCCGATACCCTTCTCGAAACGTTTTTGTTTTATTTGGCTTTAATTCTACGAAAAATCCAAATGAATCATTGTGATCAAATATTCTAATTATATGGAATTTCAAAAGATAATTTTTTAATGTCCTGACACCGGAATAAAACGAAAAATTTCAAATAGAATTTTATTAAAAAGAACTGAGATTTATACTTTCGCCTCACTTTTAGCATTTATCATCAGGATTATCTGGACATATAGAGCTTTCATCAAGCTTCCCAGCAATCGTAGTCAATAACGGATATTTGCTTCCACATATACCCCAGTAATCATCGTTTTCTAAAGACCATACCATCACTCCACTTAAATTCATCTTTTGGACGTAATCCATTTTCATCTCAAGTGTATCAATTGTCTCAAGACTAATCCTTCTCTATTCTTGAGGAAAATTTGTTTTTCTATCCCGCCATATGTGACGAATAACAGCTGTTGCTTTATCCTCGTCTAATTGAATGAAAGGATTTTTTTCAATAGCGCATATATAAAAATTAGGAACGTTTGTTAAAGATTTGTCCTCTAAAGTATATATGCGAGCAAATAATGCTAAGCCCATGTTTAATTTAGTTGCAGGGGCACCTAAATGGAAAACAAAATGGTGTGGAGTCAATGTGGAGGTAGACATCATAGAAAAATTAATCAACTTTAATTAAAATACATTAAATTAATTTATGATAACTTAAGTTAATAAATTAAGTTTAATAAAAATAGCTTTATATGAATTTTATAATATTTTGGAGCTGCAGTGAACAAAACAAAAGTTTACTTACTCCCCGATTTAGAAAAATAAACACAGTCAATTTATTCTCTACTCTCAAAAAAGAATTGATTTAGATTGTAAAAATAATGAAATTCCCTTAAGGATTTGATAATGAATCCGAGCCAAAGATGAGGCTTCTCAAAAATAAAACCATTTTTTAGGGAACTATTTAGCTTTATATTTAGATATAAAATTAAAATTCGAATACAGATCTCATACAGAAACAAATTTCATGAAAATTTTTGCAATTAAAGTCTTAATTGAGTTTTAAACAAGTAAGAAAAGTCTAAAGTCGGACGGGGACGCCTAAAATAATAAACAGACTTCACGTTCACATACTACAAAATACTAGCGAATATTTCCAAATTTTATGTCGACAAATTTAAATTTTAAACTAAAAAAATAAAATGTTAAAAAAATAATAGTACATTGAATTTTAGCTGTTTGAATTAATTTTTGTGCTGGGAATTAGTATGTAAGAAGTTATAAAATATTTTTGGTGCTTTTTTTCCTTTGAGAGTTGGCATCACTGAGATCTTCGCATCTACAGTTCTACCACTGAGAGCTCATAGACTAGCAAGTAGTGTATTTTGTCTGGTAGTCGTCAATAAAACTAAAACCGGCCTAAATCTGTTACCCACTGTCAACCCACTAACGATGCCGAAGCTTATTTGCTTTTAAATTTGATCCGATGTCGGACCAAATGGAATTTGGTTGATTTTAGTCCATTTTCGACAAATTTTAAAAATTTTCAAAATTTTTAAAATTTTGACAAAATTTTCTGTAGAAATAAATTTTTGATAAAAATTTCTATAGAAATCAAATTTTAACAAAAGTTTCTATAGAAATAAAATGTTCCCAACATTTTGTACAGAAATAAACATTAAAAAAAGCTATAGATACAAAATTATGCAAAATTTTGTAAAAATTTTATATAGAAACAAAATTTTGCAATAACTTTCTGAAAAAGTTTGACAAAATTTTCTATAGAAATAAAATTTTTGCTAAATTTTCTATAGAAATGGAATTTTGACAATATTTCCTAAAGATATTAAATTTTCACAAAATTTTCTATAAATATATAAATAAAATTTGGACAAAATGGTGCAATGGTTAGCATGACCGCCTTGCATACACAAGGTCATGGATTCGATTCCTGCTTCGACCTAACACCAAAACGTTTTTCAGCGGTGGATTATCCCACCTCAGTAATGCTGGTGACATTTCTGAGGGTTTCAAAGATTCTCTAAGTGATTTCACTGTAATGTGGAACACCGTTCGGACTCAGCAATAAAAGGTAGGTCCCATGTCATTGAGCTTGAGAGAAGTTCACCAATGTGCTATCACAATGGACTGAATAGTCGAAGTGAGCTTGATACATCGGGCTGCCATCTAACCTAAGCTTCTATAGAAATAAAATTTGGACAAAATTTGGACAAAATTTTCTATAGCAATACAATTTGGACAAAATTTTCTATAGAAGAAGCCACCGTGGTGCAATGATTAGCATGCCCGCCTTGCATACACAAGGTCGTGGATTCAATTCCTGCTTCGACCTAACACCAAAAAGTTTTTCAGTGATGGATTATCCCACCTCAGTAATGCTGGTGACATTTCTGAGTATTTCAAAGCTTCTGTAAGTGGTTTCAGTGCAACGTGGAACTTCGTTCGGAATCGGCTATAAAAAGTAGGTCCCTTGTCATTGAGCTTAACATGGAATCGGGCAGCACTCAGTGATAAGAGAGAAGTTCTCCAGTGAGCCTGATACATCGGACTGCCACCTAACCTAACCTAACCTTTTATAGAAATAAAATTTGGACAAAATTTTCTATAGAAATAAAATGAAGACACAATTTTCCATAGAAATAAAATTTTGACAAAATTTTCTATGGAAATAAAATATGGACAAAATTTTCTATACAAATAAAATTTGGACAAAATTTTCTATAGAAATAAAATGAAGACAAAATTTTCCATACACCGAAAAAAAGTGAACTGTTTTATAGGAAGAATGAACTGCAACACGCACGAAAATTGAACTAAATTTTACTCCAGATTTTGAGATTTCCAGAAAGCGTTGTTAAAACCAGGAAATTTTAATGCCCTGTTGTACTTTTTAACTGCAGTTCACGAAATTACATCATCTCAAAGAAGAAAAATTAACTAAAAATAAAGAAGAAAATCATTGGCGCCAAATCATTCTTACTATTTTTGGGAATCGTACGAAAATTTTCATTTGTTTTAGTTCATATTGAACTTATGTGAACTTTATACTCACGTTTAGTTCATACAATTTTTGAGATATACTTAAAAAAATGAAGATTTCATTAAGCTGTGGAAAATTTTGATAAAAATAATAAAATTTAAATAAAAAAAAATAAAATAATTTTTTTCCAATAAAAATAAGTTAAATTTAGCGTTAGTTTAACTACGGAAATTTTTTTTTCTGTGTAGAAATAACATTTTGACAACATTTTCTATAGAAATTTTTTATCGGAGTGAAATTTTGGAAAACTTTTAAATTATAGCAATTTAATTGGGAAAATGGTCCGCTGGTACGAATTTTGGTCCAATGTTGGAAAAATATTGATCCAAAATAAAAATACATTGTGGCAACGCTGAGTACCAATCATTAACGAGCCGAATTGAACCACCGAACACACAAAAGACTTTTTTCTGATTCCATCACGAAATTAATTGATACAATAAATTTTTAAATTGAAATGTTTTCAATCACAGTATTGATAGTATGAATTAAAAAATTTGAACGTCAATTGAAAAATTAATTGATCCAATTAAAAAATTAATTGAACGTCAATTAAAAAATTAATTGATTAAATTAGAAAATTAATTGATCCAATTAAAAAATTAATTGATCCTATTAATTTTTGTTTCAATTAAAAAATTTGTTGAATCAATTACATTTTTAGTTGGATATATTTTAAAACTCAATTTAGACTTTAATTGGAAAAAGTTTCGTGAATTTTTTTTCTGTGAGGCGACGTTCTCATCCACTACAGATCATCAAGGAACCGAAGCATTCAAGCAACCGACCCACCCAAGGTCTTATAGCCTTATAATCAATAGAATGAATGGCTAATACATCCCAAAAAATTGTGCAAAATCCAAAAATAAGATCAGTATTCAAATTTTAATTTTATAGAGCATAGATTCAAAGCTAGTTAGCTTCCTAAGAGAGAAGTTCACAATGGAGAGAGAAGTATCACAATGGACTGAATAGTCTAAGTGAGCCTGATACATCGGGCTGCAACCTAACCTAACCTAGTTAGCTTCCTATAAAATGTCTTTCTTTTAAAGAAGACACAACTTTGGCTCGAAAGTAATATCAGAATTGTTAAGGGAAGGTAAAAATTTTTGCATCGAAGTAATTAAAGTTTACACATAAAAGTTTTTTTTTTTGTTAATGAATGAACTGAGAATATCATATTTGTTTTTGAATAAAATCAGGTTTTTTTTTCACACACTCTACATCTAAATTTCCAAATTCAAAAATACCCCTGCTTGTGTAAAACTATAAAAACTTGTCTTCATTTTTACAACTTTTTTCTTATATCCGTTTCATTCTCAACGACAATTATTGTTTATTAGAAAATAAATTATTCCCATTACCATCGCCCGGTGCTATTACTTACCTTGGTCACGCCAGAAATCTATGGTTTTCTCAACTGAATATTCAGTATGTCCACGAAGAGGGGTCACATCAAAAATTACCGGGTCATTTGTATAATTGTAAGACATGACGTTAATGAAATCCACATGTTTGACAATGTTGGGCACATCATACCATTCGTGAGAGTAAGTGACATTTCCAGACACCGATATTCCAAAAAGGAGATTATTTTCTTTTAAACTAAGAACAGGAAATATAGTCATTAGTTCAGAGAACTTAGCAAAATTTCGTTTGGGAACAACAAAATTTAAGCAAAATTTCGTTTGGGAACAACAAAAGCATTAAAAGAAAAAGTTTTTCAAATCAAACGAAAACATTTTTAGGAAGCAAAAATTGAATTAAAATGGACTCCCAAACCTTAAAATTCGTTTGGGAACTACAAAGTCATATAAATATTTTTTTTTTTTTTTTACAAACGAAAATTTCGTTTTGGGAACAACAAAGGAACACAAATATACTCTTCTAGGTGATTAAATCAAATCCTTTGGAAGTTGACAGCTTCATTTTCTTTAAGTTCTATAAAGCGTTTATCCATACAATTGGAATAGACTAGTTTTCTTTTCGGAGAAGTGAAATTTTAAACGTATGAAGATTCCTCTTGTCAGAGAAACAAAATTATTTAAAAGCAAATAAAAAATATTAGTGACAATCGTTGATCGCTTGTCATAAATTCAGAATCGAGACAGCTTAGTCTAATAGAGTTTAATTTGTGTAGTAACCTGGTAGTTTGCAATAAGGGCTATGCACCAACCTTCGTCACCAAAAACAGGCAAGAGGTTTGGGACGTCACATTGGCCTCTCCGGAACTGAATTATAAGATATCTGAGTGACAAGTTTTGAGGGAACATAGCTTCTCAGATCATCGCTACATCAGTTTCAGATTGGCTGTTCGTACTTCAAAGACCATATTTCAGCCAAATGTTAGGAAAGCTTTGGAATAGGTATAGGGAATCGTTCAATATGATGATACCGGAAATACCAGAGACAAATATGAGCACTGTGCCAGATATCGAACACACAGTGGAGCGGATTACTAAGGCCTTCAACATCTCACTGAAAGCTGCATGCCCTAGAGGGAAGCCAAGGGGTCTACGGAGGTAAGTAATATGAGGAAATCCTGCAGGAATCTATTTAACAAAGCAAAGTCCACCAGAGCTCCTGAGGATTGGGACGCTTACAAGAAGAATCTGAAAGGATACAAGCGAGAATTGTGAAAGGCTCAGCATAACTCTTGGAATGTTTACTGCAGCAGTATTGAGAATTCGTCCGAGGCTTCCAGACTACGGAAGGTACTAGCAACCACTAACTCCGCTCCAGGTTTCATTAAAACATCGGAGGGCAACATGACAACGTTCAGTGTTGAGACGCTGGAGGTACTATTGGACACACATTTTCCTGGAAATCAGACGATTGGACCATGTTCTGGCGGTGCCACAGTGGCTCAACGGTCATTTCCTATAGAGGAAATTGTATCGGAATCTAGAAAAAATGGGCGTTAAATAGCTTTGGGTCATTCAAATCCCCCGGACCTGATGGAATTACTCCGACGGAGTTACAAGCAGAGACTGACCGAATTATCCCTTCGTTGACGGTGATATATAAAGGATGTATAAACTTTGCATATATTCCACAAAATTGGAGGGAAACAAAAGTCGTTTTCATACCTAAAGCAGGAAAAGCCTCTCACTCGAGTGCGAAGGATTTCCGACACAAAAGTGCGAAGGATTTCCGACAAAAGGGAAACAAAAGTCGTTTTCATACCTAAAGCAGGAAAAGCCTCTCACTCGAGTGCGAAGGATTTCCGACCAATCAGCTTATACTCATTCCTACTTAAGACTCTGGAGAGGATGATAGACATTTATCTTAGAACTAGCGTCGATTCAAGTTTGCTCTCGAAACGACAGCATGCATTCTCGAAGGGCAGGTCTACTGAGACCGCTTTGCATGAACTAGTCAGCTTTAGCGAAAGCTCACTATCTGTCAATGAATACACAATCATGGCGTTTCTAGACATCGAGGGGGCATTCAATAACGTCCATCCGAGCTCGTTATTAAATTCACTGGCAACTCTGAATGTTGATCCATGTATACTCAGGCTGTTAGACGAACTGCTAATGAAGAGACGTATTTCAGCCACACTAGGACAAGCAAACATACAAAGGTATGTGAACAGAGGCACTCCCCAAGGAGGAGTTCTATCACCTCTTCTTTGGAATGTTGCTATAAACAACCTTCTGGTTTCCCTAGAAAAAGAAAGGATGGTGGCATACGCAGACGATGTGGCCCTAGCAGTCAGGGGAAAATTCCCATCCACAATCAGAGATGTTATACAAAGAGCCCTACGGATGACTGAGAAATGGGCAAAAGACAATGGCCTTGGAGTAAATCCTGCCAAGACAGAATTAGTCATGTACTGCAAAGATCGCAAAACTCCCACGGTTAAGCCCAATCCTTAGGGGATATTGAAAATTCCCTTTGGTGAGTGTGCAAAATACCTTGGCGTTATTCTGGACAAGAAGCTGAACTTTAGGCTTAATATTGAAGAAAGGGCGAGGAAAGCCACGGTAGCTTTGTACTCGTGCAAAAAGGCAATAGGAAAAAAGTGGTGACTAAAACCAAAAATTGTACATTGGCTATACACGGCAGTGGTTAGACCTATAATGCTATATGGTGTTGTAGTCTGGTGGCCGGCACTTCAGCAACCGACAGGTTTAGATAAAGTTCAGCGTATGGCGTGCTTGTGTATTTCAGGCGCATTCAATAAGACAGGAACAGATTCCCTTAATGTCATGCTGCATCTATTGCCTTTAGACATTTTGGCCAAACAGTCAGCTGCAAAGGCTGTGCGGTTGCGTGAGCTATCGCTGCGGTCGGAAAAATGTACGGCCACAGTTCGGTCCTCAAAATAATGCCAGATCTGTCTAACGTAGTGGATTACACTCTGGCGAAATCACTTTTCGACAAAAAGTTTGAAACTCTAATTCCCAACAGTGAGGCGTGGTGTACACAGACTCCGGGGAATAAAAGATATATAGATTTCTACACTGATGGCTCCAAATTAGATAGACAAGTGGGTTTCGAAGTATATTCTAAAGATGTGAAACTTCGAATAACGAATATTTTCATTGTATTAATGAAAATGTTTCGTTATATCAGTGAAAATTTTTCGTTGGCTGACTTTTAATGAAATTTTCTTTGTGTGTGGTAAAATTGAAATTCGAATTTGAAAAACTACATTCGTATTTAAAGTGCTGGTTTCGTTGGATTATTGATCTGAGAATCTTACCTACTCCGAATTTCTTCAAGCAGATATATAAAATTAGCCTTGTCTTCTTCATTACCAGAACTACCTGGCAAAAGCCAATGTATATCCATACCATCGAAGCCCATTTGTTGTAAAGCTTCCAAAGCTGTAAGCATGAAAATTCGACGAGTCCGGGCATTTTTGGCCACATAAGAAAATCGAGAAGATGGAACCATGTCACCACCCACCACAGCAATAAATTTCAATTTAGGATACTGGAGTTTCATAGCAAGCAAACGTTCAATCCAATCTGAAAGATATGGTTCGTAATTGTGATCTCCTTAGATAGACTACCATACCTTTTTTCGGACCAGTATAGGTGTTTGAGTCGTCAAAGGAACCTGTGTGAGTTACACCGAAAAATGCATAACTGACATGAGTGCAATGTTGGGATATCATTTCCGGTTCAAAGATATAGCGCTCAGGTCGATTATCATTAACCCAAGAACCCAAATAACAATTGATCATTTTATCTGAATTAGAATTATTTTCGTTAAAGAAATAAATACATCAAGGATATTTAACATTAAAAATTACCTTTGGCAATGGATTTTGAAACGGTAGTAAGTACCATAACCAACAGAATTTCGAAGATAGACATTTTCTTAATTTATTATAACATAAAAATTTTCACAATATTTTTTAATATTTCCGATATTCTTTGAGTGGTGAGACGACCGACGTTTTTTTTTTTTTTTTTGTCAAATTACATATGCTTAAATATGAATAGTTGCCTTAATTCACTCGATAGCATTCCGGAACATGTGCTCAAATTTGAAAGATATTGTAATAGTTTTGAAAGTATAAATAAATTATAATTAGCCGAGCGTGTATATTATATTTATAAATTATTTAATATTCAAGACATTTTCATGCATAAGTATAGAGTGTTCCGAATTGATGTATAATCTTGACAACTTTCGAAATAATTTGCCCTCGATACCATGTAGTAGTAAATTATCACTTTGTACTTTCATGAGTGTCCTGCTTGTGAATCAACCAGAACATTGTACTGTCTTTCCCGTTTATTTTACCTTACGATCAAATAGCTTTCAAGTTGAATTGAACAAATATTTTAATCTCCGTTTTAATGCAACATTATATGACGAATTAAAAAAAAAATTAAAAAATTAAATGAAATTATTTTCTGTTAAAATAAAATTTTGACAAAATTTTCTATAGAAATAAAAGTTTCACAAAACTTTCCTTAGAAATAAAATTTTAACAAGATTTTCTATAGAATTAAAATTTTTACAAAAATTTCTTTAGAAATAAAATTTTGACAAAATTTTCTATAGAAATAAAATTTTGACAAAATTTTCAATAGAAATAAAATTTTTGACAAATTTTTCAATAGAAATAAAATTTTGACAAAATTTTCTTTAGAAATCAATTTTTGACAAAATTTTCTATAGAAATAAAATTTTGACAATATTTTTTATAGAAATAAAAATTTTTAAAAAAATTTCTATTGAAATAAAATTTTTAAAAAATTTTCTATAGAAATAAAATTTTGACAATATTTTCTATAGAAATAAAATTTCGGCAAAATTTTCTTCAGACCTAAATTTTTCACAAAATTTTCTATAGAAATAAAATTGTACAATATTTTTTATAGAAATAAAATTTTGACAAAATTTTCAAAAGAAATAAAATGTTGACATAATTTTTCTATAGAAACTTCATTCAAATCGATGATTTGATGGTGGCAAAGGAAAAGAGAAAAGTTTGTACGAATTTATTTCGGCAATAGCCGGCTCTCAATATAAAACCTTTTTTCGGAGGGTTCAAGTGTGGTTTATTGTTGGGTTTAATGAACAGCCTGAATTTATTCTGATAATTGGTTGATAGTTTTGCTGCAAGTAGAGGATGCTGATGGAGAATGTGCGTCCATCCAACCATCTTGCAGTCTATAGGGCTTTGCCCAAATAAATTTGACAAACATTCTTTTCCTCTGTTGGAAACCATACATTGACTAAACTACACTTGTAGTTTAGTCAATGTATGGTTTTAAGCTGAAATCAAAAAAAAAAAAACAACAAATAAAATTTGGACAAAATTTTTTATAGAAATAACATTTTGACAAAATTTTCTATAGAAATAAAATTTTGACAACATTTTCTTTAGAAATACATTTTTGACAAAATTTTCTATAGAAATAAAATTTTGACAAACTTTTGTGTAGAAATAAAATTTTTTAAAAATTTTCTATTAAAATAAAATTTTGATAAAATGTCCTATAGAAATTACATTTTGACAAAATGTTTTATAGAAATAAACGTTTGACAAAATTTTCTATAGAAGTAAAATTTTGACCAAATTTTCTATAGATATAAAATTTGTATAAAATTTTCTATAGAAATATAATTTTGACAACATTTTCTATAGAAATAAAATTTTGACAAAATTTTCTATAGAAATAAAATTTTGACATAATTTTTCTATAGAAATAAAATTTTGACATAATTTTTCTATAGAAATAAAATTTTCACAAAATTTTCTTTAGAAATAAATTTTTGACAATATTTTTTATAGAAATAAAATTTTGACAATATTTTTTATAGAAATAAAATTTGACAATATTTTTAGAGAAATAAAATTTTGACAAAATTTTGTATAGAAATAAATTTTTGACAAACTTTTCTATAGAAATAAAATTTGGACAACATATTCAATAGAAATAAAATTTGTATAAAATGTCCTATAGAAATTAAATTTTGACAAAATTTTCTATAGAAATAAAATTTTGACAAATTTTTCTATAGAAATAAAATTTTGACAAAATTTTCTATAGAAATAAAATTTTGACAAAATTTTCTATAGAAATAAAATTTTGACAAAATTTTCTTTAGAAATAAATTTTTGACAAGATCTTCGATAGAAATAAAATTTTGACAACATTTTTTATAGAAATAAAAATTTGACAAAATTTTTTATAGAAATAAGATTTTGACAACATTTTCGATAGAAATAAAATTTTGACAAAATTTTCTATAGAAATAAAATTTTGATAAAATTTTCTATAGAAATAAAATTTTAACAATATTTTTTATAGAAATAAATTTGTATAAAATTTTCTGTAGAAATAAAATTTTGATAAAATGTCCTATAGAAATTAAATTTAGACAAAATTTTCTATAGAAATAAAATTTTGAAAATTTGCTGATGGCCTTAGCAGCCAATGCTACTTTTCTTGTTTTTATCATACATTTACTGCATGATTAAAATAAACAATAAATAAAAATTTTGGAACAATTTTTTATAGAAATAAATTTTTGACAAAATTTTCTATAGAAGAAAAATTTTGACAAAATTTTCGATAGAAATAAAATTTTGACAAAATTTTCTATAGAAATAAAATTTTGTCAATGTATGGTTTTAAGCTGCAATAAAAAACAACAACAATGCTTAAAGAACAAAACCAACAATAACAAAACAAAACATATGGAAAAAGAAGAGGAGGCACGCTCAAAATAAACCCAGCCATGTGAATTCAAATCGATGATTTGACAGTGGCATAGGAAAAGAGATATGTTTGTTTCGAATTTATTTCGGCATAAGCCGGCTATCAATGTAAAACCTTTTTTCGGAGGGTTCAAGTGTGGTTTTTGTTGGGTTTAATAAACTGCCTGAATTTATTCTGATAATTGGTTGATAGTTTTGCTGCAAGTAGAGGATGCTGATGAGGAATGTGGTAATTCCGAAACGTGCGTCCATCCAACCATCTTGCAGTCTATAGGGCTTTGTCCAAATAAATTTGACAAACATTCTTTTCCGCTGTTGGTTAAGCTACACTTGTAGTTTAGTCAATGTATGGTTTTAAGCTGCAATAAAAAACAACAACAAAATTTTTTATAGAAATAAAATTGTGACAAAATTTTCTTTAGAAATACATTTTTGACAATATTTTCTTTAGAAATAAATTTTTGACAAACTTTTCTATAGAAATAAAATTTGGACAACATATTCTATAGAAATAAAATTTGTATAAAATGTCCTATAGAAATTAAATTTTAACATTTTTTATAGAAATAAAGGTTTGACAAAATTTTCTATAGAAGAAAAAATTTGACAAAATTTTCGATAAAAATAAAATTTTGACAAAATTTTCTATAGAAATAAAATTTTGACAAAATTTTCTGAAAATTTTGTCAAATTATTTTTGGCTCGAGTGGCATCGTGTACGGAAGTCAAATCTGGGCATCGGTTAATGAAGGTTTCTATCCTGCAAGGTGATCCAATGTGTGCAATACCATCCGAACTACATCAATGAAAACCACTTGTGTCAAGTTTTAGAGCGATAGCTTGTTTCGTTTTGAATTTTATGTGATTTCAACAAACAGACGGACGGACACAAGCTAGATTGATTCATAATGTTACCACGATCTGGAATATATCTATTGGGGTCTGAGATTAATATTTCTTTGTGTTACAATAGTGAAGGCTATAAAAAAAAAACTCCAACAAAAGAGCAACATTTGCGATACACGATTTCGAAACGTTTTGTTTTCACATATTTTAATTATAATATTTAAAAAGATAGTTTATTTTCAAATTCAAGATAATTTCCTGCAACTTTAAAACGAGAAATTTAAAATAGAATTTAATTAAGAAGAATTGGGATTTATGCTTTCGCCTCACTTTTAGCATTTAACATCAGGTTTATCTCGACATATATAGCTTTCATCCAGTTTCCAAGCAATCGAAGTCAACAACGGATATTTGCTTCCACATATACCCCAGTAATCATCGTTTTCTAAAGACCATACCATCACTCCTCCTAAATTCATCTTTTGGACATAATCCATTTTCATCTCGAGGGTATCAATTGTCTCAAGACTTATCCTTCTCAATTCTTGAGGAATAAAATTTGTTGTTCTATCCTGCCATACATGACGAATAACAGCTGTCACTTTGTCCTTGTTAAATTCCATTGGTGGATTTTTCTCAATAGCACATATAAAAAAATTAGGAACGTTCACTAAAGAATGGTCCTCTAAAGTATATATGCGAGCATATAATGCTAGGCCCATGTTTAATTTAGTTGCTGGAGCACCTAAATGGAAAACAAAATGGTGTGGAGTCAGTGTGGAGGTAGTGTCATAGCAAAATGAATTAGATTACAATTAATCAATTTTGGTTAAGCTATTTTAAATTAACTTATGATAACTTATTAGAAATGAAATAAATTACGTTTAATAAATAAAGCTTTATCTGACTTTTATTATATTTTGGAGTTGCGGTGAGCAAAACACAAGTTTATGCATATTCAGAAAAAGAAACACAGTCAATTTATTTTCTACGCTCAAAATAGGTTATTTTGGATTCAAGGATATTGAACTTCCCTTAAGGGTTTTTGGTATAGATTCTGAGTCAAAGATGCGGCTTCTCGAAAATAAAACCATTTTTAAGGAATTATTTAGATTTAAATCTAGGCATAAAACTAAAATTATAATACAGATCTCATTTAAATATTAATGTAGTACCCAAATCATCACTAAACGAAAAAAAATATCAAAATATTCCTAATTAAAAAGTTGATAGAAATTGAATTTTTAATTAAAAAATTAATTGATACAATTAATTTTTTAATCACAAAAAAAATTAAGTCAATTAAGTCAATGATTAAAATTTTTTAAATTTTTAATTAAGAAATTAATTGATACAATTAACTTCTTAATCAAGCTTGGAAGAGTCAGTTAAAAATTATGGATATTTGTTTTAATTTTTAATTAATTTTTTATAAACAATCAATGTTTCAACCAAACTAAAGAAGGATTAAAAATATTTATAGAAAGTGATTGAAGTATTGTATAGTAATTAAAAATAGTTTCGTTTTTAATTAAAAGGTTAATTGAATTTTGTCATCAACATCAATTAAAAATTTAATTGAATCGATTAAAAAATTAATAATCAATGAATTTTGTAAGCAAGTATTTTTTTATGCTCAATTAAATTGTAATTGATACTACCATTTTCGTGATTGAAGACATTTCAATTAAAAATAATTTGGATCAATTAATTTTGTAATTGAATTAGATATTTTTTTGTGTATACACCTCAAAGAGAAGCAAATTTCATCCGATCTTGCTGAAATTTGGTACATGGATCAGATCCGTCTGAAATTTGGTATATGGTGCTGGTATATGGTCTCTAAAAACCATACTAAAATTGGTCAACACCGGTCCATAATTATATATAGCCCCCCATATAAACCGATCCCCAGATTTGGCTTGCGGAATCTCTAAGAGAAGCCAATTTCATCCAATCCGGTTGTAATTTGGAACATGGTGTTAGTATATGATCTTTAACAACCGTGCCAGAATTGGTCCATATCGATCCATAATTATATATCTTGCTGAAATGTGGTACATGGATCAGATCCGGCTGAAATTTGGTACATGGTGTTGGTATATGGTCTCTAAAAACCATGCTAAAATTAGTCCACACCGGTCCATAATTATATATAGCCCCCATATAAACCGATCCCCAGATTTGGCTTGCGGAGCTTCTAAGAGAAGCAAATTTTATCCGATCCTGCTGAAATTTGGTACATGGTGTTGGTATGTTATATGGTCTCTAAAAACCATGCTAAAATTGGTCCACATCGGTCCACAATTATATATAGCCCCCATATAAACCCAGCCCCAGATTTGGCTTGTGGAGCCTCAAAGAGAAGCATATTTCATCCGATAAGGTTGAAATTTGGAACATGGTGTTAGTATATGGTCTCTAACAACCGTGCCAGAATTGGTCCATATCGGTCCGGGCTATATGTAAGCCCCCATAAAAACCGTTCTCCAGATTTGACCTCCGGAGCCCCTTGGAGGAGCAAAATTCATTAGATCCGGTTCAAATTTGGAACGTGGTGTTAGTATATGGCCGCTAAGAACCATACCAAAATTGGTCCATATCGGTTCATAATTATGGTTGCCACTCGAGTCAAAAATAATCTACCAAAATTTTATTTCTATAGAAAATTTTGTTAAAATTTTATTTCTATAGAAAATTTTGTTAAAATTTTATTTCTATCGAAAATTTTGTCAAAATTTTATTTCTATCGAAAATTTTGTCAAAATTTTATTTTTATAGAAAATTTTGTCAACAGTTTTTTTCTATAGAAAATTTTGTAAAAATTGTATTGTTCGATAGAAAATGTTGTGAAAATTTTATTTCTATAGAAAATTTTGTTAAAATTTTATTTCAATAGAAAATTTTGTCAAAATTTTATTTCTATAGAAAATTTTGTCAAAATTTTATTTCTATAGAAAATTTTGTCAAAATTTTATTTCTATCGAAAATTTTGTCAAAATTTTATTTCTATAGAAAATTTTGTTAAAATTTTATTTCTATAGAAAATTTTGTTAAAATTTTATTTCTATAGAAAATTTTGTCAAAATTTTATTTCTATAGAAAATTTTGTCAAAATTTTATTTCTATAGAAAATTTTGTCAAAATTTTATTTCTATAGAAAATTTTGTCAAAATTTTATTTCTATAGAAAATTTTGTCAAAATTTTATTTCTATAGAAAATTTTTTAAATTTTATTTCTATAGAAAAATTTGTAAACATTTTATTTCTATGGAAAATTTTGTCAAAATTTTATTTCTATAGAAAATTTTGTCAAAATTTTATTTCTATAGAAAATTTTGTTAAAATTTTATTTCTATAGAAAATTTTGTTAAAATTTTATTTCTATAGAAAATTTGTTTAAAAATTTATTTCTATAGAAAATTTTATTTCTATAGAAAATTTTGCCAAAATTTTATTTCTATAGAAAATTTTGTCAAAACTTTATTTCTATAGAAAATTTTGTCAAAATTTTATTTCTATAGAAAATTTTGTCAAAATTTTATTTCTATAGAAAATTTAGTAAAAATTTTATTTCTATAAAAAATTTTGTCAAAATTTTACTTCTATAGAAAATTTTGTCAAAATTTTATATCTATAGAAAATTTTGTCAAACTGAATTATATACGTATTTGATCGATCTTGTTTGATTTAATATATACCACGTATAGACTTACATACAATTTAGAAGACGGTGTTAGGAGGTTTTAAGATACCGTGCCATCGGCAAGCGTTACCGCAACTTAAGTAATTCGATTGTGGATGGCAGTGTTTAGAAGAAGTTTCTACGCAATCCACGGTGGAGGGTACATAAGCTTCGGCATGGCCGAACTTACGGCCGTATATACTTGTTTTTTTTTTTTTTTACTCAATCCTGAAATTGGATTGGATCAATATCCAATTAATTTTTCAATTGAAATTTTCAACGAAATTTTCAGAAAAAACTTAACTGTGTATCATATATCGAATATATTCTTATAGAAAATTATTGTTTATAAGAAGATGAACTATTTCCATTACCATCGACTTGTGCTATTACTTACCTTGGTCACGCCAGAAATCTATGGTTTTCTCCACTGAATATTCTGAATGTCCACGAAGAGGGGCCACATAATCATTTTCCGGGTCATTTGTATAATTGTAAGACATGACGTTTATGAAATCCACATGTTTGACAATGTTAGGCACATCATACCATTCGTGGGAGTAAGTGACATTTCCAGTCACCGTTATTCCAAAAAGGAGATTATTTTCTTTAAAACTAAGAACAGGAAATGTAGTCATTTTTGGTTTGGAGAACTAAAGGGTGATACGGTCAAAATTTGGTCAAGGGAAAACGCTTGTAAATCGGTGAAATCGTTTATTTAAAAAATCAAATTAAATTTCTTTTTCAAGTTCAATTAGTATAAAATTCAGGAAAAATATTCAGTTAGGCTTTCGCTTTTCCAAATCCGAATTGCCGGGCCTCACGCTTGACACCTGCCATCAGATTTTGTACAGCCACCTTGTCCACCTTCTTCGCCGCAGAAAGCCAGTTTGCCTTGAACTGCTGCTCGCAGCAGACGTTTATTAAAACACTCTTTCACTTAAATTTCTTGGTTGACAGTCCCGGAAGCTATGAAAATGCTGCTTTTCAAGCCACAGGTACAGATGGCTTGCCAAACCAGATATTTCTTTGCGAACTTTGACAGTTTTATGTGCTTGAAAATATCTGCTACCTTTCCCCTTCCTTTTGCCGTATAAAACTCATGTCCCGGAAGCTGTTTGTGGTCGGCTTTGACGTAGGTTTCGTCGTCCATTACCACGCAGCCAAACTTCGTCAGCATCATCGTGTACAGCCTCCGGGATCGCGCTTTTGCCGTCGTATTTTGTTTATCATCGCTTTGGAGATTTGGAGTCACTACCTTCTTGTATGTCGATAGTCCGGCTCGATGCACGGTTGTAGACGATACACTCAGCTTATTTGCGGCATCTCGGAGAGAGAGGTTAGGGTTTCGCTTGAAACTACCGGCAACTCTCTTTGTCGTCTCAGCGGCTTCCGGTTTTCGATTTCCCCCCGATCCAGACTTCCTTGCTGTCGACAAACGTTCCCCAAACACTTTAATTACATTTGTAACGGTTGATTTGGCAACTTTTAGCGATTTTGCCAGCTTTGCGTGCGAGTAGCTCGGATTTTCGCGATGCGCGAGCAAAATTTTGATACACTGCTCTTCTTGCTTGGGCGGCATTTTGACAACTGAAGAGTGAATTCCAAAATCAAAATAGGAGCAACATTCTACACACACACACCTTCAAAATGAGGGGTGTTCAGGTTTTTTAAATGCAAAATTGAAAGAAATGCGTCAAGTTTATATTGACCAAATTTTGACCGTATCACCCTTTATGTGCGTATCGAACGTAAGATATATATGGGAGCTATATCTAAATCTTAACCGATTTCCTCCAAAATCAATAAGGCTCTATCCTGACCCAATACACATATTGCGACCTAAACACTGAATACAAAACCACAGTCTAGTGAGTAGTATAAATATTAACGGTTTCAGTGGGCGTGTCAGTGGGCGAATCGATTTGAAAATTTCTATGAGCTCTTCTGACGTTATGTACAACATGTGTTTCAAATTTTAAACCGATAAATGAACTTTTATAGTTTTTGCCTCAAAATCCGGTCGTTGGCCCCATAGTGCAATGGTTGGATTGTGACTGTGAGCTTAGGCTGCTCTAAACCACTAAACCATAGGCAACTTCCTCCAAGTCATATTAAATCTTACCCACTTCGAATTTCTTCCAGCAAATATACAAAATTAGCCTTGTCCTCTCCATTACCAGAACTACCTGGCAAAAGCCAATGCAAATCCATACCATCAAAGCCCATTTGTTGTAAAGCTTCCAATGCTGTAAGCTTGAAAATTCGACGAGTCCGGGCATTTTTGGCCACGTAAGAAAGTCGAGAAGATGGAACCATGTCACCACCCACCACAGCTATAAATTTCAGTTTAGGATACTGGAATTTCATAGCCAACATACGTTCAATCCAATCTAAAAGATATAGTGCGTAATTGTAATTTGTGATTTCCATAGAAAGATTACAATACCTTTTTCCGGGCCAGTATAGGTCTTTGACTCGTCAAATGAACCCAAGTGAGTTACACCAAAAAATGCATAACTGACATGAGTGCAATGTCGGGATATCATTTCCGGTTGAAAAGTATAGCGCTCAGGTCGATTATCATTAACCCAAGAACCCAAATAACAATTGATCATTTTATCTGGATTAGAATTATTTTCATTAAAGAACAAAAATACCTCAAGGATATTTAAAATTGAAAATTACCTTTGGCAATGGATTTTGAAACGGTGGTCAGTACCATAACCAATAGAATTTCGAAGATAGACATTTTCTTAATTTATTATATATTTTTTTTTCAATATTTCCGATTTTCTGTGAGCTATGAGATGACCGATGTTTTTCAAATTGAATATACTTAAATGTGAATAGTTTCTTAAACTAACTCGATAGCATTCGTTAACATGAATTCAAATTTGAAAATTATTATTATAGTTTTGAAAGTATAATTACATTACAATTAGCAGAGCGTGTAAATTGTGTGAATATTAAAGACATTTTCTTGCATACGAAGGTGCTTGATAAGTATAGGGTGTTTCGAATTGAGGTATCATTTTAACAGATTTCATAGTAATTTGGTATGTAAATACACGACACAATGAGATAGTAATTAATCACGTTGGACTTGCATGGATGTCCTGAATATTGTACGTCTTTCCCGTTTATTTACTCTTACGGTTAAATAGCTTTGTTGTCGAATTGACCAAATATTTTAATAAAATATTGTACACCCTCAAAAAAAAAATCGCTTCTCTAACATAACAGGTTGGCTGATAAGTCCCCGGTCTAACAAAGAAAAACACATTTTTTTGTCAAAATTCGTTTTTATTATTCAACATAGTTCCCTTCGAGAGCGACACAACGATTATAACGACCTTCCAATTTATTGATACCATTTTGGTAGTACTCCTACGGTTTTGCCTCAAAACAGGCCTCAGTTTCGGCGATCACCTCTTCATTGCAGCCAAATTTTTCCCCTGCGAGCATCCTTTTGCGGTCTGAGAACAAGAAAAAGTTGCTGGGGGCCAGATCTGGAGAATACGGTGGGTGGGGAAGCACTTCGAAGCCCAATTCATGAATTTTTACCATCGTTCTCAATGACTTGTGGCACGCTGCGTTGTCTTGGTGGAACAACACTTTTTTCTTCTTCATATGGGACCGTTTTGCCGCGATTTCGACCTTCAGACGCTTCAATAACGCCATATAATAGTCACTGTTGATGGTTTTTCCCTTCTCAAGATAATCGATAAAAATTATTCCATGTGCATCCCAAAAAACAGAGGCCATTACTTTGCCAGCGGACGTTTGAGTCTTTCCACGCTTCGGAGACGGTTCTCCGGTCGCTGTCCACTCAGCCGACTGTCGATTGGACTCAGGAGTGTAGTGATTGAGCAATGTTTCATCCATTGTCACATATCGACGGAAAAACTCGGATGTATTACGAGTTAACAGCTGCAAACACCGCTCAGAATCATCAACACGTTGTTATTTTTGGTCAAATGTGAGCTCGCGCGGCTCCCATTTTGCACAGAGCTTCCGTATATCCAAATATTGATAAATGATATGACCAACACGTTCCTTTGATATCTTTAAGGCCTCTGCTATCTCAATCAACTTTATTTTACGGTCATTCAAAATCATTTTGTGGATTTTTTAGATGTTTTCGTCGGTAACCACCTCTTTCGGGCGTTTACTGCGATCACCGTTCGCCGTTCTCCGTGCTCATTTCACCACGCTTGAATTTTGCATACCAATCAATTATTGTTGATTTCCCTGGGGCAGAGTCCGGAAACTCATTATCAAGCCAAGTTTTTGATTCCACCCTTTTTCCCTTCAGAAAACAGTATTTTATCAAAACACGAAATTTCTTTTTTTCCATTTTTTTCACAATAACAAAAGTTGCTTCACAAAAGACGCTCTATCTCACAAACTAATTGACTTACAGACTTCAAATTTTGACACGAATTATTTGAAGGTTGGTGCTATATAAAAATAATATGTATTTAATACTAGTGTCAGACCGGGGACTTATCAGCCAACCTGTTATGTTCCAAACATATTTTGCACGAAGCCCATATATTATTGGATATTGCCGAAACATTATTATGTTTGTTTTATGTGAACATATTATATATTTGGAAGCATTTTGAGGCCAAAAATATTATATGCTTGGAAGAATTTTCTCCCCAAAAAGATTGTGCTCATTCCCTCACATAATTTTAACTTCCACGAAATTTTTTAGTTCTTGGCACCTTTTTCTGTAATACAAATAATGTTGAAGAAATTAGTCAGTTTTATAATTTTTTAGATTTTACCTTTCGCCTGGACGGAGAATCGAACCGGGAACCATGCAAATTGTAAGCCAACACACTACCACTGGGCTACGTAACTGTTATAGTCATCAATAGACAATTATCGTTATAAGTTATATTTATATAGCATAGTTTGCAGCGCCCACGAGCCCATGCAAACATAACATTATTTAACAGAAACATACATTTCTTGGCCACGTGGAGCAGTGGTTAGCATGTCTGCCTTGCAAAGGGTCGTGGGTTCAATCACTGCTCTGACCGAACCCCAATGTTTTTATACCCTGCGCCACACTGTGGAACAGGGTATTATAAGTTAGTGCATATGTTTGCAACACCCAGAAGGAGACGAGATAGACCTGGTGTCTTTGGCAAAAATGCTCAGGGTGGGCTCCCGAGTCCCATGTCCGTCTGTCCGTGAACACATTTTTGTAATCAAAGTCTAGGTCGCAGTTTTAGCCGAATCGACTTCAAATTTGGCACAAGTATGTGTTTTGGCTCAGAATAGAAACCTATTGATAAGAAATCGGTTCAGATTTAGATATAGCTTAAAATTTTGCACAAGAAGAACAATTAGTATTATGGTCAAGTGTTCCAAATTTTATTGAAATCGGTTCAGATTTAGATATAGCTCCCATATATATCTTTCGCCCGATATGGACTAATACGGTCCCAGAAGCCAGAGTTTTACCCCAATTTGGTTGAAATTTTGCACTAGGAGTACAATTAGTAGTGTAGTCAATTATGCCAAATGTGGTTGAAATCGGTTCAGATTTAGATATAGCTCCCATATATATCGTGCGCCCGCTTTACACTCATATGACCAGAGTGGCCAATCTTTTACTCCGATTTAATTGAAATTTTGCACAGGGAGTAGAATTAGCATTGCAGCTATGCGTGCCAAATTTGGTTGAAATCGGTTCAGATTTAGATATAGTTTACATATATAGCTTTCGCCCGATTTACACTCATATAACCACAGAGGTCAATTTTTTGCTCCGATTTAGTTGAAATTTTGCACAGGGAGTATAATAAGCATTGTTGCTATGTGTGCCAAATTTGGTTGAAATCGGTTCAGATTTAGATATAGCTCCCATATATATGTTTTTCTGATTTCGAAAAAAAATGGTCAAAATACCAACATTTTCCTTGTAAAATCGCCACTGCTTAAAGGGTGGTACGGTCAAAATTTGGTCAAGGGAAAACGCGTGTAAATCGGTGAAATCGTTTATTTAAAAAATCAAATTAAATTTCTTTTTCAAGTTCAATTAGTATAAAATTCAGGAAAAATATTCAGTTAGGCTTTCGCTTTTCCAAATCCGAATTGCCGGGCCTCACGCTTGACACCTGCCATCAGATTTTGTACAGCCACCTTGTCCACCTTCTTCGCCGCCGAAAGCCAGTTGCCTTGAACTGCTGCTCGTCCTTAGCAGTTTTTTGGTCTTCTTTAGGTTCCGCTTGACAATAGCCCAGTATTTCTCAATTGGGCGGAGCTCTGGCGTGTTGGGAGGGTTCATGTCTTTGGGAACCACCTGCACGTTGTTGGCGGCGTACCACTCCATGGCCTTTCTACCGTAATGGCAAGATACCAAATCCGGCCAAAACAGTACGGAACAACCGTGTTTCTTCAGGAAGGGCAGCAGACGTTTATTCAAACACTCTTTCACGTAAATTTCTTGGTTGACAGTCCCGGAAGCTATGAAAATGCTGCTTTTCAAGCCACAGGTAAAGAAGGCTTGCCAAACCAGATATTTCTTTGCGAACTTTGACAGTTTTATGTGCTTGAAAATATCTGCTACCTTTCCCCTTCTTTTTGCCGTATAAAACTCATGTCCCGGAAGTTGCTTGTAGTCGGCTTTGACGTAGGTTTCGTCGTCCATTACCACGCAGTCAAACATCGTCGTGTACAGACTCCGGGATCGCGCTTTGGCCGTCGTATTTTGTTTATCATCGCGATTTGGAGTCACTACCTTCTTGTAAGTCGATAGTCCGGCTCGTTTTTTGGCTCGATGCACGGTTGTAGACGATACACCCAGCTTATTTGCGGCATCTCGAGGAGAGAGGTTAGGGTTTCGCTTGAAACTACCGGCAACTCTCTTTGTCGTCTCAGCGGCTTCCGGTTTTCGATTTCCCCCCGATCCAGACTTCCTGTCTGTCGACAAACGTTCCCCAAACACTTTAATTACATTTGTAACGGTTGATTTGGCAACTTTTAGCGCTTTTGCCAGCTTTGCGTGCGAGTAGCTTGGATTTTCGCGATGCGCGAGCAAAATTTTGATACGCTGCTCTTCTTGCTTGGACGGCATTTTGACAACTGAAGAGTGAATTCCAAAATCAAAATAGGAGCAACATTCTACACACACACCTTCAAAATGAGGGGTGTTCAGGTTTTTTAAATGCAAAATTGAAAGAAATACGTCAAGTTTATATTGACCAAATTTTGACCGTATCACCCTTTAGTCGAAAAGTTGTAAAAATGACTCTAATTTTCCTAAACTTCTAATACATATACATATATGGAGCGATAAATCATAAATAAACTTTTGCGAAGTTTCCTTAAAATTGCTTCAGATTTAAATGTTTCCCATATTTTTTACTAACATTGTGTTCCATCCTAGTGCATTAGCCGACTTAAATTTTGAGTCTATAGATTTTGTAGAAGTCTATCAAATTCTGTCCAGATCGAGTGATATTTAAATGTATGTATTTGGGACAAACTTTTATATATAGCCCCCCCAACACTTTTGACGGATGAGATATGGTATCGAAAATTTACATCTACAAAGTGGTGCAGGGTATAATATAGTCGGCCCCGCCCGACTTTAGACTTTCCTTACTTGTTTTTACTAACATAGTGTACCGTCCCAGGGCATTAGCCGACTTAAATTTTAAGTCTATAGGTTATAAATTTTGTTCAGATGGAGTCAGATTTAAATGTATGTATTTGGGACAAAAAATGGTGCAGGGTATAATATAGTCGGTCCCGCCCGACTTTAGACTTTCTTTACTTGTTTTAAATTTGAGTTTTGAGTACTTGATTTTGGGAAACTAATTTTAAATAATTCTTTTTTCAGTTCTTTATTCTAAATGTGTTATCAAAGTTCTTTAATGAAAACTCAAATGTCCAAATTCAGACTCGATTTCAAGTAGAAATTATGCTATGTTTCAAGTAAAAAACATCTTTGAAATAAAGTTTTCCAAAACATAAGTTTATATTTCTTATAAATAACTGATAAAAAAATCTATCGATAGATACAAATTTGATTACGAGACTGCAGCTATTTATTGTTCATCACTTAGAGTAGTTTTGAAACACTCAGAAATATCACCTGAATAACGGAGAGAGAATAATCCAATATATACGGCCTTAAGTTCGGGCGGGCCGAATACGGAGATTGGTCTATATGGAGGATATGCCAAAACATGAACCCGTAATACACCAAATTCGGTACGGCAACCTTTTGGATCTAAAATATTTTGAATGTCATGTAAATCAAAAAAACATTGCGATTTCTAGAAGCCCAAGAAGATGGGTCTATATGGCGGTTGTCCCTAAAGATGGACCAATACACGTCATGTTTGCCATACCTATTGATGTTCCTAAAGTTTCTCTGGATTTCCCTTTAAAAGACCTTTTTGTGTATAAAGAATTTTTTGATCGAGTGATCTAGTAGAAATTATTATTTATACATACCCCGACAATACAATTAATGCCATGTTACTAACCTGTAAGAAAAATATAATAAATTAATAAATAAAATTATATTAATTTTTGAATACAAATAAATAAGGATTATTTTTCAAGCTGGACTAATAATGTTGAGAAAGTGCCCAAATGATTAGGACATGGCAATTTTCAACGAAAATAAAAAACATCCATTGTTCAAAAATTTTCTCTACACTAAAAAAACACAATAGTTTACTTGGATCCAAAGATTTTGATATTCCCTTAAGGATTTTGGTATTGATTCCCAACTAAAGATGTGGTTTCTTTAAAATAAAGACATTTTAGTGGCATATCTAGCTTTAAATCTAGGATCAATAAAATAAAATTAGAATACAGATCTCATTTATCGAATTTCCATTCTCTTTTCGCGGTATATTTAAGTACGAACAAATGCCATTTTAAAAATCCAAATTATAACGGGCACTTCACAGTAAAAAATATTTGCTTAGTTCTAAAAAAAATTTAAACCAATGATGTCAAATTCTCTACAAAATTTGTGTTCAAAATTTAATGAACAAAATTTTTGAAGCAAAGATTATAAATTTTATTTTATTTAAAATTTTATTATTTTAAAAAAATTTGTCCTTAATATTTTTGTAAATTGAGCATACTAAAGGTTGCGTAATCTTTGATATTATTTTTTTCAGTGCAGGAACAAAGTTACAAGAAAATAAAGTTTCTATGACAAATTTATATACGAGTATTTATTACCTTTGAATTTTCAGAGAACGTACACGCTCACAAAAAATCGCTTCTGTAACATATACTCCCAAACATATTTTGCTTCAAGCATATATATTTTTGGGTATTGCCCAAACATTTATATGTTTGATCTCTTCCAATATATAATATGTTTGAAAGCATATTGGTCTAAACAATATATGTTTGGGTAGTCTAAGTTCCAAACATTTTGTATTTTTGCATCCAAATTCAATAATGTTGTCTTCTAAAAAACAATATGTTATTATGTGAACATATAATATATTTGGAAGCATTTTGCACCCAAAAATATTATATGCTTAAAAAATTCTCCCAAACAATATTGTGCTCAAAATTTTATTTATTTATTTATATGAATGAATTATGAAAATAAACAGGTAATATAGGTGCTAACAACATAGGTTTTCGACCTGAATGCTCAAAATTTTGTTTCTGCCCAATAGTATATTCCCCCATATCTTTCTCACTTCCACGAGATTTTTTAGTTCTTAGCACCTTTTTCTGTAATACAAACATTGTAGAAGAAATTATTCAATTGTATGATTTTTTATTTATTTTAATTTTACCTTTTGCCGGACGGGGATTCGAACAGCGGACCACACAGTTTGTAAGGATCAAAGAAGTAGCTGATAGGTTAGGTTAGGTTAGGTTAAAGTGGCAGCCCGATTAAGATTCAGGCTCACTTAGACTAGTCAGTCCATTGTGATACCACATTAACTAAAAGTACCTATTACATATGGGCACTTCTAGTTTTAACCGCTGAACCTTCTTGATTATTTTTCTTTTTAAAACCAACCAGATTGTTCCAAAAATATTAGCAGACTGCTTAAGTTAACGTTTTCCAGATCCGCCAGTAATCTGAAGCTATATGCTCCTAAAAGTTGCTTGCGCTTTACACAAAATGCAGGACACTCACACAAGAGGTGTTTAATTGATTCTTTTTCCTCCGCATCATGACAGCTCATCAATAGTCATTATACTTCGCGCCAATAGTTTTTGCAAAATCTCCTATCAGGCAGCGACCCGTTATAGCAGATATCAGGAGTGATATCTGACGTCTCGAGAACATTAGCATATCTAGTGTGCGGTTTAAGTTGAAATGGGGCCATATTTGCTTGGTGTCGTTACAACCCTTGCAATTCTCCCATCGAACATTTGCCATCATAACAGCCTTCTCACGCAGCATGAGCTTGCAGGTAGCTAGGGGCATACCAACAAATTCTAGTTCCCCTGGAATATGTAAGGTAGTCCCTAGCCTTGCCAACTCATCCGCTTCGCAGTTCCCCGGTATGTTCCTATGGCCAGGCACCCATATTAGGTGAATATTGTACTGCTCAGCCATCTCATTGAGAGATTTGCGGCAATCGATGGCCGTTTTCGAGTTGAGGAACACAGAGTCCAAGGATTTTATTGCAGGTTGACTGTCTGAGTATATATTAATGCCCACATTTTTTGGAACATTACTTCTCAGCCAATTCGCCACCTCTCTTATTGCTAATATTTCAGCCTGAAAAACACTACAGTGATTAGCTGATCAATTGCCCAAGGAAAAATAAAATGTTAATTTTGTAATAACAAGCAACAACCACCAACTTAATTCAATTTCGCTCCCTGTTAAATAGCGCTCCAAGCTACTAAACACATATATGTTTATAGACTATTTCTAAATTAATACATGTTTGCATCCAAGCATATTATATTTACAAACATTTTATGTCCCAAACATAATATGTTCTAACATATTAACATATATGTCCCAAACATGTTATGCTAGTTTATGAACATTATATGCTTGCACTCAAAAATATTGTGTTTAAAAATTTGTGTTCCAAACATATAATGTTTATAGCCAAACATATGAAAAACAGTCTTTTTCAACCGTGTAGACATCCCCTTATCCGCCTTTTTGAAAACTGGGCCAAAGTTTTCCGATTTGTTTGAAATTTTCATGGAAGGTTGAGGGTGTCGTCTAAACAAAGATCTCCTAATTTATCTTTGGATATTCGGTCGGTAAGGGGGACCTCCCCATTTACCGGACTTTTAATACAGTGGAAAAACCAAACTTCTCCAATTTCCTTTAAATTTACTAAGGACGTGGGAACAGATTATGAAATTTATTTGGGTACCTGATTTTTTAATATTTGGGGTGGGGGGAGCGTACTTCCTCCTTGCTCGACATTTTGAAACGTGCAGAAATGTTCCCAGAGTTTCGTGAAATTTTTAGGGTGGTCTCAAGTCAAAAATCTTCTGCTTTATTTGTCGATGTTTGATGTCCCAGGGAAGGGGACGTCTGTTTTTTGGAAGAATAGAAAATATTGTAGAATTCCTTGATTTACTTGAAATTTACAGGATATGTGGGAGAAGGTGATTAAATTAAGGATACACCCTCCTTGCCCGTTTTTTTTTTAATTGAAAGCTTTTTTTACAGTTGGAAGAAAAGTATTCTCCCGGAACCGTAGTATTTTATCTTCTTCCTTAACGTCAAACAAAAAAAAACGTAATCAATTCCACCAATAGATTGAGATCCATATTGTTGCGAATTTTTAAAACAACTTCAAATGCTTTGGATTTTTTCCGTATTATCTTATCCTTCCAAATATATTGGCTAACGCAAAATGTTACGATATTTTTTTTTTTCAAATAGGTTTTCAGTTTTAAAAAATCAGGAAGGTGCAGCGAAGTGTGCTACATTCGGCTAGTTTTCTGTCAACCAAATAAAATATATAAAAGACAATCATTAAATATTTTGTCATATATTCTAAGATTTCATGTAGAAACAAGTATTTTTTCTTTGTGTTTATATGAATCGATTTATTTTTTATTATTTTTCTATTATTTTATTATTCATCTTCATCATCCTTAACACAATTCATTACATTATTTGCATGGCAACATTCACCTGGTAGACATACATATCGTTTATCGAATTTACGTGCCACAAGCTTCAATAGAGGATATTTTCGTCCACATATGCCCAAGTAATCATCTGTATCCAGTGACCATATCGTAACACCTTTTAGGCCTATTTCATTAGCAAAATCCAATTTCTTACTAAGACTATAAATGGATTCGTAATCAATAACTTTGTCATCATAATAGGTTGTGCTAGTGGCAGTCTTCTCATCAAACTCCAGACCATTAATGGATTTCACAAGATTCTCATAAGGGCACATATCCGAGTATGGGACATAGGAAACTGTGGAATTAGTTGAAATTCGAGCTACGAAGGCTATACTCAATAAGAGTTTTGTAGCAGGTGCTCCTAAAATGTGAAAAAAATGTTAAAATCGAAATCTTTATATATACTAATTAATATCTAAATTACGAAAAAAATACAAACCATTTACCAGCCAATAGTCAATTGTATTTTGTACGGAATAATCTTCATAATCGTAAAGAGGAGCATATTTCTGATGCGGTAAATTAATTGTGTAGTTATAGGCAAAAACATTAATGAAATCCACATATTTCACAATTTCCGGAATATCATACCATTGACGGGAATAACTGATATTCCCTGAAACGGATATGCCAAATTCAAAATGTCCATATTTTGAATTTCTTAGACTAGAGTGTTTTTTTAATAAAATAAAAACAAATATATAAACAATTTAGATAGAAGTAAGTACTCCATATGGTACAGGATTAAAACAACAACAAAAAAACTTTCAACAAAGTTCGCTAGAAACAAATTTTAGAAACCCTTCACTAATATAGGCATACAAAAAATCCTCATGATGCAGAAAGGTATTTTTATTCCAATAGAGAATATTGTCAAAATTGTATCTCAATAAAGAATTTTGTAAAAATTTTATTTCTGTAGAAAAATTCGTCAACATTTTATTTTTATAGAAAATTTTGTCAAAATTTTATTTCTATAGAGATTTTGTCAAAATGTTATTTCTATAGAATAATTTGTCCAAGTTTTATTTTTATAGAAAATTTTGTCAAAATGTTATTTCTAAAGAATAATTTGTCCAAATTTTATTTCTATAGAATAATTTGTCAAATTTTTTTTCTATAGAAAGTTTTGTCAAAATTTTATTTCTGTAGAAAAATTTGTCAAAATTTTATTGCTATCGAAAATTTTGTCAAAAATATATTTCTATAGAAAATTTTCTCAAAATTTTATTTCTATAGAAATATTTATCAAAATTTTATTTTTGTAAAAAAATTTTTTTTCACAATTTTATTTCTGTAGAAATTTTTCTCAAAATTTTATTTCTCTAGAACATTTTCTTAACATTTTATTTCTCTAGAAAATTTTTTTAAAAATTTTATTTCTAGAAAATTTTTTCAAAATATTATTTCTGTAGCATATTTTGTCAAAATTTTATTTCTGTAGAAAATTTTATCAAAATTTTATTTTTATAGTAAGTTTTGTAAAAATGTTATTTCTATAGAACATTTTGTCAAAATTTTATTTCTATAGAAATTTTTTTCAAAATTTTATTTCTACATAACATTTTCTCAACATTTTATTTCTATAGAAAATTTTGGCAAAATTTTATTTCTATAGAAAATTTTTTCAAAACTTTATTTCTATAGAAAATTTTGCCAAAATTTTATTTCTGTAAAAAATTTTCTCAAAATTTTATTTCTGTAGAAAATTTTCTCAAAATGTTATTTCTATAGAATATTTTTTAAAAATTTTATTTCTAGATTTTTTGTTTTAAATGTTATTTCCAGATTTTTTTATTATTTATTTCTATAGAAAATTTTGTCAAAATTCTATTTCTGTACAAAATCTTGTCAAAATTTTATTGTTAAAATTTTATTCCTGTACAAAAATTTGTCAAAATTTTATTTCTATAGAATATTTTGTCAAACTTTTATTTCTTTAGTAAATTTTGTCAAAATTTTATTTCTAAAGACAATTTTGTCAAAATTTTATTTCTATAGAAAATTTTGTCAAACTTTTATTTCTATAGAAAATTTTGTCAAATTTTTATTTCTATAAAAATTTTATTTCTGTAAAAAATTTTCTCAAAATTTTATTTCTGTAAAAAATTTTCTCAAAATTTTATTTCTGTAGAAAAATTTTTAAAAATTTTATTTCTAGATTTTTTTAAAATGTTATTTCTATAGAATATTTTGTCAAAATTTTATTTCTGTAGAAAATTTTGGCAAAATTTTATTTCTATAGAAAATTTTTTCAAAATTTTATTTCTACATAACATTTTCTCAACATTTTATTTCTATAGAAAACTTTATTTCTATAGAAAATTTATCCAAAATTTTATTTTTGTAAAATATTTTCTCAAAATTTTATTTCTGTAGAAAATTTTCTCAAAATGTTATTTCTATAGAATATTTTTTAAAAATTTTATTTCTAGAATTTTTGTTAAAAATTTTATTTCCAGATTTTTTTTATTATTTATTTCTATAGAAAATTTTGTCAAAATTTTATTTCTGTACAAAATTTTGTCAAAATTTTATTTCTGTACAAAATTTTGTCAAAATTTTATTTCTTTAGTAAATTTTGTCAAAATTTTATTTCTAAAGACAATTTTGTCAAAATTTTATTTCTGTAGAAAATTTTATCAAATTTGTATTTCTATAGAAAATTTTGTCAAAATGTAATTTCTATAGAAAATTTTGTCAAAATGGTATTTTTATAGAAATTTTGTCAAAATTTTAATTCTATAGCAAAATTTTGTCAAAATTTTATTTCTGTAGAAAATTTTGTCAACATTTTATTTCTGTACAAAATTTTGTCAAAATTTTATTTCTATAGAAAATTTTGTCAAAATTTAATTTCTATAGAAAATTTTATCAGTTTTTTTTCTATAGCAAATTTCGTCAAAATTTTATTTCTCTAAAATTTTGTGAACATTTGATTTCTATAGAAAATTTTGTGAACATTTGATTTCTAAAGAAAATTTTGTAAAAATTTTATTTCTATTTAATATTGTGTTAAAATTTTATTTCTATATTTTGTCAAAATTTTATTTCTATAGAAAATTTTGTCAAAATTTTATTTCTATAGAAAGTTTTATCATTTTTTTTTCGAAATTTTATTTCTGTAAAATTTTGTGAACATTTGATTTCTATAGAAAATTTTGTAAAAACTTTATTTCTATAGAATATTGTCTTAAAATTTTATTTCTACACACAAAAAAATATTTTTCTGATTCAATCACGAAATTAATTGATCCAATTAATTTTTTAATTGAAATGTCTTCAATCACGAAAATGATAGTATCAATCATAGTTTTAATTGGGCATAGAAAAAATCCTTGATTAAAAAATTAATTGATGTCATTAGCAATTTTCAATTAATTTTTTAATTGATTCAATTAAAAATTTAATTGATTTTGGGTTTGCATCCAATTAATTTTTTATTTAAAAAGGTAACTATTTTCAACTACTTTCTGAATTGGCTTAGAGATTTTATTTTGATTAAGAAATGTTCATCACTTTTTTTAACTGACTTAGTCTTCTGAATTTGATTAAAAAGTTAATTAACTATCAATTAATTTTTTAATTAAACATTTTAAAATTTTCAATCATTGACCTAATTAACCTAATGTTTCTATCTTGATTAAAAAGTTAATTGTATCAATTAATTTATTAATTGAAAAAACATTCAACTTCAATTAACTTTTTAATTGGAAATATTCTGGTGATATTTTTTTCTGTGTATACTTTGTCAAAATTTTATTTCTATAGAAAATTTTGTCAAAATGATATTTCTATAGAAAATTTTGTCAAAATGTTATTTTTATAGAAATTTTGTAAAAATTTTATTTCTATAGCAAAATTTTGTCAAAATTTTATTTCGATAGAAAATTTTGTAATACTTTTATTTCTAGAAAATTTTTTAAAATTTTATTTCTAAAGAAAAGTTTGTCAAAATTGTATTTCTATAGAATATTGTGTTAAAATTTTATTTCTATATTTTGTCAAAATTTTACTTCTATATAAAATTATGTCAAAATTTTATTTCTATAGAAATTTTGTGAAAATTTTATTTCTATAGAAAATTGTGTTAACATTTTATTTCTGTAGAAAATTTTGTCAACATTTTATTTCTATAGAAAATTTTGTCAAAATTTTATTTCTTTAGTAAATTTTGTCAAAATTTTATTTCTTTAGTAAATTTTGTCAAAATTTTATTTATAAAGACAATTTTGTCAAAATTTTATTTCTAAAGAAAATTTTCTCAAAATTTTATTTCTATAGAAAATTTGGTCAAAATTTTATTTCTATAGAAAATTTTCTCAAAATTTTATTTCTGTAGCAAAATTTTGTCAAAATTTTAATTCTGTAGAAATTTTTGTCAAAATTTTATATCTATAGAAAATTTTGTAAAAATTTTATTTCTAGAAAATTTTTTTAAATTTTATTTCTAAAGAAAAGTTTGTCAAAATTTTATGTCTATAGCAAAATTTTTTCTTTAGAAAATTTGTGAAGTACATCTTAGTTGAGGAGGAATATTTTTCAAAATCTATCAAAAAATCTGCCATTCTACTAACTGTGGCAACCATACAATTCCCTTATTTTATTCAGATAAGCACAGGGATCAAATATTTAATTGAAAATTTAAAATTTGCATGAAATCAGCAGCAAATGTTTGGGACGCACATATTAATATGTTATAATAAGTTGGCGAATATAACATTTTTTCTTCAAATTAAATATTTTTCACACCAAAAGAAACCTTTTTCAAATCAAATGAGACCTTGTTTTAAACAAATGTAAACATTCACAAATCAAACAAAACCTTAAATATTATCGTTTTATGCGCATTTTTTATACCCTTCACCACTACTGTGGTACAGGGTATAATAAGTTTGTGCATTTGTATGTAACGCCAAGAAGGAGTAATCATAGACCAACCTTTTAGTATACGGATCGGCTTAGAATTAAATTCTGAGTCGATTTAGCGATGTCCGTCTGTCTGTCTGTCTGTCTGTCCGTCTGTCTGTCCGTCTGTCTGTCTGTCTGTTGATGTATCTTTGTGTGCAAAGTACAGCTCGCAGTTTTAGTCCGATTGTTCTAAAATTTAGTATAGGGCCCTGTTTCGGCTCAAAGACGATCCCTATTGATTTTGGAAAAAATCGGTTCAGATTTAGATATAGCTGCCATATATATTTTTCACCGATCTGGTCATAATTGGCGTGTATATCAACCGATCTTCCTCAAATTCCGTACATCCGAATATTTTATGAGTCTCGAAAAACTTGCAAAATATCAGCAAAATCGGTTCAGATTTAGATATAGCTCCCATATATAGCTTTCGCCCGATTTACACTCATTTGCCCACAGAGGCCAATTTTTTGCTCCGATTTAGTTGAAATTTTACATAGGGAGTAGAATTAGCGTTGTAACTATGCGTGCCAAATTTGCTTGAAATCGGTTCAGATTTGGATATATCTCCCATATAAAGCTTTCGCCCGATTTACACACATATGAGTAGAATGAGCATTGTAGCTATGCGTGCCAAATTTGGTTGAAATCGGTTCAGATTTAGATATAGCTCCCATATATATGTTTTTCAGATTTCGACAAAAATGGTCAAAATACCAACATTTTCCTTGTAAAATCGCCACTGCTTAGTCGAAAAGTTGTAAAAATGACTCTAATTTTCCTAAACTTCTAATACATATATATCGAGCGATAAATCATAAATAAACTTTTTCGAAGTTTCCGTAAAATTGCTTCAGATTTAAACGTTTCCCATATTTTTTTACTAACATTGTGTTCCACCCTAGTGCATTAGCCAACTTAAATTTTGAGTCTATAGATTTTGTAGAAGTCTATCAAATTCTTCCAGATAGAGTGATATTTAAATGTATGTATTTGGGGCAAACCTTTGTATAAAGCACCCAACACATTTGACGGATGTGATATGGGATCGAAAATTTAGATCTACAAAGTGGTGCAGGGCATAATATAGTCGGCCCCGCCCGACTTTAGACTTTCCTTACTGGTTTTATCACACTTTAGGTCCACAAAAAACCTCTGTGTTTCCAATTTAAAGCAAATCGGATAAAAATTTATATGCCTTCTAAGGAAGGCATATGGGGTAGAAGATATATCAAAACCTGGATCGATTTAGCTCATCTTCTAGATTGACCAGCTTGAAGGCAAAAAATCGAATTTGTCTCAAATATCATATTAAGGAAGGTGTCTAAATCTCATTCGAAATTTCCCTAAACCCATTCATGAGTCTCTACGATGCATCTATTTCCATGGAGCTGATAAAAATATCACCTGTATCTGAATAGATAGACAGGAAGCAAACAAACGACTCACTTGTATCCCATATCCTCGACTAAGGCTGCATAATGAATCCTATCTTCCAGTTCTACATCATTTCCTGGCAGTAACAAGTGTAAAACAATTCCATCGAAATATTTGGATTTTACCAATTGCATGACGTTGGATATGAAATTTCTACGTGCCATATTGCTCTTAATAATTGTCCAATATTTTGCAAAATTCTCCTGTGGACCACCAATAGCAGCTAAGAGTTTTATTTGCGGTTTTAGTGATTGCAAGCGTCTAATACGATCCATAAAATCTGAGAAATGTTGGATATTAGACTTCAGATGAGAGACATACACTGTCGTTACGCTGTTTTGCCTTACCAGATTTGATCGATGTAGAATACAAATCTTCATTGAAACCAAAGAAACCATAAGTGATATGTGTACATAGAGAGGCATTAATCATTTCTGGCTGGAAATGTCTATTGCCGGTAGTGTCATCAAAAACACAGTTGATCATCTTATCTATAAGAAATTGGGAAAAATAAGAACAAAAATTATCAACACGTTTGCAGCAATATTAACATAATCACCGAGAACAAGTTTATTTTATGGGAATAAAACATGGTCATGTAAATAATAGTAGAAAATATGTATGCGCCCAGCAAAAAAAAATGGATGTTGTACCACAAAAGTTTCTTTAAAAGCGCATTTTGGTTTTCCAGATCTTACCAGTTTCAACAGCCTCCGAGGTGGCATATAATGCCATAGTTAATAAAATTCCCACAGGAATCATGACCCGATATAAAAAAATGAATATTGAAAAAAACCCTGCTGTATAAAATAATTGTTTTCTCTTTAGCTTTCTTTTATTGGAGATAGTCACAGGGATACAAAGTACATACTCATTGCTATGCAAATTGCCTCTAATATTTTCTTAATTAAAGTTTTCGATTTCAATGTCACGTAGATGTGAGTCTATTTTTAATTTTGTACCCTGAACCACTACTGAAGAAATAGTATTATAAAGTGAATATATCTATTTGCAATACCCAGGGGAATTGAAATTGTGATCATGGGAAAGATGTCAGCATCATTGAAGCTGTTTTGTACTGGGTTAGCTAACTCAGGACAATATGTTAAACGCACCACACATGACTCTCAAATCCACTGAAGAACAGACAAGGAGTACACTACGCCCGGAAAAATGATGACTCTGTTTTCTGGGTGGGTTAGACCAATAACAAGTATATACGGCCGTAAGTTCGGTCAGGCCGAATCTTATGTACCCTCAACCATGGATTGCATAGAAACGTGTACTAAAGACTGTCATCCACAATCGAATTACTTGGGTTGCGGTAACATTTGCCGATGGCAAGGTATCTTAAAACTTCTTAGCACCGTCTTCTTAATTGTAGGTGAGTCCATACGGGGGATATATTAAACAAAACAAGTATATATGGCCATAAGTTCGGCCAGGCCGAATCTTATGTACCCTCCTCCATGGATTGCGTAGAAACTTCTACGAAAGACTGTTATAGACAATCGAATTACTTAAGTTGTGGTATCTTAAATCGTTTTCTAAATTGTGAGTTAGTCCACACGTGGTATATATTAGACAAAAAGGTATGTAAGTCTACAAATAATTACGAATCGAGATGGTCTTTTGCACGGTACGTAGGGAGCCAAAATTGAAATATGGGGGTCGCTTTTATGGGGGCTATATACAATTATGAACTTGATATGGACCAATTTTTGTGTGATTGGGGATCGATTTATCTGAGGGCAATATATAACTATTGACCGATATGGACCTAGTTAGGCATGGTTGTTAACGGCCATATACTAGCACAATGTACCAAATTTAAACTGACTCGGATGAAATTTGCTCCTCCAAGAGGCTCCAAAACCAAATCTCGGCATCGGTTTATATTGGGGCTATATATGATTATGGACTGATATGGACCACTTTTGGCATGGTTGTTAAATATCATTTACTACCACCACGTACTAAATTTCAACCAGATCGGATGAATTTTGCTTCTCCACAAGGCACCGGAGGTCAAATCTGGGGATCGGTTTATATGGGGGTATATATAATTATGGACTGATATGAACCAATTCATGCATGGTTGTTGGATACCATATATTTACTAACATCACGTACCAAATTTCAACCGAATCCGATGAATTTTGGTCTTCCAAGGGGCTCCGGAGGTCAAATATGGCGATCGGTTTATATGGAGCTATATATAATTATGCACCGATGTGGACCAATTTTTGCATGGTCATTGGAGACCATATAATAACACCGTGTACCAAATTTCAGCCGGATAGGATGAAATTTGCTTCTCTTAGAGGCTCCGCAAGCCAAATCTGGGTATCGGTTTATATGGGGGCTATATATAATTATGGACCGATATGGACCAATTTTTTCATGGTTGTTAAAGACCATATACTAACACCATGTACCAAATTGCAGCCGGATCGGATGAAATTTGCTTCTCTTAGAGGCTCCGCAAGCCAAATCGGGGGATCGGTTTATATGAGGGGCTATATATAATTATTGACCGATGTGGACCAATTTTTGCATGGTTGTTAGATACCATATACTAACACAGTGTACCAAATTTCAGCCGGATCGGATGAAATTTGCTTCTCTTAGAGGCTCCGAAAGCCAAACAGGGGGATCGGTTTATATGGGGGCTATATATAATTATAGACCGATGTGGACCAATTTTTGCATGGTTGTTAGATACCATATACCAACACCATGTACCAAATTGCAGCCGGATCGGATGAAATTTGCTTCTCTTAGAGGCTCCGCAAGCCAAATCGGGGGATCGGTTTATATGAGGGGCTATATATAATTATTGACCGATGTGGACCAATTTTTGCATGGTTGTTAGATACCATATACTGACACAGTGTACCAAATTTCAGCCGGATCGGATGAAATTTGCTTCTCTTAGAGGCTCCGAAAGCCAAATCGGGGGATCGGTTTATATGGGGGCTATATATAATTATAGACCGATGTGGACCAATTTTTGCATGGTTGTTAGAGACCATATACTAACACCATGTACCAAATTGCAGCCGGATCGGATGAAATTTGCTTCTCTTAGAGGCTCCGCAAGCCAAATCGGGGGATCGGTTTATATGGGGGCTATATATAATTATAGACCGATGTGGACCAATTTTTGCATGGTTGTTAGATACCATATACCAACACCATGTACCAAATTGCAGCCGGATCGGATGAAATTTGCTTCTCTTAGAGGCTCCGCAAGCCAAATCGGGGGATCGGTTTATATGAGGGGCTATATATAATTATTGACCGATGTGGACCAATTTTTGCATGGTTGTTAGAGACCATATACTAACACCATGTACCAAATTGCAGCCGGATCGGATGAAATTTGCTTCTCTTAGAGGCTCCGCAAGCCAAATCGGGGGATCGGTTTATATGAGGGGCTATATATAATTATTTACCGATGTGGACCAATTTTTGCATAGTTGTTAGAGACCATATACTAACACCATGTACCAAATTTCAGCCGGATCGGATGAAATTTGCTTCTCTTAGAGGCTCCGCAAGCCAAATCTGAGCGTACGTCTATAGGGGGGCTATACGTAAAAGTGGTCTGATATAGCCCATTTGCAATACCATCCGACCTACATCAATAACAACTACTTGTGCCAAGTTTCAAGTCCATACCTTGTTTCGTTCGGAAGTTAGCGTGATTTCAACAGACGGACGGACATGCTTAGATCGACTCAGAATTTCACCACGACCCAGAATATATTTACCCTGCAAAAAAATTTGGAAGTTCTTCTAACGGCACAACTTTAAAAGCACTTCCAGAGGATGCACTCCCAATGATGTTCTTTATTTTAACTACCCAGGAAGTTCTTTCAGTCAAATAAAATTTTGACAAAATTTTTTATAGCAATAAAATTTTGACAAAATTTTGTATAGAATTAAAATCTTGACAAAATTTTGTATAGTAATAAAATTTTGACAAAATTTTGTATAGAAATAAAATTTTGACAAAATTTTTTTTAGATATAAAATTTTGACAAAATTTTGTATAGTAATAAAATTTTGAAAAAAATTTCTATAGAAATAAAATGTTGGTAGATTATTTTTGGGGATCGGCTATATATAACTATAGACCGATATGGACCAACTTTGGCATGGTACGTGGTACCAAATTTCAACCGGATCGGATGAATTTTGCTCCTCCAAAAAGAAATCAGCAGAAGCTAATTTTTTCATGAAATGAAGTGACTGTGAGATATACTAACATGCAGCACTCTTAAAAAAAGAACTTACCAGCCAGCTTGTCGATACATATTTGGCCATACGGGGTTTGTGTCTTAAGTCTTTTGTTTTTTATCTATGTTTTTTCCAATACATGTTTTTCATCTCCTCGTCTGCAACACTGGTTTAAACCGCTGTCAAACATTCTCAGAGTGGCCTATAAATTAACCATGAATCGTCTTACAAAGGAACAACGCTTGCAAATCATTGAATTTTATTATCACAACCTGTGCTTCCTTGAGAAAGTTAAAAAAGAAAACACAACATTGTGATTAGCGACATAGCTTATTTTTGAATTGATAGGTACCCAGCAAGAAAAAGCGTCGCCAAAAAAGTAGTGAAAATGTTCTTTTTGGATCCGGAAGTGGTGCAATATTGGCGCAAAAGCGATGAATTAAACATGGGCTTGTTTGTTATAGGACGGATGTCCACCATTTTACAGCTGTTGCACTGAATTTGCATGACTTCTTAAGGTGTGATGCGAATTCAGTGTTTTAGATGTGAATTAAGAAATTCTGTGATATTTTGACAAATAAATAATTAAAAAAAAAATGCATTTACGCTTGTGTGGAACATTTGACATCAAATATTTTTAAAAATTCGCAATTTTTCTACACTGAAAAATATATTGCCGTGGGGTCAAAGATTTCATGCCTTTAAAATACGAATGTAAATTTTGTCGATAAACTTTTCAATGAAGTCGTATTGTCCTTATAATTAAGTGATTTGACTTAAAAATGGGTATCATAAGACGAAAGAAAATTTTTTTGCTGTAAGGTCAACTTGTCTTTAATGATTCAGAAAAAAATCTTTAAAATTAATGAAATTGTCTTTAAATTTGTTGTCTTTTTGCATCTTGACTACAAAGTAAAAAATCATTCAAATATCGGACATGTTTTTCAACACTTTTTTTAAAGACGTTTTTACTTGAAAAATACCATAACTTCTACTGGAAGTCGTGTCTTAATTTGGAAAATAAAGTTCTCGTTAACGCGTTTTTAAAGGACTTTGAAAGCATATGAAGAAAAAAAGCTGAAAAAGCGAAAAGTTAAAATTAGCTTCCTAGAAGTAAGTACACAAAACCCAAATTTAAAAGAGAATTGTGTCTTAAAAGTATCCTTACTTGTATTCTCCGCTTCTTTGGCTCGGAATCAATACCAACATTTTTTCGACACTATTTAAATAATTTTTACCATATTATTAATTCTTAATCTTTTTTAACCTATATGAAACAAAAAAAAAAAATAAAATTTATGAAAACTCACTTTTTTCATTAAACATATGAAAAAAGCGAGTTGTAAACAAAATTGACTCGAATGAACTTCATGTGCAGCTAAAATAAAGAACTTCTTTGAGAGGTCATTTTTTAAAGTGCTTTTAAAGTTGTGCTTTCAGAAGAACTTCCAATTGTTTTTTGCTGGGTACGTAAATAAACAGAATTGTCGATTTTGGTACGAATATCAGGCAAAGTCACAGTTTGGTGTGGTTTATGGGCTGGTGGTATCATTGGACCATGCTTTTCCAAAGAAGATTCGAATCATAACGTAACTGTGAATGGTGAGCCCTACCATGAGATGATATCCAACATTTTTTTTTGTCCAAAATGCAGGAGCTTGACTTGCATGACATGAGGTTTCAACAACACTGTGTCACACAGCACCCGTAACAATGGAGACATTGAGAGTCGAGTTAGATGATAATTTTATTTGACGTTCGGGACCGGTCAATTGCCCGCCTAGATCGTGAGGTTTAACGCCTATTCCATAGAGTATTTTTTTTTGTTGTGGGGGACGATTGATTAGGACCATTGGTCTATCGCTGTACTTGCGTCACTGGTTTAACTCCCAAAAGGGATGAGCACAAGACGGTGGGAAAGGGAGAGAGAATCAGTAAGTTTTCGACATAATTTTTTCATTGGAAACTCATGTTAATTTTTGACTTACTTTACCTTTCATAAAAGCGCAATTAAAACAACACTTTTTGTATTATATATTTGTGCAAAAATGGTTTCCTTTTTTTTTTAATTTTTACATCCTTTATTTTGCAACATATATAACCATATTGTTTAAAATCCCAATACTAGTCATAAACACAATCACTGAGATTGGCTTTACGACAGCATTTATTTCGTTCGCATTCAAAATTACCACCCAGCTTCCGTAAAACCACATCCAATAGAGGGAATTTAGGACCACATTTGCCAAGATAATCATCATGGCCCAGAGACCATAGCATAACACCTCTCATATACTTTTGATTAACAAAATTCAATTTCGCGCCAAGTGTGCTAGTAGTCTCATAGCTAACTATACCATTTGGTATTTTAATGTAGACAATACCATCAGAAAGATGAATTTGAGGTTTGTGACCATATTTTACACATAAATCCATATAAGATTTGTATGTAATAACATCGATACCATCGGGACGAATAAATTCATGACCCATAAAGGCAACACCCAGATTTAATTTTTCATAAGGAAGTCCTACATGGAAAGACGGGAAAAATGTTATAAAAATAAAACCAAATATAGAACTTTTACATACCATTACCATGCCAATTATAAACAGAATCCATCACTGAAAATTCTGTATATAAAAACCAAACGAAGACATGATTGAAATGTTTGCAATTCCTAGGATTATTATATTATAGGCTTTACGTACCATCATCTACATATTTGTTATATGCACTCAATGGAGCATGATAAGGATGTTCATAATTCACCGTATAATTAAAGGCCATGATATTGACATAATCGACATATTTCACAATTTCCGGTATATCATAACCTGATCGAGCAAAGTCAGTATTGCCCAACACTGATATTCCCAATTCATAGGATTTGAGTCTACGAGAGAGAGAGATTTTATGCATTCTGAACAGGATTAAAAAATTTTTGGTACTGCCTGAGAAACAAACTACCGTGGCATCCCAGAGCTAGGCCAAGAACCAAGTATTGAGGAATTGCCCAGGTTCTGACATATGAAAATACCCTAATTTGACCACACTTACCTCGCCTTCATTTCTCGCAGAAGTGTTACAAAATTTTTCTTATCATCTTTCTGGCCATCGCTACCGGGATATATCCAATGTATATCGATACCATTTATACGTTTTGATCGCACGAATATGGCACATGTCTCAACCAAATTCTGACGAAATTTTTCATTTGCAACCAGTTTGGAAAATTCTTGAGAACTTCGAGCTGGTCCACCAACAACCGCTATGACTTTTAAATCGCGATTTGAAGATCTCAACATTGTACTGCGCTTCACCCAATCTATAAATTTCGAAGGTTAAAAAGTAAAATAATCAGAGAGGCCAGCTGATATATTGGATGCCATTGAACACAGCAAAAATGTCTTTATCTTCAATTAATTGACTGATCCACTTGTAATTGTTGTGCAAAAATGGAAACAAATTTAGGCGAAAGTCTATCTTCCGCGGACAACTAAGTGCATATATGTTAGGGTGAAAGATATATGCCTATATATGGGAGCTATATCGAAATCTGATGTAGGTGATTCAATAGACCTCTATTCTGACTGGGTCTTTGACTTTGATAACGAAAATGTGCTCTCAGACAGATTGACATCGATAAATTGACACAGGGAGTGGTCAAAGACACAATTTCTCTATTTCGTCCCGTTTTGGGTGTTTGCAAACGTTGCATTAACTTAATTTAAATTCCCTTTTCCTCAGTGCGGTGCAGGGTATAAGAGGTGGCCATGGCCATATTTACAGATTTCACTAAAGGTTGATACGGTCAAAATTTGGTCAATATAAACTTGACGTATTTCTTTCAATTTTTCATTTAAAAACCCTGAACACCCCTCATTTTGAAGGTGTGTGTGTAGAATGTTGCTCCTATTTTAATTTTGGAATTCACTCTTCAGTTGTCAAAATGCCGTCCAAGCAAGAAGAGCAGCGTATCAAAATTTTGCTCGCGCATCGCGAAAATCCGATCTACTCGGACGCAAAGCTGGCAAAATCGCTAAAAGTTGCCAAATCAACCGTTACAAATGTAATTAAAGTGTTTGGGGAACGTTTGTCGACAGCCAGGAAGTCTGGATCGGGGGGAAATCGAAAGAAAACAAGGAGAGTTGCCGGTAGTTTCAAGCGAAACCCTAACCTCTCTCTCCGAGATGCGGCAAATAAGCTGGGTGTATCGTCTACAACCGTGCATCGAGCCAAAAAACGAGCCGGACTATCGACTTACAAGAAGGTAGTGACTCCAAATCGCGATGATAAACAAAATACGACGGTCAAAGCGCGATCCCGGAGGCTGTACACGACGATGCTGACGAAGTTTGACTGCGTGGTAATGGACGACGAAACCTACGTCAAAGCCGACTACAAGCAGCTTCCGGGACAGGAGTTTTATACGGCAAAAGGAAGGGGAAAGGTAGCAGATATTTTCAAGCACATAAAACTGTCAAAGTTCGCAAAGAAATATCTGGTTTGGCAAGCCATCTGTACCTGTGGCTTGAAAAGCAGCATTTTCATAGCTTCCGGCACTGTCAACCAAGAAATTTACGTGAAAGAGTGTTTGAATAAACGTCTGCTGCCTTTCCCGAAGAAACACGGTTGTTCCGTACTGTTTTGGCCGGATTTGGCATCTTGCCATTACGGTAAAAAGGCCATGGAGTGGTACGCCGCCAACAACGTGCAGGTGGTTCCCAAGGACAAGAACCCTCCCAACACGCCAGACCTCCGTCCAATTGAGAAATACTGGGCTATTGTCAAGCGGAACCTAAAGAAGACAAAAAAACTGCTAAGGACGTGCAGCAGTTCAAGGCAAACTGGCTTTCTGCGGCGAAGAAGGTGGACAAGGTGGCTGTACAAAATCTGATGGCAGGTGTCAAGCGTGAGGCCCGGCAATTCGGATTTGGAAAAGCGGAAGCCTAACTGAATATTTTTCAAGAATTTTATACTAATTGAACTTGTAAAAGAAATTTAATTTGATTTTTTAAATAAACGATTTCACCGATTTACACGCGTTTTCCCTTGACCAAATTTTGACCGTATCACCCTTTAGAAATAAAATTTTGTCAAAATTTTCTATAGAAATAAAGACAAAACTTTTTGCCAAAATTGTATTTTTACGGAAAATTTTGTCAACAAGTTTTGTCTTTATTTCTATAGAAAATTTTGATAAAATTTTATTTCTATAGAAAATTTTGATAAAATTTTATTTCTATAGAAAATTTTGTCTAACTTTTATTTCTGATGAAAACTTTGTCATAATTTTATTTCCGTAGAAAATTTTGTCAAAAGTTTACTTCTATAGCATAATTTCCATAAAAAAAAATTGACAAAATTTTCTATAGAAATAAAAGTTTGAGAAAATATTGTAGAGAAGTAAAATTTTAAATACAATTTTGTCGAAATTTTCTATAGAAATAAAATTTAGAAGAAAAAAAAATTCAACAGAGACAACACTCCTCAATTTTACTTTCTATCAGTCTTATATCCGCTTAAAAAATTCTATAGAAATAAAATTTTGTTAAAAATGTTCAATAGAAATAAAATTTTGTTAAAATTTTCTATACAAATAAAATTTTGTCAAAATTTTCTATAGAAATAAAATTTTGGAAAAAAATTCAACAGAGACAACACTCCTCAATTTTACTTTCTTTTCAGTTTTAAATCCGCTTAAAAAAATGTCTATAGAAATAAAATTTTGTCAAAATTTTCTATAGAAACAAAATTTTGTCAAAATTTTCTATAGAAACAAAATTTTGTAAAATTTTTCTTAGAAATAAAGTTTTGTCAAAACTTTCTATAAAAATCTAATTTTGACAAAGTTCTCGATAGAAATCAAAGTTTGACAAAATTTTCTATAGAAATCAAATTTTGAAAAAATTTTCAACAGACATAAAATCTTGATAAAAGATGCTACAGAAGCAAACTTTTAATAAAATTTGCTACCGAAATAAAATAATAGTTTGACAAAATTTTCTATAGAAATAAAATTTTGTCAAAATTTTCTATAGAAATAAAATTTTGGAAAAAAAAAATTCAACAGAGACAACACTCCTCAATTTTACTTTCTTTTCAGTTTTAAATCCGCTTAAAAAATGTCTATAGAAATAAAGTTTTGTCAAAACTTTCTATAGCAAAAAAAAATTTGGAAAAATTTTCTATAGAAATAAAATTTTGTCAAAATTTTCTATAGAAACAAAATTTTGTCAAATTTTTCTTATAAATAAAGTTATATCAAAATTTTCTATAGAAATAAAATTTTGTCAAAATTGTCTATGGAAATAAAATTTTTGAAAAAAATTTCAACAGAGACAACACTCCTCAATTTTACTTTCTTTTCAGTTTTACATCCGCTTAAAAAAATTTCTATAGAAATAAAATTTTGTCAACATTTTCTATAGAAACAAAATTTTGTCAAATTTTTCTTAGAAATAAAGTTTTGTCAAAATTTTCTATAGAAATAAAATTTTGGAACAATTTTCTATAGAAATCTAATTTTGACTAAATTCTCGATAGAAATCAAAGTTTGACAAAATTTTCTATAGAAATAAAATTTGAAAAAAAGTTTCAACAGAGACAACAGAGAATAAAGACAAAACTTTTTGACAAAATTTTCATAGAAATACAATTTTGACAAAATTTCCAACAGAAATAAAAGTTTGAGAAAATTTTGATAATTTTCGATAGAAAAAATTTTGTAAAATTTTCCATAGAAATAAATTTTATCAAAATTTTCAATAGAAATAAAATTTTGTCCAAATTTTCTATAGAAAAAAATTTTTGTCAAAATTTTCTATAGAAATAAAATTTTGTCAAAATTTTCTATAGAAACAACATTTTGTCAAATTTTTCTTAGAAATAAAGTTTTGTCAAAATTTTCTATAGAAATAAAATTTTGGAAAAATTTTCTATTGAAATCTAATTTTGACAAAGTTCTCAATAGAAATCAAAGTTTGACAAAATTTTCTATAGAAATAAAATTTTGAAAAAATTTTCAACAGACATAAAATCTTGATGAAAGATGCTACAGAAGTAAAGTTTTGACAAAATTTTCTACCGAAATAAAATTATGAAAATGTTTTCATCAGAAATAATAGTTTGACAAAATTTTCTATAAAAATAAATTTTGACAAAATTTTCTATAGAAATAAAATTTTGTCACAATTTTCTAGAGAAAAAAATTGTCAAAATTTTCTATAGAAATAAAGACACAACTTTTTGACAAAATTTTCCATAAAAATATAATTTTGACAAAATTTTCATAGAAATACAATTTTGACAAAAATTTTCAACAAAAATAAAAGTTTGAGAAAATATTCTATAGAAGTAAAATTTTGAAAATTTTCGATAGAAAAAATTTTGTAAAATTTTCTATAGAAATAAAATTTTGACAAAATTTTCTATAGAAATAAAATACTAATAAATTTTTCTATTGAAATAAACTTTTGACAACATTTTCGGTAGAAATAAAATTTTTCAATAGAAATAAAACGTTGACAAAAAATAAAATAAAATTTTGACAAAATTTTCCAAAATAAAAAAAAAATTAACAAAATTTTCTGCAGAAATAAACTGATAAAACTTTCTGAATAAATAAATTTTTGTAAGATAATATTTTTTGTTGGTAAGATTTTCTCCAAATGTTGGTAGATTATTTTTGTCTCAAGTTTTGACCGTGACTGTAATGGTTCGCATTATTTTAGTACCTCTTATCTAGAAAGTATTCGTGTGGAAGCGTAATATAGAATCACATGCGTTTTTCAACAAAAACATTCTTCGTGTTTTTTTTTTACCATGGCTTTTACAAAATCAAGATTTTCTTCACGCATGAACTTGTCTGTTTCCCCAAATTTGTTAACAATTATTTATTAGCAAATAAGTTTTTTAAAGACTTTCTAAAAATAGTAAAAAAAAATTTCAAAACTATTGCACCATAAATCTGATATCGGCTCAAAAATGCCTACACAAAAGGTACTAAATCATACGCGGTGGTATTACGGCACTGACCAGGGTGAAAAAGTATTGCAAAAAGTACTATAGTACTGAATTTTCCATTCCTGTTCCTTAATCGGGGAAGCAGGGGGGGCCAACGCAATGAAAAGCAATTGATTGCCAAAACAACTTGCACTTCCTGTTCCGATGCAATGGTAATCTATTGTTCACTCCGTGGAAAAACCGCAAACTTTGAATTCACGTAAAATATCATCCTTACCAAGATTTGTAGTCGACGAATCAAGATTTCCTTGCTTATCGAAGCCAAAGAAAGCATAACTGATATGTGTGCATGCTGAGGCATTTATCATTTCTGGTCGAAAAGCCTCTTTCGGTTTACGATTATCATTGACCCATGGACCGACATAGCAGTTTATCATTTTAGCTGTAGAATATGAAAATAACTAAGTTAGTTTAAATTCATTTCACTAATTTCATTTATTCAAATTGTATGGGCTTTCATTATTAATATAATTTAAAGTGAATTAATTTAATTTATTTGATATTAATGTAATTTACTTCATTTAATTTTGATTTTATTTAAATTAATTTGTTTGAATTGAATTTAATTTCAATTAATGCAATCTAGTTTATATAATTATCTAGTTTATATAATTTACTGCAATTAAAATTTAATTGATTTTAATGTAATTTATTTTATTCAATTGAACTCTATATAATTTAAATTAAATTGATTGAATTGAATTGAATTAAATTTAATTTGAATTAATGTAATTCAGTTTAGATTGCATGTAATTTAGTTCAATTAAAATTAATTAGTTTAATTAATTAATTAATTGAAATAAATCCACTTCAATCTAAATTTATTTAATTAAAATTATTAATTTATATAAATATGTAATTAAATATTTATTCAGTTATTTTAAATTTATTCAGGATTAAACTTATCCTCGTATATATGCTTCTTTCTCACCACCTTCTTCAGCAGTTGTCAAAGTAGCATAAACTATCAAGAGTAGCACATTTCCAAAAATTGTCGGAACCAAGAAATTAAGTAACCTCGACATAGATTCGGTTAAACAGAATTCTATAACTACCCTTTCACAAATCACCGCAGAATTATTTTCTACAATCTTCTATAAGATGCAGTGAATATATTATCTTTGCAAAATTTAGCTACAATTTATAAATTAAAGTTTTCTTTTTCCATATCACGTACAAGTGGAGCTACAACAAGTTTTTAGTCATGACATGTGTACACACTAAAAAACTTAATCTTTGACCGGATGGAGAATGACCACTAACCACTAACCTTCGGTTTACCAATGTGTTATCACAATAGACTGAATAGTCTAAGTGAGCCTGATACATAACCTAACCTTCGAGTTTGCAAGCCAAAACAATATCCAATAGGCCTGAAAAGACGAAGGAAACTTTGTCACCGAAAATACCGGTCACTACGAGTTCGTTACAACCAAAAAATTACAAAAAATTGTTCATATTCGATTAAATACAATTTTAAACAATCTCTTTATATTATTTCCAGTTAAATATTTTTTTATTTATTTTGAAATTCACTAATTTTTTACATTCTTATTCTAATCATGTAAACAAACACTCGCTAAAATCTTTTAACTTTTTAGGGCAGTAACATTTCCACCTACTTTTTTTACAACCAATTCCATTAGAGGGAATTTTCGACCACATTTACCAAGATAATCATCATATCCAAGTGACCATATTGTAACACCTCTCATACACCTTTGATTGACTAAATTCAATTTCATGCCAAGTGTGCTGGTAGTCTCATAGCTAACAATGCCGTATGGAATTTTAACGAAGATAATTCCACCATGAACATTAATATGAGGTTCATGACCATATAGTTGGCATAAATCCATATAAGATTTGTATGTAATAATATCGTACCCTTCAGGACGAATATATTCATGACCCATGAAGGCTACACCCAGGTTCATTATATTATATGGAACTCCTACAGATCAAAAAACCAAAAACAAAAAAAATTATTGGGAAAAAAACGAACGCTGTTTGGATCACTATACATACCATTAGAATGCCAATTATAAATAGATACCTCCACCGAAAGCTCTGTTTAGAGAGAAAGCCAAAAGATATAATTGGAATTTTGGAAATCCATGGTACCATTATAGGCTATACATACCACTAGCAATCAATCGGTTAATTACAAGCAATGGAGCATGGTAAGGGAATTCATAACTCAAGGTATAATTAAAGGCCATGACATTGATGAAATCGACATATTTCACTATTTCGCGTACATCGTACCCTGATCTATCAATGTCAACATTGCCAGGAACTGATATTCCTACTTCATGGGATTTGAGTCTATAAGAGAGTTAGATGGAGAGAATAAGAAAGAAAGATATAATAATCGAGAAAGAGTTCACGAATTTCCATTGATAATCATGATGTGATTTATCCTGATGATTTTCTTCCATCGTTTGGGTGTCTTTGATCTTGCAAAAATATTCCTCAACTAAAAGATACTTCATTTTCTATAGAAATAAAATTTTGACAAAATTTTCTATAGAAATAAAATGTTGACAAAATTTTCTATAGATATCAAATTCTGACAAAATTTTCTAAAGAAACAAAAATTGTCACGAACATTTTAATGGAAATAAAATTTTGACAAAATTTTCTATAGAAAGAAAATTTTGAAAAATTTTGACAAAATTTTCTTTAGAAATAAAATTTTGACAAAATTTTCTATTGAAATAAAATTTCGAAAAAATCTTCTATAGAAATAAAATTTTGATAAAATTTTCTACAGAAATAAAATTTTGACAAAATTTTCTACAGAAATAAAATTTTGGCAAAATTTTCTATAAAAATAAAATTTTGACAAAATTTTCTATAGAAATAAAATTTTGGCAAAATTTTCTATAGAAATAAAATTTCGAGAAAATTTTCTATAGAAATAAAATTTTGACAAAATTTTCTATAGAGATAAAATTTTCTATAGAAATACAATTTTGACAAAATGTTGCTATAGAAAAAAATTGTGACAAAATTTTATATAGAAAAAAAATGTGACAAAATTTTCAATAGAAATAAAATTTTGATAAAACTTTCTAAAGAAAATTTGACATAACTTTTTACAGAATTTTGACAAAATTTTCTATATAAATAAAATTTTGACAAAATTTTCTATAAAAATTGTTTGACAACATTTTCTATAAGAATAAAATTCAGAAAAAATTTTCTATGAAAATAATATTTTGAAAAAACTTTCTATAGAAAAAAAAATTGTGACAAAATATTTTATAGAAATAAAACTTTGACAAAATTTTCTATAGAAATAAAATTTCGAGAAAAGTTTCTATAGAAATAAAATGTTGACAAAATTTTGTATAGAAATAAAATTTTGACAAAATTTTCTATAGAGATAAAATTTTCTATAGAAATAAAATTTTGACAAAATTGTCTATAAAAAAAAATTGTGACAAAATATTCTATAGAAATAAAATTTTTACAAAATTTTCTATTGAAATAAAATTTTGACAAAATTTTCTATAGAATTAAAAATTTAGAAAAAAATTGACTATAGAAATAAAATTTCGACAAAATTTTGTATAGAAATAAAATGTTGACAAAATTTTCTATAGAAATACAATTTTGACAAATTCTCTATAGAAATAAAATTTTGATAAAATTTTCTATAGAAATAAAATGTTGACAAAATTTTCTATAAACATTTTTTTTACAACAGTTTCTAAAAATAAAATTCTGAAAAAAATTTCTATGAAAACAAAATTTTCTATAGAAATAAAATGTTGACAAAAATTTTTATAGAAATAAAATTTTGACAAAATATTCTATAGAAATAAAATTTTGACAAAATTTTCTATAGAAATAAAATGTTGACAAAATTTTCTATAGAAATAACATTTTAACAAAAATTTTCTATAAACATTTTTTACAACATTTTCTATAAAAATAAAATTCTGAATAAATTTTCTATGAAAATAAAATTTTCTTTAGAAATAAAATTTTGACAAAATTTTCTATAGAAATGAAATTTTGACAAAATTTTTTCAATAGAAATAAAACTTTTACAAAATTTTCTAAATAATATATTTACAGAAATAAAATTTTGGACAAAATTTTTGATAAAAATAAAATTTTCTATAGAAATAAAATGTTGACAAAAATTTTTATAGAAATAAAATTTTGACAAAATTTTCTATAGAAATGCAATTTTGACAAAATTTTTTCTATAGAAATAAAATTTTGACAGTTTTTTTTTTTCAATAGAAATAAAACTTTTACAAAAATTTTCTATCGAAATAAAATATTTAAAGAAATAATATTGTGACAAACTTGTCTATAAAAATAAAATTTTTGGCAAAATTATTTACAGAAATAAAATGTTCTATAGAAATAAAATTTTGACAAAATGATCTATTGAAATAAGTTTACTGCATTGAACTATGAATACGAGAGTCGTATACGTTAGATAGCAATTGCAATATCTTTCAGGCAGAAATTTCTTCGATCACAAAAGCTGTTGAGACAATTAGAAAAACTCTTTATATTTTTTCCAGTTATAGCTAATTTTATTTTCAAGGATTTTTGATATCCCCTAATTCGCATCCTTCACGCACTCGCTAAAATCTTTGAGTTTTTTGGGGCAACATGTTATACCGCCGCATGCAAATTTTCCACCGACTTTTCGTACCACCAAATCAAATAGAGGAAATTTTCGACCACATTTGCCAAGATAATCATCATATCCAAGTGACCATATCATCACACCTCTGATTCGCCATTGATTGACAAAATTTAATTTCATGCCAAGTGTGCTGCGAGTCTCATAGCTAGCAATTCCATTTGGAATTTTAACAAAGTTAATTCCATCTTCAACATTGATTTGAGGTTCATGACCATATAGTTGACATAAATCCATATAAGATTTGTATGTAATAACATCGATCCCTTCAGGACGAATATATTCATGACCCATGAAGGCCACACCAAGGATCATTTTGTTATACGGTACTCCTTAAGATTAAAAGAATAATAAAAGGAGAAAAGATTTTTGGATAATGCTATCTATACATACCATTCGAATGCCAATTATGAATAGATACACCCACAGAAAACTCTGTTTAGAGAGAAGCACATTGGATTTGGATAATTGGAATTTTGGAAATCAATAATATCATTATAGGCTATACATACCACTAGGAGTCAAACGGTTCATTACACGCAATGGAGCATGGTAAGGATATTTATAACTCAAGGTATAATTAAAGGCGATGACATTTATGTAATCGACATGTTTTACTATTTCGCGTACATTATACCCTGATCTTTCAATGTCAACATTGCCAGGCACTGATATTCCCAATTCATGGGATTTGAGTCTGCGAAAGTGAGAAAGACAGAGAAAAAGACATGGGAAACGAGAGACAATCTACAAATTTTCATTAATAATCAAATGGTTCCTGAAGTGAATTGTATTGATGATATTCTTCTACCGTTTGGGGGGGTCTTTATATCATATATCGGGTGTAGTAAAATTAAATCCATTACTTGAAGGCATGATTTAGGCCAAATATATATCGTTTTGTCCGATAACATGTTGTTATTTCCAGCACAAAAAATTTAAGTTCTAATCTAAGTTAGTACTTGTAATGAACACTCATCAATGCTCTTTTAACAGGTTGGCTGATAAGTCCCCGGTCTGAAACATACGCCATCTATGTTCAAAATTTGACGTCGGTAAGTCAATTAGTTTGTGAGATAGAGCGTCTTTTGTGAAGCAACTTTTGTTATTGTGAAAAAAAAAATGGAAAAAAAGGAATTTCGTGTTTTGATAAAATACTGTTTTCTGAAGGGAAAAAATACGGTGGAAGCAAAACCTTGGCTTGGATATGCGGAAGCTCTGTGCAAAAAATAATCATCAGCAACGTGTTGATGATTCTGAGCGGTGTTTGCAGCTGTTAACTCGTAATACACCCGAGTTTTTCCGTCGATATGTAACAATGGATGAACCATTGCTCCATCACTACACTCCTGAGTCCAATCGACAGTCGGCTGAGTGGACAGCGACCGGTGAACCGTCTCCGAAGCGTGGAAAGACTCAAAAGTCCGCTGGCAAAGTAATGGCCTTTGCTTTTTGGGATGCGCATGGAATAATTTTTATCGATTATCTTGAGAAGGGAAAAACCATCAACAGTGACTACTATATGGTGTTACTGGAGCGTTTGAAGGTCGAAATCGCAGCAAAACGGCCACATATGAAGAAGAAACAAGTATATGCGGCCGTAAGTTCGGCCAGGCCGATATCTGATTTTGTGATATTCGGAAGGATAAAGGTACCCCCCTTGCCATGGTGTTTAAAAATTGGGTTTATAATTAGCTTGATGTTTTCTGGGACGTCTAGACAATATACGCTCTATCATTTTTCGATATTGGGACGGGGAGGGAGACCTCCTCTAAAATTGAAAAAAAAACTAAAATTCTCAAGTTTACTTGAAATTTGCAAAGGCCGTAGGGGAAGGTTATAAAATCATTATGTTGTACTTGATTTTTGGGTATTTGGACGGGAACCTTCTCCTTGCTCCACACTATGAAACTTGAAGGAAAGTTTATAGATTTTCTTGGAATTTTCAAAGAAAATTACGTCCCTTTACAAAAAATAGAGGAAAATTTAACCTACTCCTATTTACTTGAAATTTAGGGAAGATGATTAAGGGGAAGGGGAATAGTGAAGTTGGGTTGTTTGTGAAATGAATATAGAGTACGTGAATTTACGATATCTCGTCGGGGACGAGCGAAGGAGGGGCTTTACCCTTTGCCTGATTTTTTGAAAGTAGAAAGTAGAGGATTGTCGATAAATGGGAACTCGGTACATAATTTTATGATTTTTCCCACAGGCTTCTTCCAGACATTTTTAAGTAAAACTAGTATATACGGCCGTAAGTTCGGCCAGGCTCGAATCTTATGTACCCTCCACCATGGATTGCGTAGAAACTTCTACTGAAGACTGTCATCCACAATCGAATTACTTGGGTTGCGGTAACACTTGCCGATGGCAAGGTATCTTAAAACTTCCTAACACCGTAATATATACCACATAGTCCATACGTGGTATATATTAAACTAAAAAAGGCCGATTAAATACGTATATAATTAAGTTTAAAGTTTCTATAGAAATAAAATTTTGACAACATTTTCTATAGAAATAAAATTTGGAAAAATGTTTCAATAGAAATAAAATTTGGAAAAAATTTTCTACAGAAATAAAATTTTGACAAAATTTTCTATAGAAATAAAATTTTGACAAAATTTTCTATAGAAATAAAATTTTGGTAGATTATTTTTGGCTCGAGTGGCAACCATGATTATGAACCGATATGGACCACTTTTTGTGTGATTGGGGATCGGCTATATATAACTGTAGACCGATATGGACCAATTTTGGCATGGCTATTAGCGGCCTTATACTAAGATTTCAACCGGATCGGATGAAGTTTGCTCCTCCAAGAGGCTCCGGAGATCAAATCTGGGGAACGGTTTATATGGGGGCTATATATAATTATGGACCGATATGGAGCAATTCTTGCGTGCTTGTTAGAGACCACATTCTAACACCATGTTCCAAATTTCAACCGGATCGGATGAATTTTGCTCCTCCAAGAGGCTCCGGAGGACAAATCTGGGGATCGATTTATATGGGGGCTATATATAATTATGGGCCGATGTGGACCAATTTTTGCATGGTCATTATAGAACATATACCAACACCATGTACCAAATTTCAGCCGGATCGGATGAAATTTGCTTCTCTTAGAGCAATCGCAAGCCAAATTTGGGGGTCCGTTTATATGGGGGCTATACGTAAAAGTGGACCGATATGGACCAATTTTTGCATGGTTGTTAGAGACCATAAACTAACACCATGTACCAAATTTCAGCCGGATCGGATGAAATTTGCTTCTCTTAGAGCAATCGTAAGCCAATTTTGGGGGGTCCGTTTATATGGGGGCTATACGTAAAAGTGGACCGATATGGACCAATTTTTGCATTGTTGTTAGAGACCATAAACTAACACCATGTACTAAATTTCAGCCGGATCGGATGAAATTTGCTTCTCTTAGAGCAATCGCAAGCCAATTTTGGGGGTCCGTTTATATGGGGGCTATACGTAAAAGTGGTCCGATATGGACCAATTTTTGCATGGTTGTTGGGGACCATATACTAACACCATGTAACAAATTTCAGCCGGATCGGATGAAATTTGCTTCTCTTAGAGCAATCGCAAGCCAATTTTGGGGGTCCGTTTATATGGGGGCTATACGTAAAAGTGGACCGATATGGACCAATTTTTGCATGGTTGTTAGAGTCCATAAACTAACACCATGTACCAAATTTCAGCCGGATCGGATGAAATTTGCTTCTCTTAGAGCAATCGCAAGCCAATTTTGGGGGGTCCGTTTATATGGGGGCTATACGTAAAAGTGGACCGATATGGCCCATTTGCAATACCATCCGGCCTACATCAATAACAACTACTTGTGCCAAGTTTCAAGTCGATAGCTTGTTTCGTTCGGAAGTTAGCGTGATTTCAACAGACGGACGGACGGACGGACATGCTCAGATCGACTCAGAATTTCACCACGACCCAGAATATATATACTTTATGGGGTCTTAGAGCTATATTTCGATGTGTTACAAACGGAATGACAAAGTTAATATACCCCCATCCTATGGTGGAGGGTATAAAAAGTGTTGTTCCGCCAAGACAACGCACCGTGCCACAAGTTAATTGAGAACGATGGCAACAATTCAAGAATTGGGCTTCGAATTGCTTCCCCACCCACCGTATTCTCCAGATCTGGCCCCCTGTGACTGTTTCTTGTTCTCAGACCTCAAAAGGATGTTCGCAGGGAAAAAAATTTGGCTGCAATGAAGAGGTGATCACCGAAACTGAGGCATATTTTGAGGCAAAACCGAAGGAGTACTACCAAAATGGTATCAACAAATTGGAAGGTTGTTATAATCGTTGTATCGCTCTTGAAAGGAACTATGTTGAATAATAAAAACGAATTTTGACAAAAAAAATTTGTTTTTCTTTGTTAGACCGGGGACTTATCAGCCAACCTGTTACATATATCGAGAACATTAATTCTACCCCCTGTACAAAATTTAAAGCAAATCAGGGCAAAACTCTGGCTTCTGGAGCCATATAAGTGCATATCGGAAGAAAGATATATGTGCAGGCTATATTTAAATCTGAACCGCTTTCAACCAACTTCGGCCCACTTTAGGATACTATAATTTGTATTCCTTGTGCAAAATTTAAAGCAAATCAGGCTGTAATTCTGGCTTCTAGGGCCATATTAGTAGATATCGGGCGAAAGATATATATGAAGCTATATCTAAAACTAAACCGATTTCTTGCAAAATCAATAGGGTTCCATCCAGACCCAAAACTTGTGCCAAATTTGAAGTCGATTGTACTAAAATTGCGACCTAGACATTGATCACAGAAATGTGTTCACAGACAGACGGACATGGCTAGATCGACTCAGGGGCCGGCCCTGAGCAATATTGTCAAAGACACCATATGTCTATGTGGTCTCCTTCTTAGTGTTGCAAACATATGCACTAATTTATAATACCCCGTTCCACAGTGTGGCACAGGTTAATAGATGGTGAGTGATGTTCCAAAAATTTTTAATGGCTAATTATTCTATTTATAGTTGATTTCAATTTATATGTACCCAATCATTTTTCAATTTGACTCTGTACTCTATCCATGAATCCATCACACTTACCTCGCTTTTAGTTCACGCAGAAAAATTACAAAATTTTCCTTATCATCGTGTTGTCCATCGCTGCCAGGATATATCCAATGTATATCGATACCATCTATGCGTTTGGAACGCACAAACAATGTACATGTCTCAACTAAATTCCGACGGAATCTTTCATTGGCCATTACTTTGGAAAACTGTTGAGAACTTCGAACAGGACCACCAACCACAGCTATGATTTTCAAATTACGATTGGAAGCTTTTAACAGCGAACCTTGTTTCATCCATTCTATAGATTAGGCAAAATCGAAGAAGTAGCGAGATTAGACGAAATACGTAGGAAAAATATTATGTGCCTCTCGATTGGCACAACTGTTTGAAGAATGCTCTTCCCGTCTCAATGCAATCCCAAACTTTTACTTATTCTAAAGAAAAGGCCCCAAAATCGAAATATATTCTGGACATATCATCATCCTTACCCAGACTTGTAGTCGAAGAATCAAAATTTCCTTGGTCATCAAATCCAAAGAAAGAATAACTGACATGAGTGCAAGCTGAGGCATTTATCATTTCTGGTCGAAAAGCCTCTTCGGGTTTACGATTATCATTAACCCACGGTCCAATATAGCAGTTGATCAATCTAGGTGCAAAGGGTGAATCTATCATTTGCCAAACAAATAATGAGAAATTCATTTGAAGTGGTAGCAAAACTGGATTTAATAATCAAGCAATAAGCTTGTAATTATTAATTTAATTTTCACATTAAACTTAATTATTTAAATTTAATTTAACATTATATGTAGTTATAGGACTATTATGTAAGGCTGTAGTTAATTGTTAATTACTCACCCTCATCTTCTGCAACTGTTGAAGTGGCACAAAATACCAAAACAATGGCAATTTCCAAAACGGATATAAACAAAATATTAAGCTTTAATTTTAACATAATTTCGTAGTCCTGTTCTCCAACCGTAGCCTATTAGATAAAATGACCTTACGTAAATGGAAATACGTTTGCTAAGCAAATGTTGGCTAAAATTTCTTCATTAATATTTTAGTTTCCAATAACACGTACAATCGGAGCTATATTTAATTGTTTTCTCTTCAAGCAATAATTTATGAGAAGTCTTTGCTCGTAAAATATTTTGATATAACAGCACAAACAAAAAAAGCCCACACACATGAGGCTTCAAGCTTTCTGTTTATTTTCTATAGAAATAAAATTTTGACAACATTTTCTATAGAAATAAAATTTTGACAAAATTTTCTATAGAAATAAAATTTTGACAAAATTTTCTATAGAAATAAAATTTTGACAAAAATTTCTATAGAAATAAAATGTTGAGATATTCTCTATAGAAATAAAATTTGACAACGTTTTCTATAGAAAAATAATTTTGAAATAATTTTTGACGAAATTTTCTATAGAAATAAAATTTTGACAAAATTTTCTATAGAAATAAAATTTTGATAAAATTTTCTATAGAAGTAAATTTTTGACAAAATTTGCTGCAGAAACACAATTTTGACAAAATTTTCTATAGAAATACAATTTTGACAAAATTTTCTATAGAAATAAAATTTTGACAAAATTTTCTATAGAAATAAAATTTTGACAAAATTTTCCATAGAAATAAAATGTTGACCAAATTGTCTATAGAAATAAAACTTTGACAAAAACTTCTATAGAAATAAAATTTTGACCAAATTGTCAATAGAAATAAAACTTTGACAAAAATTTCTATAGAAATACAATTTTGAAATAATTTTTGACAAAATTTTTTTAGAAATAAAATTTTGACAAAATTTTCTACAGAAGTAATTTTTTGACAAAATTTTCTGCAGAAATACAATTTTGACAAAATTTTCTATAGAAATAACATTTTTAGACATTTTGCTATAGAAATAAAATTTTGACAAAATTTTCTATAGAAATAAAAGTTTGAACAAATTTTCTATAGAAATAAAACTTTGACAAAAATCTCTATAGAAATAAAATTTTGACCAAATTTTCTATAGAAATAAAATTTTGACAAATAGATATAGAAATATAATTTTGAAATAATTTTTGACAAAATTTTCTATAAAAATAAAATTTTTACAAAATTTTCTATAGAAGTAAATTTTTGACAAAATTTTCTGCAGAAATACAATTGTGACAAAATTTTCTATAGAAATAACATTTTTAGACATTTTTCTATAGAAATAAAATTTTGACAAAATTTTCTATAGAAATACAATTTTGAACAAATTTTCTATAGAAATAAAATTATAACAAAATCTTCTATAGAAATAAAACATTGAGATATTTCCTATAGAAATAATATTTTTAGAAAATTTTCTATAGGAATAAAATCTTGACAAAATTTTCTATAGAAATAAAATATTGAGATATTTTCTATAGAAATAAAATTTTTAGAAAATTTTCTACAGAAATAAAATGTTGACAAAATTTTCTATAGAAATAAAATTTTCGCAAAATATTCTATATAAATAAAATTTTGACAAAATTTTCTATAAAAATAAAATGTTGACAAAATTTTCTATAGAAATAAAATTTTGACAAAATTTTCTATAGAAATAAAATTGTCACAAAATTTTCTATAGGAATAAAATTTTCACAAAAATTTCTAAAGAAATAAAATTTTGACAAAATTTTCTATAGCAATAAAATTTTGACAAAATTTTCTATAGCATTAAAATTTTGACAAAATGTTCTATAGAAATAAAATTTTGAAAAAATTTTCTATAGAAATAAAATTTTGACAAAATTTTCTATAGAAATAAAATTTTGCTGCAAGTAGAGGATGCTTATGAGGAATGTGGTAATTTCGAAATGTGCGTCCATCCAACCATCTTGCAGTCTATAGAACTTTGCCCAAATAAATTTGACAAACATTATTTTCCTCTGTTAGTTAAGCTACTCTTGTAGTTTAGTCAACGCAATGGTTTTAAAGCTGAGATCAAAACAACAAATATGATTGAAGTACAAACCAACAATAAAAAAACAAAAACGAGTGAAGTAAGAGGAAGCACGCTCAAAATAAACCCAACCAACTGCGCTCACATTGATTATATGACGGTGGCAAAGGAAACGAGAAATGTTTGTACAAAGATTTATTTAGACAAAGGCCAACTATCATAAAACTTTTTTCGGAGGGTTCGAGTGTGGTTCACTTTGGGTTGAGTGAATTTCACTTTGGGTTGAGTGAATTACCCGAATTTATTCCGATAATTGGTTGATAGTTTTGCTGCAAGTAGAGGATGCTGATGAGGAATGTGGTAATTCCGAAACAGCTGTACATCCAACCATCTTGCAGTCTATAGGGCTTTGCCCAAATAAATTTGACAAGCATACTTTTCCTCTGTTGGTTAAGCTACACTTGTAGTTTAGTCAATGCATGGCTTTAAGCTGAGATCAAAAACAACAATAACGATTGAAGAGAAGCCAACAATAACAAACAAAAAGAAATAAAATGTTGACAAAATTTTGAGACATATTTGTGAATGTAGCTGTCATAGACCAAGGAAGGTATAGACGTCTTTTGATAATTCACAATGATTTTGTTTATTTCCAGTGCGCAGTCATTGCACTCAATTGCGTACTCAAGTGACTCAATTTCTTTTTGAACAAGTATATACAGCAATAACATACCTCCGTTAGGCTTTAACTGTCAGTTAACAGAAAGAAAAATGGACATATATTTTCTCCGGTTAAATTGAACTGAAAAATTTTCAGCAGTTATGTTCCTAAGTGGAATATATACGCAAGAGGGCAGATATGTACATAGAAGTTCGTTAGGTAACGTAGCACTAACGGGGCTTCATGAAAATGGGGGTTAATGTTTCTAGTTAGATTAAAAAATTAATCTTATCAATTCGTGTTTTAAATATTTTAATTATTTTTTCTGTGCACATTTTTTCAATTAAAATTTGAATTGAATGTTAACAAGTATATACAGCAGTAAGTTCGGCCGGGCCGAATCTTAAATACCCACCACCAAATACTATAGTTTCCTTTGAAAATTTCAGGGGATGTTGATGACAGATGTTCCCAACCAGAGCAGTTCAACCAGTAAACTTCCCGAAGATAACATAAATTCCAAAGGTTCTACCTACGAAGACTATATCAGATTCTGGATTTATAAGAACCAATTTTGTTTGCGTTTTAGAGGAATCATAAATATGTCTTGTAAGTGTGCAAGAAGATGATGAAATAACTCCTTGATTTGAAATCTAAAATCTGTAGATTTTTACCCCCATTATTTAAATGATTACGAGAAGTAAAATCTGAAAATTCTACATTCAGTTTCAACCAATTTTCATGATCAGTGCGCATTCTATACCCTCAAGAAGAGAAACAGGTCTATATGGAGGCCTTACCAAATGTACTGATAAAAACTAAATCCGATACACGGACCGTAGAAGCTTAAGAAGTAAAATCTGGGGATCGGTCTATATGGGGGCTATATCAAAACATGGACCGATACTCACCATTTCTGGCACATCTATTTACGGTCCTAAAATACCTCTAGATTGCCAATTTCAGGCAAATTGGATAAAAACTACGGATTTTATAAGCCCAAGAAGTAAAATCAGGAGATCGGTCTATATAGGGGCTATATCAAAACATGGACCGATACTCACCATTTATGGCACACCTCTTTACGGTCCTAAAATACCTCTAGATTTCCGATTTCAAGCGAATTCCAAAAAAACTAAGGATTCTAGAAGCCCAAGAAGTAAAATTGGTCTATATGTGGGCTATATCAAAACATGGACCGTTACTTAACATTTTTGGCACACTTCTTTACGGTCCTAAAATACCTCTAGATTGCTAATTTCAAGCAAATTGGATAAAAACTACGGATTCTATAAGCCCAAGAAGTAAAATCGGTCTATAATTGGGCTATATCAAAACATGGACCGTTACTTAACATTTTTGGCACACCTCTTTACGGTCCTAAAATACCTCTAGATTGCCAATTTCAGGCAAATTGGATAAAAACTACGGTTTCTATAAACCCAAGAAGTAAAATCGGAAAATCGGTCTATATGTGGGCTATATCAAAACATGGATCGTTACTTAACATTTTTGGCACACTTCTTTACGGTCCTAAAATACCTCTAGATTGCCATTTTCAGGAAAATTGGATAAAAACTACGGATTCTATAAGCCCAAGAAGTAAAATCGGGAGATCGGTCTATATGGGGGCTATATCAAACCATGGTCCGATACTCACCTTTTTGGCACACCTCTTTAGGTCCTAAAATACCTCTAGATTTCCAATTTCAGGCAAATTGGATAAAAACTACGGATTCTAAAAGCCCAAAAAGTAAAATCGGGAGATCGGTCTATATAGGGGCTATATCAAAACATGGACCGTTACTTAACATTTTTGGAACACCTCTTTACGGTCCTAAAATACCTCTAGATTGCCAATTTCAGGCAAATTGGATAAAAACTACGGATTTTATAAGCCCAAGAAGTAAAATCAGGAGATCGGTCTATATGGGGGCTATACTAACGCATGGACCGATACTCACCATTTTTGACACACCTCTTTATGGTCCTAAAATACCTCGAGATTTCCAATTTCAGGCAAATTGGATAAAAACTACGGTTTCTATAAGCCCAAGAAGTAAAATCAGGAGATCGGTCTATATGGGGGCTATACTAAAACATGGACCGATACTCACCATTTTTTGACACACCTCTTTATGGTCATAAAATACCTCTAGTTTTCCAATTTCAGGTAAATTGGATAAAAACTACGGATTCAATTAGCCCAAGAAGTAAAATCAGGATATCGGTCCATATAGAGGCTATATCAAAACATGGACCGTTACTTAACATTTTTGGCACAACTCTTTACGGTCTTAAAATACCTCTAGATTGCCAATTTCAGTCAAATTGGACAAAAACTACGGATTCTAAAAGCCCAAAAAGTAAAATCGGTAGATCCGTCTATATAGGGGCTATATCAAAACATGGACCGATACTTGCCATTTTTGGCACACTTCTTTACAGTCCAAAAATACCTCTAGATTGCCAATTTCAGGCAAATTGGATAAAAACTACGGATTTTATAAGCCCAAGAAGAAAAATCAGGAGATCGGTCTATATGGGGGATATACTAACGCATGGACCGATACTCACCATATTTGACACACCGCTTTATGGTCCTAAAATACCTCTAGATTTCCAATTTCAGGCAAATTGGATAAAAAATACGGATTCTAAAAGCCCAAGAAGTAAAATTTGGAGATCGGTCTATATGGGAGCTATATCAAAACATAGACCGATACTCACTATTTTTGGCACACCTTATTATGTTCAATTAAAAATTTGATGGATTTAACAATTATTTTAATTAAAATAAAATTCAATTAAAAACTTAATGGTATCAATTAATTTCTTATTTAACGTTGGTGATTTATAAGTAACTTTAATTAAAAATTAATTGGATCAATCATTCAAAATTATCTTTTTTCGGCCTAAGAGAAAATATTTAGTAACATATTATTCTCCCACTCTTGTACGTAAACACCATAAACTTGTTGGTGTTTACGAATGGCTCATTGACTCGTTTTCTCGCTGAACCATTTCAGATGTTGATGCAGTTACATTTGAATGTCCATAATGACGCTTGGCAACTCTTCCAGTATCATTATAACAATTTATAGTGCAAAACACAAACATTAACAATGCACAGACTCACATGCTTTTGTTGGTTTGTAAAAAATATAATGAACTGTATAAAAAAGAGATTTTACAAATAAAAATCTTAGATCTTTCCGTAAGTCTATATTTCATTTCATTTTATTACTTTATTCAGACTTTTAATTTTCTTTTGCTAATTTTACAGCAACAAGTTCCAATAGAGGAAATTTCTCACCGCACATCCCATCATAGTCATCATGACCCAGGGTCCATAGCATTACACCTTTCAGATCAAGTCTATTGACAAAATCCAATTTCATTTCAAGTGTGGCAATACTCTCATAGCTGATGGTTAAATCTGGAATAGCTACATAGCTAACACCCCTCATAGGATCAAACTCAGGTCTGAGGCCATAGTTAAATTTGTAACATATATCCGATAGGGACATATATTCAACAATATTGGTTCCATCTTGATTATCAAGTATGTGACCAGTTAAGGCTACACCCAAATTTAACTTATTGGCAGGGGCTCCTATAGAAACATGAAATGCATACAATTTTTCTTATGACAAAGAGCTGGAGTTTGAAAAGCCCATACATACCACTATCAAGCCAATATTGCATGCTACCCTCTACTGTAGACTCTGGAGGGCCATAGAGCGGAGAATGATATGGATATTTTGCATTAACGGTATAGTTATAGGCCATAACATTGATGTAATCAACATGTTTCACAATTTCGGGGACATCATACCATGCACGAATATTACCGATATTACCAGGCACCGAGATTCCAAAATCAAAGTTATGGGGTTTGAGTCTACGAAAAAGTTTTACGAATTTTTAAACATGGATACACACAAACAATTTTTTTCTGATTCAATCACCAAATTAATTGATCCAATTAATTTTTTAATTGAAATGTCTTCAATCACGAAAATGATAGTATCAATCATAGTTTTAATTGGGCATAGAAAAAATTCTTGATTAAAAAATTAATTGATTTTTTCAGCAAATGTCAATTAGTTTTTAATTGATTCAATTAAAAATTTAATTGATGCTGATTGCCAAACTCAATTAATTTATTAATTAAAAAAGGTAAATATTTTTAGTTACTCTCTGAATTGGCTTAGAGTTTTTATTTGGATTAACAAATGATTGTTTGAAATACATTTTTAATTAAAAATTTTAAAAAAAATCAGCACTTTTTTTAACTGAATTAGTCTTCAGAATTTGATTAAAAAATAATTGTATCAATTAATTTTTTAATTAAAAATTTTAAAATTTTCAATCATTGACTTAATTAACTTAATGTTTTTATCATGATTAAAAAGTTAATTGTATCAATTAATTTATTAATTGAAAAAATTTTCAACTTCAATTAACATTTTAATTGGAAATATTTTGGTGATATTTTTTTCTGTGTACGCAAGTCCAACCGAAAGAAATCCCACCCTTAATGCTTTGCAATATCTTAAGAAATTTCGGTGGCAATAATTCGGAAAACTAATTGCTAAAATTTTAAGCATATTTGATTTGAATAATCGCAAGAGCTTTTTACGACAACTTCTCGTAGAATCCACAAATCTTCTATCACACTTACGTCTCATTCATTTCTTTCAAAAGAGTTACAAAATTTTCCCTATCGCTTGGACGTGATGGATCGCTGCCGGGATAAAGCCAATGTATTTCGAGACCATCTAATAGTTTCGACAACAAGAACGTCAAACAGGTATCAATGAAAGTCCAACGGAAAAAATAATTTTCAACCATTTTTGAAAATTTTTTAGAGCTTTGAGCTGGACCACCAACAACCGCTATGAGTTTTAATTTTGGATTTGAGGTTCTCAACTTAGTAAGGCGTCTCACCAAAGCTGCGGAATATGTAATGAACGAATCTTTATATTGGGAATCCCTTCAGAATCATTTCCTTACCCAAATTTGTCGTCGATGAATCAAAATTCCCTCGTTCATCGAAACCAAAGTAACCATAGCTAACATGAGTACACAATGATGCATTGACCATTTCCGGTTGGAAATTTATTGAACTATGTTTAGCATTGGACCACGGAAGAATATAGCAGTTGATCATTTTATCTAAATTTGATGATGAGAAATTGCAGAACTTTATACCATTTTAAGAACATATATATATATATATATATATATATATATATATATATATATATATATATATATATATATATATATATATATATATATATATATATATATATATATATATATATATATATATATATATATATATATATATATATATATATATATATATATATATATTAAGTTATTTTAACTAAAATTATAATATAATAAATTCAATTAAATTAAGCTAATATAATTGCAAATAAGCAAAATAACACTGTTCGCAAGGCAGTATACCGGCATTGACAAATGCAGTCGTAACTGCATAAAGACTAGAAGAAGATGCACCAGGACAAGATGTAGGGGTGACGCAGAGACAGAACACAATACAAGGAGGAAACAACACGTACACTGACGTGGCAGCCGCTGACCGATGAGCTGGATCCATCGGGTCAATCCGGTGCGTAGAACCCGCCGCCGTAGGATTGGATTTGCCTTCGTAGTACACACCTGGATCACCTTTATGCGGAGATCAAGATCATCCCAGTGCGTAGGCACAACTACACGTTGTCTAAGCAGTACCTCCTGTTCTGCTATCGCAGTAGCCATCCAAAACACCATCTTGTTGATAGGTAACCACCACCCAGGAATGTAAAAGTTATTTATTTATTTATTTATTTAAAAAATTTAACTTATAATTAGAAATTAAAAGCTAAAAAAAAAAGAAAGGCTATGGCAGCAAAGGCCTTAAGCGCAATAGAATAAATGAGATTAATTTTAACAACTATTTATAAAGAGTTAATTAAATTAGTCCTTTTAAGATATGTCATCAGTTCCTCTACACGCAAAGGATCGTTATAATTAAGTAGAGTTGATGGTCTAGTATTTCCAAATAAATCAGTTCTGATTGCCTCAAAATGGGTACAAAGGTCAAGTACATGTTCTACATCATTCTCAGAAAAATTACAAAATGGACAGTTTGAGGACACTGTCCCATCTAAATATCGCTGGTGTGTTATCTTAGTGTGCCCTAGTCTCAGTCGTATAACACCGCATAAATCGTATCTCGACACATTTCTTAACTGTTGCAGCTGCTTAACTGAGTTCCTAGCTGAGTTTGCTCTCTGATACCAGACAGATGTTTTCTCAAAGTCATCTAAATGTCTAAGCTGTAACTGCTTTACTAGATGTCTATCAATATCCCTGCAGTTATAATTTGAAGTAACTTCTAGCGGATAATACAATGAGTCCTTGGCTATGCCATCCGCATATTCGTTGCCAGTAATACCTACATGTCCTGGAATCCATAGTAACTTAATATTAGGATAATTGTCAATTAATTCAGCTCTGATATAGCTTGGATAGTAGTCTGTATTACTAATATTGGTGATTGCGTCCACAGCTGCCAAAGAATCAGTACAAATAACATGTTTGCTACGGGAGCGCTTAGAGTACTCAACCGCCTTTGAAATCGCTATAATCTCAGCAGAAAATATAGAACTATATCTAGGTAGTAAAGATGTTATTAAGGTAGAGTCCCTAGTGGTCACGCTGTATGAAGTACAGTCTTGGTTCTTGGATCCGTCCGTGTATAAGAAGTCATAATCTGGTAATTTGTTATAAATTTCATAAAATTTACGTTTATATATTTCTTGCGATGTGTGTTTCTTATTGTGAATACGTAGTGATTCGATTATCGAATCTTTTAAATGCCATGGTGGGTTGTTAAACTTAACTGGTCTAATTGGTGTATGAGGTATATCGAGTTGTTTAGCAATCTCAATTATTTTATGATTAGTAGATTCTACTTTTAGCATCCTGGTTCTCTTGAGAGTTTTTCTAATTTGTGAAAAATTTGGCGTCCATTGGCTTGATAATATTGATTTGTACATCTTTGCTATTGCATGGGAACGCAAATTCTCTATGGTTGGCATATCTGCTTCAAAAAGCAAATTATGTATAGGTGTTGTTCTAAAGGCACCTAAGGCTGTGCGAATCGCATTGTTATATACAACCTCAATTCTGTGTAAATTCCTCCTAGATGTGTATCCATAAATGTATAGTCCATATTGAATCTTACTTACTATCAGTGACCTTATAATTGTAAGGATTGATAAAATACTAGTCTTAAATTTCCTAGCTGAAAGACATTTGACAATGTCCACTCTCTTGGACAACGACGAAATCAAGTAATTTATGTGGCTGGTCCACCTATAATCTGAATCGAAGAAAATACCTAGTATCTTTATAGATTCAACCTCTTCAATAGAATTATTACCCAAGGATAGATGAAATGTACAACAACGCCTTCGACATATATGAAGATGTTTGCATTTGGGTATCGAGAGCTTAGCACCGGAATAGTCACACCATTCGGATATTTCCTCAAAAATAGGGCTCATATCGAAAGAGTCGGCAGTTCTAGCCAATTGCTTTATAATCAAAAAATCATCAGCATATGCGCAGAAAGATATTTCCTTATGAACTTTCAGTCTTCCACAAAGTTTCTCATATGATATTAAGAAAAGCACTACTGATATGGGTGACCCTTGAGGAATTCCATTATTTAGGACAAAGGTGCGAGAAATCTGTGATCCGACTCTCACTCTAAACTGCCGGTTCTTCATGAAATTGAAAATATATCTAATAATTTTAGGACCTAGTTTCCATTCTTTTAGTTGATCGATAATCGTGTGAATGCCAATCTTGTCGAATGCCTTTGTAAAATCCAACGAAATAACTGATAAATGGCCTCTATTTGAAAGTGAATCTGTAATCAAATTGTCTAAGTATAATAGATTATCTGCTACAGATTTCCCTTGTTTGAAGGCAATTTGCTGGCTATTAATGAGTCTATTTTTGTTAATAAACCACCATAGCCTGTTGGCAATGATCTTATCTAGAACTTTAGAACAGCAGGGATTTAAGGATATAGGCCTATAGGAAGTAAGGTAACACCTATCTGTGTTTGATTTGTGAATAGGGGTAATGAGGCTACGCTTATATGCCTGTGGAATGTTGGTATGGAAAATCCTGTTGAATAAATTATTCACCCTTACTTTAAGTTCTCTTGGCATATTCTTCAGCATAGAATAGTTCACACGATCCTCCCCTGGAGTCTTCCCTCTGAAATGATTCAGTACTGAGTTCAATTCCAAAAAGGTTATATCTTCCTCTATAGCCAATGCAGACCGCGAAGGAGCATAATTCAAGGTAATGTTCGTCGCTAGCTTAGACTCATTAAAACTTCGAGGAAACTTGGAATCCATAGATTCCTCCGACCAATACTGGCCCAACTCATTGGCGATCAACGCCGGATCTGTGATCGAAGTTCCAGAATCATTTAAAGACTTTACGCAATGAATTCCTGAAATATTGTTGATCCCACAAAAACGTCTTATGTTCGACCACACCTTCGATGGTGGAGATTGGGGGTTAATCTCAGCCGTAAAATTTTCAAGGCTTGACTTTTTTGATATTTTTAAAAGTCTTTTAAACTTAGAATTAGCCTGTCTGAAATTCGAAATATTTATACTAGAAATATCTCGTCTCAATACGTTCCACGCCCTATTCCTCTCAATCTTAAGATTCTGCAGTTCCTTGTTCCACCAGGGAACCTGGAACTTGGTGAAACTTCCCCTATTCTGAGGGATTGATACATTGGCAGCCTGGTGAATAATCCTTGTTATATTAGCAGCCTCCTTATTAACTTCATCAGAAACTGGTCTTTCTAAGCTAAACCTACTTATTTTCTCAGAATACTTCTCCCAGTCAGCTCTATCTGTATGGAATCTAGGTGTGATCTTAATAGTAGAGGTTTTCCTCCCAGGGAAAAGAGATATGAATATTGGATAGTGGTCACTACCATGGGTATCATCCATTGGCTTCCATACGCTTCCTAATGCTATATCTGGTGAACAAAAAGTCAAATCGATATGTGAAAAAGAACCATGAGTACTGAAGTGGGTGGCACTCCCATCATTTAGAAGTGTGTAGCATGAGTTCTGCAAGAATCTACCTATGATATTGCCTCTCTTGTTCTGTCTTGGCGAACCCCAAAGCTGATTCCAACCGTTAAAGTCACCAGCTACAAGCCTCTGTACTGTAGTGTCGGGAAACATACCATAAAGGTCATTCTCATTTATGTCTAAGCTTGGGGATAGATATACAGAAGTCACTACGATACTTGACTGAGATTCTATGCGAACTGAAATAAAATCAAAATTCATTATATCATCAATAACAGAATGTTCAATTCGTTTATGTATAAGAATAGCGGCCCCTCCAAAAGGACTACCAGAACTGTTTCGGTTGTAAAGATTATAATTTATAGGCACTGGAACTCCACTAATGGACTCCAAGTGTGTCTCCTGTAGCATGATAACATGAGGACTGTGTTCTCTTATGATCACTTGTAGCTCAAGATAATTGTTAAGATAACCTCTCATATTCCATTGGATTATTTTCAAAGACATTAAAATAGATAAAAATAAAAAAAAAAGTCAAAGAGAATTCTATATACTTAAGTTTAAGAGAGTAAAAAAAAAAATAACTACGTGATACAATACAACTCTTCTGTGTCGGAAGAGTTAGTTTCCATGGACATCGATGTTTTTTCACTTCTCGTGCTCGTGTTCCTACCCGTGGTCTTTCTTAATTTTGCTTTCAACTCCATCTTCTTTCGCTTTGATAAATTCTTGGGCACTATTTGAATTTTTGTTGATTTCGATGCAGGTGTGGATGAACTAGCAGGCTTAGTTTGTTGTTTGTTTTTGTTGATGGGTGTCGTTGGAGCATTTGCTGAAGTGGGTGATGGGGTAACGTTCATACATGTATGATTGGAAGTGTTTGGGAGCACTACTGTGTTTGTTGTTGGTGTGCAGATATCAAACATATCCAATGTGTTGTAGTTTACAGTTGGTCTAGTAACAGAAGCGAATGTCGATTGGGTTTGATGTCTGGAATTGTAAATTTCTCGTGCTTTTTTATTGTCTACTTTTTCTTTTGTTTTAATAGCTTGTATTTCTTTTTCTTTTAGGAAGACTGGACATTTTTTGTCCATTGTATTATGGTTTATGTCTTTCATGTTTAATGCGTCACAATTTGCACACTTCTTATCATTTTGGCATAGTTCATTTAATTCTGGATTAGTATGAAAAGGTAGACTACAATTGCAGCAAATCTTATCCTTAGTACAAAATTTTGTGGAATGTCCGAATTTGAAACAATTAAAACATCGTAGAGGATATGGTATAAATGGTCTAACTGGAGTGATTTCATAACCGACCTTAACTTCCTCGGGTTGATCAGGTTTAGAGAATGTGAGGATTAACAAACCAGTCTCCACAAGTTTTTCATCATATTTCTTCATTATTTTTTTAATTTCTGAAACAGCTTGGGGTTTCATTTCACGCAATATTTCTTCATTGTCTGTACCAATTAAATCTCTGGCATAAATTACACCTTTAGAAGTATTCAAAAATTCATGTTCCATAATCTCAACTTCAATTTCTGGTGTTAAAGCAGTTAACTGTATTAATTTTGTTGCTTGTAAATAAGTCTTCGTTTTTAGTAGAATGTTGCCACTTCTTAACTTTTTACAAATGTCAATTTCTCCACCACATACATAATCAATAGTTTTCTTAAGTAAGAATGGGGACACTTGAGCTAAATTATTTTCACTATTTCTTCTGGACATAATTAAATATTTTGGAAATAACGAGGTGTTCTTCAAAGTTTTTGTTTTGTCGATCCTCATTGACAGAAGTCGATCAGGTGGCTCCGTCATTTTGCCTTTATTATGTCACATATAACAACAAAAGGAAATTTATATTCTCTCGTTAATTAAATGTATTATATATGTATATTTATTTAGCAAATGAAATTAGTTAGTTTTGTTTTTGTTTTCGAAATTTCACAAATAACTAGAGAGTAATTTATTTATGTACAAATTGTCTATATTCACAAAAACTTCACTGATGAAATATAACGGTAAATCGCACAGAATAAAAACGGGATTCCTGCCAACTCCAAATGATGCGCGAATAATGACCGTACACGATCGCTGTCAAACACAGACTGATGTAAAAGTTGATCTTCACCTACTAGAGCACGAGATCCAGCATCGAGATCAGGCAACATACCAGATAGGTCCGAACACGATCCATGAGGATACTGGAGATGAAGGGGTGAGAAGGATAATCCTGTTCTCGGAGCTCGCCCATCGACCATAACACCAGAGGAAAGATACCTCCCGCGGATTAGGCAAATGCAGCCGCCTCAATTCATACCTATCTGTGATTGATAGCAGCGTAGCTGACATGTGTCCCATCTTGCCCTGCCAAACTTACTGGACTCATCACCAGATCATCCTGGACACATCCCATCCTTGTTTCAGAGTTCGTTGATCTGGACACTGCATAAAGACGAGAAGAAGATGCACCAGGACAAGGCGTAGGGGTGAGGCAGAGACAGAACACAATACAAGGAGGAAACAACACGATGAGCTGGACCCATTGGGTCAATCCGGTGCGTAGAACCCGCCGCCGTGGGATTGGATTTGCCTTTGTAGTAGACACCTGGGTCACTTTTATGCGGAGATCAAGATCATCGCAGTGCGTAGACACAACTACACGTTGTCTAAGCAGTACCTCCTGGTATGCTATCGCAGTTACCATCCAAAACACCATCTTGTGGATAGGCAACCACCACACAGGAATGTAAAAGTTGATCTTCACCTACTAGGGCGCGAGATCCAGCCTCGAGATCAAGCAACATACCAGAGAGATCCGAACAGGATCCATGAGGATACTGGAGCTGAAGGGGTGAGAAGGATAATCCTGTTCTCGGAGCTCGCCCATCGACCATAGCACTAGAGGAAAGATACCTCCCGCGGCAGTCCGCGGGTAGTTTTGGCCCAATTAAGATCAAGCAAATGCAGCCGCCTCAATTCATACCTATAAGTGATTGATAGCAGCGTAGATGACGTGTGTCCCATCTTGCCCTGCCAAATCCCATCCTTGTTTCAGAGTTCGTTGATCTGGACACAAGCTGAAATACCTAAGCGCATAACATAAAAGGAATAAACTCACATAACTAACATCAATAGAAGGAGCCAAAGACATCGTAAGTAAGAGCACGAGAGATAAATGGGAAGAGATAAGATCAGACATAAACTATAATCTTTGGGGACTATGATATCAAATAGTTATGTAAGAAGTCGGCGCGAGAAGTCCGGTGGACAAGATGGACGAGAATGAAATGCGAAACATCGTGGAAACTTTATTCCCATGAAATGAGATCAGAGAAGACGAGAACGAGATTGAAGCGCTCAAAAACATCTCGGTCTTTACAACAGAGGAACTGCAATGGACCGCCAAAAGCCTCAAGGACAAGAAGGCTCCTGGTCCTGACGGCATTCTCGTACTCATAGCAACCAAGCGATCCCAGACCCTACTTGCTATGTACAACAATTACCTAAAGAAGGTATCTTCCCTAATGTGTTGAAAAAATAAGTTCTTATTAGCAAGGGCGACAAAACATCGCCATCGTCGACAGGTCATTGTGTATGCTGGACACATCTGGAATACTATTCCAACGGCTCGTCAAACCAAGACTGGGCGAGGCTATCAGGACTGTTGGGGATTTTTGCGCTGATGACTAGACTCTTTGATAAGGGGCGAGAAATACTGAAGAGGCTTAACACAAACTCCGCCAAACCATGGTACGGGAGGCACCGTGGTGCAATGGTTAGCATGCCCGCCTTGCATACACACGGTCGTGGGTTCGATTCCTGCTTCGACCGAACATCAAAAAGTTTTTCAGCGGTTGATTATCCCACCTCAGTAATGCTGGTGACATTTCTGAGTGTTTCAAAGCTTCTCTAAGTGGTTTCACTGCAATGCCGTTCGCACTCGGCTATAAAAAGGAGGTTCCTTGTCATTGAGCTTAACATGGAATCAGACAGCACTCAGTGATAAGAGAGAAGTTCACCACCACTTCATTTAAATACTTCGGACTAATGCTGGATTCGAAACTAACATACTCCAACTAGCGGAGAAAGCTGCTACGATAACGTCGCGACTGGGCCGTCTGATGGCAAATAGAGCAGGGCTTCTTCCAAGCAGAAGAAGTATACTCATGGAGATGACTAACAGTATACTCCTCTATCAATCTGGGCGTCGGCCCTAAAGAGACGAACTAAAGCGAAAAAGCTGTTTTCAGTACATACAATGGCAGCTCTGAGAATTGAATCACCATTTCACACAGTATCAGGCGAAGCTGCGTTAGTAATAGCAGGAACGATTCCAGCAGACCTCCAGGCGATTGAGCGCCAAAAGGTTTTCGAGGCCGAACAACAAGGCTCGACAGACTTGATAACGAACATCCGACAAGAGACCAAAGATAAATGACAGAGAACGGCAGCTCTTATGGCAGATTACTTCAGCATAACGAACAGTATCAGTAATAATAGGAACGATCCCAATAGACCCCCAAGCGATTGAGAGGCAAAGAGAGAGCATATGCCTCTAGATATAGATACAGATACACATAGACGACAACAAGACAATCAATCAAATATTTGGGACTAAGGCTGGACTCGAAACTAACGTACACCAAGCAGAAATATTACGCAACGGAGAAAGCCGCTACGATAACGCCGTAGCCATGAGCAGGCTGATGGCAAATATAGCAGTGCCTCTTTCAAGCAGAAGCAGGATAACCATGGAGATGACTAACAGTATATTCCTCTAACGATATGAGATCTGGGCGTCGATCCTACAGAGACTAACTAAAGCGAAAAAGCTGCTTTCAGTACAGATGCAGCTCTGAGAATAACTTCAGGATACTGCACAGTATAAGGGGAAGCCTGAACGATCCCAGTAGACCTCCAGATAGAGCGGCAAAGCGTTTTCGAGACCAAACAACAATGCGCGACAGACATTCGACAAGAGACCAAAGATAAATTTCAGAAACGATGGAGGAACGAGACAGAGGGCAGATGGCTGGAAAGTATCTGCATTGTATAGGAAAATGTAGATTATAAAACTGAATTTTCGAAGAAGAAGGGGACGAGGATGATGCCGAATAAACATTCTTTAGATGTTGCCGGTGGGCAGAACGACGGAACACGCTAGAAGATTAAATGCCTCTCCGAGATATATAATCCACAAGATGGTACAAGGTGAGAGGAACTTGGAGGCCGTAGGGCGATTTGTAGAACTCAGGAAACGCAGGAAAAAGGTTGACATGGACACTTCGACATGAGTAATGTAAGCTTGAATCTGGATGCGGACTCGAAGGACATGATCAAGGACAACGTAACGTGGGGTCCACCTTGAAGTAATACGAAGGCGGTTCTGAGGTGTTAATCATACCCAACGGAAAGAGGGATAGGTTTTAAACCGGTATCCGGTCGATTGTGATGGAGTGCGGTACAGGGGTGGACATAACAGGTTGGCTGATAAGTCCCCGGTCTGACACATAGATGGCGTCGCTAGTATTAAATGCATATTATTTTTATATAGTACCAACCTTCAAATGATTCGTGTCAAAATTTGACGTCTGTAAGTCAATTAGATTGTCAGATAGAGCTTTTGTGTGTATTGAGAATACGTCAGAGGCTTCCAGACTACGGAAGGTATTAGCATCCACGAGCTCCGCTCCAGGTTTCATTAAAACATCGGAGGGAAATTGGACAACCTCCAGTGAGGAGACGTTGGAGGTACTTTTGGACACACACTTCCCTGGAAATCAGACGGTTGAACCATGTTCCGGCGGTGTAACAGAGGCTCAGCGATCATTTCCTATCGAGGAAATTGTGTCGGAATCTAGAATACAATGGGCTTTAAATAGCTTTGGACCATTCAAATCCCCCGGACCTGATGGAATTACTCCGGCGGAGTTACAGGCAGTGGCTGAAAGAATTATCCCCTGGTTGACGGTGATATATAAACAATGTGTAAACTTAGCATATATTCCAGAAAAGTGGAGGGAAACAAAAGTCGTCTTCATACCTAAAGCAGGAAAAGCGTCTCACTCGAGTGCGAAGGATTTCCGACCAATCAGCTTATCCTCATTCCTACTTAAGACCCTGGAGAGGATGATAGACATGTATCTTAGAACTAGCGTGGATTCAGGTTTGCTCTCGAAACGACAGCATGCATACTCGAAGGGCAGGTCTACTGAGACCGCATTGCATGAACTGGTCAGCTTTATTGAAAGCTCACTATCTGTCAAAGAATACACAATCGTGGCGTTTCTAGACATCGAAGGGGCGTTCAATAATGTCCATCCGAGCTCGATATTAAAGGGACTGACAACTCTGAATGTTGATCCAGGTATACTTAGGCTGTTAGACGAACTTCTAATGAAGAGACGTATTTCAGCCACACTAGGGCAAGCAAACATACAAAGGTATGTGAACAGAGGCACTCCCCAAGGAGGAGTTCTATCACCTCTTCTTTGGAATGTTGCTATAAACAACCTTCTGGTTTCTCTAGAAAAAGAAAGGATAAAAGTGGTGGCATACGCAGATGATGCGGCGCTAGCAGTCAGGGGAAAATTCCCATCCACAATCAGAGATATTATACAGAGAGCTCTCCGGATGACTGAGAAATGGGCGAAAGATAATGGTCTTGGTGTAAATCCAGCAAAGACAGAAATAGTCATGTACTGCAAAGATCGCAAAACTCCCAAGGTTAGGCCCATTTCCTTAGGGGGTACTGAAATTCCCTTTGGTGAGTGTGCAAAATACCTTGGCGTTATTTTGGACAGGAAGCTGAATTTTAGGCTTAATATTGAAGAGAGGGCGAGAAAAGCCACGGTAGCTTTGTACTCGTGCAAAAAGGCAATAGGGAAAAAGTGGGGACTAAGACCAAAAATTGTGCATTGGCTATACACGGCAGTGGTTAGACCTATAATGCTATATGGTGTTGTAGTCTGGTGGCCGGCACTTCAGAAACCGACTTGTTTAGATAAAGTTCAGCGTATGGCGAGCTTATGTATCTCAGGCGCATTTAGTAAGACAGGAACAGACTCCCTTAATGTCATGCTACATCTATTGCCTTTAGACATTTTGGCCAAACAGTCAGCTGCAACAACGGCTGTGCGGTTGCGCGAGCTATCGCTGTGGTCGAAAAAAATGTACGGTCATAGTTCGGTCCTCAAAGTAATGCCAGATGTGCCTAACGTAGTGGATTACACCCTGGCAAAACCACTTTTCGACAAAAAGTTTGAAACTCTAATTCCCAACAGTGAGGCGTGGTGTACACAGACCCCGGGGAATAAAAGATATATAGATTTCTATACTGATGGCTCCAAATTGAATGGACAAGTGGGGTTTGGAGTATATTCTAAAGATCTGGAAATTCGAATAGCGAAAAGATTACCTAATCACTGTAGTGTTTTTCAGGCTGAAATATTGGCAATAAGAGAGGTGGTCAATTAGCTGAGAAGTAATGTTCCAACAAATATTGGCATTAATATATACTCAGACAGTCAACCTGCAATAAAATCCTTGGACTCTGTGTTCCTTAACTCAAAAACGGCCATCGACTGCCGCAAATCTCTCAACGAGATGGCTGAGCAGTACAATATTCACCTAATATGGGTGCCTGGTAATAGGAACATACCGGGGAACTATGAAGCAGATGTGTTAGCAAGGCTAGGAACTACCTTACATATTCCAGGGGAACTAGAATCTGTTGGTATGCCTCTGGCCACCTGCAAGCTCTTACTGCGTGAGAAGGCTGTTATGATGGCCAATATTCGATGGGAAAATTGCAAGGGTTGTAACGACACCAAGCAAATATGGCCCCATTTAAACTTAAACCGCACACTAGATATGCTAGTGTTCTCAAGGCGTCAGATAGCACTCCTAATATCTGCTATAACGGGTCGCTGCCTGATAGGCGAATTTGCAAAAACTATAGGTGCGAAGTATAATGACTATTGTATAAGCTGTCATGACGTGGAGGAAAAGGAATCAATTAAACACCTCTTGTGTGAGTGTCCTGCTTTTTGTGTAAGGCGTAAGCGAATTTTAGGAGCATATAGCTTTAGATTACTGGCTGACCTGGAAAACGTTAACTTAAGCAGTTTGTTAATGTTTTTGGAGCAATCTGGTTGGTTCCACAAAAGTAAATAATAGAGAAGGTTCAGTGGTTAAGACTAGAAGTGCCCATATGTAATAGGTACTTTTAGTTAAATGTGGTATCACAATGGACTGAATAGTCTAAGTGAGCCTGAAATTTAATCGGGCTGCCACTTTAACCTAACCTAACCTAACCTAGAGCTTTTGTGAAGCAACTTTTGTTATTGTGAAAAAAATGGAAAAGGAATTTCGTGTTTTGATAAAATGCTGTTTTCTGAAGGGACAAAATACGGTGGAAGCAAAAACTTGGCTTGATAATGAGTTTCCGGACTCTGCCCCAGGGAAATCAACAATAATTGATTGGTATGCAAAATTCAAGCGTGGTGAAATGAGCACGGAGGACTGTGGATGCCCGAAAGAGGTGGTTACCGACGACAACATCAAAAAAATCCATTTTGAATGACCGTAAAATGAAGTTGATCGAGATAGCAGAGGCCTTAAAGATATCAAAGGAACGTGTTGGTCATATCATTCATCAATATTTGGATAAGCGGAAGCTCTGTGCAAAATGGGTGCCGCTCGAGCTCACATTTGACCAAAAACAACAACGTGTTGATGATTCTGAGCGGTGTTTGCAGCTGTTAACTCGTAATATACCCGAGTTTTTCCGTCGACATGTGACAATGGATGAAACATGGCTCCATCACTACACTCCTGAGTCCAATCGACAGTCGGCTGAGTGGACAGCGACCGGGGAACCGTCTCCGAAGCGTGGAAAGACTCAAAAGTCCAAAGTCTCAGTTTTTTGGGATGCGCATGGAATAATTTTTATCGATTATCTTGAGAAGGGGAAAACCATCAACAGTGACTATTATATGGCGTTATTGCAGCGTTTGAAGGTCGAAATCGCGGCAAAACGGCCCCATATGAAGAAAAAAAAGTGTTGTTCCACCAAGACAACGCACCGTGCCACAAGCCATTGATAACGATGGGAAAAATTCATGAATTAGCCTTCGAATTGCTTCCCCACCCACCGTATTCTCCAGATCTGGCCCCCAGCGACTTTTCTTGTTCTCAGACCTCAAAAGGATGCTCGCAGGGAAAAAATTTGGCAGCAATGAAGAGGTGACCGAAACTGAGGCCTATTTGGAGGAAAAACCGAAGGAGTATTACCAAAATGGTATCAAAAAATTGGAAGGTCGTTATAATCGTTGTATCGCTCTCGAAGGGAACTATGTTGAATAATAAAAACGAATTTTGACAAAAAAAAAGTGTTTTTCTTTATTAGACCGGGAACTTATCAGCCAACCTGTCAGGTGCATACAGCATTTTTCTACCTTACGCGCAAAAAAATTAATTATATTAAATCAAATTAATAAAAAAATATTCTATTAAAATTAAATTACACTAAAATAAATCAAATCAATTAATTTAAGTGTGGTGTCCACGAAACAATTGCATAATAGCAGCTCGCAACTTCAGACTAACCGTGTTTAGCAGAAAAATCATTTTTTTTTTTTTTTGAGAAACATTAAATTATGGATATATGTTATATAAATATTATTACTTTAACATTATAATAGTAAGTTACATTATGTTTTCGTTTTCTTGAAGTTATTTAAATTTTACCAGTTTCAATTGCTTTCACCACAGTCCATAGACCGATGCACAATAAAAATCCAAATTTGAACATTGTAAGAAATATTAAATGTTTTACGAAGAACCAAACAAATCTAAAAGGGAATTAAGAAATTGCTAAATTTCCGTAATGCTAGGTTAAGAGTTGATGTCCTTTGAGTTCTTTCAACTATGAAAATATATATGAAAATTTTATTTTCGTAAATATATGAAAGAACACGATCGTATTACGTGATGAGGAATAAATTTTACAAAGATATAATTAATCTCTGAAGATCACATCACTCAAAATGTAAGCACAATAAGATGGTACTAGAATTTTGAGTGACATACTAGCCCAAAAAGGCCAAAATCTATCCGGACCCAAAATAAAACTAACAGCAAAAATGAATTCTTTGGGCTATTTTTTGTATGTGCTCCTAATGGTCTTTCTAAAACCTGGGCTAACACGTAAACCACAAAAACAAACTTATTTTAAAATAATATTTATTAAAATTATTATTTTTTTTTTTAATTTCTTAGATAAAACTATAAATTGTTATTTCGGATCCTGGGCCAATGATATGGTACCAAAATACTATTGGTTCGATATGGATTCTATTAATCCATTCCAGTGTACCCATATTAGCTACGCCTTCTTTGGCATAAATGACTCATATGCTTTTGACGATAATGAAACGTATTTTGGACCTGACAATGGTATGTTTATAATGGTTGCAAATAAACACTATGATAATCTCTTACTCTTACTATTGTAGATTGGCTCAAACGATTGGTTGATTTGAGATTTACGAATCCCTCATTGAAGATTATTGCAGTTGTTGGAGGAACACTTGTGAGTTCTGCAAGATTTTCTGAAATGGCTTCCAATGAGGAATCACGGCAACATTTTATAGACACCACGGTGGAGTATATGGATAGCAATAATATAAATGGATTGGATGTGTATTGGACGTATCCAGGTAGTACTGGTAACGTCAAGGACAAAGAAAATTTTCCAATTCTTTTACAGGAGCTATCAGAAAGGTGAGGAGGTACTGTTTTTTTTTTTATTTTTAGAGGCCTAAAAATAGCATTTTCATTCCATTTATTTAAATTTTTTTAATAAGGCATTCAATTGTTTATTGTATTTATTTATAATTATGTACCTTTAAGTGTTTATACTTTTTTTATGAAAGTATAAACACCTAAAGAAACTTCTAAAGGCACAACATTAAAAGCATGTCCAAAAATATCCTCCCAATGATGTTCATTTTTCTAACTACAAAAGAAGATCTTTCCTCAGGAACGAAAGTTTAGAGAAACGAAATTCCCTTTTGTTATAAATCATTTTCTTAAAGAGCAAGTCAAACCGAATTTGTGACAAGTGTTGCAACGATTTTATCCAATTTACTTCAATAGCCAATTTTTTAGCATCGAAAGAATACTTAGTCTGTCTAAAATTTCGTTCCTCAGAAAAGAAAAATCTTATTTCAGTGTGTACAGCACAACGTTGTCCAGATTTAATAGTCTCTTGATAGCGTAAATCATTTATCATAACGGTTGACCCGTAAAATGTATGGTCTAATGACCATGTCTAACCATAACCCACACCATACATTCACACATTAAGGATGGCGAGGCCTTTATAAAGAACATCATATATTAGGACCTCTCCGACCGACTTTATTGATTTTACCAACTCGTCGCCATTCGTCTTGATGATATTCACAATTTTCATTTTTCAATATATATATATATATATTTATATGAATATTTTACTTTCAGATTTCAAATATATGGATACGAGCTTGGTATCTCGGTGATTGGAAGACTCGATATCGCACGTGTGGTTTATGACATACCCGAATTTAAGGATAATGTTGATTATATTAATGTTATGGCCTACAATTATACCAATGGTGTTGAAATGCGATATCATGCTCCTCTGCGTGGCGATATTAAACACACGGTAGAATCGACCATGAATTATTGGATCAAATCGGGTATGTTGAACAATGTTAATATCTACACTGAAAAACATATTGCCATGAGACAAAAGATTTCATGCGCTAAAAAAAAAACGAATGCGAAGTTTGGTTAGCCTATAAGACGCATTTCTATGATATAAAGTTTTTGTCGTTGTCTAAAAGACGATAATTTTCTATAGAAATAAAATGTTAACACAATTTTCTATGGAAATAAAATTTTGACTAAACTTTCTATAGAAATAAAATATTGACAAAATTTTCTATAGAAATAAAATTTTGACAAAATTTTCTAAAGAAATTAAATTTTGACAAATTTTCTATAGAAATAAAATTTTGATCAAATTATATTTTGAGAAATTTTCTATAGAAATAAAATTTTGACAAAATTTTCTATAGAAATAAAATTTTGATAAAATTTTCCATAAAAATAAAATTTTGATAAAATTGTCTATAGAAATAAAATTTTGATAAAATTTTCCATAGAAATAAAATTTTGATAAAATTTTCTATAGAAATAAAATTTTGACAAAATGTTCTAAGAAATTAAATTTTGACAAAATTTTCAACAGAAATAAAATTTGGACAAAATTTTCTATAGAAATAAAATTTTCTTAACATTTTCCATAGGAATAAAATTTTCTTAACATTTTCCATAGGAATAAAATGTTGACAAAATGTTCTAAGAAATTAAATTTTGACAAAATTTTTAACAGAAATAAAATTTGGACAAAATTTTCTATAGAAAAAAAAATTTGATAAAATTTTCTATAGAAATAAAATTTTCTTAAAATTTTCTATAGGAATAAAATATTGACAAAATTTTCAAAAGAAATAAAATTTGGACAACATTTTCTATAGGAATAAAATTTTGACAAAATTTTCTAAAGAAATTAAGTTTTGACAAATTTTCTATCGAAATAAAATTTTGACAAAATGATCTAAGAAATTAAATTTTGACAAAATTTTCAACAGAAATAAAATTTGGACAAAATTTTCTATAGAAAAAAATTTTGATAAAATTTTACTTAAAATTTTCTATAGGAATAAAATGTTGCCAAATTTTTAAAAAAAATAAAATTTGGACAAAATTTTCTATAGAAATAAAATTTCGTTTTGTTTGTTATTGTTGGCTTCTCTTCAATCGTTATTATTGTCTTTGATCTCAGCTTAAAGCCATGCATTGACTAAACTACAAGTGTAGCTTAACCAACAGAGGAAAAATATGCTTGTCAAATTTATTTGGGCAAAGCCCTATAGACTGCAAGATGGTTGGATGTACAGCTGTTTCGGAATTACCACATTTCTCATCAGCATCCTCTACTTGCAGCAAAACTATCAACCAATTATCAGAATAAATTCGGGTAATTCACTCAACCCAATGTGAACTACACTTGAACCTTCCGAAAAAGGGTTTGATAGTCGGCTACTGCCTAAACAAATTTTGCAAGCATATCACTTTTCCTTTGCCAAACTCAAATCATCGATTTGAATGTATTTCAGTTTGGCAAAGGAAAAGAGATATGCTTGCAAAATTTGTTTAGGCAGTAGCCGACTATCAAACCCTTTTTCGGAAGGTTCAAGTGTAGTTCACATTGGGTTGAGTGAATTACCCGAATTTATTCTGATAATTGGTTGATAGTTTTGCTGCAAGTAGAGGATGCTTAGTTTTTGGCATTTTCCATCCCTGCTTTCAACTTGCACAGGAGAGACAAAACGAAATTTCTACCCACTGAAATTTACTACCCACTTTACTACATACACTTCAAAATTTCTCTAAAAAAAATTTGAAAAAATTTTCTTTAGAAATAACATTTTGACAAAATTTTCTATAGAAATAACAATTTGACAAAATTTTCCAAGAAATTAAATTTTGACAAATTTTCTATAGAAATAAAATTTTGATAAAATTTTCTAAGAAATAAAACTTTGACAAATTTTCTATAGAAATAAAATTTTGATAAAATTTTCTATAGAAATAAAATTTTTACAACATTTTCTATAGAAATAATATGTTGAGAAACTTTTCTATAGATTTTTTTCTTCCAAAATTTTCTCTAGGAATAACATTTTGACAAATTTTTCTATAGAAATAAAATTTTGATAGAATTTTCTCTAGGAATAAAATTTTGACAAAATTTTCTATAGAAATACAACTTTGAGAACATTTTCTATAGAAATAAAATGTTGACAAAATTTTCTATAGCAATAAAATTTTGACAAAATTTTCTATAGAAATAACATTTTTACAAAATTTTCGATAGAAATAAAATTTTTACAAAATTTTCTATAGAAATAAAATGATGACAGCATTTTCTATACAAACTAAAATTTTGACAAAATTTTCTATAGAAATAAAAATTTGACAAATTTTTCTATAGAAATAAAATGTTGACAAAATTTTCTATAGAAATAAAATTTTGACAAAATTTTCTATAGAAATAAAATTTTGACAAAATTTTCTATAGAAATAAAATTTTGACAAAATTTTCTATAGAAATAAAATTTTGACAAAAATTTCTAAGTATTAAATTTTTGCAAATTTTTTATAGAAATAAAATTTTGATCAAATTATATTTTGAGAAATTTTCTATATATATAAAATTTTGATAAAATTTTCTATATAAATAAAATTTTGACAAAATTTTCTTTAGACGCATAATTTTGACAAAATTTTCTATAGAAATAAAACTTTGACAAAATTTTCTATAGAAATAAAAAATTGACAAATTTTTCTATAGATATAAAATTTTGACAAATTTTTCTATGGAAATAAAATTTTGACAAAATTTTCTATAGAAATAAAATTTTGACAAATTCTTTTGACAAAATTTTCTATAGAAATAAAATTTTGATAAAACTTTCTATAAAAATAAACATTTTAAAACATTTTCTATAGAAATAAAATTTGGACAAAATTTTCTATAGAAATGAAATTTTGACAAATTTTTCTATAGAAATAAAATTTTGACAAAATTTTCAATAGAAATAAACTTTTAACAAAATTTTCTATAGAAATAAAATTTTGACAACATTTCCTATAGAAATAAAATTTTGACAACATTTTCTATAGAAATAAATTTTTGACAAAATTTTCTATAGAAATACAATGTTGACAAAATATTCTATAGAAATAAAATTTTGATAAAATTTTCTATAGAAATAAAAAATAATATAAAACCATACATTGACTAAACTACAAGTGTAGCTTAACCAACAGAGGAAAAGAAATAAAATTTTGATAACATTTTGTGTAGACGTAAAATTTTGACAAATTTTTCTATAAAACTAAAATTTTGACAAAATTTTCTAAGTATTAAATTTTGACAAATTTTCTATAGAAATAAAATTTTGATAAAATTTTCAACAGAAATAAAATTTGGGCAAAATTTTCTATAGAAATAAAATTTTGACAAAAAGAAAATTTAGCAAAATATTTTTTTGTATTTGTTGGCATTTTCCATCCATGCTTTCAACTTGCAAAGGAGAGACAAAACGAAATTTTCAAAACTTTAATATTTAGTAAACTCACATTCATAATACTGAAATTTACTACCCATATAACATACACTTCAAGATTTCTCTACACAAAAAAAAATATTAACACAAAATTCTTTTTGTTTCAGGTGTTCGTCGTGAAATTTTAAATTTAGGAATTGCCTTTATTGCGCGAAATTTTAATAGGCGCGGTGAGTTTACGTTACCGTATAATTTTGTGTGTCCCCTACTGTCCGATGAGCAACAAATCGATAGTAATTTGGGAATAATACAAACGGTCATCTATACCACTAAGGTATTCTATGAGTCTTCGGAAACGCTTCAAATGAAATTAGACTATGTTCTTGAACAAAATCTAGGCGGTGTAATGGTGTGGACATTGAACAACGACGATTACGAAGGCAAATGCGGCGGTACACAATATCCTCTGTTGACATCAATCTCACAAAAAATTGGTCCTACGTATGGACTAAAAATGCAATGTTTAATAGAGAATAAAACTAAACCAATTGTCTGTTTTATAGCATATAGTGAGGACAATGAATATGAGGATGAAGAAGGAGAATAATATAGGTAGATGTTAAAATGTGTTAATAAAAATTCAAAGCCATTTGACAATAAAGTTATTCAAAAAAAAAAAAAAAAAACTATAAGGAGAAAGTTTTTTTTTTATCTTACTAACCCAGCAGAAACTCTCATTACCAAATAATATTAAAGTCATCAGAGTACAAAATTGGTAAGTACACCCAGAGGAAATTTTTACTTTTGGATCCACTGGGTACTCCAGTCCTGAAAAAAAAACTAAATACATGCATTTGAACTCTCTCGAAAATCACAACTGTTTAGTTGACGATACATTTTTGGATTTGCAGTCAAAAATGTTGACTGCACCCAGAGAAGAAATATCATCACCCCAAACATGTTTCATGAGCAAAATGATATTTTTGGACGGTGAACATGGAACATGTTTTCCGCAACCATGTCATTTTCTCGAAAACTATGTATATGATTTCGGCAACCATATATATGTTCCCCTTGAAGACAACATTTTCCATGTTCACCGTCAAAAAATAACATTTTGCCCTTAAAACATGTTTGGGCTGATCATATTCCTTCTCGGCCGTGTGTAGGGTACATATAAAAGAGTACTACCGGTATCTTTAAAAACCGCAAATGTTTGTCCTTTTGAGTTTTCTTCAAGAAAACTAATCATCGTGGTTTACTTGAGTTGTCTATATGAAATTTAATATAGGTAAACTTCTATTCATCCAAGCTGAATTGAGTTTTCTATCGGAAGACTTCTATCCTGGCAGATTGAATTGAGTTTTCTAAAGACAAAAACTGCTCTTTTTTGTGTTTTAATTGCGTTTTTACATTCATCGTTTTCTATTAGGTCTGGCTGTATTGACTTTTCTGAAGGAAAATTCCTATTCAGCCAGGATGAATTGAGTTTTCTATAGCAAAACTTTTATTCAGCCAGGGTGAATTGGTCTGAATTCTATTATATTAAGCCAGGCTGAATTGTCTCTTCTATAGTACAGCTTCTATTCAGCCAGGGTTATTTGAGTTTTTTATAGGAAAACTTCTATTCAGCCAGGTTATCTACAGGAAAACTTCAACTCATCCAGGCTGAATTGAGTTTTCTTTTGGAAAACTACTATTCAGCCAGGTTGAATTGAGTTTTCAATAGGAAAATTTCTAGTCATCGTGGCTTAAGTGAGATTTCTATAGAAAAACTTCTATTCAGTAAGGCTGAATTGAGTTTTCTATAGGAAAACTTCTATTAAGATAGGAGGAATTGAGTTTTCTATAGGAAGACTTCTACTTAGCCAGGCTGAATTGAGTTTTTTTATCAAAACTTCTATTCAGTAAGGCTGAATTAAGTTGTCTATAGGAAAGCATCCTTTCAGCATGGTTGAATTGTTTTCCATTGGTAAAATTCTATTCATCCAAGTTGAATGAGTTTTCTATTGGCGAACTTCTATTCAGCCTGTCGAATTGAGTTTTCTACAGGAGGACTTATCTTCAGCCATGCTGAATTGAGTTTTCTATATCAAAACTTCTGTTCAGCCAGGCCGAATTGAGCTTTCTATTGGAAAATTTCTATTCAGCCAGGCTGAATTGAGTTTTCTATAGGAAAACATCTACTCAGCTAGGCTATACTGGGTTTTCCATCGGAAGACTTCTATCCAGCCAGATTAAATTGAGTATTCTATAGAAAAAAAACTGCTCTTTTTGTGGTTAATTGAGTTTTTATATTCATCGTTTTTTATTAAGCCAGACTGAAAATTTAGTTTTGTGGAGGAAAACTTCTATTCCGACTGTCTGAATTGACTTTTCTGAAGGAAAATTCCTATTCAGCCAGGATGAATTGAGTTTTCTATAGCAAAACTTTTATTCAGCCAGGGTGAATTGGTCTGAATTCTATTATATTCAGCCGGGCTGAATTGTGCCTTCTATAGTACAACTTCCATTCAGCCAGGCTGATTTGAGTTTGTTTTTTATAGAAAAACTTCTATTCAGCCAGGTTATCTACATGAAAACTTCAACTCATCCGGGCTGAATTTAGTTTTCTTTTGGAAAACTACTATTCAGCCAGGGTGAATTGAGTTTTCAATAGGAAAATTTCTATTCATCGTGGTTTAAGTGAGATTTCTATAGGAAAACTTCAGGCTGAATTGAGTTTTCTATAGGAAGACTTCTACTTAGCCAGGCTGAATTGAGTTTTTATATCAAAACTTCTATTGAGTAAGGATGAATTGAGTTGTCTATAGGAAAGCATCTTTTCAGCAAGGTTGAATTGAATTTTCCATTGGAAAACTTCTTGAATTGAGTTTTCTATTGGCGAACTTCTATTCAGCCTGTCGAATTGAGTTTTCTAGAGGAGGACTTATCTTCAGCCAAGCCGAATTGAGTTTTCTATATCAAAACTTCTATTCAGCCAGGCCGAATTGAGTTTTCTATTGGAAAATTTCTATTCAGCCAGGTTGAATTGAGTTTGCTATAGGAAAACTTCTATTCAACCAGGCTGAATTCAGTTTTCTATAGGAAAACTTCTATTAACATAGGAAGAATTGAGTTTTCTATAGGCAGACTTCTACTTAGCCAGGCTGAATTGAGTTTTTGATATCAAAACTTCTATTCAGCCAGGACGAATTGGGTTTTCTATTGGAAAATTTCTATTCTATAGGAAAACTTCTACTCTGCTAGGCTAAACTGACTTTTCTATAGGAAAACTTCTACTCTGCTAGGCTAAACTGACTTTTCTATAGGAAAACTTCTATTCAACCAGGCTGAATTGAGTTTTCTATAGGAAAACTTCTATTCAGCCAGGGTGAATTGAGTTTTCAATAACAAAATGTCTACTCACCGTGGCTTAAGTGAGTTTTCTATAGGAAAACTTCTATTCAGTTAGGCTGAATTGAGTTTTCTATAGAAAAACTTTTATTGAGTTTTCAATAGGAATTTACTGAGTTTTCAATAGCAATTTAGCCAGGTTAAATAGTGTTTTCTGTAGGAAAACTTCCATTCAGTCAGGCTCAATTGAGTTTTCTATTAGAAATCTTCTATTCAGCCAGGCTGAATTAATTTTTATATGGGTAAACTTCCATTCAGCCAGGCTAAATTTAAATGTCTACTCCTCCCGGCTGTATAGAGATTTGAACATAGAGTTTTCTTGTATTCAGCTTGGCTGAATTGGGTTTTCTATAGGAAACCTTCCATTCACTCTGACTGTATAGTTTTTTTTATAGGATTGCTGGACTGTTCGCTCCACAAATGTAATCTGTCAGTATATTCATCCATTTCTGGATTGGATTTTGGTTTTTCGAAAAAGACCGAAAAAAAACAAAATTCCATTGGATTCATATTCAGCGTATCGGATAGCTATAGTGTGATTGTTTAAGCTGTAGCTCTGTAATAAGTCTGGCTATTGTTGACACGTCCATAGTCTAAGACGACCGAAATATCGAATCTACATCGTTTTAAATCATATGAGAAATGTTTAAACACTCATTTGGCAACAATAAGGGAATTTAATTAAAATATGTAAGACCACGGTTGGAGTACGTGATAAGGAATTCGTTTTTATAAAGAATCATGGATTTTGAAATCATCCATCTCGGAAGATCAAGCCACAAAAGATTCAAATGAATTACTAGTCTAGGAGATCCCATCTATACTAACCCACTAGAAAAATGAATTATTTGGGCTATATTTTGTTCGTAGCATTCTTATATGCTGTTCCCAAACCAGGACTAACTTGTAATTCAACAAAAATACTACATTCTCCAATAAATAAACTTAATCCGTATAATAAACCTAATCAGTATTTTCAAATTTCTTTCATAGATAAAGTCATAAATTGCTATTTGGGATCCTGGGCTAATGATAACCGTGAAAAATGGGAATTGTTTACAATCGATTCGATTAATCCATTTCAGTGTACCCATATTAGCTATGCCTTCTTTGGCATAAGTGACTCTTACGCTTTTGACGATAGCAAAACGTATTTTGGACCCCAGAATGGTAAGCCTATTATGGTTCCACACAAACTCCATGATAATCTCTTATAATAATCCATAGATTGGCTTAAACGATTGATTGAGTTGAGAACTGCAAATCCCGCATTGAAGATAATTGCCGTTGTTGGAGGTACACTTGTGAGTTCTGAGAGATTTTCTCAAATGGCTTCCAATGGGGAATCACGTCAGATTTTTATAGACACGACTGTGGAATATCTAAATAGAAATGATATAAATGGATTGGATTTATATTGGACGTATCCAGGCAGCAGTGGAAATGTCAATGACAAAGATAATTTTTCGATACTTCTACAAGAGCTATCGGAAAGGTGAGTAATTGATTTTTTTTCGTTTAATTGATGGATCCACATTCTGCTGCGTAAAGGACGAGACCTTTAAAAAGAAGAACGGATCAGTGTAGGAAATCGCCAGAAGTTTCATAAGATTTTGAATGAATCTAATCATTTCAATGAATCGAAAGGACCATTTCAAAACACTCACACTGACATTTGGTCAAGGGAAAACGCGTGTAAATCGGTGAAATCGTTTATTTAAAAAATCAAATTAAATTTCTTTTTCAAGTTCAATTAGTATAAAATTCAGGAAAAATATTCAGTTAGGCTTTCGCTTTTCCAAATCCGAATTGCCGGGCCTCACGCTTGACACCTGCCATCAGATTTTGTACAGCCACCTTGTCCACCTTCTTCGCGGCAGAAAGCCAGTTTGCCTTGAACTGCTGCTCGTTCTTAGCAGTTTTTTTTTGTCTTCTTTAGTTTCCGCTTGACAATAGCCCAGTATTTCTCAATTGGGCGGAGCTCTGGCGTGTTGGCAGGGTTCTTGTCCTTGGGAACCACCTGCACGTTGTTGGCGGCGTACCACTCCATGACCTTTTTACCGTAATGGCAAGATGCCAAATCCGGCCGTGTTTCTTCAGGAAAGGCAGCAGACGTTTATTCAAACACTCTTTCACGTAAATTTCTTGGTTGACAGTCCCGGAAGCTATGAAAATGCTGCTTTTCAAGCCACAGGTACAGATGGCTTGCCAAACCAGATATTTCTTTGCGAACTTTGACAGTTTTATGTGCTTGAAAATATCTGCTACCTTTCCCCTTCCTTTCGCCGTATAAAACTCCTGTCCCAGAAGCTGCTTGTAGTCAGCTTTGACGTAGGTTTCGTCGTCCATTACCACGCAGTAAAACTTCGTCAGCATCGTCGTGTACAGCCTCCGGGATCGCGCTTTGGCCGTCGTATTTTGTTTATCATCGCGATTTGGAGTCACTACCTTCTTGTAAGTCGATAGTCCGGCTCGTTTTTTGGCTCGATGCACGGTTGTAGACGATACACCCAGCTTATTTGCGGCATCTCGGAGAGAGAGGTTAGGGTTTCGCTTGAAACTACCGGCAACTCTCTTTGTCGTCTCAGCGGCTTCCGGATTTCGATTTCCCCCCGATCCAGACTTCCTGGCTGTCGACAAACGTTCCCCAAACGCTTTAATTACATTTGTAACGGTTGATTTGGCAACTTTTAGCGATTTTGCCAGGTTTGCGTGCTTCGCGATGCGCGAGCAAAATTTTGATACGCTGCTCTTCGTGCTTGGACGGCATTTTGACAACTGAAGAGTGAATTCCAAAATCAAAATAGGAGCAACATTCTACACACACCTTCAAAATGAGGGGTGTTCAGGTTTTTTAAATGCAAAATTGAAAGAAATACGTCAAGTTTATATTGACCAAATTTTGACCTATCACCCTTTATCCAAAAGTATGGGCTTCAGAAATTTCTCTTGCGAATAATATATCTTCACCGATATAGATCCACGTTGGACGCCATTTAATTAATGTAATGACCATCGCCGAAGTGTACTGACTCTTCTCAATCGTAAGGTATGATGCCAAAGCTGGAGTACTACAAATATTTGTTTGTTTGTAGAGATACGTTACATAAATAAATTAGCGCCCAACGTGGGGATACATATATGATAGACGTAGGGTAAGATAATGCGAATTTTTTATACAACATTGTGGGTACAATCCCTATGTACATTGCAGTTCCCTGGTATTGATAGTGGAAGAGTTATTTGCTGAAAGATGATACTTATTACTTATACCAAACCTTGTATAATATTTTACCTTTTTTTATACACAAATATTTTTATACCCTCCACTATAGGATGGGGGTATATTAACTTTGTCATTCCGTTTGTAACACAACAATATTGCTCTAAGACCCCATAACGTATATATATATTCTGGGTCGTGGTGAAATTCTGAGTCGATCTGAGCATGTCCGTCCGTCCGTCTGTTGAAATCACGCTAACTTCCGAACGAAACAAGCTATCGACTTGAAACTTGGCACAAGTAGTTGTTATTGATGTAGGTCGGATGGTATTGTAAATGGGCTATATCGGTCTACTTTTACGTATAGCCCCCATATAAACGGACCCCCAAATTTGGCTTGCGGATCCTCTAAGAGAAGAAAATTTCATCCCATCCGGCTGAAATTTGGTACATGGTGTTAGTATATGGTCTCTAACAACCATGCAAAAATTGGTCCACATCCATAATTATATAACATGTTGACATATCAGCCAGCCCCGGTCTAACAAAGAAAAACACATTTTTTTTTGTCAAAATTCATTTTTATTATTCAACATAATTCCCTTCAAGAGCGATACAACGATTATAACGACCAATTCCAATTTTTTGATACCATTTTGGTAGTACTCCTTCGGTTTTGCCTCAAAATATGCCTCAGTTTCGGCGATCACCTCTTCATTGCAGCCAAATTTTTTCCCTGCGAGCATCCTTTTGAGGTCTGAGAACAAGAAAAAGTCGCTGGGGCCAGATCTGAGGAAACGGTGGGTGGGGAAGCAATTCGAAGCCCAATTCATGAATTTTTGCCATCGTTCTCAATGACTTGTGGCACGGTGCGTTGTCTTGGTGGAACAATTCCTTTTTCTTCTTTTCGTTTTGCCGCAATTTCGACTTTCAAACGCTCCAATAACACCATTATAGTCACTGTTGATGGTTTTTCCCTTCTCAAGATAATCGATAAAAATTATTCCATGCGCATCCCAAAAAACAGAGGCCATTACTTTGGCAGCGGACTTTTGAGTCTTTGCACGCTTCGGAGACGGTTCACCGGTCGCTGTCCACTCAGCCAACAGTCGATTGGACTCAGGAGTGTAGTGGAGCCATGTTTCATCCATTGTCACATATCGACGAAAAAACTCGGGCGTATTACGAGTTAACAGCTACAAACACCGCTCAGAATCATCAACAAGTTGTTGTTTTTGGTCAAATGTGAGCTCGCGCGGCACCCATTTTGCACAGAGCTTCCGCATATCCAAATATTGATGAATGATATGACCAACACGTTCCTTTGATATCTTTAAGGCCTCTGCTATCTCGATCAACTTCATTTCACTTCGGTCATTCAAAATCATTTTGTGGATTTTTTTGATGTTTTTTGATGTCGGTAACCACCTCTTTCGGGCGTCTACTGCGTTCACCGTCATCCGTGCTCATTTCACCACGCTTGAATTTTGCATACCAATCAATTATTGTTGACTGCCCTGGGGCAGAGTCCGGAAACTCATTATCAAGTCAAGTTTTTGCTTCCACCGTATTTTTTCCCTTCAGAAAACAGTATTTTATCAAAACACGAAATTCCTTTTTTTCCATTTTTTTTTCACAATAACAAAAGTAGCTTCACAAAAGACGCTCTATCTCACAAACTAATTGAGTTACAGACGTCAAATTTTGACACGCATCATTTGAAGGTGGGTACTATTTAAAAATAATATGCAATTAATACTAGCGACGCCATCTATGTGTCAGACCGGGGACTTATCTGCCAACCTGTTATAGCCCCCATATAAACCGATCCCCAGATTTCAGCCGATCCGGCTGAAATTTGGTACATGGCGTCAGCATATGATCTATAACAACCATGAAAAACTTGGTTCACATCGATACATAAATATATATAGCCCCCATATAATTATCACAATGGACTGAATAGTCTAAATGAGCCTGATACAACGGGCTGCCACCTAACCTAACCTAGCCCCCATATAAACCGATCCCAAGATTTGACCTCCGAAGCCTCATGGATGAGCAAAATTCATCCGATTCGGTTGAAATTTGGTACGTGGTGTTAGTATATGGTCTCTAACAACCATGCAGGAATTGGTCCATATCGGTCCATAATTATATGTAGCCCCCATATAAACCGATCCCCAGATTTGACAACTGGAGCCCCTTGGAAAAGCAAAATTCACCCGATCCGGTTGAAATTTGGCACGTGGTGCTAGTATATGGTCTCTAACAACCATGAGAAACTTTGTCCATAGCAGTCTTAATTATATGTAACCCCCACTTAAACCGATCCCCAGATTTGACCTCCGGAGCTCTTGGAGGAACATAATTCATCCGATCCCGTTGAAATTAGGTATGTGGTGAAATTTGGTACATTGCGCTAGTATATGGCCGCTAACAACCATGCCAAAATTGGTCCATATCGGTCTATAGAAAATTTTGCCAAAATTTTATTACTATAGAAAATTTTGTCAAAATGTTATTACTATACAAAATTTTTTCAACATTTTATTTTTATAGAAAATTTTGTCAAAATTTTATTTCTATAGAAAATTTTGTCAAAATTTTACTACTATACAAAATTTTGTCAAGATTTTATTTCTATAGAAAATTTTGTCATAATTTTATTTTTATAGAAAATTTTGTCAAATATTTATTGCTATAGAAAATTTTGTCAAAATTTTTATTTCTATAGAAAATTTTGTCAAGCTAAGTATTTAATCGGCCTTTTTTGTTTAATATATACCCCGTATGGACTAACTAAGAAGTTTTAAGATACCTTGCCATCGGCAAGTGTTACCGCAACCCAAGTAATTCGATGGTGTATGACAGTCTTTAGTAGCAGTTTATATGCAATCCATGGTGGAGGGTACATAAGATTCGGCCTGGCCGAACTTACGGCCGTATATACTTGTCATACTCTGATATTTTTTAATTACTTTTTTTTTGTACTTAAGATTAAAATATATATAATTTATTTTTTAAATTGAAACGGATGCAAAAAATATGGGTTTCAGAACTTTCACTTTAAAACACCGCTGCCCGATCATATTTTCATAGTAATGCTCACCGATGTAGCCCCACGTTGGGCGCCATTTAATTTATGTAACGACCACTACCAAACAGATGAAGTCTCTTCTCAAGCTTAAAACCTTTCATCAACGTTTACATGCGCTTGTTAATGTATGAAGGCAACCCTGGAGTACTACAAATAATTGTTTGTTTGCAGGAGTAATTGAGAGTGTAGATGTTTATGTACCGCATAATAAATCTTTATAATGGTACACTAAAAAAAAAACAGAGAACCCACCAGGAAAACAATGTTGGTTAATTTTAGAAAATTTTAACTAAAAAGTATTACAAACGCTGATATCACGATGATATTACAAATATAATTAAATATTCGTATGGGCTGCGTGATCATCAAGCCCAGTTCGACTAACCATTATTTCTCGCCCCCCAAATTCTCAAATTTTTTTTAACAAAAATATCTCTAAATAAAATCTACTTTCAGACTTAAGGTATACAACTATGAGAGTGGTATCTCGGTTACTGGAAGAACTGATTACGCTAGTGCATATTATGACATACCCAAATTTAGGGATTCTGTTGATTACATAAATGTTATGGCCTATAATTATACCAATAAAGTTGACATGGTATATCATGCTCCTCTGCGTGGGGAAGCTAAATATACAGTAGAATCGACCATTAATTATTGGATAAAAGCGGGTATGTCAAAGAAGATGAATGTTTATATGAGAAAGAGGACTATAATTAGCATATTTTATTTTAGCTAAATGCATTTATTTTTTATGGAGTGCATTGAAAACTTTGTTTTACGACGAAGTTCACTTGTTCAAATATCAAAATTTTTAAATATAATTTTTTTTAACTTATTAGATTTTTAGTAGATTTTTTCCAAATTTCGTTTTAATTGTAGCAACCCTACTCACCAGCTATTCGTTTGCTCAAATTAAATTAGACAAGAGTGATTCAAATAAAACTCTATTTATTTAAATTTAAACTAATTTAATTATATACTACACGTAAAGAAGAGTTTTAGACTCTTAAAAACAAACTTTGACATAAACAAATTTTTTTGTCGCTTAAGTCTTTTGTTTTTATTCTTAATAGAGACTATCGGTGCTTCACTTGTCATAACTTCGGGCTTATATGCTATCCATTACAAAAAAGATATTATAATACCAAAGGACAATTTCGTTTGCCTAAAATGTCTATGCAGACAACATTTATAATTTTTACAAGGCAGCACGTATTTATTTGCCATTAATTAAAATGATATTGCTTGTAATAATTCCAGAAAATTGCCATCAGGTAAAAATATTATTATTTTAAGACCCTGTATAGCCTTTAAATAGAATTAATAAAAAAAACTTACACTCATAGAGTAACCAGTAAAGTTCAATTCAAATACCTGTAAAGGAAAAAAAATAAATAAATAATTGCTTTAGAATACTTTTTTTAAGCTAAACCTAAAAAAAGAAATAGTAAACAAATTGAATTAAAGTTAAAAAAATTAAATAAATTAAATTAAAGTTAAAAAATTAATTAAATTCCCCTAAATTTTTTATCGGGTAAAGTAAAAATTTAACGCTGAGCCTCAGCAATATTTTAGTTGTTTCATATTTAATTTTTTTTACTACATTAACAATCAACTGCAAGTTTAATATTAATTTTGATTTTTTTTTTAAAGTATTAAACCTTTTCTATAATTTTGATTGGATTTTTTTTTTGAAATTCACAATACCACAACCAAATATATACAACACCAAATATAGTTTTATTTCTCATATATCCTATCCACTTGAAAAGTTCTCCAGAATAACTTTAATATGAACCCTTTTTATATATAGGTGTTAAGAGAAATATCATAAATTTGGGAATCGCTTTCATAGCACAAACCTTCGGTGTCCAGAAAGAGATTAGAAAGGATTCGTATAGAAATGTGTGTCGATTACAGGATACCTTCGGTAACATTTTCGATGGTAACTCGGGAACAAGTCAGATGGTCGTATTTGGCAAATGGATATACTACGAGTCCGCACAATCACTTGAAATGAAATTATACTATGTTCTCGAAGAACATCTTGGAGGTGTAATGTTATGGTCGTTGAACAACGATGATATTGTGGGAATTTGCGGTCAACCATATCCCCTACTGACAGTAACGGCGAAAATAATTGGTCCATCGTATCAACCGAAAACTGAATATTTAATAGAGGATGCGACTAACATAGATCTTAATTTTGAGGATATTGGGGATAGTGATTATGTATAAGAAAATAGCCAGATGTTAAAATTTCCAATAAAGTTATTTAAAAACCATGCAACTCTAATATCTAACAATTGTACGAAATATAGGAAAATTCTAAGAAATGTAGAAAACATTTAGAAACATTATTTGGGACTAGGCAGCAGGGATTGAAAATGCTATTTTTAAAAAAGTACAAAAAGTACTTTTCAGCAAAAATTCCATTGGAAGATTATTGTCAAGAAAGTATTGTAATCACGATTGCCATAGTTGGTAGAATTCTACCAAACATGGTACTTTTTTAGTTTGGTAGATTGGTAGAATTCATGGTACTTCATAAATTATGTATAGATAAATAAAAAGAAATTTTTGATAAAATTTTCTGTAGAAATAAAATTTTGAGAAATTTTTCTATATAAAAAAAAAAATTTGGAAAATTTTCTATAGAAATAAATTTTTTTATAAAAATGAAATTTTCAGAAAATTTTGTATAGAAATAAAAGTTTGAGGAAATTTTCTATAGAAATAAAATTTTGACAAAATTTGCTATAGAAATAAAATTTATATAAAATTTTTTATAAAAATAAAATTTTGGCAACATTTTTCTATAGAAATAAAATTTTGCCAAAATTTTCTATAAGAATAAAATTTTGAAAAAATTTTTCTATATCAATAAAATTTTGACAAAGTTTTCTATAGCAATAAAATTTTGACAAAATTTTCTATAAAAATAGCATTTTAAGAAAATTGTCTATAGAAATAAAATTTTGACAAAATGTTCTTAGAAATAACATTTTAAGAAAATTATCTATAGAAATGTCAATGGCTACATAATTCTAACAGTGAAGGAGCCTTCCATAATTTGTATAGATCATTTTCTAAAGAAATAAAATTTTGACAAAACTTTCTATACAAATTATTATTAGATTATTTTTGGCTCGAGTGGCAACCGTGCTACTGAGACCATCTTGCATGAAGTAGTCGGCTTTATAGAAAGCTCACTACCTGTCAATGGCTACATAATTCTGACATTGAAGAAGCCTTCCATAATTCATAATTTTCTATAGAAATAAAATTTTGACAACATTTTCTATGGAAATAAGATTTTAACAAAATTTTCTATGGAAATAAAATTTTGACAAAATTTTCTATGGAAATAAAATTTTGACAGCATTTTCTATGGAAATAATATTTGGACAAAATTTTCTATGTAAATAAAATTTTGACAGCATTTTCTATGGAAATAATATTTGGACAAAATTTTCTATGGAAATAAAATTTTGACAAAATACTCAATAGAAATAAAATTTTGACAAAATTGTCTATAGAAATAAAATTTTGACAAAATTTTCTATAGAAATAAAATTTTGACAAAATTTTCTATAGAAATAAAATTTTGACAAAATTGGCTATACAAATAGAATTTTGACAAAATTTTCTTTAGAAATAAAATTTTGGCAAAATATTCTCACAAATTTGGTGATTATTTTGGCTCGAGTGGCAACCGTGCTACTGAGACCATCTTGCATGAAGTAGTCGGCTTTATAGAAAGCTCACTACCTGTCAATGGCTACATAATTCTGACATTGAAGAAGCCTTCCATAATTCATAATTTTCTATAGAAATAAAATTTTGACAACATTTTCTATGGAAATAAGATTTTAACAAAATTTTCTATGGAAATAAAATTTTGACAGCATTTTCTATGGAAATAATATTTTGGAAAAATTTTCTATGGAAATAAAATTTTGACAACATTTGCTATAGAAATAAACTTTTGACAAAATATTCAATAGAAATAAAATTTTGACAAAATTGTCTATAGAAATAAAATTTTGACAAAATTTTCTATAGAAATAAAATTTTGACAAAATTTTCTATAGAAATAAAATTTTGACAAAATTTTCTATAGAAATAAAATTTTGACAAAATTGTCTATACAAATAGAATTTTGGCCAAATTTTCTTTAGAAATAAAATTTTGGCAAAATGTTCTCACAAATTTGGTGATTATTTTGGCTCGAGTGGCAACCGTGCTACTGAGACCATCTTGCATGAAGTAGTCGGCTTTATTGAAAGCTCACCACCTGGCAATGGCTACATAATTCTAACATTGAAGGAGCCTTCCATAATTTGTATAGATCATTTTCTAAAGAAATAAAATTTTGACAAAACTTTCTATAGAAATAAAATTTGGCAAAATATTCTATAGAAATAAACTTTTGCCAAAATTTTCTATAAAAATAAAATTTTGACAAAATTTTTCTATAGCAATAACATTTTGACAAAGTTTTCTATAAAAATAAAATTTTTCTATAGAAATAAAATTTTATATAGAAATAATATATTTTTAGTAGTTTTTGGTAAGTTTTTCTCCAAATGTTGGTAGATTATTTTTGTCTCATGTTTCAACCGCAATGGTTCGCATTGTTTTAGTACGCGATCGATAACTTCTCATTGAAAAAGTGTTCGTGAGGAAGCGTAATATAAACTCACATTCTTTTTCCGACCGAAACATTCTTGAAATTCAAGAAAATTGTGTTTTTGTCTATAAAATCAAGATTTTCTTCCCGCATGACATTGCCTGTTTTGCCAAATTTGTAAAAGACCATTATAAAATAAGTTTGTTAAAGACCTTCACAAAATATTAAAATATTTCGTCCAAACTATTGTACCATAAATCTGATATCGGCTCAAACCTGTACTAACTAATTCGCGTGAATAGTACGGTACTTACCAGGGGGAAAAGTATTGAAAAAGTACTATATTACTGTATTTTCCATCCCTGATAGGTGAAGTGAAAACCGGAATGCTCTTATAAGTGGACATTTTTTCATGAGAAGTTTGATGCAAAGGATTTTCCTAAGAAGGTTTCTTTTTGGTATTTAAAGAAAAATTTCAGCTTTTGTGATAGATTATCGAATATTCGTTTTATAAGAAAAATTAAGACATGCCGTTAATAACGAAAAACAGTATAAGCCAAATGATCATCAGGACAATATCATATTTTCATGCATTTTTTTATAACAAAATCGCAAATTGGCAGCAATGTCTTCAATGCCTCAAAAATTCCATCGTCGAGGTCTTTAATTCGATTCAGTACACCCTCAAAAAAAATCGCCTCTTTAACATATGCTCCCAAACTTATTCCGCTTCAAGCATATATATTGTTTTAAAAATTTGTTCAAACAAAAAATTGTTTGTACTGTGCAAACATATAATGTTTCACTCTGAGCATATCGTTTTTTATAAATCTGTTTATAAACTTTTAATCTCTAAACTGAGGTACGCGAAACATAACATATTATACTAGTTTATGAACATTATATGCTTGTACTTAAAAATAATGTGTTAAAAATTGGAGTTCGAAATATATAATTTTTGTTTATATTAGTTTTTAAGATTGTCCAATTTTCAGTGGTTTCACTGTGGTTTGGTTTCGCTAAACGATAGTGCTAGAAACTGACACAGCACTTAGCAGGAATCTTTCATAGCATCTGGGTACGGAAATGTGCTTCTCTATGCCATAACGATTCCACACCATCTGTGCGCCAAGTTTCCCATATATTCTCACTCTCATGTTTACTTTCAGATTAAGAATTTACGAGATTAAATTTGGTGTATCTGTTACTGGTAGAACGGACCATGCTCGTGAATGGTATGATATTCCTAAACTTCAGAAATATGTGGATTTCATTAATGTCATGGCCTACAATTATACCAATACCAATGAAATGGAATATCATGCTCCTCTGTTTGGTAATGCCAAATACACAGTAGAATCGACCATCAGTTACTGGATCAAAGAAGGTATGTATGAAGAATATACTTCCTATTAAAAGGTTTGTATTACAAATTTCATTTATGTCCACGAGGTATTCTAACATGCATACTCGAAGGACATTGAGCACGGTTGCCACAGTTTGTAGAATTTTAGCAAAAATTGTTTTACTGTTAGGTAGATTGGTAGAATTTTTGATGTATTCGCAAAATTTTCTATATAAATAAAATTTTGACAAAGTTTTCTATAGAAATAAAATTTTAACCAAATTTTCTATAAAAATAGAATTTTGACAGAATTTTCTATATAAATAAAATGTTGACAAAGTTTTCTATAGAAATAAAATTTTGACCAAATTTTTTATAGAAATAAAATTCTGACAAAATTTTTTATAGAAATAAAATTTTGACAAAGTTTTCTATAGAAATAAAATTTTGACCGAAGTGGCAACCGTGCTACTGAGACCATCTTGCATGAAATAGTCGGCTTTATAGAAAGCTCACTACCTGTCAATTGCTACATAATTCTGACATTGATCATTTTCTATAGAAATAATTCATCATTTTCTATAGAAATAAACTTTTGACAAAATTTTTTATAGAAATAAAATTTTGACAAAATATTCTATCGAAATAAAATTTTGACAACATTTTCTATGGAAATAATATTTTAACAAAATTTTCGATGGAAATAAAATTTTGACAAAATTTTCTATGGAAATAAAATTTTGACAGCATTTTCTATGGAAATAATATTTTGACAAAATTTTCTATGGAAATAAAATTTTGACAACATTTGTTATAGAAATAAACTTTTGACAAAATATTCAATAGAAGTAAAATTTTTACAAAATTTTCTAAAGATATATAATTTTGTCAAAATATTCTTTAGAAATAAAATTTTGACACAATTTTCTTACAATTCTGGTCGATTATTTTTGGCTCGAGTGGCAACCGTGCTACTAAGACCATCTTGCAAGAAGTAGTCGGCTTTATTGAAAGCTCACTACCTGTCAATGGCTACATAATTCTGACATTGAAGGAGCCTTGCATAATTCATCATTTTCTATAGAAATAAAATTTTGACAAAATTTTTTATAGAAATAAAATTTTGACAAAATATTCTATGGAAATAAAATGTTGACAAAATTTTCTATAGAAATAATATGTTGACAAAATTTTCTATAGCAATAAAATTTTGAAAAAATTTCGAAAGAAATAAACTTTTGACAAAAATTTTCTATAGAAAAAAAAATGTTGACAAAATTTGCTATAGAAATAAAATTTTGACAAAATTTTCTATAGAAATAAAATTTTGACAAAATTTCCCATAGAAATAAAATTTTAACAAAACTTTTTATAGAAATAAAATGTTGATAAAATTTTTTAAAGAAATAAAGTTTTGAAATATTTTTTTATAGAAAAATGTTGACAAAATTTTCTATAGATATAAAATTTTGACAAAATTTGCTATAGAAATAAAATTTTGCCAAAATTTCCTATAGAAATAAAATTTTGACAAAATTAGAAATAAAATTTTGACAAAATTTTCTATACAAATAAAATTTTGAAAAAAAATTCGGAAGAAATAAAATTTTAACAAAATTTTCTATAAAAATAAAATTTGGACAAAATTTTTTATAGAAATAAAATTTTTACATTTTCTATAGAAATAAAATTTTGACAAAATTTTCAATAGAAATAAAATTTTGAAAAAAAATCGAAAAAAATAAAATTTTAACAAAATTTTTTATAAAAATAAAATTTGGACAAAATTTTTTATAGAAATAAAATTTTGACAACATTTTCTATAGAAATAAACTTTTGACAAAATTTTCTATAGAAATAAAATTTTGACAAAATTTTCTATAGAAATAAAATTTTGACAAAATTTGCTATAGAAATAAAATTTTGACAAAATTTTGTATAGAAATAAAATTTTGACAAAATTTTCCATAGAAATAAAATTTTGATAAAATTTTCTATAGAAATAAAATTTTGACAAAATTTTCTATAGTAATAAAATTTTGACAAAATTTTCTATAGAAATAAAATTTTGACAAACTTTCTATAGAAATAAAATTTTGAAAAAATTTCCAAAGAAATAAAACTTTGACAAAATTTTCTATAAAAATAAAATTTGGACAAAATTTTCTATAGAAATAAAATTTGGACAAAATTTTCAATAGACATAAAATTTTGACAAAATTTTCTATAGAAATAACATTTTGACAAAATTTTCTATGGAAATAAAATTTTGACAAAATTTTCTATAGAAATAAAATTTTGACAAAATTTTCTATAGAAATAAAATTTTGATAATTTTCTATAGAAATAAAATTCTGACAAAATTTTCTATGGAAATAAAACTTTGACAAATTTTTCTATAATTTTTTTTAACAAAATTTTCAATAAAAATAAACTTTTGAAAAAATTTTCTGTAGAAATAAAATTTTGACAAAATTTTCTATAGAAATAAAATTTTGACAAAATTTTCTATGGAAATAAAATTTTGACAATTTTCTATAAAAATAAAATTTGGACAAAATTTTCTATAGAAATAAAATTTGGACAACATTTTCTATAGAAATAAAATGTTGACAAAATTGTCTATAGAAATAAAATTTGACAAATTTTTCTATAATTTTTTTTAACTAAATTTTCCATAAAAATAAACTTTTGAAAAAACTTTCTATAGAAATAAAATTTTGAAAAAATTTTCTATAGAAATAAAATTTAAAAAAAAAAATTCGAAAGAAAAAAATTTGAAAAAAATTTTTCTATAGATATAAAATTTTGACAAAATTTTCTATAAAAATAAAATTTTGACAAAATTTTCTATAAAAATAAAATTTTGACAAAATTTTCTACAGAAATAAAATTTGAGCAAAATTTTCTATAGAAATAAAATTTTAACAAAATTTTCTATAAAAGTAAAATTTGGACAAAATTTTCTATAGTAATAAAATTTGGACAAAATTTTCTATAGTAATAAAATTTGGACAAAATTTTCTATACAAATATAATTTTGACAAAATTTTCCATAGATATAAAATTTTGACAAAATTTTCTATAGAAATAAAACTTTGACAAATTTTTCTATAATTTTTTTTAACAAAATTTTCAATAAAAATAAACTTTTGAAAAAACTTTCTGTAGAAATAAAATTTTGGCAAAATTTTCTATAGAAATAAAATTTTGACAAAATTTTGTATAGAAATAAAATTTTGACACAATTTTCCATAGAAATAAAATTTGACAAATTTTTCTATAATTTTTTTTTTAACTTAATTTTCCATAAAAATAAACTTTTGAAAAAACTTTCTATAGAAATAAAATTTTGAAAAAACTTTCTATAGAAATAAAATTTTGAAAAAAAATTCGAAAGAAAAAAAATTTGAAAAAAATTTTCTATAGATATAAAATTTTGACAAAATTTTCTATAAAAATAAAATTTTGACAAAATTTTCTATAAAAATAAAATTTTGACAAAATTTTCCATAGAAATAAAATATTGACAAAATTTTCTATAGTAATAAAATTTTGACAAAATTTTCTATAGAAATAAAATTTTGACAAATTTTTCTATAATTTTTTTTAACAAAATTTTCAATAAAAATAAAAAACTTTCTATAGAAATAAAATGTTGACAAAATTTTCTATAGAAATAAAATTTTGACAACATTTTCTATAGACATACAATTTTGACAAAATTTTCTCTAGAAATAGAATTTTGGCAAAATTTTCTTTAGAAATAGAATTTTGTCAAAATTTTCTTTAGAAATAAAATTTTGGCACAATTTTCCCACAATTTTGGTAGATTATTTTTGGCTCGAGTGGTAACCGTGCTACTGAGACCATCTTGCATGAAGTAGTCGGCTTTATTGAAAGCTGACTACCTGTCAATGGCTACATAATTCTGACATTGAAGGAGCCTTCCATAATTCATCATTTGCTATAGAAATAAAATTTTGAAAAAAATTTCTATAGAAATAAAATTTTGACAAAATTTTCAATGGAAATAAAATTTTGACAAATTTTTTTTATAGAAATAAAATTTTGAAATTTTCTATAGAAATAAAATTTTGACAAAATTTTTTTGGAAATAAAATACGATTTTGACAAAATTTTCTATAGAAAGAAAATTTTTGTTTCGTTGTTTTTTTTTTTTTCATAATATTTTTTTCTCTCTTATTTAGGTGCTCCTCGTGAAAAATTGAATCTGGGCATTGCTTTCATTGGTCGTGCATTTGATAAATATCCAGGTGCAAATCATGAACTAAAAAATATCTCCTATTTTGAGATGTGTGAATATGAACAAGCCATGCAGATGTTATTTACATTGTATTTCAATTACGAATTGGGCGAGAGTTATACGATATTTTTTGACGTATGGATATATTATGAATCCTTGAAATCACTCAAGATGAAATTGAACTATGTCATCGGGGAGAATCTAGGTGGTGTAATGTTATGGTCTTTGGAAAACGATGATTATAAGGGGAAATGCGGACGGAAATATCCTCTAGTTAAGTTAACAAATTCAATAATAAATGCATACAATTATCTAGGGAAAAGATACTTCAAGTTGCAAAAGGTGAGGATGTTACATTGAAAACAATTATCATTGAGGTAATCGGACACAAAATGTGAATAACTATTTTTGAAATAAATGCATTATTACTACAGGAAAGTTTATAATCGTTGTTTAAAGGAAAATCCATGAATTGAAGGATTCAAATCTTTGAAATTATGTCTTTAAGACAAGTCAAATTTTTCTTAACTTAAAGAACAGTATTTATGATGTAAAAATAAATAATAATAAACAACTCAGACTTTTGATTTTGTTTATTTTTATGGATACCAATTGTATTTTTAATTGAAAAAATATTAGTTTTAAAATATATTAAATAAATAACTTGTATACTTAAAATAATTAATATGTCAATGTATAGCCAAAATGCATTCACAGTAATATGCTATTGTGAATCGATTATACATGAATTTGGGAAAAATCTATACACCCAGAGAAGGAATATGATCACCTCAAACATGTTTTAAGAGCAAAATGTTATTTTTGGGTGGTGACCATGTAACATGGTTTTCGCAACCATGTTATTTTCTCGGAAATCATGTATCTGATTTCGGCGAGCAGGTAATATTTGACGAGAAAATAATATTTTAGTGACAAACATGTTACATGGTCACCATACAAAAATTTTGCTCTTGAAACATGTTTGAGGTGATCATATTCCTTCTCTGCGTGACGTCAATAGAGCAATATAATTATGTCGTAATAATTCTCTAATGGCATAACAGGAAACATATATTTAATATGCTAATAAAATCCGAACTTGTACTGTCTGAAAACTGCTGTTAAATCAAACGGAAGTAAGTTTATTCTTTCCAGTTAGCTTTGAATATAGAAAAGATTAGATTTAATCTTTGGTCATAACGTTTTCAATAGAGCCTAAGCAAACACCTATGGACAGAATAAAGAGATCGGCAATTGTTAAAAGTCTATTGATCATACCAATATTAATAATAGTCGTTCAATTACAATATTCACCAGAAGAAAATACAAAAACAACGGTAGGTAACATAGGAATATTAACACATTATGGTTACTTAAGTTGAAAAGAAGAGAAATATACGTGGTTCAATTACAGACTGATCGAGTCCAAAGAGCAGGATACAAATGTGCAAATTATGATTTCTACACCCAGGATGGTTATGGTTTGAGAATATTTCGTATAAAAAACACCTCCTCATCGTTGGAAGAATCATCAGAAACCTCATCAATAACAAAACGACCCGTTGTTCTATTAATGCATGGCATAGCAAGCTCTTCAGATAGTTGGGTATTAGAGGATCTATCAAATCCCTTGGCTTATGATTTGCTCAATAATGGCTATGATGTGTGGCTGGGTAATAACCGTGGAAATACTTATGGTCAGAAGCATTTACATATGTCCTCGTATGATAGAGAATTTTGGAGATTTTCATTTCATGAAGTGGGTACCATTGATTTACCACATATCATAGATTTTATTTTGAATGAAACTCAGGAAGAATCTCTTCATTATGTGGGTCACTCACAGGGTACTACAATTGCTCTGGTCCTACTTTCTATGAATACGGAATATAATCGAAAATTTAAATCAATAACAATGTTTAGTCCATGTGCAAATTTAACTTTTACCACATCACCGTTGAGGCATATTTCACTACTCTTAGGCAATCGTAGTCCATTACATTCGATTTTTGAAGATTTGGCCCTATTAAGGCCAAAGATTGTTCGGCAATTGCTGGGAATTGAAAGATGTCGTAGAGTTGGAGCAACTTCAAAATATTGTTCATTTCTTTTATTCAATGCTTTAGGTGGTTATTCAGCCTATATTAATAAGGTAAATTGCAGCAATCATATCTATAATTTTAATTTTGAAACTAATAGAATTTTTCTCTCCTTGTAGTCTCTGCTACCAGAGATATTCTATACCCATCCCGAGCCGTCTTCATTTCGCCAAACAATACATTTTATGCAAATTCATAATAGCCAAATGTTTCGTCAATATGATTTTGGTCCTAAAGAAAATCTCCTAATTTACAATCAATCTACGCCTACCGAATATAATTTAGCAAATGTAAATCCTAGATGGCCCATACATTTATTTTACAGTGACTATGATGAGATTGCTTCAAAAAAGGATGTTGAAATGCTGGCAGAGATATTGGGAAATCGCAGTGTAACTCATTTTATTAATTTGAAACATTTTGCCCATATGGATTTTATTTGGGCCTCAAATATAAAGGAGATTATCAATCGACCTGTATTGGATATAATCGGCAATGTGGGAAAGAAATTGGAAAACAATGTAAATTAATTAAAAACTTTTTGGATCTCATAAAGTCATTGATTGCTATTTCAATTGTATTGGAGTCACCAAAGATATGTAGTAATTTAAAATTACAAAAACGGTATGCTGAAGTCTAATCTTCCTTTCGTGAAGAAATATACATTTATTATACAATAGATTGTGAAAATCTAGGTAGAAAGCTAATAAAAAAACTAGTAAGGAAAGTCTAAAGTCGGGAGGGGCCGACTATATTATACCCTGCACCGCTTTGTAGATCTAAATTTTCGATACCATATCACATCCGTCAAATGTGTTGGGGACTATAACATATATAAAGGTTTGTCCCAAATACATACATTTAAATACCACTCGATTTGGACAGAATTTGATAGACTTTTAAAAAATCTATAGACTCAAAATTTAAGCTGGCTAATGCACTTGGGTGGAACACAATTTTAGTAAAAAAAAATATGGGAAACATTTAAATCTGAAGCAATTTTAAGGAAACTTCGCAAAAGTTTATTTATGGTTTATCGCTCGATATATATGTATTAGAAATTTAGGAAAATTAGAGTCATTTTTACAACTTTTCGACTAAGCAGTGGCGCTTTAACAAGGAAAATGTTGGTATTTTGACCATTTTTGTCGAAATCCGAAAAACATATATATGGGAACTATATCTAAATCTGAACCGATTTCAATCAAATTTGGCACACATGACTATATTACTAATTGAACTCCTAGTGAAAAATTTCAACCAAATTGGGCCAAAACTCTGGCTTCTGGGGCCATATAAGTCCATATCGGGCGAAAAATATATATGGAAGCTATAACTAAATCTGAACCGATTTCAATCAAATTTGGCACACATGACTATACTACCAATTGTACTCCTTGTGCTAATCGGGATAAAACTCTGGCTTCTGGGTCCATATAAGTGCATATCGGGCGAAAGATATATATGGGAGCTATATCTAAATCTGAACCGATTTCAACCAAATTTGGCACGCATAGCTGCAATGCAAATTCTACTCCCTGTGCACAACTTCAAACAAATTGGGCCAAAACTCTGGCTTCTAGGACCATATTAGTCCATATCGGGCGAAAAATATATATGGAAGCTATAACTAAATCTGAACCGATTTCAATCAAATTTGGCACACATGACTATACTACCAATTGTACTCCTTGTGCTAATCGGGATAAAACTCTGGCTTCTGGGTCCATATAAGTGCATATCGGGCGAAAGATATATATGGGAGCTATATCTAAATCTGAACCGATTTCAACCAAATTTGGCACGCATAGCTGCAATGCAAATTCTACTCCCTGTGCACAACTTCAAACAAATTGGGCCAAAACTCTGGCTTCTAGGACCATATTAGTCAATATCGGGCGAAAGATATATATGGGAGCTATATCTAAATCTGAACCGATTTCACCCAAATTTGGCACGCATAGCTGCAATGCTAATTCTACTCCCTGTGCAAAATTTCAACCAAATTTGGCCAAATATCTGGCTTCTGGGGCCATATAAGTCCATATCGGGCGAAATATATATATGGGAGCTATATCTAAATCTGAACCGATTTCAATCAAATTTGCACACTAATTGCACACTAGACTATACAACTAAGTGTTATGTTTGTACAAAATTTCAAGCAAATCGGTATAAAACTCTGGCTGCTGGGTCCATATTAGTGCATATCGGGCGAAAGATATATATGGGAGCTATATCTAAATCTGAACCGATTTCTTCCAAAATCAATAGAGTTCTATTCCGACCCAAATTAGGAACATGTGCCAAATTTGAAGGCGATTGGACTTAAATTGCGACCTAGACTTTGATCACAAAAATGTGTTCACAGACAGTCGGACGGAGGGATGGACGGACAGACGGACATGGTTATATCGACTCAGGGATCCACCCTGAGCATTATTGCCAAAGACACCATGTGCCTATTTCATCTCCTTCTGGGTGTTACAAACATATGCACTAACTTATAATACCCTGTTCCACAGTGTGGCGCAGGGTATAACAAGCAAAATAAAATAAAAAAAATTACAAGTATATACGGCCGTAAGTTCGGCCATGCTGAAGCTTATGTACCCTCCACCATGGATTGCGTAGAAACTTCTACTGAAGACAATCGAATTACTTGGATTGCGGTAACACATGCCGATGGCAAGGTATCTTAAAACTTGTTAACACCGTCTTCTCAATTGTAAGTTAGTCCATACGGGGTATATATTAAGCAAAAATAAAACAAGGCCGATTAAATAAGTATATAATTCATTTTGACAAACTTTTCTATAGAAATAAAATTTTGACAAAATTTTCTATAGAAATAAAATGTTGACAAAATTTTCTATAGAAATAAAATGTTGACAAAATTTTCTAAAGAAATAAAATGTTGACAAAATTTTCTAAAGAAATAAAATTTTGACAAAATTTTCTATAGAAATAAAATTTTGCTAAAATTTTCTATAGAAATAAAATTTTGTTAAAATATTCTATAAAAATAAAATTTTGCTAAAATATTTTATAGAAATAATAATATGACAAAATTTTCTATAGAAATAAAATTTTGCTAAAATATTCTATGAAAATAAAATTTTGACAAAATTTTCTATAGAAATAAAATTTTGCTAAAATATTCTATAAAAATAAAATTTTGCTAAAATATTTTATAGAAATAAAATTTTGACAAAATTTTCTATAGAAATAAAATTTTGACAAAATTTTCTATAGAAATAAAATTTTGACACAATTTTCTATAGAAATAAAATTTTGACAAAATTTTCTATAGAAAAAAAATTTTGACAAAATTTTCTATAGTAATAAAATTTTGACACAATTTTCTATAAAAATAAAATTTTGACAAAGTTTTCTATAAAAATAACATTTTGACAAAATTTTCTATAGAAATAAAATTTTGAAAAATTTTTCTATAGAAACAAAATTTTGACAAAATTTTCTATCGATATAAAATTTTGAAAAAAATGTTCTATAGATATAAAATTTTGACAAAATTTTCTATAGATATAAAAATTTGACAAATTTTTCTATAGTAATAAAATTTTGATAAAATTTTCTACAGTAATAAAATTTTGACACAATTTTCTATAAAAATAAAATTTTGACAAAGTTTTCTATAGAAATAACATATTGACAAAATTTTCTACAGTAGTAAAATTTTGACAAAATTTTTCTATACAAACAAAATGTTGACAAAATTTTATATGGAAATAAAATTTTGACAAAATTTTCTATCGAAATAAAATTTTGACAAAATTTTCTATAGAAATAAAATTTTGCTAAAATATTCTATAGAAATAAAATATTGCTAAAATAATCTATAAAAATAAAATTATGACAAAATTTTCTATAGAAATAAAATTTGGCAAAATTTTCTATAGAAATAAAATTTTGCAAAAACATTCTATGAAAATAAAATGTTGACAAAATTTTCTATAAAAATAAAATTTTGCTAAAATATTCTATGAAAATAAAAGTTTGACAAAAAAGTTCTATAGAAATAAAATTTTGAGGCAATTTAGAAATACAAATTTGACTCTAATACACTCAAAAAACAGTGAACTCTCTATTTCACTAAAGCCAATTTAATTTTGTTTTAGATCATGGAATTATTATATATGGAGAAAGTTTCGTTTACTCTAATAATTTTTTTGCGTACGTTAGTTAAATGAACTAAAAAACGGGGAAAAAAATTATACACAAATGAAGTAAAAAGTTTTACTAAATTCGTACTTCTCACCAAATAATTCATTATTTCTTTAAATTTGTAAATTTTACTACAAATTCGTCCATCATGAACTTCGTATGTCACTAAAGACATTCATGCAATTTTTAACTCCAATTTTTTCTTTCAAACTACAAAATTTTCTTTAACAGTTGAAAAAAAAATAATTATGTCTAATAAATTTCTTGAATTTGTCAAAAAATATTTACTTATTTTTGTGATATCGGCGTGAAGTCAGCGTTTGTAATACGGTTTAGTTAAAATTTTCTAAAATTAACTAAATGTTTTCTTCCTGGTGGGTTCACTGTTTTTTCAGTGTAGGAGAGGAGATCATAATATATAATATTGCAAATATTGAAAAAAAGTTCTAAAATAGAAATAAAAAACATATCTTTCGAAGAAACAAAGGAAAATTATATTTATTTATTTTTTTTTTTTTAATTTAGTACATTTTTGGTAGAATTTTATTCAAATTTAACCTAACCTAATTCACAATAGTCATCCATTGTAAATGACGGAAATATTAATTTGACAAAATTATATAAAATATTGTACAGTACAATAAAAACCGTCTACGAGGGCGGTTCGGAAACTTCTTAGCCTATCAATGAAAAGGAATAGTTAGTTTTTCAAAAATATTTTTATTTTTCAATATAATCTCCTGAAACTTCAATACACTTAGTCGAACGCTTTTCTAGTAATTCTATCCCTTGATTAAAATAGTTTTACTCAAGGTCTTCAAAATAGTGGTTTACAACTTGCTTGCCAGCAAGGATTTTTATACCCACCACCATATAATGGTGACGGGGGTATAATAAGTTTGTCATTCCGTTTGTAACACATCGAAATATATATATTCTTGATCAGGGAGAAATTTTAAGACGATATAACGATGTCCGTCTGTCTGTCTGTCTGGCTGTCTGTCTGTTGTAATCACGCTACAGTCTTCAATAATGAAGCAATCGTTCTGAAATTTTGCACAAACTCGTCTTTTGTCTGCAGGCAGGTCAAGTTCGAACATGGCCTATATCGGTCCAGGTTTTGATATAGTCCCCATATAAACCGACCTCCCGATTTGGGGTCTTGGGCTTATAGAAATCGTAGTTTTTATCCAATTTGCCTGAAATTTGAAATCTAGAGGTATTTTATGACCATAAAGATGTGTGCCAAAAATGGTGAGTATCGGTCCATGTTTTGGTATAGCCCCCATATAGACCGATCTCCCGATTTTATTTCTTGGGCTTATAGAAACCGCAGTTTTTATTCAATTTACCTGAAATTGGAAATCTAGATGTATTGTAGGACCACAAATACGTGTGCCAAAAATTGTGAGCATCGGTCCATGTTTTGGTATGGTCCCCATATAAACCGACCTCCCGATTTGGGGTCTTGGGCTTATAGAAACCGTAGTTTTTATCCAATTTGCCTGAAATTGAAAATCTAGAGGTACTTGAGGACCATCAAAAGGTGTGCCGAAAATGGTCCGCATCGTTCCATGTTTTGGTATAGCCCCCATATAGACCGATCTCCCGATTTTACATCTTGGGTTTATAGAATCCGTAGTTTATATACAATTTGCCTGAAATTGGAAATTTATAGGTATTTTAGGACCATAAAGAGGTATGCCACAAATGGTGAGTATCGGTCCATGGTTTGGTATATCCCCCATATAGACCGATATCCCGATTTTACTTCTTGGGCTTCTAGAATCCGAAGTTTTTATCCAATTTGCCTGAAATTGGAAATCTAGAGGTATTTTCGGGCCATAAAGAGGTGCGCCGAAAACGGTGAGTATTGGTCCATAGTTTAGTATAGCCCCCATAAGAACGATCTCCCGATTTAACTCCTTGGGTTTCTAGAAACCGTAGTTTTTATCCGATTTGCCTAAAATTGTAAATATTCTGGCTCACAAAAACGTGTATCGGATCAAGTTTTTATCGGTCCATTTGGTAATGCATCCATATAGACCGACTTCACTTCTTGAGTGTATAGAAGGCGCACTTATCATGAAAGTTGCTTGAAACTCAATGTAAAATTTCCAGATTTTACTTCTCGGGTGAAAATGTACAGATTTAAGATTTCAAATCAAGACGTTAATTTATAATTTTCTTGCACACTTACAAGAGATGTTAATGATTCCTCTAAAACTCAAACTACAATGGTTCTTATAAATCTAGAATCTGATATAGTCCTCATAGGTGAATTCTTTAAATTTGTCTTTGAGAAGTGTCCTCAAGGCTTCAAGCCCTCCTGAAATTTCAAAGGAAACCCTAACATTTGGTTCATGGTGGTGGGTATTTAAGATTCGGCCCGGCCGAACTTACTGCTGTATATACTTGTTTTTTGTTAGATTTGGGAACAAGTAAAAATCACTGGGAGCTAAATCAGGAGAATAAGGTGGGTGGTCACGCAACTCGTATTTTAATTCATTGATTTTAGTCATTGTTAAAACACTCTTGTGCGCTGATGCGTTGTCTTGATGAAAAAAATTATTTTTTTTTTGTGTTGTAAGCCAGGACGTTTTTCTCGAATTTATACATTTAATTGATCCAAAAGGTTGCAATAGTACTCTGAATTTATTGTTTTACCCTTTTGCAGATAGTACCTTTGAAGTCCCAAAAAAACCGTTGCCATAACCTTACCAGCCAATTGAATTGTTGGTGGCCTTCTTTGGGGCACTTCCTCAGTCCATTGTTTGGATTGTTCTTTTGTCTCTGGAGTATAGTGGTGGATCCAGGTCTCATCAACAGTTATGAAACGACGCTTAAAATCCATTTTATTTCGCTTAAAACGATCCAAACAAGCTTGATAAATGTTCATTCTTATGCGTTTTTGATCGACTGTTAACAAATGTGGCACCCATCTTGCAGAAAGCTTTTTCATCTGTTGGTCTTCATGTAAAATTAAATGGACTCGATCATTTGAGATGCCCATGATATTAGCAATTTCACGCACTTTTTAATACCGTATCATGCACTTTGGCTACAATTTCTGTTGGTGTTGCTGTTTTTGGACGTCCACTACGTGGTTCATTTTCAATGCAGGTACGACCACGTTTAAATTCAGCAACCCAATTTTTTACTGTTGCATATGAAGGAGCACTATCACCTAACACATTCACCATATCATTATGAATTTCTTGTCCCGATAAATCTTTTTTATGTAAATATTTAATGACAGCACGCATTTCTAATTTTTTCATTGTAAAAAAAATTGCGGATGCGTCTTTTTTGAACACCTGTTTCTATATGAAGGAGGTGCCAGATCGAAACAAAATTGAACATGTGTTCATAACAGAGATGGAAACACTTAACTTTTTTTCTGTTTATACCGCGCTTTTTGTGCTAGGCTAAGAAGTTTCCGAACTGCCCTCGTATACGTAATAAACATTAATTGCATAAAATGTCAAACCATTGTAATATCTATAATTGCTAGAGTTTTTTTATGCTAGAAATTTCCATCTACTATTATTGCGATTTACTTCTCGACAGAGTTGAACTTCCGCCCGTATTAATATTAAACAATTACGATCTTTTGAACTGAACATAATGCAGTCTCGCACCGTTATATTTAGCTTTAAATATATATACTTAGTTTAATCGGTGGCCACAACATTTCCAATAGCGTCCAAGTCAACATCTATGGATAGCATAAAGAACAGATCAGTAATTTTGAATAGTCTATTGATTATACCAATATTAATAATAGTCGTTCAATTACAATATCCGCCAGAACCAAACACAAAAACAATAGTAAGTAATATTGGAATAACAGGTTGGCTGATAAGTCCCCGATCTGACACATAGATGGTGTCGCTAGTATTAATTGCATATTATTTTTATATAGTACCAACCTTCAAATGATTCGTGTCAAAATTTGACGTCTGTAAGTCAATTAGTTTGTGAGATAGAGCGTCTTTTGTGAAGCAACTTTTGTTATTGTGAAAAAAAATGAAAAAAAAGGAATTTCGTGTTTTGATAAAATACTGTTTTCTGAAGGGAAAATATACGGTGGAAGCAAAAACTTGGCTTGATAATGAGTTTCCGGACTCTGCCCCAGGGAAATCAACAATAATTGATTAGTATGCAAATTTCAAGCGTGGTGAAATGAGCACGGAGGACTGTGAACGCAGTGGACGCCGGAAAGAGGTGGTTACCAACGAAAACATCAAAAAAATTCACAAAATGATTTTGAATGACCGTAAAATGAAGTTGATCGAGATAGCAGAGGCCTTAAAGATATCAAAGGAACGTGTTGGTCATATCATTCATCAATATTTTGATATGCGGAAGCTCTGTGCAAATAGGGTGCCGCGCGAGCTCACATTTGACCAAAAACAACAAAGTATTGATGATTCTGAGCGGTGTTTGCAGCTGTTAACTCGTAATACACCCGAGTTTTTCCGTCGATATGTGGCAATGGATGAAACATGGCTCCATCACTACACTCCTGAGTTCAATCGACAGTCGGCTGAGTGGACAGCGATCGGTGAACCGTCTCCGAAGCGTGGAAAGTCTCAAAAGTCCGCTGACAAAGTAATGGCCTCTGTTTTTTGGGATGCGCGTGGGATAATTTTTATCGATTATCTTGAGAAGGGAAAAACCATCAACAGGGAGCCACCGTGGTGCAATGGTTAGGATGCCCGCCTTGCATACACAAGGTCGTGGGTTCGATTCCTGCTACGACCGAACATCAAAAAGTTTTTCAGCGGTGGATTATCCCACCTCAGTAATGCTGGTGGCATTTCTTCTCTAAGTGGTTTCACTGGAATGTGGAACGCCGTTCGGACTCGGCTATAAAAAGGAGGTCCCTTGTCATTGAGCTTAACATGGAATCGGTATCTCAATGGACTGAATACACCCAGAGAAGGAATATGATCACATCAAACAAAATTTTATTTTTGGGTGGTGACCATGTAACATGGTTTTCGTAACCATGTTATTTTCTCGGAAATCATGTATCTGATTTCGGCAAGCAGGTTATATTTGGCGAGAAAATAATATTTTAGTGACAAACATGTTACATGGTCACCACACAAAAATAACATTTTGCTTTTGCTAACCTAACCTAACCTAACCTAACCTATCAACAGTGACTATTATATGGCGTTATTGGAGCTTTTGAAGGTCGAAATCGCGGCAAAACGGCTTCATATGAAGAAGAAACAAGTATATACGGCCATAAGTTCGGCCAGGCCGAATCTTATGTACCCTCCACCATGGATTGCGTAGAAACTTCTACGAAAGACTGTCATCCACAATCGAAATACTCGGGTTGTGGTATCTTAAAACTTCTTAACATCGTTTTCTAAATTGTGAGTTAGCCCATACGTGGTATATTAGACAAAAAAGTTATGTACAGTTAAGTCTACAAATAATTACGAATCGATATGGACTTTTTGCACGGTACGTAGAGAGCCAGAATTGAAATATGGGGGCTATATACAATTATGAACTTGATATGGACCAATTATTGTGTGATAGGAAATCGATTTATCTGAGGGATATATATAACTATAGACCGATATGGACCTAGTTAGGCATGGTTGTTAACGACCATATACTACCACAATGTACCAAATTTCAACAGACTCGGATGAAATTTGCTCCTCCAAGAGGCTCCAAAACCAAATCTCGGGATCGGTTTATATGGGGGCTATATATGATTATGGACTGATATGGACCACTTTTGGCATGGTTGTTAAATATCATATACGATCACCACGTACCAAATTTCAAGCAGATCGTATGAATTTTGCTTCTCCAAAAGGCACCGGAGGTCAAATCTGTGGATCGGTTTATATGGGAGCTATATATAATTATGGGCTGATAGGAACCAATTCCTGCATGGTTGTTGGATACCATATACTAACATCACGTACCAAATTTCAACCGAATGGGAAGAATTTTGCTCTTCCAAGGGGCTCCGGAGTTCAAATCTGGTGATCGGTTTATATGGGGGCTATATATAATTATGAACCGAAGTGGACCAATTTTTGTATGGTTGTTAGAGACCCTATACTAACACCATGTACCAAATTTCAGCCGGATCGGATGAAAATTGCTTCTCTTAGAGGCCTTGCAGGCCAAATCGGGGGATCGGTTTATATGGGGGCTATATATAATTATGAACCGATGTGGACCAATTTTTGTATGGTTGTTAGAGACCCTATACTAACACCATGTACCAAATGTCAGCCGGATCGGATGAAATTTACTTCTCTTAGAGGCCTCGCAGGCCAAATCGGGGGGTCGGTTTATATGGGGGCTATATATAATTATGGACCGATATGGACGAATTTTTGCATGGTTGTTAGAGACCATATACTAACACCATGTACCAAATATAGCCGGATCGGATGAAATTTGCTTCTCTTAGAGGCCTCGCAAGCCAAATCGGGGGATCGGTTTATATGGGGGCTTCCACCATAGGATGGGATGGATATGAAGAAGAAAAAAGGGCTATATATAATTATGCACCGATATGGACCAATTTTTGCATGGTTGTTAGAGACTATATACTAACACCATGTACCAAATTTCAGCCGAATCGGATGAAATTTACTTCTCTTAGAGGCCTCGCAAACCAAATGTGGGGGTCCGTTTATATGGGGGCTATACGTAAAAGTGGACCGATATGGCCCATTTGCAATACCATCCGACCTACATCAATAACAACTACTTGTGCCAAGTTTCAAGTCGATAGCTTGTTTCGTTCGTAAGTTAGTGTGATTTCAACAGACGGACGGAAGGGCAGACGGACATGCTTAGATCGACTCAGAATTTCACAACGACCCAGAATATATATACTTTTTGGGGTCTTAGAGCAATATTTCGATGTGTTACAAACGGAATGACAAAGTTAATATACCCCCCATCCTATGGTGGAGGGTATAAAAAGTGTTGTTCCACCAAGACAACGCACCGTGCCACAAGTCATTGAGAACGATGGCAAAAATTCATGAATTGGGTTTCGAATTGCCTCCCCACCCACCGTATTCTCCAGATCTGGCCCCCAGCGACTTTTTCTTGTTCTCAGACCTCAAAAGGATGCTCGCTGGGAAAAAATTTGGCTGCAATGAATAGGTGATCACCGAAACTGAGGCCTGTTTTGAGGCAAAGCCGAAGGAGTACTACCAAAATGGTATCAAAAAATTGGAAGGTCGTTATTATCGTTGTATCGCCTTTGAAAGGAACTATGTTGAATAATAAAAACGAATTTTGACAAAAAATTTGTGTTTTTCTTTGTTAGACCGGGCACTTATCAGCCAACCTGTTATTATATTACGGAATACGAAATTATGATCCTCAATTCCAGTTTGATCGAATCGAAAGAGCAGGTTATGCATCTAAAAGCTATGATGTCTATACCAAAGATGGTTATGGTATAAGAATATTTCGTCTAAGGAATTCTTCTTCATCATGGGAAGATGCCGCTCAAATCTCAACACGACCTATTGTATTGTTAATGCATGGCATGACAACTTCTGCAGATTGTTGGATTTTAGAGAGTTTAACACATCCTTTGGCTTATGATTTGGTCAATAGTGGCTATGATGTGTGGCTGGGTAATACCCGTGGAAATACTTATGGCCAGATGCACTTACATATGTCCTCGTATGATAGAGAATTTTGGAGATTTTCGCTTCATGAAGTGGGTACCATTGATTTGCCACATATCATGGATTTTATTTTGACTGAAACACAAGCAGACTCTCTGCATTATGTGGGTCACTCACAGGGTACTACAATTGCTTTAATCTTACTCTCTACGAATGGTGAATATAATCGCAAATTTAAATCCATAACAATGTTGGCTCCCAGTGCTAATTTGACTTTTGTTACAACACCTTTAAGGTATATTTCACCCATCATGGGTAGACCATTATATTCGACTTTTGAAGATTGGGCCCTATTTAGGCCAATGATTGTTCGTAAATTACTGGGAATGGAGAGATGTCGTAGAGTTGGAGCAACTTCAAAATATTGTTCATTTTTTGTATACAATTTTTTTGGTGGATACTCAGCCTACATTAATAGGGTAAATTTCTCTATAAGCCAGATGGTGACATCTTTAATACTAAAATTGTGTTTTCTTTTTTCTTTTATTTTAGTCTATGCTCCCAGAAATATACGACACTCATCCAGCCACATGTTCAATTCGTCAAATATTGCATTATGCTCAAATTCATCAGAGTCGAATGTTTCGTCAATATGATTTTGGTCCCGAAGGAAATCTCTTACATTACAATCACTCTATCCCTCCGGAATATAATTTGAGAAATTTAAATCTCAGATTTCCTATACATTTATTTTATAGCAGAGATGATCAGTTGTCAGCACTAAAAGATGTTGAAATACTTGCAGAGATATTGGGAAATAGTAGCATAAGTCATTTTATTGATTTGAAACATTTTGCCCATATCGATTTTATTTGGGCCTCAAATATAAGGGAAGTTATAAATCGTCCAGTATTGACTATAATTCGTAATGTGGAAAAAGAATTGGAAAAAATCTAAAATTAATTTGCACTTGGAGATTACCTTTAGGTAATAGCAAAAGTTCGCAATTTTTCTGAATGACTGTAAATTGTGATTTTTATTTTGTGAAGAAATGAGTACATTTGTTATCGCAAATAAATATAGAGATTTTAAGAAAGCAGTGTTTAATGGAAAATTTTGAGTAAATGAAAAAGACATGCTTCCGAAATGAAATATAATCTTCTGAATTTACACGATACCATAGACCAAGGAAGGTATAGATGTGTTATGTGAAGTCACAGCGCTGTAGTTTGTCTGCACAACGTAACAGGTTGGCTGATAAGTCCCCGGTCTGACACATAGATGGCGTCGCTAGTATTAAATGCATATTATTTTTATATAGTACCAACCTTCAAATGATTCGTGTCAAAATTTGACGTCTGCAAGTCAATTAGTTTGTGAGATAGAAGCAACTTTTGTTATTGTGAAAAAAATGGAAAAAAGGAATTTAGTGTTTTGATAAAATACTGTTTTCTGAAGGGAAAAAATACGGTGGAAGCAAAGGCTTGGCTTAATAATGAGTTTCCGGACTCTGCCCCAGGGAAATCAACAATAATTGATTGGTATGCAAAATTCAAGCGTGGAGAAATGAGCACGGAGGACGGTGAACGCAGTGGACGCCCGAAAAAGGTGGTTACCGACGAAAACATCCAAAAAATTCACAAAATGATTTTGAATGACCTAAGATGAAGTTGATCGAGATCGCAGAGGCCTTAAAGATATCAAAGGAACGTGTTGGTCATATCATTAATCAATATTTGGATATGCGGAAGCTCGTGCAAAATGGGTGCCGCGCGAGCTCACATTTGACCAAAAACAACAACGTGTTTATGATTCTGAGCGGTGGTTGCAGCTGTTAACTCGTAATACACCCGAGTTTTTCCGTCGATATGTGACAATGGATGAAACATGGCTCCTTCACTACACTCTTGAGTCCAATCGACAGTCGGACAGCGACCGGTGAACCGTCTCCGAAGCGTGGAAAGACTCAAAAGTCCACTGGCAAAGTAATGGCCTCCGTTTTTTGGGATGCGCATTTTAATAATTTGTACCATTTTATTAATTCTTACACTGTTTTTAACTTATTAGAAACAAAAAAAGTTAAAATTACTCATTAGAAATATGAACAAGAATATACGGCCGTAAGTTCGGCCAGGCCGAATTTTATGTACCCTCCACCACGGATTGCGTAGAAACTTCTACGAAAGACTGTCATCCACAAATTTCAACCCACATGGTTGTTAAATATCATATACTACCACCACGTACCAAATTTCAACCAGATCGGATGAATTTTGCTTCTCCAAAAGGCACCGGAGGTCAAATCTGGGTATCGGTTTATATGGGAGCTATATATTATTATGGACTGAGAGGAACCAATTCCTGCATGGTTGTTGGATACCCTATACTAACATTACGTACCAAGTTTAAACCGAATGGGAAGAATTTTGCTCTTCCAAGGTGCTCCGGAGGTCAACTCTGGGGATCGGTTTATATGGCACCTATATATAATTATGGACCGATATCGACCAATTTTTGCATGAGTGTTTGAGGCCATATATTAACATCACGTACCAAATTTCAACTGAATCAGATGAATTTTGGTCTTCCAAGAGGCTCCGGAGGTCAAATCTGGTGATCGGTTTATATGGGGGCTATATATAATTATGGACCGATATGGACCAATTTTTGCATGGTTGTTAGAGACCATATACTAACGCCATGTACCAAATTTCAGCCGGATCGGATGAAAATTGTTGCTCTTAGAGGGTTTGCAAGCCAAATCGGGGGATCGGTTTATATGGGGGCTATATATATTTATGGACCGATATGGACCAATTTTTGCATGGTTGTTAGAGACCATATAATAACACCATGTACCAAATTTCAGCCCGATCGGATGAAATTTGCTTCTCTTAGAGGCCTCGCAAGCCAAATTTGGGGGTCCGTTTATATGGGGGCTATACGTAAAAGTGGACCGATATGGCCCATTTTCAATACCATCCGACCTAGATTAATAACAACTACTTGTGCCAAGTTTCAAGTCGATAGCTTGTTTCGTTCGGAAGTTAGCGTGATTTCAACAGACGGACGGACGGACGGACATGCTCAGATCGACTCAGAATTTCACCACGACCCAGAATATATATACTTTATGGGGTCTTAGATCAATATTTCGATGTGTTACAAACGGAATGACAAAGTTAATATACCCCCCATCCTATGGTGGAGGGTATAAAAAGTCTACAGTCATGCACGGCGTGCTCATTTCAAAACGATTCGTTCATGAAAGTGAATCAACACACAAACTGTGTCAAACTGAGAACAGGCGGTGTCAATCTGACCACAATAAAATGACACCATGCGTAGTCAAAACAATAACCAGCGTTTATGATCTGAAAACGTTATGGTTACGACTTTATAAACAAAATTAAAAAACGATTTCCGCTGGCGTGACTCGAACCTGTGTTTTCTGCACCATACGCGTTAACAGTCGCCTTAGCACATTGCACCACCAAGGGAGTTGCCATAACAGCGTCTAACGATTATTTTAAGACATTTCATGGCCAAAGAAAAACGAATGCCGTTCATGAAATCCTCAACGCCCGTGAACGAAATTGTGAACATTTTGATTTTTTGTGAACGTTTCCGCTTCATTTTGTCACCGTCCGTTCACAACTATGGAACGTAATTTTTTCTATTAGTACAGTTATAGAACATTTGATTAAAAAAATCCTCTGTAGATAAACTATATTAAAACACATCTTTGTGAGAACATTGTTGGAAGTGCTTTTAAAGTCGTGCGTTTAGAAGAACTTCCAAATTTTTTTTGTTGGGTTCTTCTCCCTGTGGTGGTCTCCTTTAAAGTCGCTCAAGAACTGCCATTTATTCGTCTTCCTTGAAGTTATTTAAAACATCCAACCAGAGGACATTTCTAAATCCAAATTGAAAATCTTGAACCATCTTATGTTCCCTCACAGACGATGTTTTTGGCTATACAACATTCTCGAAAAAATCTTATCAACCGAAGATAACAGCGCAGTAGGTTTGTAATCAGCGCTATTCTTGATTCCTGTTCCCTTTGGAATGGTGATTATTTTGGCAATTTTTAAAGCTTTTGGGTATGGGAAAGTAGTTATGATGGAGAAGTTAACTGATCATCTGATATATTTTTAAAACCGAAAATATGTGGTCAGCAACAAAAGCGTTGCTACAAAAGTAATGAAAATGGACATCCGTCCTATGACAAGCCCATGTAAAATTCATCGATTCTGTGCCAATTTTGCACCACTTCCGGCGACGCTTTTTTTGCTGGGTACCAAATCTGATTTCATGATGTTTAGGGTGTGCCGAATATTTCTGGCGTCGGTTCACTTTCGTGAACGGGAGTAGTTGGAATGCGAACAATAGAGTTGGACCGAAGAATTGGCTTTGGCATAGGGTTATAAATCGGCGCTATGACGCCAATTAATCGAAGCCGAATCTTTCTTTTTGAAATTGCTCGCTAGATTCCGCAATAAGAACTACGACATTTATTGTACTTTAAAATTGCGGCAAATTACATTCGTTCAAACTTGTAATTCCAAGAAATCATATATCCGAGTTTGAAGCTTTGAAACGCTCAGAAATTCTGTCAACATTACCGAGAGCAGATTACCCACCACTACACTGAAACAAAAGCTTACACAGTATGACGACAAGATATCTTTAAGCTTACGATAATATTTTTTATGTCTAAAATTAGGAAAAAGCTTTATAAATACATAATAAATTACTAGCAAATTAATATTTTACTTTAATTTTAATTAATTTTAATGACTTACATTAACAATATATTAGCTCGACATACCTGAAAGTAAAAGATAATATATAATTTATAAAAGATATTTTAAAATGTACATTATAAAAATTCTAATTAATAATTAAAAAAATTAATTTTAATTGAAATACATTTTCCAGTGATTGGACTCAATAGACGTTTTTTTTTATTAAACAAATAAGCACATCCAACCCGTTTATTTTTCAAATTAATTCACACACACTTTGATAGACTTTTATTGATTTTATATTTTAAATGAAATAACAGATATGTTGTATAAGTTCCGATGGAAGGCAACATAATCCTGGATAACATTCATAGAGAGGACTCAATTTCCTATAGATCACATTTAATAGAGGATATTTTTCGGTACATTGTCCAGTATGTTCATCATATTCAATTTTCCATATCATAACGCCTTTGAGACCCTTCTTGAGAAGAAAATCCATTTTCATTTCCAATGACCGAGGAGATTCATAACTAATCCAATTATTTGGATCCTTTACTATATAGGATGCACTGGCCACTTCATCGAATTCATAATGAATTGACTTGTTATGAATATCCCTTTTTCTAAGAAGACATATTTCCTTATACGTATAGAACTCTTTTCCAGCAGAAATTTTCTCTGTTCTAATATAAGTTTTGTCATTAGAATGAGAATGTTCATCGGTATGTTTTAGAAAAAATCGTCCAGTAAACGTAACACCCAAGTTTAGTTTGGAAGCTGGTGCACCTAAATCAGAAGGGAAGGAGAAGGAATTATTAAAACAAAAACAAACGGTTTCTCCTACACGAAATTTTGATCCAAAAGAAGCTTGGCTTGTGCATTTAAGTTTCTGCTTTAAGAGAAAATATAAATATGATGTATCTGCAAGATATTTTGTTTCTATTTTATTATCTATTTATTTATTCCTTGTTTTTTTTTTTCTTTTAACTTATTGGGTTTTGAAGTTCGATCTCAATAATTGATATGTCACCACATTAATATTAACCTCTCATAAGTGGACACCTCCCAAACATGGGCTTAATTTACATGACAGTGGATCTCCACTTCTGAGAGATTTCACTCTAATTATTCAATATTTTCCCCTTAAAGCAGATATTGATTGAAACCAATTAACCAATTAATTGAATCGTTTAAATCTATGACTGAACTAATAGTAATAATTAAATTAATGTTATTATTGTTTTTCGATATTTACCAAAATGTATCCAATGGTTAATAGTATCTTCTACATTTCCATTATATCTGCCATAATGTTTACGAAGTGGGGCATCATGGGTTGCTACAGAACCACCATCTGTATAGCCGAATGTCATGACATTGATAAAATCAACAGTCTCTGCAATTCTGGGAATTTCATACCATATTCGAGCATAGGTAATGTTGTTATCCACCGTTATGCCTAACTCATAATTATGTTGGCTAAAACTATAAGCAATAAGCAAATAATTATGGGAACAGAAGAGAAAGAGCTAAAGTATTTAAAGTAAATTAAACATTACAATTTGGACATCAATGTAAAATTGGAGATTCAAAAATTTTATTTCTATAGCAAATTTTTTCAAAATTTTATTTCTATAGAAAATTTTGTCAAAATTTTTATTTCTATAGAAAATTTTATCAAAATTTTATTCCTACAGAAAATTTTGCAAACATTTTATTTTTATAGAAAATTTTGTCAAAATCTTATTTCTATAGAAAATTTTGTAAAATTCTTATTTCTACAGTAAAATTTTTTTAAAATTTTAATTTATAGGAAATTTTGTCTAAATTTTATTTCTATAAAAAATTTTGTCAATATTTTATTTCTGTAGAAAATTTTGTCAATATTTTATTTTTATAGAAAATTTTGTCAAAATATTATTTCTATAAAAAAAATTTTGTCAAAATTTTATTTCTATACAAAATTTTGCCAAATTTTATTTCTATAGAAATTTTTTTTCAAAAATTTATTTCTGTAGAAAATTTTGTCAAAATTTTATTTCTGTGGAAATTTTTTCAAAATTGTATTTCTGTGGAAAATTTTTCAAAATTTTATTTCTATAGAAAATTTTTTCAACATTTTATTTCTATAGAAAATTTTGTCAAAATTTTATTTCTATAGAAAATTTTGTCAAAATTTTAGTCTATAGAAAATTTTGTCAAAATTTTAGTCTATAGAAAATTTTGTCAAAATTTTATTACAGTAGAATTTTTTTTTTTCAAAAATTTATTTCTGTAGAAAATTTTGTCAAAATTTTATTTCCGTACAAATTTTTTTCAAAATTTTGTCAAAATTTTATTTCTATAGAAAAATTTTCAAAATTTTATTTCTATAGAATTTTTTTTCAACATTTTATTTCTATAGAAAATTTTTCAAAATTTTATTTCTACAGAAAATTTTGTCACAATTTTATGTCTATAGAAAATTTTGTCAAAATTTTATGTCTATAGAAAATTTTGTCAAAATTTTATGTCTATAGAAAATTTTGTCAAAATTTTATTTCAATAGACATTTTGTCAAAATTTTATGTCTAGAGAAAATTCTTTCAAAATTTTATTTCTATAAAAAATTTTTGTCAAAATTTCATTTCTATAGAAAATTTTGTCATCATTTTATTTCTACAGAAAATTTTGTGAAATTTTAGAAAATTTTGTCAAAATTTTATTACTTAGAAAATTTTGTCAAAATTTTATTACTTAGAAAATTTTGTCAAAATTTTATTTCTATAGAAAATTTTGTCAACATTTTATGTCTATAGAAAATTTTGTCCAAATTGTATTTCTGTAGAAAAGTTTTTCAAAATTTTATTTCTGTAGGAAATTTTATCAAAATTTTATTTCTATAGAAAATTTTTTCAACATTTTATTTTTATAGAAAATTTTGTCAAAATTTTATTTCTATAGAAAATTTTGTCAAAATTTTATTTTCATAGAATATTTTAGAAAAATTTTATTTCTATAGAAAATTTTGTCAAAATTTTATTTCTATAGACAATTTTGTCAAAATTTTATTTCTATAGACAATTTTGTCAAAATTTTATTTCTATAGACAATTTTGTCAAAATTTTATTTCTGTGGAAAATTTGGTCACAATTTTATTTCTATAGAAAAATTTGTTAAAATTTTGTTTCCATAGACAATTTTGTCAAAATTTTATTTCTATAGACAATTTTGTCAAAATTTTATTTCTGAGGAAAATTTTGTCACAATCTTATTTCTATAGAAATTTTTTCAACATTTTATTTCTATAGAAAATTTTTTCAACATTTTATTTCTATAGAAATTTTTTTCAAAATTTTATTTCTATACAAAATTTTGTCAAAATTATATTTCTATAGAAAATTTTGTCAAAATTTTATTTCTGTACAAAATTTTTTCAAAATTTCATTTTTATAGAAAATTTTGTCAAAATTTTATTTCTATAGAATATTTTATCAAAATTTTATTTCCTTACACAATTTTATCAAAATTTTATTTCCTTACACAATTTTGTCAAAATTTTATTTCTATCGAAATCTTCTATAGAAGATTTTGTCAAAATTTTATTTCTATAGAAAATTTTGTCAAAATTTTATTTCTATAGAAAATTTTGTCAAAATTTTATTTCTATAGAGATTTTGTCAAAATTTTATTTCTATAGAAAATTTTGTCAAAATTTTATTTCTATAGAAAATTTTGTCAAAATTTTATTTCTATAGGAAATTTTGTCAAAATTTTATTACTATAGAAAATTTTGTCCAAATTTTATTACTACAGAAAATTTTGTCAAAATTTTATTTCTATAGAACATTTTGTCAACATTTTATTTCCATAGACAATTTTGTCAAAACTTTATTTCTATCGAAAATTTTGTCAAAATTTTATTTCTATACAAAATTTTGTCAAAATTTTATTTCTATAGAAAATTTCATCAAAATTTTATTTCTGTGGAAAATTTTGTCAAAACTTCATGTCTATAGAAAATTTTGTCACAATGTTATTTCTACAGAAAATTTTGTCAAAATTTTATTTCTATAGAAAATTTTATCAAAATTTTATTTCTATAGAAAATTTTGTAAAAATTTTATTTCTATAGAAAGTTTTGTCAAAATTTTATTTATATAGAAAATTTTGTCAAAATTTTATTTCTTTAGAAAATTTTGTTAAAATTTTATTTCAATAGAAAATGTTTCAACATTTTATTTTTATAGTAAATTTTTTCAAAAAATTTTTTCTACAAAAAAAATTTGTCAAAATTTCATGTCTATAGAAAATTTTGTCAACATTTTATTTCTATAAAAAAAATTATTTCTATAGGAAATTTTATCAAAATGTTATTTCTGTGGAAAATTTTGTCAAAATTTTATTTCTATAGAAAATTTTTCAACATTTTATTTCTATAGAAAATTTTTTAACATTTTATTTCTATGGAAAATTTTGTCAAAAATTTATTACTATAGAAAATTTTGTCAAAATTTTATTTCTGTAGAAAATTTTGTCAAAATTTTATTTCTGTAGGAAATTTTGTCAAAATTTTATTTCTGTAGGAAATTTTGTCAAAATTTTAGTTCTGTAGGAAATTTTGTCAAAATAGTATGTCCATAGAAAATTTTGTCAAAATTTTATTTCTATAGAAAATTTTGTCAAAATTTTATGTCGATAGAAAATTTTGTCAAAATTTTATTTCTATAGAAATTTTTGTCAAAATTTTATTTCTATAGAAAATTTTGTCAAAATATTATGTCCATAGAAAATTTTGTCAAAATTTTATTTCTATAGAAAATTTTGTCAAAATTTTATGTCGATAGAAAATTTTGTCAAAATTTTATTGCTATAGAAAATTTTGTCAAAATTTTATTTCTATAGAAATTTTTGTAAAAATTTTATTTCTATAGAAGATTTTGCCAAAAAATTTTATTTCTATAAAAGATTTTGTTAAAATTTTATTTCTATAGAAATTTTTTTCAAAATTGTATTTCTATAAAAAATTTTTGTCAAAATTTCATTTCTATACAGAATTTTGTCAACATTTTATTTCTGTAGAAATTTTTTTTCAAAATGTTATTTCTATAAAAAAAAATTTTGTCAAAATTTAATTTGTATAGAAAATTTTGTCAACATTTTATTTCTATAGAAAAATTTGTCAAAATGTTATTTTTGTAGAAAATTTTGTCAAATTTTATTTCTATAAAAAATTTTGTCAACATTTTATTTCTATAGAAAATTTTGTCAACATTTTATTTCTATAGAAAATTTTCTAGCATTTTTGATAGAATTCTACCAACTGTGGCTACCGTGAATATGGCGTACAAATTGAATAGCACCCTTGTGCCAATAACTATTCTGGTCTGAATTTCATCAAAATCGCACGAAATATGATCAGCTCACACATGTTTCAAAAGCAAATGCTACTTTTGAACGAACACGTTACACTTTTGTCGCAACCACACTTCAAGAAGAATTCGTTGTTATGTTTATTGCAAAAAATTATTTGTTTTTAGTTAATTTTATTTTTTTTCGAATGTGGGTATAAAGTTCAATGACCGTACACATAAGTTCAATGTGAACTAAAGCAGATGAAAATTTTCGTACGGACTGACACCAAGGGCTAGATGGACCCAGGAAATGATTCTGAGCCGATCGATATATAGTTTATGGGATCTACAGTCAATATGTCTGATACACAAAAAGAACTGAACCCACTAGATTACTTAAGCCAATAAAACTGTGTTATAGTTCATGGAATTATTATGTTTTGAAAAAATTTCCTTGACTTTATACGCAAAGGAAACATAAAGATTTACTAAATTCGTATTTCCCACAAAATTGCTCCGAAATTCTCAAAATTAAATTTTGTCACAAATGCACAAGCATTGGACTTCGCATTTCTAACAAGTGAAAAAAGAATATGTCTAATAAATTTTCTTGATTTGTTTTTAGCAATTTGTGTTATATCAGCGTTTGTAACACAGTTTAGTTAAATTTTTCTAAAAATGACTTACATTTTCCTAAATAAACCAAAATTGTCCTTCACTAGGTTTTGAGTGTTGGCATAAAGTTATTACACCATGACAACTATGGGGTTTAGGTAATTTACAGATTTTTAAATTAAGATTTTGAAGAAAAAATTCACCATTGTAAGGCAGCACAAGCGGTCTTACAATGGTGAAGATTTATCTGGAGGAACCGTAGAACCATCCGAATTTTCAACCACCGTCACATCAGCCGCTTCCTCTTCACAGATCTCGGTGACTCCCGCAACAATCCGCGGTTCAGCTTTGGTGAGGTTCGAGCCTGTAGAAACTTCCCGCATACGATTTTCGTCATAGTCTGCAGTTTTTATGTTTCCTTCGGCTTCGCTAGAAGATTTTTTCACTGCTGACTCTACTGGAGGGAGGCTTGTCCGTTTCGGAATCCTTTGGCTGATCGCTTTTGTATACCTTCATATGGATATCATGAAAGCCATAACTTACACGTCCTTGGGTCTGGGCTAGATGTGGCAGCGACTCTATGTTTAATATAAACACCGCATGTCGTCTTGGTCCATCCACGTCATCCAAACGACCAACCTTCCAATCGGCGGTGGGAAGGTCTGGGTTACATTCGTTTAGTCTCTCTAGTACTGACTCAGGATCAGGAGGGTTTGCCGGTATCCATGCATGTGCTCTAGGTTTAGCCGGTATGTCTTTTTTTATCGACTAACTCCAAAGCGGCTCCTTCCCAAACTTCACCAATTAGCACCAATGCGGACCAGAGGTTTTTAGCAATCCTAAAAACCTCTGGTCCGCAAAAGCTATTAACTTATATCGTCCTTGATACCATCCAGCATCTTGCCGTCGAGAACTTGGTCCGGGAAACTTTTTTCGCACCTCTGAGTAGACACAAGACATCGCGTTCTCAATTTCCCCCCATTTTTGCCTTGGAATCATACCGTCCAATGCTCCTTTATTAATAATAGCCATCACAAGGCTGTCTTTTGCAACTGAGGCAAACGATCTTTGATCCCGTTTAGAGGATGTCAGCTCATCCGGTGATCGTTCCCGTTTTCCAGCTTCAAGAATTCCTTGAGCCCATTTTAAGGAATCGCTTTGCTTAGCCGACAACGTGCTTGGGTCGACTGATCCTAATTTCTTTAGGATAAACAAAGCATTTCTTCGTTCCTTGAATCTCTTTCGAGAGGGATTGCCTGCTTTTGATGTCGTCACCTTAGAAAAGGTTCGACTTGCCAAAGTGTCATCGCCAGTCGTCCCGTCTACAGGTCGACTAATTGGGCCTGACTCTTGGTCGCTGCCCAAATTTATAACTTCAGTCGTTACCCGTCCACTGGGCCCTGAAGTTAGCAACCCAGTGGATGACTTTGAATTTCGCTGCATGGTGGTTTATTATTTCCACCACACTTGAAATTCGTAATAAGTACTTATTACGATGAAATACTCCGCTATTAGAAAACACGTCCGTTCAGTTCGACGGTTGAATAATGAATATTAACGAACTTTGTCAATAAAGGGTGATACGGTCAAAATTTGGTCAATATAAACTCGACGTATTTCTTTCAATTTTGCATTTAAAAAACCTGAACACCCCTCATTTTGAAGGTGTGTGTGTGTAGAATGTTGCTCCTATTTTGATTTTGGAATTCACTCTTCAGTTGTCAAAATGCCGTCCAAGCAAGAAGAGCAGCGTATCAAAATTTTGCTCGCGCATCGCGAAAATCCGAGCTACTCGCACGCAAAGCTGGCAAAATCGCTAAAAGTTGCCAAATCAACCGTTGCAAATGTAATTAAAGTGTTTGGGGAACGTTTGTCGACAGCCAGGAAGTCTGGATCGGGGGGAAATCGAAAACCGGAAGCCGCTGAGACGACAAAGAGAGTTGCCGGTAGTTTCCAGCGAAACCCTAACCTCTCTCTCTCCGAGATGCCGCAAATAAGCTGGGTGTATCGTCTACAACCGTGCATCGAGCCAAAAAACGAGCCGGACTATCGACTTACAAGAAGGTAGTGACTCCAAATCGCGATGATAAACAAAATACGACGGCCAAAGCGCGATCCCGGAGGCTGTACACGACGATGCTGACGAAGTTTGACTGCGTGATAATGGACGACGAAACCTACGTCAAAGCCGACTACAAGCAGCTTCCGGGACAGGAGATTTATACGGCAAAAGGAAGGGGAAACGTAGCAGATATTTTCAAGCACATAAAACTGTCAAAGTTCGCAAAGAAATATCTGGTTTGGCAAGCCATCTGTACCTGTGGCTTGAAAAGCAGCATTTTCATAGCTTCCGGGACTGTCAACCAAGCAATTTACGTGAAAGAGTGTTTGGATAAACGTCTGCTGCCTTTCCTGAAGAAACACGGTTGTTCCGTACTGTTTTGGCCGGATTTGGCATCTTGCCATTACGGTAAAAGGTTAGGTTAGGTTAGGTTAGGTTATGTGGCAGCCCGATGTATCAGGCTCACTTAGACTATTCAGTCCATTGTGATACCACAGTGGTGAACTTCTCTCTTATCACTGAGTGCTGCCCGATTCCATGTTAAGCTCAATGACAAGGGACCTCCTTTTTATAGCCGAGTCCGAACGGCGTTCCACATTGCAGTGAAACCACTTAGAGAAGCTTTGAAACCCTCAGAAATGTCACCAGCATTACTGAGGTGGGATAATCCACCGCCGAAAAACTTTTGGGTGTTCGGTCGTAGCAGGAATCGAACCCACGACCTTGTGTATGCAAGGCGGGCATGCTAACCATTGCACCACGGTGGCTCCCTGTAAAAAGGCCATGGAGTGGTACGCCGCCAACAACGTGCAGCTGGTTCCCAAGGACAAGAACCCTCCCAACACGCCAGAGCTCCGCCCAATTGAGAAATACTGGGCTATTGTCAAGCGGAACCTAAAGAAGACCAAAAAACTGCTAAGGACGAGCAGCAGTTCAAGGCAAACTGGCTTTCTGCGGCGAAGAAGGTGGACAAGGTGACTGTACAAAATCTGATGGCAGGGTCAAGCGTGAGGCCCGGCAATTCGGATTTGGAAAAGCGAAAGCCTAACTGAATATTTTTCCTGAATTTTATACTAATTGAACTTGAAAAAGAAATTTATTTTGATTTTTTAAATGAACAATTTCACCGATTTACACGCGTTTTCCCTTGACCAAATTTTGACCGTATCACCCTTTACAAAAATGTGGCAACGAAAATATTGACATTTTTCGTTATTGTGATGAATTTTCTATTAAATAACGATATGTGTTTCTCTATAAAGGAACATTTTACTTACTCTAATGAAAAATTTTCGTTGGACCAATTTTAATACAATATTCTTTGTGCGTAATACTTACTGCATTTTCAAGTCTCTCAAAACCGATATAAAATTTTCACGATCCATGGCATACTCTTTGTGTAACCAATGCAAATCTATGCCATCAAAATCATACTGTGACATAAATTCAATAACCGATTCACGAAACAATATCCTTTTTTGTTTATCTCTAGCCATTTGAGAGAAATGTTCCGTGCTGACACCCTCACCACCGATAACTGCAATTGCTTTTGTTTTGGGATTCATAATTTTCAAAACATCCTTGTCACGTTGCAGATCTTAACAAAAGGGTTTGAACAAGAAAGACAAATAAAGCAAGCAATCCATGATTGTATTAATCAAATCTGATGCCAAATTAAACCTTACGTTCTATGACACCCATCGAAGTATTGAGAAATGCAAATTTTCCATTATTGTCTAAACCAAAAAAGGCATAACTGATATGGGTACATATGTCGGCAACGATTCCATCCGGATGAAAGGCATTTTGCCGCCTATCATCTCGCCATAGGCTAAAGTAACAATTTATCATTTTCTCTGTAACAATGTAAATGTAATACGGTGTATTTTGAAGCATTTCAAAATTGATTTTATTTACCATTTTCAAATGCCTCAATATGAAGTAAAAATGAAAATATCACTAAAAGATAGACACATTTAAACATTTCCAAGGGTATAAGCAAATAGAATGTAAACTTTCGAAAAACAATGATAATAGTAACAAAATCTGTAACAAATTTCCTTAAAGATCAACTTCGACTAATCACTAAATCACTGTTCATGTGTATCCATAATTTTTTTTGCATTAAATTTGCAATCAGATGTAATTGTTTAACGTTACATTGGATAAATATTTTAACCGAACAGATTTACTTGAAAATTTTCAGAGACATAAGTACAAGGGTGGTTCGACAAATACTAAAGAGAGGAGAACGATATCTCGTCTTAGTCAAAACAGGGAAACAGCATATCACTCATTTAGCATTACTAGTTCTCTAAAACAAATTCCGGTATAAGGCAGGGCTGTCAGTCTTTTTATAACTCGTGTCCCCAATTTAGGGTGCTTTCGTTTTCAAAAATTTGCAGTTTTTAACATCAAATCCCCAAGAACTCAAAAAATCGTCATTAATCATAACCAACAATCAAAATTTTCCTACGCTGCACCACGGTGGCTCCCGTAATGGGTTAGCATGCCCGCCTTGCATACACAAGGTCGTGGGTTCGATTCCTGCTACGACCGAACACCAAAAAGTTTTTCAGCGGTGGATTATCCCACCTCAGTAATACTGGTGACATTTCTGAGGGTTTCAAAGCTTCTCTAAGTGGTTTCACTGGAATGTGGAACGCCGTTCGGACTCGGCTATAAAAAGGAGGTCCCTTGTCATTGAGCTTAACATGGAATCGGGCAGCACTCAGTGATAAGAGAGAAGTTCACCACTGTGGTATCACAATGGACTGAATAGTCTAAGTGAGCCTGATACATCGGGCTGCCACATAACCTAACCTAACCTTACCATTACCAAAGGTTTAAAAGGTAATGGGTTACCCATATAGATATAAGTAATTTAATATTGGACCTATGGCAACTTTTTCTTTTAATTATGAGAAATGGGGCAATAAATTCGAGGGATAAGGGGTTATAAAACTCTCTAAAGGCTTACTGGTACTCGGGGACACAAAAAACTACTAGGCATGCAAATTAGGCCAATATAAAAGAAATATGGCCAACGAAACATATACCATTAGAGGTAAGTGATTATTAAGTAATCATACCTGGCAAAATAAATTAATCGCATAAATTAATTTTTTAATTGGATTGATTAGTTTTTTAATTGACTTTCAGTTAATTTTTAAAATGATACTATGATTTTTGTGATTGAAGACATTTCAATTAAAAATTAATTGGATCAATTGATTTCGTGATTTAAGACAAAACATATTTTTTTGTGTGTACTCGAGATTTATCTGTACTCGCCTGTTTCTTAACTGCACAGAAAAAAATTCAGTTTTTGATGGGAAAAATCAACGATGTCGTTGGAAAATTTTACTAAATTGTGTTCCACTTTTTGAGAAAATTTTCTATAAAAATAAAATTTTGAGAAAATTTTCTATAAAAATAAAATTTTGAGAAATTTTTCTATAGAAATGAAATTTTGTGAAATTTTTCTATAGAAATTAAATTTTGTGAAATTTCTCTTTAGAAACAAAATTTCGAGAAAATTTTCTATAGAAATAAAATTTTGAGAAAATTTTGTATAGAAATAAAATGTTGAGAAAATTTTGTATAGAAAGAAAATTTTGTGAAATTTTTCTTTAGAAACAAAATTTTGAAAAAATTTTCTATAAAAATAAAATTTTGAGAAAATTTTCTATAGAAATAAAATTTTGGACAAATTTCTATAAAAAAAAAAAAACATTTTGAGAAAATTTTTTACAGAAATTATATTTTGAGAAAATTTTCTATAGAAATAAAATTTTGAAAAAAAAAATTATAAATAACAAGTAAGGAAAGTCTAAAGTCGGGCGGGGCCGACTATATTATACCCTGCACCACTTTGTAGATCTAAATTTTCGATACCATATCACATCCGTTAAATGTGTTGGGTGCTATATATAAAGGTTTGTCCTAAATACATACATTTAAATATCACTCAATCTGGACAGAATTTGATAGATTTTTACACAATCTATAGACTCAAAATTTAAGTCTGCTAATGCACTAGGATGGAACACAATGCTAGTAAAAAGCAATTTTAAGGAAACTTCGCAAAAATTTATTTATGATTTATCACTCGATATATATGTATTAGAAGTTTAGGAAAATTAGAGTCATTTTTACAATTTTTCGACTAAGAAGTGGCGATTTTATAAGGAAAATATTGGTATTTTGACCATTTTTGTCGATATCAGAAAAACATATATATATAGGAACTATATCTCAATCAGAACCGATTTAAACCAAATTTGGCACGCATAGCAACAATGCTAATTCCACTCCCTGTGCAAAATTTCAACTAAATCGGAGTTAAAAATTGGCCTCTGTGGTCATATGAGTGTAAATCGGGCGAAAACTATATATGGGAGCTATATCTAAATCTGAACCGATTTCAACCAAATTTGGCACGCGTAGCTACAATGCTAATTCTCCCTGTGCAAAATTTCAACCAAATTGGAGTAAAACTCTGGCTTCTGGGACCGTATTAGTCCATATTGGGAGCCACCGTGGTGCAATGGTTAGCATGCCCGCCTTGCATACACAAGGTCGTGGGTTCGATTCCTGCTTCGACCGAACACCAAAAACTTTTTCAGCGGTGGATTATCCCACCTCTGTAATGCTGGTGACATTTCTGAGGGTTTCAAAGCTTCTCTAAGTGGTTTCACTGCAATGTGGAACGCCGTTCGGACTCGGCTATAAAAAGGAGGTCCCTTGTCATTGAGCTTAACATGGAATCGGGCAGCACTCAGTGATAAGAGAGAAGTTCACCAATGTGGTATCACAATGGACTGAATAGTCTAAGTGAGCCTGATACATCGGGCTGCCACCTAACCTAACCTAACCTAGTCCATATCGGGCGAAAGATATATATGGGAGCTATATCTAAATCTGAACCGATTTCAATAAAATTTTGCACATTTGACTATACTACCAATTGTACTCCTAGTGCAAAATTTCAACCAAATTGGGGTAATACTCAGGCTTCTAGGGCCGTATAAGTGCATATCGGGCGAAAGATATATATGGGAGCTATATCTAAATCTGAACCGATTTCAATAAAATTTTGCACATTTGACTATACTACCAATTGTACTCCTAGTGCAAAATTTCAACCAAATTGGGGTAATACTCAGGCTTCTAGGGCCGTATAAGTGCATATCGGGCGAAAGATATATATGGGAGCTATATCTAAATCTGAACCGATTTCTTCCAAAATCAATAGGGTTCTATTTTGACCTAAAACACATACTTGTGCCAAATTCGAAGTCGATTGGGCTTAAATTACTACCTAATCCCTTGGTTACAAAAATGTGTTCACGGACAGACGGACAGACGGACATGGATATATCGACTCAGGAGCCCACCCTAAGCATTTTTGTCAAAGACACCATGTGTCTATCTCGTCTCCTTCTGGGTGTTGCAAACATATGCCATAACTTATAATACCCTGTTCCACAGTGTGGCGCAGGGTATAAAAAGAACAGGAAATTTTGAAAAAAATGTTCTATAGAAATAAAATTTTGAAAAAAAGAACAGGAAATTTTGAGAAGATTTACTATAGAAATAAAATTTTGTGAAAAATTTCTGTAGGTGAAAAAAAAATTAGAAATAAAAAGAACAGGAAATTTTGAAAAAATTTTCTATAGAAATAAAATTTTGAAAAAAAGAACAGGAAATTTTGAGAAAATTTACTATAGAAATAAAATTTTGACAAATTTGTCTTTAGAAATAAACTTTTCGGAACATTTTCTATAGAAATAAAATTTTGATCAACTTTTCTATCGAAAAAAACATTTTGAGAAAATTTACTATAAAAATAAAATTTTGAGAAATTTTTCTACAGAAATAAAATTTTGAGAAATATTTTGACGGAAATAAAATTTTGATAAATTTTTCTACAGAAAAAAATGTTTGGTAAATTTTTTATACAAATGTTATTTTGAGAAAATTTTATATAAAAATAAAATTTTGAAAAAAAAATTTCTTTGGAAATAAAAAGAAAAGGAAATTTTCAGAAAATTTTCTACAGAAATAAAATTTTGTGAAATTTTTCTTCAGAAAAAAAATGTTAACAAAATTTTCTGTAGAAATAAAATTTTAACAAAATTTTTCATAGAAATAAAATTTTGACAATATTTTTTTGAAAAAAATTTCTATAGAAAAAACATTTTGAAAAAAAACTTTAGAAATAAAATTTTCAGAAAATTTTCTTTAGAAATAAAATTTTCAGAAAATTTTCTTCAGAAATAAAATCTTCATTAAATTTTCTATAGAAATAAAATTTTGAGAAAATGTTCTATAGAAATAAAATATTGAACAAATTTTCTATAGAAAAAAACATTTTGAGAAAATTTTTTACAGAAATGATATTTTGAGAAAATTTTCTATAGAAATAAAATTTTGGAAAAAAAAATTAGAAAAAAAGAACAGGACATTTTGAGAAAATTTTCTATAGAAATAAAATTTTGAGAAAATGTTCTATAAAAAAACATTTTGAGAAAATTTACTATAGAAACAAAATTTTGTGAAAAATTTCTTTTCTATCGAAAAAAAAAAACATTTTGAGAAAATTTTCTATAAACATAAAATTTTGAGAAATTTTTCTACAGAAATAAAATTTTGAGAAATATTTCGACAGAAATAAAATTTTGATAAATTTTTCTATAGAAAAAAATGTTTGGTAAATTTTTTATAGAAATGCTATTTTGAGAAAATTTTATATAAAAATAAAATTTTGAAAAAAAAAATTTCTTTGGAAATAAAAAGAACAGGAAATTTTCAGAAAACTTTCTACAGAAATAAAATTTTGTGAAATTTTTCTTTAGTAACAAAATTTTAAGAAAATTTTCTATAGAAATAAAATTTTAACACAATTTTTCATAGAAATAAAATTTTGACAATATTTTTTTGAAAAAAAATTCTATAGAAAAAACATTTTGAAAAAAAAAAACTTTAGAAATAAAATTTTCAGAAAATTTTCTTTAGAACTAAAATTTTCAGAAAATTTTCTTTAGAAATAAAATGTTCATTAAATTTTCTATAGAAATAAAATTTTGAGAAAATTTTCTATAGAAATAAAATTTTGAGAAAATTTTCTACAGAAAAAAACATTTTGAGAAAAATTTTTACAGAAATGATATTTTGAGAAAATTTTCTATAGAAATAAAATTTTGAAAAATAAAAATTTAGAAATAAAAAGAACAGGAAATTTTGAGAAAATTTTCTATAGAAATACAATTTTGAGAAAATTTTCTATCGAAAAAAAAAACATTTTGAGCAAGTTTTCTATAGAAATAAAATTTTGTGAAAATTTTCTGTAGGTATAAAAAGAACAGGAAATTTTGAGAAAATTTACTATAGAAATAAAATTTTGACAAATTTGTCTTTAGAAATAAACTTTTCGGAACATTTTCTATAGAAATAAAATTTTGATCAACTTTTCTATCGAAAAAAACTTTTTGAGAAAATTTTCTATAAAAATAAAATTTTGAGAAATTTTTCTACAGAAATAAAATTTTGAGAAATATTTTGACGGAAATAAAATTTTGATAAATTTTTCTATAGAAAAAAATGTTTGGTAAATTTTTTATAGAAATGTTATTTTGAGAAAATTTTATATAAAAATAAAATTTTGAAAAAAATTTCTTTGGAAATAAAAAGAAAAGGAAATTTTCAGAAAATTTTCTACAGAAATAAAATTTTGTGAAATTTTTCTTCAGAAACAAAATTTTAACAAAATTTTCTATAGAAATAAAATTTTAACAAAATTTTTCATAGAAATAAAATTTTGACAATATTTTTTTGAAAAAAATTTCTATAGAAAAAACATTTTGAGAAAATTTTCTATAGAAATAAAATTTTGAAAAGATTTTCTTTAGAAATAAAATTTTCTATAGAAATAAAATATTGAACAAATTTTCTATAGAAAAAACCATTTTGAGAAAATTTTTTTACAGAAATGATATTTTGGGAAAATTTTCTATAGAAATAAAATTTTGGAAAAAAAAATTAGAAAAAAAAGAACAGGAAATTTTGAGAAAATTTTCTATAGAAATAAAATTTTGAGAAAATTTTCTATAAAAAAAAAACATTTTGAGAAAATTTACTATAGAAACAAAATTTTGTGAAAATTTTCTGTAGGTATAAAAAGAACAGGACGTTTTGAGAAATTTTTCTATAGAAATAAAATTTTGACAAATTTGTCTTTTGAAATAAACTTTTGAGAACATTTTCTATAGAAATAAAATTTTTATCAAATTTTCTATCGAAAAAAAAAAACGTTTTGAGAAAATTTTCTATAAAAATAAAATTTTGAGAAATTTTTCTACAGAAATAAAAATTTGAGAAATATTTCTATAGAAACAAAATTTTGATAAATTTTTCTATAGAAAAAAAAGGTTTGGTAAATTTTTTTTATAGAAATGTAATTTTGAGAAAATTTTCTATAAAAATAAAATTTTGAAAAAAAATTCTTTGGAAATTAAAAAAAACAGGAAATTTTCAGAAAATTTTCTACAGATATAAAATTTTGTGAAACTTTTCTTTAGAAACAAAATTTTAAGAAAATTTTCTATAGAAATAAAATTTTGACAATATTGTTTGAAACAATTTTCTACAGAAAAAACATTTTGAGAAAATTTTCTATAGAAATAAAATTTTGAAAAGATTTCCTTTAGAAAAAAAATTTTGAGAAAATTTTCTATAGAAATATAATTTTGAGAACATTTTTTACAGAAATGATATTTTGAGAAAATTGTCTATAGAAATAAAATTTTGAAAAAAAAATTAGAAATAAAAAGAACAGGAAATATTGAGAAAATTTTCTATAGAAATAAAATTTTGAGAAAATTTTCTATCGAAAAAAAAACATTTTGAGAAAATTTGCTATAGAAATAAAATTTTGTGAAAATTTTCTGTAGGTATAAAAAGAACAGGATGTTGAGAAAATTTTCTATAGAAATAAAATTTTGGCAAATTTGTCTTTAGAAATAAACTTTTGAGAATATTTTCTATAGAAATAAAATTTTGACAAAATTTTTCATAGAAATAAAATTTTGAGAAATATTTCTACAGAAATAAAATTTTGATAAATTTTTCTATAGAAAAAAAATGTTTGGTAAATTTTTTATTTTGAGAAAATGTTCTATAAAAATAAAATTTTGAAAAAAAAAAATTTGGAAATAAAAAGAACAGGAAATTTTCAGAAAATTTTCTACAGAAATAAAATTTTGTGAAATTTTTCTTTAGAAATAAAATTTTCTATAGAAATAAAATTTTGACAAAATTTTTCATAGAAATAAAATTTTGACAATATTTTTTTGAAAAAAATTTCTATAGAAAAAACATTTTGAGAAAATTTTCTATAGAAATAAAATTTTGAAAAGATTTTCTTTAGAAATAAAATGTTGAGCAAATTTTTTATAGAAATAAACGTTTGAAAAACATTTCTATAGAAATAAAAATAAAAATTTTAAATTTCTGAAAATTTTCTATGAAATAAAATTTTGAGAAAATTTTCTATAGACATAAAATATTGACAAAAATTAAAATTCCCTGAAAACGGACGGACAACGATGCTGTTCGAAATATTGGAATGATTTGACAATACTACATTATAAAAATATGTCCGGCCATACAAAATTCACGGGTTATGAAGATAGTGATAATTTACACTTAAGATAATTCTTTTAATTTCTTTCACTATTTTTTTTTTTAAATATGCACTTTAATCAAAGAAGGAAAATTTACAAGAGTCTCGTTTACCATTTTTTATTCACTCTGCTTTATTTTTCTAAAAATCATATTTACAATGGAACAAAAACTTTTCTTCATTTTAATACTCTTTATAGCAGCGGGCTTTATTAGCATGCAGAACTTCACAAGAGAACTTTCCGATTTTTAGAAACCATGAATCCAATTTCCTCGATATGTAAGTCAACAAATGCATGGTCTCTCCACAATCATTCTGATAGTTGTCATTTTCCAGAGACCAAATTGCGATGCCACCCAATTTCATTTGTTCTACAAAATCCAATTTTGGTGCCAAACTTTTTGCTATCTCCAAACTCATCCACCATTTATTTTTGTGATTAATATAAGAGGCTTGAGCAAAAGAATCATAAAATAATTCATTTTCATATTGAGGTAAAACTCGACAAATTTCATTGTATGAGTGATATGTAACATGTCCTGTTCTTTTGTAACCATTCGTTGAACTATCATTTGTTAAAGTGTAGTTGCGACCAAATAAGGCCACACCTAAATTGAGTTTTTCCGATGGAACTAAATTTGGGAAAGATTTTTTATAGAATATTAGAAGAATTTTGCATGGATTTTTTTTCATATACAATATCCTTTTTTGAAGGATGATATATCACACAAACAAACACATACCAGTTCTAAGCCAAAATTCTATAGTAGATTTAATATTTTTATTATCAATCGAAAATATTGGAGCATTATGGTCCATCGCTGTGTCAATCTTGGTGGTATAGTTGTAGGCCAAGACATTAATAAAATCAACATTCTTCCACACTTGAGAAAGTTCGTAGTGCAAATGGGCAGACTTTACGGATCCATATACAGAGATTCCAAGAAACTTATTATGAACATGTAGTCTAGGAATTAAAAACAAAAATTAGAATAAAAAACTTTCTTGCTGTAGTCCCTGTAATTTGGAAACATGTTAAAAATTTTAACGACAACAAAATAGTGAAGTAGCAGCCGTTTTGACTTAAGCAACAATTAAGAATGTTTTTATACTCTCCACCATAGGATGGGGGTATATTAACTTTGTCATTCCGTTTGTAACACATCGAAATACCGCTCTAAGACCCCATAAAGTATATATATTCTGAGTCGTGGTGAAATTCTGAGTCGATCTGAGCATGTCCGTCCGTCAGTCCGTCTGTTGAAATCACGCTAACTTCCGAACGAAACAAGCTATCGACTTGAAACTTGGCACAAGTAGTTGTTATTGATGTAGGTCGGATGGTATTGCAAGTGGGCCATATCGGTCCACTTTTACGTATAGCCCCCATATAAACGAACCCCCAAATTTGGCTTGAGATTACTCTAAGAGAAGCAAATTTCGTCCGATCCGGCTGAAATTTGGTACAGCGTGTTAGTATATGGTCTCTAACAACCATGCAAAAATCGGTCCATATCGGTCCACTTTTACGTATAGCCCCCATATAAACGGACCCCCAAATTTGGTTTGCCGATCCTCTAAGAGAAGCACATTTCATCCGATCCAGCTGAAATTTGGTACATGGTGTTGGTATATGGTCTCTAACAACTATGCAAAAATTGGTCCAGATCGGTTAATAATTATATATAGCCCCCATTTAAACCGATCCCCCGATTTGGCTTGCGGAGCCCCTAAGAGAAGCAAATTTCATCCGATCCGGCTGAAGTTTGGCACATGGTGTTAGTATATGGTCTCTAACAACTATGAAAAAATTGGTCCGGATCGGTTAATAATTATATGTAGCCCCCATATAAACCGATCCCCCGATTTGGCTTGCGGAGCTTCTAAGAGAAGCACATTTCATCCGATCCGGCTGAAATTTGGTACATGGTGTTAGTATATGGTCTCTAATGACCATGCAAACAATGGTCCACATCGGTCCATAATTATATATAGCACCCATATAAACCGATCACCAGATTTGACCTCCGGAGCCTCTTGGAAGACCAAAATTCATCTGATTCAGTTGAAATTTGGTACGTGGTGTTAATATATGGCCTCAATCACCCATGCAAAAATTGGTCGAAATCGGTCCAAAATTGAAATTTGGTACGTGATGATAGTATATGATATTTAACAGCCATGCCAAAAGTGGTCCAAATCAGTCCATAATCATATATAGCCCCCATATAAACCGATCCCGACATTTGGTTTTGGAGCCTCTTGGAGGAGCAAATTTCATCCGAGTCAGTTGAAATTTTGTACATTGTGCTAGTATATGGCCGTTAACAACCATGCCTAACTAGGTCCATATCGGTCTATAGTTATATATAGCCCTCAGATCAATCGATCCCCAATCACACAAAAATTGGTCCATATCAAGTTCATAATTGTATATAGCCCCCATATAAGCGACCCCCATAAAGGGTGATACGGTCAAAATTTGGTCAAGGGAAAACGCGTGTAAATCGGTGAAATCGTTTATTTAAAAAATCAAATTAAATTTCTTTTTCAAGTTCAATTAGCATAAAATTCAGGAAAAATATTCGGTTAGGCATTCGCTTTTCCAAATCCGAATTGCCGGGCCTCACGCTTGACACCTGCCATCAGATTTTGTACAGCCACCTTGTCCACCTTCTTCGCCGCAGAAAGCCAGCTTGCCTTGAACTGCTGCTCGTCCTTAGCAGTTTTTTGGTCTTCTTTAGGTTCCGCTTGACAATAGCCCAGTATTTCTCAATTGGGCGGAGCTCTGGCGTGTTGGGAGGGTTCTTGTCCTTGGGAACCACCTGCACGTTGTTGGCAGCGTACCACACCATGGCCTTTTTACCGTAATGGCAAGATGCCAAATCCGGCCAAAACAGTACGGAACAACCGTGTTTCTTCAGGAAAGGCAGCAGACGTTTATTCAAACACTCTTTCACGTAAATTTCTTGGTTGACAGTCCCGGAAGCTATGAAAATGCTGCTTTTCAAGCCACAGGTACAGATGGCTTGCCAAACCAGATATTTCTTTGCGAACTTTGACAGTTTTATGTGCTTGAAAATATCTGCTACCTTTCCCCTTCCTTTTGCCGTAAAAAACTCCTGTCCCGGAAGCTGCTTGTAGTCAGCTTTGACGTAGGTTTCTTCGTCTATTACCACGCAGTCAAACTTCGTCAGCATCGTCGTGTACAGCCTCCGGGATCGCGCTTTGGCCGTCGTATTTTGTTTATCATCGCGATTTGGAGTCACTACCTTCTTGTAAGTCGATAGTCCGGCTCGTTTTTTGGCTCGATGCACGGTTGTAGACGATACACCCAGCTTATTTGCGGCATCTCGGAGAGAGATGTTAGGGTTTCGCTTGAAACTACCGGCAACTCTCTTTGTCGTCTCAGCGGCTTCCGGTTTTCGATTTCCCCCCGAACCAGACTTCCTGGCTGTCGACAAACTTTCCCAAACACTTTAATTACATTTGTAACGGTTGATTTGGCAATTTTTAGCGATTTTGCCAGCTTTGCGTGCGAGTAGCTCGGATTTTCGCCATGCGCGAGCAAAATTTTGATACGCTGCTCTTCTTGCTTGGACGGCATTTTGACAACTGAAGAATGAATTGCAAAACATTGTACACACACACCTTCAAAATGAGGGGTGTTCAGGTTTTTTAAATGCAAAATTGAAAGAAATACGTCAAGTTTATATTGACCAAATTTTGACCGTATCACCCTTTGTCCATACGTGGACTAACTCACAATTTAGAAAACGATGTTAAGAAGTTTTAAGATACCACAACCCAAGTAATTCGATTGTGGATGACAGTTTCTATGCAATCCATGGTGGAGGGTACATAAGATTCGGCCTGGCCGAAATTACGGCCGTATATACTTGTTAAATTTACAATACCGCGATTAACCACCATTTTCATGAAGTTCCGTTAGTGCTATGTAAGCTAACGAACTTTTAAAACGTACTATGGACATATCGATCATATTGCCTGTATATTCCATAGCCAGTTAGGAATTTAACTGTGGAAAATGTTTCAGTTAAAGTTAGCCGGAGATAAGATATTTGTAATTTACATTCTGTTAACTGGCAGTTAAAGCCCAAAAGGAGCTACATGAAATTGACCGTAAGAAATGAAAATATTTAATCTAAGTTAAGTAAGTTACTTCGAAACGGTTCTCCAATTCCAAACCATCCGTAGGGTTTTTTTGTATGGTATTGTTAGACCCACATCATCTGGCCCAGCGTTACCGTTGAAAATTTCTGAAAAGTGGCACAAAAAGTGTCATTCTCAATAAAAGGTAGCGCATTCATTTGAAAAAAGGGGTACACATATTGTTATAAAGAAAAAGTAACAATTAAACGCATTTATGTCAGTGCTTTATATAGAATTGTAAAGTAAATTTTTTTATCCTCACAAACCTAACAATCGTTTTACATCCATTTTATTTAAAATCATTCCTTGAAATTTAATATAAAGAAGATTAACACGGTTTTTTGCAATAGAAAATTTTCTATTGCATACTTTTAGGCGGCTTTAGTATCCCAGCAAAAAAAATTCTTCTACAGGCACGACTTTAAAAAACTTCCAAAAATGTGGTCCCAAAGATGTTCTTAATTTTAACTACATACAGTGACAAAAATATTTACATGATATTAAAGATTACGCAACCTAAATTTTACGATGCGGAATTTACTAAATATTAAGGACAAATTTCTTTAAAATAATGAAATTTTAATTAAAATAAAGTTTATAATCTTTGTTTCAAAAAAAAATTTCATTAAATTTAGGACACAAATTTTGTAAATTTGCGTCCCTCCGTTAAAGTCGCATGTCTTTGAAATAAGGCTAAAGTAAAGAAACACATGTTTGATTTAAAGAAATTGTCCTTAAATTAAATGAAATATTGAAACTTTAGATTTAAGATAAAAACGCTTCAAATATAGGCTAAGACTAATATAACTTATCCGTTATAATTTGGATTTTTAAACTGGTATTTGTTTCTACGTGAGTACCTTTATTTATAAACCACGACAAGAGTATGAAAATTTGATAAATGAGATCTGTATCCAAATTTTAGATTTATTGGTCCTAGAATTTAAGCCAGACAGGTCGCTAAAAAATTTCTTTATTTTAAAGAAGCCGCATCTTTAGCTCGGAAACAATACCAAAATCCTTAAGGGAAGGTCAAAATCTTTGGATCCAAGTAAACTTTTTTCTTTTTTTTTTTTGAGTGTAGGAAGTCCTGTACATACAATTTTTTAAACTTTTTTCCAAATTTTTAATGCATATTTTTAATTTTTTCTTTTTTCAAATAGGATAAAAATAAAGCAAGAATTAATAAAATGGTACAAATTATTTAATTTTTTTTTCGAAAAAAGTGCTGAATCCATTGTAGAAAAAATGCGAATTTTTTAGGTCACACGTTCCAGACAAGCGTTAACATATTAAAAATGATAAAATAAATATAAAAATTGTTTATTTGTCAGAATACTACAAAATTTTTTAATCCACATCCAAAAACTGATTTTGGAAGTGATGTAAATTCTGTGCAACGTTTATTAAAATGGTGGACATCCGTCCTATGACAAGCCCATGTTAAATTCATCGCTTCTGCATCAAATTTGCACCACTTCCGCATCCAGAAAGAACATTTTCACTGATTTTTAGGCGTAGCTTTTTTGCTGGGATTCGATTAACAATATTTGGGATCAAAATGTATAAAACGTAAAACAATTTAAAATGTGGCGCATTATGGCGAAAAGGTGACACAAATTTAGTGCCACAAGAAAAAAAGTGGCACAAAAGTATCACCGCTTAGAAAAAGTGGCAAATTTATTACTAAAGTGGCACAACGGTACCATTAATCCGGCTGGGTCACCACTCTTGTCCTTCTATTTTCTAAAAAAAGGTCCAAATAGGAGTCAACTCCACCACAGCGTTAACGTTGAGAATTTCTAAAGAGTGGCCGATAAAGCCATCATTCGCAATAAAAGATGGAGAACTTATTTTAAAAATGTGGCACTTTTTTAAGAAAAGAAAAAGGGAGCAGATTTTTTTCTGAACCGATTTCTTCCAAAATCAATAGGGTTCTATTCTAAGCCAAAACACATACTTGAGGCAAATTTGAAGTCGATTGGACTAAAACTGCAACCTAGACTTTGATTACAAAAATGTGTTCACGGACAGACGTACATGGCTATATCGACTCAGGAGCCCACCCTGAGCATTTTTGCCAAAGACACCATGTGCCTATCTCGTCTCCTTCTGGGTGTTGCAAACATATGCGCTAACTTATAATACCCTATTCCACAGTGTGGCGCAGGGTATAACAATCAAACTATGACGCCTGAATTCCATCACGAATAATTTTGTTTCTGAATGCAATAGATCAAAATACTTTTGTAAACAATAAAATGAGCTGTCTCTGAAATTAATCTGGCCGCTATCAAAAGACCGCTTTAGAATTGATATCAACCTGAAGTTTGTTGCAATACACTATCAGCATCTCTGAAGTCTTAAAAAGGAAGTAGGGAAGGGACGAAAAATCTTTGGACCCAAAAGGGAAAAGAACGAAAATTCTTCGAAATGAACGCTGGTGGTCGTTTTGAGAATGCATAGTGTCATTTTATGGGTGTCGGAGACGGTGTCAGCTCTCCGTTTGACACCACATGTGTGTTGATTCACTTTCATGAACGGATCATTTAGAAACGTGCACGCCGTTCAAAAGTTTTTCCATGGGTTGCCAACCTAGCAAACAGTAATAAATCTATCAGTTTTGGCAGATTTCTACCAAATGTGGCAATCATGCTACAAATACATAGAGATGCCAATTAAAAGCGAGGCCGATAGGACTAAGGATAGTGGGAGAATGGTCGAGAATACGAAATATGACAAAACACCTAAGTAGATTAGGGGAAACGGAGAGATTAGTGGCAGATCCAGCAGCAATCATCGATCTTATACTCGACTCTGACCGCTGAGTGTGAGATGTTGACACAAGAAAGACTGTCCTGGGAGTTCGGAAGCCCAGAACAAATACCAGTTGGAAAATCGAAGCTACACTGATGGATCGAAGATGAGAAAGGGGGCATCGTCTGGTGAAGACGTGAAGGATCCAAACGTGTAGATCGTTTATATCTGCTAACCATTGCACCATGGTGGTTCCCACCTTAGGACCCATCGCAATAACGATCAAAAACGAGGTAGCCATGCCACCGATAGGACTGATTATTTTGGGAGAATGGTGGAGAACGCAAAATATGACGAACCCACAACGGATATTCGGGGAAGCGGAGAGGGTAGTGACCAATTCAGCGACAAGCAACGATCTTTTACTCGAAGTGTCTCTATGACCGCTGAGTGTGAAATTTTGACACTAGAAAGATTGTCCTGGGAGTTCGGAAGTCCAGAACAAATACCAGTTGTAAAAAGTTGCTACCCTGGAGGGGGGTTCAAAGAATCGGTGACAGTCTGTTGAAGGTATGGAGGATCCAAACGTCGAGATCCATCATATCTGCTAACCATTGCACCACCGTGGTTCCCACCTCTAGCAACCGTGGTCCAAACCCATGGAGATTCCGCCATTATGGTCGAGAATACAACATATGACAAACCCTTAAAGGATGTTAGGGGAAACGGGGAGAGTAGTGACTGATGCAGCGGCAATCTACGATCTTATAATCAAAGTGACTATGACCGCTGAGTGTTAAATCTGTCTTGGGAGTTCGGAAGCCAAGAACAAAATATCAGGTGGAAAAGTTGCTACACTGATGAATCGAAGATGAGAAAGAGGGTGAGTCTGGTAAAGATGTGGTGGGTCCAAACATCAGGATAACAATCCGATTGCCGATGCGGTCAATGCGGAATATGCTAAATGTCCCAGCAATAACATGAGACCAAAGAACATGAATATATTCACGGATACCTGAAGGATATTTTCGTTCTTATGAGGAAGACAAAAATTGTATCGATTCAGCGGATTCAGTCAAAAAGTAGTGGCTAGCGATAGACAATACTTCGATTGATCAGTCTGTTATATTTTTTTGGGAATAAAATCTCAAGCATTTCATAAAATCTCGCATTTTAAATTTCCCATCTCAATAGATACTGCAAACATTGTCTTGACTAGAGTGACTTACATTTCTTGCAAAGGTCTTAATAGCTGCACAAATTGTCGCTTTTCCTGAATCGTATTTCCAAAATCTTCATTATGGTACAGCCAGTGTAAATCTACACCAAAGAAATCGTTATTATCGACAAATTGCAATACGCTTGCAATGAATTTTTCACGACTTCTATAATTCGACGCTATCGATGAATACAGTTTTTTATTATGATTTGTATCACGGATTACAGCTATAATAGGTGTATACGGTTGTTTTTCTCTTAGCAAATCTGAAAGAAAACCATAAAGCAACATGCATGCTTTATCGTTGGCAAACGTCTCGTTTTTCCAACTCTTACCAAGGCCTGTGTGATTTCTAAAACTTTCTTCATCAACAACTCCAGATTCTGTTATACCAATGAAAGAGTAGCTTATATGAGTACACAGATCTCGAAGTGTAGGGTATTGTTTCGTAGCAAATCTATCGATATTACTTAGAGCCCAGGCATCAATAAAACAATTGACCATTTTTTCTGTAAATTACACGGATGATATTATGAATTTTATGATAGGAAAATTTTCGCTACAAACTCTGTTCGCCATAGATTATCGGAACTGCACATGATATTATTAGCAAATAAATAATAAAGAGTGTCATATTTTATGCTTAAGGGTTAAACAAATTTTTACAGCAACCGGGATATCCAAATTTTCTTAGAATATAAATCTAAGTCTAAATAGATTTACAACTCCCACAAGAAAGTTGCCTGTGGTCCTACTTAGTTGTGCTTTTAGATAAATATATTTTTTTAATTTTTAAACCATTTAAAACTAAGTCATTGTGGCCATGATATTGCATAATTAAAAATTGCTTAGAACAACTAAATCACATTCTAAACGGTGATTTGTTAAGAGCTTGATAACTTTTTTTAAAAAAAAACGCATAAAATTTGCAAAATCTCATCGGTTCTTTATTTGAAACGTTAGATTGGTCCATGACATTTACTTTTTGAAGATAATTTCATTTAAATGTTGACCGCGGCTGCGTCTTAGGTGGTCCATTCGGAAAGTCCAATTTTGGGCAACTTTTTCGAGCATTTCGGCCGGAATAGCCCGAATTTCTTCGGAAATGTTGTCTTCCAAAGCTGGAATAGTTGCTGGCTTATTTCTGTAGACTTTAGACTTGACGTAGCCCCACAAAAAATAGTCTAAAGGCGTCAAATCGCATGATCTTGGTGGCCAACTTACCGGTCCATTTCTTGAGATGAATTGTTCTCCGAAGTTTTCCCTCAAAATGGCCATAGAATCGCGAGCTGTGTGGCATGTAGCGCCATCTTGTTGAAACCACATGTCAACCAAGTTCAGTTCTTCCATTTTTGGCAACAAAAAGTTTGTTAGCATCGAACGATAGCGATCGCCATTCACCGTAACGTTGCGTCCAACAGCATCTTTGAAAAAATACGGTCCAATGATTCCACCAGCGTACAAACCACACCAAACAGTGCATTTTTCGGGATGCATGGGCAGTTCTTGAACGGCTTCTGGTTGCTCTTCACTCCAAATGCGGCAATTTTGCTTATTTACGTAGCCATTCAACCAGAAATGAGCCTCATCGCTGAACAAAATTTGTCGATAAAAAAGCGGATTTTCTGCCAACTTTTCTAGGGCCCATTCACTGAAAATTCGACGTTGTGGCTCGTTAGTAAGTCTATTCATGATGAAATGTCAAAGCATACTGAGCATCTTTCTCTTTGACACCATGTCTGAAATCCCACGTGATCTGTCAAATACTAATGCATGAAAATCCTAACCTCAAAAGAATCACCCTTTATTTTAAAATTACACAGGAACAAATATGTTTTAGATTCAATCATGAAATTAATTAATGTAATTATTTTTAAATCGAAAATATTTTTTTTACAAAATTTTCTATGGAAATAATATTTTGACAAAATTTTCTATCGAAATAAAATTTTGACAAATTTTCTATGGAAATAAAATTTTGACAAAATTTTGTATAGAAATAAAATTTTGACAAAATTTTCTATAGAAATAAAATTTTGACAAAATTTTCTATAGAAATAAAATTTTGACAAACATTTTTATAGAAATAAAATTGTGACAAAATTTTCTATAAAAATAAAAATTTTACAAACTTTTCTATAGAAATAAAAATTGTACAAAATTTTCTATAGAAATAAAAATTTTACAAAATTTTCTATATAATAAAAATTTGAGAAAATTTTCTCCATTTTTTTACAAAATATTCTATAGAAATAAAATTTTGGCAAAATTTTCTATTGAAATAAACTTTTCACATAGTTTTCTATAGAAATCACATATTGACAAAATTTTCTATAAAAATACAATTTTGACAAAATTTTCTATAGAACTAAAATTTTGACAAAGTTTTTCTATAGAAATAAAATTTTGACAAAATTTTCAATAGAAATAAAATTTTGACAAAATTTTCTATAGAAATCAAATTTTGACAAAATTTTATATAGAAACAAAATTTGACAAAATTTTCTATAGAAATAAAATTTTGACAAAATTTTCTATAGAAATAAAATGTTGACAAAAGTTTCTATAGAAATAAAATTTTGACAAAATCTTCTGTAGAAATAAAATTTTGATAAATTTTTCTATAGAAATAAAATTTTGACAAAATTTTCTATGGAAATAAAATTTTTTCAAAATTTTCTATGGAAATAAAATTTTGACAAAATTTTCTATGGAAATAACATTTTGTCAAAATTTTCTATGGAAATACAATTTAGACAAAAATTCTATAGAAAAAAAATACTATTGAAATAAACTTTTTACAAAGTTTTCTTTAGAAATCAAATTTTGACAAAATGTTCTATAGAAATAAAATTTGGACAAAATTTTCCATAGAAATAAAATTTTGACAAATTTTCTATAGAAATAAAATTTTGACCAAAATTTTTATAGAAATAAAATTGTGACAACATTTTCTATAGAAATAAAAATTTTACAAAATTTTCTATAGAAATAAAAATTTGAGAAAATTTTCTTCAATTTTGTACAAAATATTCTATAGAAATAACATTTTGACAAAATTTTCTACAGAAATAACATTTTGACAAAATCTTCTATAGAACTAAAATTTTGACAAAATTTTCTATAGAACTAAAATTTGGCAAAATTTTAATTAGAAATAAGATTTTGACAAAATTTTCCATAGAAAAAAATTTGACAAAATTTTCTATAGAAATAAAATTTTGACAAAACTTTTCTATTGAAATAAAATTTTGACAAAAATTTTCTATAGAAATAACATTTTGACAAAATTTTCTATAGAAATAAAATTTTGACAAAATTTTCTATAGAAATACAATTTTGACAAAATTTTCTATAGAAATAAAATTTTAACCAAATTTTTCCATAGAAATAAAATTTTCACCAAATTTTTCTATAGAAATAAAATTTTTGCAAAACTTTCTATAGAAATCAAATTTTGCTAAAATTTTGTATAGAAATAAAATTTTGACACAATTTTCTATAGAAATAAAATTTTGACAAAATTTTCTAGAGAAATAAAATTTTGACAAAATTTTCTATGGAAATAAACTTTTGACAAATACAATTTTGGCAAAAATTTCGTATAGAAATAAAAATTTTACAAAATTTTCTATAGAAATAAAAATTTTACAAAATTTTCTATAGAAATAAAAATTTGAGAAAATTTTCTCCAATTTTGTACAAAATAATCTATGGAAATAAAATTTTGACAAAATTTTCTATAGAAATAAAATTTTGACCAAAATTTTTATAGAAATAAAATTTGACAAAAGTTTCTTTAGAAATAAAATGTTGACAAAATTTTCTATAGAAATAAAATTTTGACAAATTTTTCTATAGAAATAAAATTTTGACAAAATTTTCTATAAAAATAAAATTTTGACAAAATTTTCTATAGAAATAAAATTTTGACAAAATTTTCTATAGAAATAAAATTTTAACCAAATTTTTCTATAGAAATAAAATTTTCACCAAATTTTTCTATAGAAATAAAATTTTTGCAAAACTTTCTATAGAAATCAAATTTTGCTAAAATTTTGTATAGAAATAAAAAACATAAAATTGTGACAACATTTTCTATAGAAATAAAAATTTTACAAAATTTTCTATAGAAATAAAAATTTGAGAAAAATTTTCTCCAATTTTGTACAAAATATTCTATAGAAATAACATTTTGACAAAATTTTCTACAGAAATAACATTTTGACAAAATCTTCTATAGAACTAAAATTTTGACAAAATTTTCTATAGAACTAACATTTGGCAAAATTTTAATTAGAAATAAGATTTTGACAAAATTTTCCATAGAAAAAAAAAATTTGACAAAATTTTCTATAGAAATAAAATTTTGACAAAACTTTTCTATTGAAATAAAATTTTGACAAAAATTTTCTATAGAAATAAAATTTTGACGAAATTTTTCTATAGAAAAAAAATTTTGACAAAATTTTCTATAGAAATAAAATTTTGACAAAATTTTCTATAGAAATACAATTTTGACAAAATTTTCTATAGAAATAAATTTTTCACCAAATTTTTCTATAGAAATAAAATTTTCACCAAATTTTTCTATAGAAATAAAATTTTTGCAAAACTTTCTATAGAAATCAAATTTTGCTAAAATTTTGTATAGAAATCAAATTTTGCTAAAATTTTCTATAGAAATAAAATTTGAACAAAATTTTCTATAGAAATAAAATTTGAACAAAATTTTCTATAGAAATACAATTTTGACAAAATTTTCTATAGAAATAACATTTTGACCAAAATTTTTATAGAAATAAAATTGTGACAACATTTTGTATAGAAATAATAATTTTACAAAATGTTCTATAGAAATAATTTTACAAAATTTTCTATAGAAACAAAGTTTTGATAACATTTTCTGTAGAAATAATAATTTTACAAACTTTTTTATGAAAATAAAATTTTGGCACAATTTCCTATAGAAATAACAATTTGACAAAATTTTCTATGGAAATAAAATTTTGACAAAATTTTCTATAGAAATAAAAATTTGAGAAAATTTTCTATAGAAATAAAATTGTGACAAAAATTTCCATAGAAATAAAATTTTAACAAAATTTTCTATAGAAATAAAATTGTGACAAAATTTTCCATAGAAATGAAATGTTGACAAAATTTTCCATAGAAATAAAATTTTGACGAAATTTTCTATAGAAACAACATTTTCTATAGAAATAAAATGTTGACTAAAATTTTTATGGAAATCAAATTTTGAGAAAATCTTCTACAGAAATAAATTTTTTACAAAACTTTTTATAGAAATCAAATTTTTTTATAAAATTTTCTATAGAACTAAAATTTTGACAAAATTTTCTTAGAAATAAAATATTAGCAAAATTGTCTATAGAAATAAAATTTTTGCAAAATTTTCTATAGAAATGAAACTTTTACAAAAATTTGTTTAGAAGTAAAATTTTACCAAAATTTTCTTAGAAATAACATTTTTGCAAAATTTTCTTGGCCTACAACTATACCACCAAGATTGACACAGCGATGGACCATAATGCTCCAATTTGACAAAATTTTCCATAGAAATAAAATGTTGACAAAATTTTCCATAGAAATAAAATTTTGACAAAATTTTCTATAGAAATACAATTTTGACAAAATTTTCTATAGAAATAGAATGTTGACAAAATTTTTTATGGAAATCAAATTTTGAGAAAATCTATAGATATCAATTTTTTACAAAACTTTTTATAGAAATTATTTTTTTTTTATAAAATTTTCTATAGAACTAAAATTTTGACAAAATTTTCTTAGAAATAAAATATTAGCAAAATTGTCTATAAAAATAAAATTTTTGCAAAAATTTCTATAGAAATAAAATTTTAAAAATTCTATATATCTAAAATGTTTCTATGAAACTAAAATTTAGGTCACTTAAGACCTAACTGGTATTCTCTGATTTATTTAAACAATAAAACTAACAAATTCCTTGCAAATTATTCAAATCTAAAAATTTTTATTAAACTTTTTGATATCTAATTGGTACATTACTGGCCATATTATCGGCAAGTTCTTTTATTTTCGTTTTCGGAATTTCATATTCTGTATAGCAAACTCTTCCACCTCTAGTTTTACTACAGGACACCCCATCATGACTTTCAAAGTTACCGCTGAGTTTTCTTTTCGTATATTTCGTGAGATGAAAAACTTCACCACATTTTGGTACAATATCATCAGCATCCAATGAATATATGGCCACACCACCCAGAGATTTTTCCAAGAGATAATCATATTTCATTTCCAGAGTTTGACCATTTTCAAATGAAGTCCATCGATTTCCACGGGTCCAATAAATACCGCCAGTTGGTTTATGAAAAGTTGATGTTACACTACGCAACTCCTGACAATAGTCAAAATATTCACGTTCACTTAAAAGTTTCGCTGTAGTATGACCAGGCTTATTATGCTCCGCATGAAACAACTGTAGATCCATGGAATAGTACGATATACCCATATTTATTTTTAAGTTAGGGGCACCTAGAAATAATTTAGAGATTACATATAGAGCCTATTGACCATGCCATATGTGGGTGTTATACCTTTATCGACCCAGTATTTTAATGAGTCATGGACATTAAATTTACCCTGTCCATAGAGTGGTGATGAAAATGTAGCAAAGAAAGGACTTCCCAAATTGAATGTCAAGACATTGATAAAATCAACTGATTTTGCTAGAGCTTTCACATTGTAATTTTTTGCCATGGCAGACACCGAAATTCCCAAAAGTAAATTCCTAGCTGATAATCTAGAAAAATTGAATATGTGAAGATAATTTTTTAAAACGTCAAATTTTTTGAAAATGTCGGAATATCTACTTTGGAAACTACTCTTTCAAAATTGGATTAGTCGAAGGTTGAGTTTGTCCAAATTTGGAAAGAGACCGAAACGTTGGATTTTTCAAATTTGTAAAAGTCGAAAAATCGACTTTTTCAAGTTCAGAAAATTTCGGAAAGTCAAATTGTTGTGCAGTCGCAAGTCAACATTTTCAAATTGTTATAAAGCTTTGGAAAAACACGAAAGTCGACTTTTTTCATATTTTAAAAAAATTGAAAATTTCACAAGATCAAATTTTGGAAATGTCAGAATGTCGACATTTTGAATGTCTTTACAATCTCCAGTTGGTGCAGGAAATACTCGCCCCTAGGAGGATCTCCATATGACTTTAACTCTTTCTCACACATCCATCGGAATATAACTTACGCTTCCTTTAATTTTTTCACCAATTTGACAAAATGACATTTAATTTCATCGTCATTCTCTAGAACTGGTATAATCCAAGCCATATCTAGGCCATCGAAATTGAATCGCCGAAGGAGTCTTATGGTTGAGTCTACAAAAATATCATGTTTTTCAGTATTATTAACCATACTCTTATAAAACTCTGATCTTTCTTTGAAGTGGTCACTACCAACAACAGCTAGCACCAATAATTTGGGATCTCTCTTCTTCACATCAATCACACGGTTGATCCAGTCTGCGGAGAGGTCAAACATGATAAAAACATTATTTGGATTGAAGTTCAGAAGATATTTGCTTGATTTCATATAATATCGTTAATTACAATGTGATGAAAATAAAGAATACTTTTTTCATGATATCAGGATAGTTAATAAAAATGACGAAGTCATTTGTCACACGAACGGGCAATGCAAAACTCGAATACTCCAAAGAAGACAAATTTTGAAAAAAGTCGAAGATTTAACTTTTTTTAATTTTTAAACAGTCGAATGAAAATGAATTTCACATAAGTCGACTTATTAAAAATTTATTTTTTAATTTATTAAAGATATTGATTTATAACAAAAAAATCTCAAAATTTTATTCCTATAGAAAATTTTCTCAAAATTTTATTTCTATAGAAAATTTTGTCAACATTTTATTTCTATAGAAATTTTTTTCAAAAATTTATTTCTATAGAAAATGTCAAATTTTTATTTCTATAGATAATTTTGACAAATTTTATTTCTATAGATAATTTTGCTACAATTTTATATCTATAGAAAATTTTCTCAACATTTTCTTTCTAAAGAAAATTTTCTCAAAATTTTATTTCTATATAAAATTTTCTCAAAATTTTATTTTTCAAGAAAATTTTCTCAAAGTTTTATTTCTATAGAAAATTTTGTAAAAATTTTACTTTTATGGAAAATTTTCTTAAAATTTTACTTTTATAGAAAATGTTCTCAAAATTTTATTTGTATAGAAAATTTTGTCAACATTTTTATTTCTATAGAAAATTTTGTCAACATTTTTATTTCTATAGATAATTTTATCAAACTTTTATTTCTATAGATAATTTTGTCAAAATTTTATTTCTACAGATAATTTTGCTATAATTTTATATCTACAAAAAATGTTCTCAAAATTTTAATTTTATAAATTTTATAAAAATTTTATTTATATAGAAAATTTTGCTAAACTTTATTTCTATAGAATATTTTGTTAAAATTTTATTTATATAGACAATTTTGAAGAAATTTTATTTCTATCGAAAATTTTCTCAAAATTTTATTTCTATAGAAAATTTTGTCAAAATTTTATTTCTATAGAAAATTTTGTCAAAATTCTATTTCTATAGAAAATTTTGTCAAAATTTTATTTATATAGAAAATTTTGTCAAAATCTTATTTATATAGAAAATTTTGTCAAAATTTTATTTCTATAGAAAATTTTAGTCTATAGAAGATTTTGTCAAACTTTTATTTCTATAGATAATTTTATATTTATAGAAAATTTTGTCAAACATTGGTTTCTATTGTCAATTTTATCAAAATTGTCTTTCAAATTTTATTTATAGCAAATTTTCTCAAAATTTTATTCGTATAGAACATATTTTCAAAATTCTATTCTTCTACAAAATTTTATCAACATTTTATTTCTATAGAAAATTTTGTAAAAATTTGATTTCTATAGAAAATTTTCTCAAAATTTTATTTCTATAGAAAATGTACTCAAAATTTTATTTCTATAGAAAATTTTCTCAAAATTTTAATTTTAAAGAAAATTTTCTCAAAATTTTATTTCTAAAGAAAATTTTCTCAACATTTTATTTCTATACAAAATTTTCTCAAAATTTTATTTCTATATAAAATTTTCTCAAATTTTTATTTCTATAGAAACTTTTGTCAACATTTTATTTCTATAGAAAATTTTGTAAAAATTTTATTTTTATAGAAAATTTTGTAAAAATTTTATTTATATAGAAAATTTTGTCAAAATTTTATTTATATAGAAAATTTTGTCAAAATTTTATTTCTATAGCAAATGTTGTTAAAATTTTATATCTATAAAAAATTTTGTCAAAATTTTATTTCTATAGCAAATGTTGTCAAAATGTTATAACTATAGAAAATTTTGTCAAATTTTTATTTCTATAAAAAATTTTGTCAAAATTTTATTTCTATATAATTTTTTTCAAAATTTTATCTCTTAGAAATTTTTTTCAAAATTTTATTTCTATAGAAAATAATGCCAAATTCTTATTTCCATAGAATATGTTGTCAATCTTTTATTTCTATAGATAATTTTGCAACAATTTTATATCTATAGCAAATTTTCCCAAAATTTTATTTCTATAGAAAATTTTCTCAAAATGTTATTTCTAAAGAAAATTTTCTCAAAATTTTATTTTTCAAGAAAATTTTCTCAAAATTTTATTTCTAAAGAAAATTTTCTCAACATTTTATTTCTATAGAAAATTTTGTAAAAATTTTATTTGTATAGAAAATTTTGTCAAAATTTTATGTATATAGAAAATTTTGTCGAAATTTTATTTATATAGAAAATTTTGTCAAAATTTTATTTATATAGCAAATTTTGTCAAAATTTTATTTCTATAGAAAATGTTGCCAACATTTTATTCTATAGAAAATTTTGTCAAAATTTTATTTCTATAGAAAATTTTGCAACAATTTTATATCTATAGAAAATTGTGTCAAACATTGTTTTCTATTGACAATTTTATCAAAATTTTATTTCTATAGAAAATTTTCTAAAAATTTAATTGAGTATAGAAAATTTTCACGATTTTATTTTTATAGCAAATTTTCTCAAAATTTTATTCGTATAGAAAACATTTTCAAAATTCTATTCTTCTACAAAATTTTATTTCTGTAGAAAATTTTTCTCAAAAGTTTATTTCTATAGAAAGTTTTGTCAAAATTTTGTTTCTATAGAAAGTTTTGTCAGAATTTTATTTCTACAGAAAATTTTGTCAAAATTTTATTTTTATAGAAAATTTTCTCAAAATTTTATTTCTATAGAACATTATATCGAAATTTTATTTCTATAGAAAATTTTCTCAACATTTTTTTCTATTAAGAATTTTATCAAAATTTTATTTATATAGAAACTTTTCTAAAAATTTAATTGAGAAAAAATAGAAAATGTTCTCAAAATTTTATTTCTATGCAAATTTTCTCAAAATTGTATTCGTATAGAACATATTTTCAAAATGTTATTCCTCTAGAAAAATTTCTCAAAATTTTATTTCTATAGAAAAAATTTTCAAAATTTTATTTGTATGGAATATTTTTTCAAAAGTTTATTCCTCCAGAAAAGTTTTTCAAAATTGTATTTCTTTAGAAAATTTTCTCAAGGTTTTATTTCTATAGAAAATTTTCTCAAAATTCCATTTATACAGAAAGTTGAGAGCGAAATGTTTTGCAAAATCTACCAAAAGATCATGAATTCTACCAATCTACTCAACAGTAAAAAATCTACTATATTTGGTAGAATTCTACCAACTGTGGCAACAGTGCTTGCAATCCCTAAGGGGGTTTAGCGATGAGCTGCCTATAATAACCTAACCTAACCTAGCTAAGACACGGATACTATGTTATAGCCAATTATTGTGACGAATTGACGATGAATTGAAGAAATTTATCCAATTGGGCCAGGAACTTTTGGTCCATTCCTCCGTATTTTCTCACTTTGGCTCTGTACAATTTTCTTTTATTTCCATACTGATATTGAATTATAAAAAAAAATTCTCAAAATTTTATTCCTATAGGAAATTTTCTTAAAATTTTATTGTGAATAGAAAATTTTCAAGATTTTATTTTTATAGGAAATTTTCTCAAAATTGTGTTTCTATAGAGAATTTTCTCAAAATTTAATTTTTATAGCAAATTTTCTCAAAATTTTATTTCTATAGAAAATTTTTTGATAATTTTATTTCTAGAGAATATTTTTTTAAAATTTTATTAAGAATAGAACATTTTCAAAATTTGATTTTATTCGAATTTTCTCAAAATTTTAGTTCTATAGAAAATTTTAAAGATTTTATTCATCTAGAAAATTTTCTCAAAATTTTCTTTCTATAGAACAAATTCTTAACCGCCTTAGCACGGCCAAATTTATCCAATAGGGCCAGGAACTTCTGGTCAATTCCTGTGGATTCTCCTACTTTGGCCCCACACGATTTTCTTTAATTTTCACACTGACTATCAGGCCAATGAGAATATCACGGAAGCCTATTTAATACTCCGCGAGAATTCGTATTTTTCCCGACCGGTTAAAAAAGTAGACGAATCGCTTAGCCATGGGCAATGAGTGAAAACTAAATGGCTTTCATTGTTTTGTAAACTAAATATGTTACTTATCCCACCACCACCGCAGTTATTTATAAAACAATTGGCAAGTAATAAATCTTACTCCTCCCTCTATGAATTGCTTGCATAGCTTGAAGGCTTATAGCTCCTTCCTCATTTACATCAAAGAAACCATAACCCAAATGTGTACAAAGATCGGCGGGAATGTGTTCTGGTTCCATCCTATAATTCACTCGTATAGTGGCGTTTACAGTGAAGTAACAATATATCATTTTTGCTAAACAATACAAAAAAGAGGTATTTAGAAACAAACAAAAAATTCTATATGAATAAAAAAATTTTATTGAAATTACGTTTTTTCTTGGGAAACTCTATGCCATTGGTCCCCAAAATCACCAAAACCAATAGAAGCACCAAAAAGTTCTGAAATCTTCTCGATGCCGTCATCTGTACCACCTTCACTAAGCCCGTCTAATCAAATGTAACGACATGTTTTATGTCGAACTAAGTGATATTTTCAACAAAGTACAGTGACTCAAAGTAAAAACAGAAAAATATTATAGATAAGAGGGGAACTCTTTTATACTAACTTAGTACGACGGGTATGAGACTGCTCCTTCTGGCTTCGTATAGCTCCTTGCTTTCAATTAGTTAAAAATTTTAATTTTGAGTTAATCACATAAATAAATAAATATTTTATTATTTTAATTAAACTAAATATATGTTTTTACAACATAAATATATAGTCTAAAATTTCATTTAAATTTTATTTGTTAATTTTATTTAATTTATTTTGAAGTGTATCACTCCCGTGTAATTGTGAATATAACTGGTTTAATATCCAAAGAAATAGATTCGAAATTATGAAAATCCCACTGTTCCCCAAAGTTGTTTGCTTAAAAAAATCTCCAATTTACATTTGTGACTGTGAATATTTATTTCTATTTTAAGTTTTCCATTTGTGAACGGTAACAAAGATCGTAAAACTTTATCATATTTAAAAGATTTCATTTATACGACAATTTTCTAATGCAATCAATAAATAAACATACCTTGAAAATATATGAAAATGTGCAATACCTGGAAAGAAATAAAGAATTTAGTTAATCAGTCAAAATTTTTTCGATATAATATCAAATTATTCTAGATTAGCTTTGTAGCTAAAAAAATACCAAAAAAATCTTATTTTGCAGAGTTTGATCAAATTTTTGTGGTATTATGAAAAAAAAATTCGTCTGACAAAGAAACAAAATTCACGAAAATTTTTCCAATTGAAGTCTTAATTGAGTTTTAAAAAATATTCAATTAAAACTTTAATTGATTCAACAATTTTTTTGAATTGAAACAAAAATCAATCACCGAAATTAATAGTATCAATAAATTTTTTAATTGGATCAATTAATTTTTTAATTGACTTTTAATTAATTGTTTAATTGATACTATCATTTCGGTGATTAAAGACATTTCAATTAGAAAATTAATTGGATCAATTAATTTCGTGATTGAAGACAAAAAATATTTTTTTTTTCTGTAAAGGAATTGTTTATTATTTTGTAGTCCTCCTATTAGCGACAATTTTTTTTGTTTGGTGTACAAATATTCCTTGAATTGGAAATGTGTCGGTTTTAATTTTTTTGCTTGTACCAACTTGAGAAAGTTACTACAACTATAAAAATGGAAACTTTGATAGTATGACCAGAAACGAAAATTAATTTTTTGTAAAGATAGTGAGCTACACTTGTAGTTTAGTCAATGTATGGTTTTAAGCTGAAATCAAACAAACAACAACAATGATAGTGAATTAATATTGACTTTATAGAAAATTTTGTGAATATTTTACATGTACGTGAAGTTATTTCTTAATAGCTAAGACACAAACCAGACAGATTTAGTCACGCACCGAGTGTGTTAATTGGGTTATACTAAGGCGACCAAAACATGGTTATATATATTTTGACTACTTCTTGACCAGTAATACATTGACTATGAGACAAGTTTGATACCATAACAAAGGCGGAGAAAATAAAATCACATAGAAGAAAAACACAATAACAATTGTAATTCTTATCAAATCGGACCACTGTGCAATCATGCCCAGGATATTTTTGTATCAGGAGAAAGTACGAAGTACTTTCTGTCAAAGTACTAGGTCGCTATATTCAATACCAATCCAGCACACTGTGTTTTATCCAATTTAATGGAAAAAGAATACCTTGGATGGATTATAATAAGGAAAAATGTCCCACAGTGCAATCCTGTCCATGATATATTGGTATCAGGAGAAAGGGCGTACTTTTTGGCTATATTGTGATTATATTCGAAACCAATCCAGAAAATTGTGCTTTATCCAAGTTAATGGGAAAGTACAGACTAGGATAGGATAAAAAAGTGGTCAAAATTGTTTTATTTCTATAAAAATTATGTCAAAATTTTATTTCTATAGAAAGTTTTGTCAAAATTTTATTTCTATAGACAAATTTGTAAAAATTTTATTTCTATAGAAAATTTTATCAAAATTTTATTTCAATAGAAAATTTTGTCAACATTTTATTTCTATAGAAAATTGATGCCAAATTTTATTTCTATAGAAATTTTTCTCAAAATTTTATTTCTACAAAAAATGTTGTCAAAATTTTACTTCTATAGAAAATTTGTCAAAATTTTATTTCTATAGAATAATTTCTCAAAATTTTATTTCTATAGAAAATTTTCTGAACGGTTTATCTCTATAGAAAATTTTCTCAATATTTTATTTCTATAGAAAATTTCCTCAAAAATTTATTTCTAAAGCAAATTTTGTCAAAATTTTATTTCTGTAGAAAATTCTGTCAAAATTTTATTTCTATAGAAAATTCTGTCAAAATTTTATTTCTATAGAAAATGTTGTCAAAATTGTATTTCTATAGAAAATTTTATCAAAATTTTATTTCTACAGAAAATTTTGTGAAAAGTTTATTTCTATAGAAAATTTTGTCAAACTTTTATTTCTATAGAAAATTCTGTCAAAATTTTATTTCTATAGAAAATGTTGTCAAAATTTTATTTCTATAGGAAATTTTGCCAAAATTTTATTTCTATAGGAAATTTTGCCAAAATTTTATTTCTATAGGAAATTTTGCCACAATGTTATTTCTATAGAAAATTTTGTCAACATTTTATTTCTATACAAAATTTTACCAATTTTTTTCCATATAGAAAATGTGGTCAAAATTTTATTCCTATAGAAAATTTTGTCTAAAATTTTTTTCTATAGAAAATTTTGTCAAAATTTTTTTTCTATAGCAAATTTTGTCACAATTTTATTTCTATAGAAAATTTTGTCAAATTTTTTTTTTCTATAGAAAATTTTGTCAAAATGTTATTTCTATAGAAAATTTGGTCAAAATTTTATTCCTATAGAAAATTTTGCCAAAATTTTATTTCTATAGACAATTTGGTCAAAATTGTATTTCTATTGAAAATGTTGTCAAAATTTTAATTCTATAGAAAACTTTGTCAATTTTTTTTTCTATAGAAAATTTTGTCAAATTTTTATTTCTATAGAAAATTTTGTCAAAGTTTTATTTCTACAGAAAATTTTGTCAAAATTTTATTTTTATAGAAAATGTTGTCAAAAGGTTATTTCTATAGACAATTTTGTCAAGATTTTTTTTGTTTAGTTTTGTTAGTTGACCTTTGGAATTTTACAATTTTGGGATTATTTGTTTGGCTTGAGGTCATAGACTAATGAAAAATGCTGGAGTTAATGTTTTTCATTACTTTTTATTGAAATATTGCTGTTCTCGGATATTTCGATACACCATCGGCAAGATATTATATTTTACAAAGTAGTAGACTTTCTGCTTACAATGCTCATGTCTAACCATTTTGTCAAAATTTTATTTCTATAGAAAATTTTGTCAACATTTAATTCTATAGAAAATTTTGCCAAATTTTTTTTTATATAGAAAATTTGGTCAAAATTTTATTCAGATAGAAAATTTTGCCAAAATTTTATTTCTATAGACAATTTTGTTAAAATTGTATTTCTATTGAAAATGTCAAAATTGTATTTCTATTGAAAATGTTGTCAAAATTTTATTTCTATCGAAAATGTTGTCAAAGTTTTAATTCTATAGAAAACTTTGTCAAATTTTATTTCAAAAGCAAATTTTGTCAAATTTTTATTTCTATAGAAATTTTTAACAAAATTTTAATTCTATAGAAATCTTTGTCAAATTTTATTTCTTAAGCAAATTTTGTCAAAATTTTAAGAAAGTTTTGTCAAACATTAATTTCTATAGAAAATTTTCTCAAAATTTTATTTTTATAGAAAATTTTCTCAAAATTTTATTTTTATAGAAAATTTTCTCAAAATTTTATTTCTATACAAAATTCTGTCAAAATTTTATTTCTATAGAAAATTCTGTCAAAATTTTATTTCTATAGAAAATTCGATCAAAATTTTATTTCTATAGATAATTTTGTCAAATTTTTATTTCTATAGAAAATTTTGTCAAAATTTTATTCCTATAGAAAGTTTTGCCGCAATTTTAGTTCTATAGAAAATTTTGTCAAAATTTTAATTCTATAAAAAACTTTGTCAAATTTTATTTCTAAAGTAAATTTTGTCAAAATTTTATTTCTATAGAAAATTCTGTCAAAATTTTATTTCTATAGAAAATTCTGTCAAATTTGTATTTCTATATAGAATTTTCTCAAAATTTTATTTCTATAGGAAATTTTGTCAAATTTTTATTTCTATAGGAAATTTTGTCAAATTTTTATTTCTATAGAAAATTTTATCAAAATTTTATTTCTATAGAAAATTTTTGTCAAAATTTTATTTCTATAGAAAATGTTGTCAAATTTTTATTTCCATACAAAATGTTGTCAAACTTTTATTTCTATAGATAATTTTGCAACAAATTTTATATCTATATTTTATATATTCTATATTTCTATTTTATCAAAATGTTATTTCTATAGATAATTTTGCTACAATTTTATATCTATAGAAAATTTTCTCAAATCTTTATTTCTATATAAAATTCTCTCAAAATTTTATTTCTATATAAAATTCTCTCAAAATTTTATTTCTATATAAACTTTTGTCAATTATTTATATAGAAATATTTATCAAAATTTTATTTCTACAGAAATTTTTGTCAAAATTTTATTTCTATATAAAATTTTGTAAAAATTTTATGTCTATAGAAAATTTTCTCAAAATTTTATTTCTATAGAAAATTTTCTCAAAATTTTATTTCTATAGAAAATTCTGTCAAAATTTTATTTCTATAGAAAATTTTGTCAAATTTGTATTTCTATATAAAATTTTATCAAAATTTTATTTCTATAGAAAATTTTTCAAAATTTTATTTCTATAGAAAATTTTGTCAACATTTAATTCTATAGAAAATTTTGCCAATTTTTTTTTATATAGAAAATTTGGTCAAAATTTTATTCCTATAGAAAATTTTGCCAAAATTGTATTTCTATAGACAATTTTGTCAAAATTGTATTTCTATTGCAAATTTTGTCAAAATTGTATTTCTATTGAAAATGTTGTCAAAATTTTAATTCTATAGAAAACTTTGTCAAATTTTATTTCTAAAGCAAATTTTGCCAAATTTTTATTTCTATAGAAAATTTTAACAAAATTTTAATTCTATAGAAAACTTTGTCAAATTTTATTTCTAAAGCAAATTTTGTCAAATTTTTATTTCTATAGGAAATTTTGTCAAATTTTTATTTCTATAGAAAATTTTCTCAAAATTTTATTTCTATAGAAAATTCTGTCAAAATTTTATTTCTATAGAAAATCGGTCAAAATTTTATTTCTACAGATAATTTTGTCAAATTTTAATTCTATAGAAAATTTTGTCAAAATTTTATTTGTATAGAAAATTTGGTCAAAATTTTATTCCTATAGAAAGTTTTGCTAAAATTTTAGTTCTATAGAAAATTTTGTCAAAATTTTAATTCTATAAAAAACTTTGTCAAATTTTATTTCTAAAGTAAATTTTGTCAAAATTTTATTTCTATAGAAAATTCTGTCAAAATTTTATTTCTATAGAAAATTCTGTCAAAATTTTATTTCGATAGAGAATTCTGTCAAAATTTTATTTCTACAGAAAATGTTGTCAAATTTTTATTTTTATAGAAAATTTTATGAAAATTTTATTTTTATAGAAAATTTTGACAAAATTTTATTTCTATAGAAATTTTTGTGAACATAGAAAATAATGGCAAAATTTTATTTCTTTGAAAAATTTATTTAAAAAAAATATATTTCTTTGGAAAATTTTGTTCCTAGAGGAAATTTGTGAAATACCTCTATCAAAACATCAAGAATTTTACCAATATACAAGGGGGTTTCTAAGGAAATTATTATATTTGTTCCATCGGGTGTTTATACGATTCAGCCTGGTCGATCTTACGCCCGTATACACCAGCTTTCTATTGTGGACATTCCAATAAAACTCTCCTCGTTCAGTTACATGCTTTTCGAATATTTTTTATTTATTTTGTACCACATTGACATCCAATGTATATTCCTTATAACAAAAACCAAGAAAATCATCGGATTTAAGACAGCACCTTCCGGGGACACAACTAAAACGCTTATCCAATTTTCTACTGGCAAAACGTATCAAATGGGATTTTTCACCACATCTTCCATCGAAATCATCATTTTCCAAAGACCACACCATAATTCCTCCCAATTTCTGTTTTATAGCATAGTCGATTTTCATTTCTAGACTTTGAGGAGTTTGAATGCTTATCCAAAGGGTATGGGCATCCGTCAGATAACTACCACCGGCACTTATATCGAATATCACTGAGAGAACTTCATAGCGGGCGTAAACACAAGAATCACCATAGCCCCATAAGTTACCCTTGTCGGTACGACGACCACCATGTAACATGGGACCATGACTTAGTTTATTGAGACCAGGTTGGCCATTATCAAAAACAAAAGAGTGACCTACCAACGATATGCCCATGTTTAATTTCGAAGCAGGAGCACCTAGACGGGAGGGAATACACGACAAATAATGCCTTCAGGTCTTTTTCCATTTGTGGGTTTGTTTTTCGGATACATACCATTTTCCATCCAATATGAGATTATGGCATGAGCATTCATTTCATCCTCTCCATATAATGGAGAATCATGTATCGTCCAACTGCCATTTTTATAACCATAGGACATGACATTGATGAAATCAACATGATCAACAATTTCCGCTATATCATACCACTGACGAGTGTAGCTAACACTGCCACTCACAGTTATACCAAAATCCAATTCCAATGGATCAAACCTACATACAAAAAAAATATTTTTTCTGATTCAATCACGAAATTAATTGATTAACTTTTTTAATTAATAAATTGACCTTTTTAATTGAAATGTCTTTAATCTCGAAAATGGTATTATCAATCACAGTTTTAATTGAGCATTAAAATATACTTGATTGAAAAAATCATTGATTTCATTAGCAAATTTCAATTCATTTTTTACTTGATTCAATTAAAAATTTAATAGATGTTTATTGTAAAACTCAATTAACCATCACCAAACAACCCATCAAACAACCCATCACTTCCATCTTCACTTTTTTTAATTGAAGTAGTCTCCCGAATATGATTAAAAAGTTAATTGTATCACTAAAATTTTTAATTAAAAATCCATTGACTTAATTATCCTGCATAAAAATTAATTGTATCAACTAATTTATTAATTGAAAAAAATTTCAACTTCAATCAACTTTTTAATTGTAAATAAATTGGTGATATTTTTTTCTGAGTTTTCATATGCTCAGTATACGGATAAAGGTATGAGAATAAGAAGAGGATCAATGGATCCCGAGCCAAACACGCTGAAAAATATATTGACCTAATATACGCACAGAAAGATCATGATTATTTATTTTTGTTATTTTTGGATGGAGTTGCCATAGGAATGTCCAACGAATATTTTAAGACTTTTCGTGGCTAAAATATTCGTTAGACGTTCATGAAATCTTGAGCGCCCGTGGACAAAAACGAATCTTTCCGATTTGATTTTTCGTGAACGTTTTGCTTTCATTTTGTTACCGTCCGTTCACAGTTTTGTAACGTAATTTTTAGTATAGAGATTGTAAAGGGAATCAAATTATCGACATTTCGGCTTTTTCCATATTTAGGTTAGGTTAGGTTAGGTGGTAGCCCGATGTATCAGGCTCACTTAGACTATTCAGTCCATTGTGATACCACTCTTATCACTGAATACTGTCCGATTCCATGTTAAGCTCAATGACAAGGGACCTCCTTATATAGCCGAGTCCGAACGACGTTCCACATTACAGTGAAGCTACTTAGAGAAGCTTTGAAACCCTCAGAAATGTCACCAGCATTACTGAGGTGGGATAATCTACCGCTGAAAAACTTTTTTGGTGTTCGGTCGAAGCAGGAATCGAACCCACGACCTTCTGTATGCAAGGCGGGCATGCTAACCATTGCACCACGGTGGCTCCCTTTTCCATATTTGAAAAACTCGACTTTTTTTGAGATCACTGAAAAGTCGTCTTTAATTCATCGTGACTCTCGACTTTTCGATGAGTGGTCAGTTCAAGTTTTTCCTTAAAAGTCGAGTAATCGCTTTTAGTTACTACGTTGCCGACTTCACTAGATTTTACACAAAATATCAAAAGTCGATTAGTCAAATTAGAATATTACAAAAAGTAGACTACGATCTTCAATGATATAATGTCAACATTGACTTTTTTGAAAAAGGTCTTTATGAAGAACTTTTGAACCATTTTCTTTTGGTCGGAAAGCGGCAATATATTCACGCACCTTGAACCTGGATATGGATTGAAGCAAACAAATGGGGAATATATCGAGAATACGGGTTTCCTAAACCCCAAGCCGCATTCGGCTTGTGCGATTGCGCCTACAACACTGCATGTAAGCAGAGAATATTAGACCGATCTCTCCAACCTAACCAAACTTCCACGAAGACTTAGGTTGACACTTGTCCGACTTAAAATTAGGCCTATAGTCCACACAACAGATAAATCGGCTGTCAACACACAAAAAAAAATATTTTTTTTTTGTCTTCAATCACGAAATTAATTGATCTAATTAATTATTCCAATTAAAGTTTTAATTGAGTTTTAAAATTAAAAATTTAATTGACTCAACAAATTTTTATTGAAACAAAATTCAATCACAAAAATTAATAGTATCAATTAATTTTTTAATTGGATCAATTAATTTTTTAATTGACTTTCAATTAATTTTTTAATTCACTTTCAATTAATTTTTTAATTGATACTATCAGTTCTGTGATTGAAGACTTTTCAATAAAACAAGTATATACAGCAGTAAGTTCGGCCGGGCCGAATCTTAAATACCCACCACCATGAATCAAATATAATAGTTTTCTTTGAAAACTCATCGTCGTAGCGGGTTACTTGATAATATATAGCATTTTAGGGGGTTTGATGACAAATCTTCTCCCAAGCAAATCAGTTCAACCAGTACGCTTCCCGAAGAAAAAAAATTAAAGATTCTACCTATGAAGACTAGATCAGATTCTGGATTTATGAGAACCAATTTTGTATGAGTTTTAGAGAAATCATAAACATATCGTGTATATGATGAAATAACGCCTTGATTTGAAGTCCTAGAAATAAATTTGGGAGTTAGGTCTATATGGGGCCTATACCAAAACATGGACCAATACTCACCATCTCTTGATGTTCCTCAAATACCTCTAGAATTACACTTTCAGACGAATTGGTGAAAACTACGAATTCTAGAAGCCCCAGAAGTAAAATCGAGATATCAGTCTATATAGGGGCTATTCCAAAACATGGACCGATACGGACCATTTTCGACACACCTCTTTATGGTCCTAAGATACGTCTATATTTCTAATTTCCGGCAATTTGGATAAAAACTACGGATTCTAGAAGCCCAAGAAATAAAGTCTGGAGATCGGTCTATATGGGGGCTATACCAAAATATGGACCGATAGGCACCATTTGCGACACACCTATTTGTGATCTTAAAATACCTGTAGATTTTCAATTTCAAGTAAATCGGCTAGAAAATATAGTCTCTAGACGCCCAAGATTTATAGAAGCCAAAGAATAAAAAGCGGGAGATCGGTCTATATGAGGGCTATACCAAAACATGGACCGATACGGACCATTTTCGACACACCTCTTTAAGGTCCCCAAATACCACTAAATTTCCAATTTCAGGCAAATCGGATAGAAAATACAGTTTCTAGACGCCCAAGAAGCAAAATCGGGAGATTGGTCTATATGGGGGCTATACCAAAACATGGACCGATATATACCATTTTCGACACACCTCTTTAAGGTCCCCAAATACCTCTAAATTTCCAATTTTAGGCAAATCGGATAGTAAATACAGTTTCTAGAAACCCAAGAATCAAAATCGAGAGTTCGGTCTATATGGTGGCTATACCAAAACATGGGCCGATATGGACCATTTTCGACATACCTCTTTATGGTCCTAAAATACCTCTAGATTTTCAATTTGAGGAAAATCGGATAGAAAATACAGTTTCTAGACGCCCAAGAAGCAAAATCGGGAGATCGGTCTATATGGGGGCTATACCAAAACATAGACCGATACGGACCATTTTCGACACACCTCTTTAAGGTCCCCAAATACCTCTATATTTCCAATTTCAGGCAAATCGGATAGTAAATACAGTTTCTAGACCCTCAAGAACCAAAATCGGGAGATCAGTCTATATGGGGGCTATACCAAAACATGGACCGATACGGACCATTTTCGACACACATCTTTAAGGTCCCCAAATACCTTTAAATTTCAAATTTCAGGCAAATCGGATAGAAAATACAGTTTCTAGGCGCCCAAGAAGCAAAATCGGGAGATTGGTCTATATGGGGGCTATACCAAAACATGGTCCGATGGGCACCATTTGCGGCACACCTCTTTATGGTCCTCAAGTACCTCTAGATTTTCAATTTCCGGCTAATTGACAAAAACTACGTTTTTTTATAAGCCCTTGACCCCAAATCAAGAATTGGTTTATATGGGGACTATATCAAAACTTGGACCGATATAGCCCATCTTCGAACTTGACCTGCCTGCAACCAAAAAACGAATCTGTGCCAAATTTCAGGACGATAACGCAATTATTGAAGGCTGTAGCGTGATTACAACAGACAGACGGACATGCTGATATCGTCTTAGAATAGGGAGCCACCGTGGTACAATGGTTAGCATGCCCGCCTTGCATACACAAGGTCGTGGGTTCGATTCCTGCTTCGACGAAAAACCAAAAAGTTTTTCAGCGGTGGATTATCCCACTTCAGTAATGCTGGTGACATTTCTGGGGGTTTCAAAGCTTCTCTAAGTGGTTTCACTGCAAAGTGGAACGCCGTTCGGACTCGGCTATAAAAAGGAGGTCGCTTGTCATGGATAAGAGAAAAGTTCACCAATGTGGTATCACAATGGACTGAATAGTCTAAGTTAGTCTGATACATCGGGCTGTCACCTAACCTAAACTAACCTAACCATCGTCTTAGAATTTCTCCCTGATCAAGAATATATATACTTTATATAGTCGGAAGTCGATATTTCGATGTGTTACACACGGTATGACAAACTTATTATACCCCCATCACCATTCTATGGTGGTGGGTATAAAAATTAATTGGATCAAATAATTTCGTGATTGAATCAGAATTTTTTTTTTTTTTTGTGTTGGAAAAAGTGGTTGTTTCAACATTTACGTTTGTGCTATATTTTCGATATAACAAAAATCGATTAGTTGACTTTCGACTTTTATATCCTTGGCATAAATTCAGAGTCATAATCCATTCCCTGTTTTTACCTAATAGGAAGCTATCACTGAATCCCTTCTGCAAGGATTGAGATCAACCTAGACTCATTCAATCATACCGTAAAATGTAGAACTTACACCGTCTTGAATTGTTTCACAAGATATACAAAACTGTATTTATCTTCAAGATCACCATCTTTTCCCGGATATTGCCAATTCAAATCGACACCATCAAATCCATGATTTTGTAAGAATGCAGCTACCGAATCTATGAAAGTCTCACGTGTTGCATAATCGGCTGCCATATCTGCGTAGTCTCGAGACTTTTCATTCGGACCACCCACGACAGCATATACTTTCAATTTGGGATTCTTCCATTTTAAACTAAGTGTTCGCTTAATCAAATCTTAAAAAGGAAATACAACATCTAAATAATAAATAAATTTGACAATGGCAACATTTTACCTTCCTTTGAGTCAAGTTGGGCATTTGGATCTGTAATTAAACCATTGGAATCTATACCAAAGTAAGCATAACTTAAATGGGTACAAGCAAATGGATGTATATATTCAGGAACATAATTGCCTCCACCAGGACGTCGAAATGAATTAGCTTCATAGTAACAATTTATCATTTTGTCTGAGAGAGAAAGAAAAGGATCTTGAACTAATGACGCATATCCACACCCAGAGAAGGAATATGATCAACTCAAACATGTTTCAAGAGCAAAATGTTATTTTTGTATGGTAGCCATGCAACAACATGTTTGTCGCAACAATGTTATTTTCTCGCCAAACATAACATGCTTTCCGAAAACAGATACTTAGCAGGTTGGCTGATAAGTCCCCGGTCTGACACATAGATGGCGTCGCTAGTATTAAATGCATATTATTTTTATATAGTACCAACCTTCAAATGATTCGTGTCAAAATTCGACGTCTGTAAGTCAATTAGTTTGTGAGATAGAGCGTCTTTCGTGAAGCAACTTTTGTTATTGTGAAAAAATGGGAAAAAAAGGAATTTCGTGTTTTGATAAAATACTGTTTTCTGAAGCGAAAAAATACGGTGAAAGCAAAAAACTTGGCTTGATAATGAGTGTCAGGACTCTGCCCCAGGGAAATCAACAATAATTGATTGGTATGCAAAATTCAAGCGTGGTGAAATGAGCACGGAGGACGGTGAACGCAGTGGACGCCCGAAAGAGGTGGTTACCGACGAAAACATCAAAAAATCCACAAAATGATTTTGAATGACCGTAAAATTAAGTTGATCGAGATAGCAGAGGCCTTAAAGATATCAAAGGAACGTGTTGGTCATATTATTCATCAATATTTGGATATGCGTAAGCTCTGTGCAAAATGGGTGCCGCGCGAGCTCACATTTGACCAAAAACAACAACGTGTTGATGATTCTGAGCGGTGTTTGCAGCTGTTAACTCGTAATACACCCGAGTTTTTCCGTCGATATGTGACAGTGGATGAAACATGGCTCCATCACTACACTCCTGAGTCCAATCGACAGTCGGCTGAGTGGACAGCGACCGGTGAACCGTCTCCGAAGCGTGGAAAGACTCGAAAGTCCGCTGGCAAAGTAATGGCCTCTGTTTTTTGGGATGCGCATGGAATAATGTTTATCGATTATCTTGAGAAGTGAAAAACCATCAACAGTGACTATTATATGTCGTTATTGGAGCGTTTGAAGGTCGAAATCGCGGCAAAACAGCCCCATATGAAGAAGAAAAAAGTATTGTTCCACCAAGACAACGCACCGTGCCACAAGTCATTGAGAACGATGACAAAAATTCATGAATTGGGCTTCGAATTGCTTCCCCACCCACCGTATTCTCCAGATCTGGCCCCCAGCGACTTTTTCTTCTTCTCAGACCTCAAAAGGATGCTCGCAGGGAAAAATTTTGGTTGCAATGAAGAGGTGATCGCCGAAACTGAGGCCTATTTTAAGGCAAAACCGAAGGAGTACTACCAAAATGGTATCAAAAAATTGGAAGATCGTTGTATCGCTCTTGAAGTGAACTATGTTGAATAATAAAAACGAATTTTGACCAAAAAATGTATTTTTCTTTGTTAGACCGGGGACTTATCAGCCAACCTGTTAATATCCGAGAAAATAATATGGTTTTCAGCGAACATGTTACATGGTCACCATCCAAAAATAACATTTTGCTCTTGAAACATGTTTGAGATGATCATATTCCTTCTCTGGGTGCATAGTTATGGAAATATTTCAATGATTACCAGTTTCTGCGGCTTTTGCATTAACAAATAATGCCACCACTATGAAATAAGTGTAAAAAATCATCTGTGGAGAATTTTATAAATTTCGTTTTATTAGATTGAATTTCTAATCGTAACTGAGTTTGAAGTTTTGAAGACCCGTAGGAGAAACTAAATTTCCTTTAGCGTTTTAAAGCATCAGTATCTGTATCACTTTTAATTTTTCGTGGCAATATCAAGGTTCATGTACTAGCATATATTAGTTAATGGTAGTTTAAGTGACTATTCTATTTAATGAATTATTAAATTATTTTCGAATTGAATATATCGGTATAGAGAGGGTTTTCCAATAAGAGGTATTAGTTTTGTATTTAAAGAAAACATTATATTTTATTTTTTAGATGAACGTATTGTATGGTTTGTATAATAAAGAGAAAGGTATGTAGTTAATAAGCGAAAACCAATATTGCTCAAATGGCGACCATAACCCTACAGGACCAAATCCTTTTCATGAAATAGCCAAATAGCAAAGCTTCTGGCCTATGTCATTGGTAAGATCCAGCGTTACCATTGAAAGGTTCTAAAAAGGGCGGACAAAAAGTTTCACATGCAATAAAAAGTGGAACATTCATTTTAAAACGTAGAACACTTTTTCATAAAAAAATCAAGTATATACGGCCGTAAGTTCGGCCAGGTCGAATCTTATATACCCTCCACCATGGAAAGTTCGAATAAAGACTATTATCCACAATCGAATTACTTGGGTTGTGGTAATACTTACCGATCGCAAGGTACATTAAAACTTTTTAACATCGTTTTCAAAATTGTAAGGCAGTCCACACGGGGTATAGGTTAGGTGGCAGCCCGATGTATCAGGCTCACTTAGACTATTCAGTCCATTGTGATACCACATTGGTGAACTTCTCTCTTATCACTGAGTGCTGCCCGATTCCATGTTAAGCTCAATGACAAGGGACATCCTTTTTATAGCCGAGTCTGAACGGCGATCCATATTGCAGTGAAACCACTTAGAGAAGCTTTAAAACCCTCAGAAATGTCACCAGCATTACTGAGGTGGGATAATCCACCGCTGAAAAACTTTTTGGTGTTTGGTCGAAGCAGGAATCGAACCCACGACCTTGTGTATTCAAGGCGGGCATGCTAACCATTGCACCACGGTGGCTCCCACACGGGGTATATATTAGATAAATAAAGGCCGATTACATACGTATATAATTCAGTTCTTGATCGGTATAAAGGGGAGTCTATAAATAACTACGAACCGATGTGAACTGTTGCGTGGTAATTATAGAGCCAGAAGCAAAATATGGGGGCCACGTTAGTTTTTTGTGTGATTGGACCGATATGAACCAAGTTTGGCTTTCCCAGAGTTTCCCAGAGGCTCCGCAAGCAAAATGTGAGGATCGCTTTATATGGGGGCTATATACAATTATGAAGTAATATGGACCAATTTTTTTTTGATTGGGGGTCGGTTTATCCGGGGGATATATATAACTATAGACCGATATGGAACCATTTTGGTATGGTTGTTAGCGGCCATGTCATTGTACAACGTACCAAATTTCAACCGAATCGGATGAAATTTGCTCCTCCAAGAGGATCCGGAGGTCAAATCTGGGGATCGGTTTATATGGGGACTATATATAATTATGGACCGCTATCGATCAGTTTTTGCATAGTTGTTAGATACCATATACTTACATCACGTACCAAATTTCAACCGGATTGGATGAATTTTGCTCCTCCAAGAGGTTCCAGAGATCAAATCTGGGGATCGGTTTTTGTGGAGGCTATATATAATTATGGACCGATATGGATCAGTTTTTGCATGGTTTTTAGAGACCATATACTTACACCACGTAGCACATTTCAACTGGATCGCATGAAATTTGCTCCGGAGGCTCCGGAGGTCAAATCTGGGGATCTTTTTATATGGGGGCTATATATAATTATAGACCGATTTGGACCAATTTTTTGCATGGGTGTTACAGGCCATATATCATCACCATACACCGAATTTCAACCGGATTGGATGAAATTTGATCCTCCAAAAGGGTTCGGAGGTCAAATCTGGGGATCGGTTTATATGGGGGCTATACAGCAATCTCTCTATTTACGTAGCCTCGGTTTACGTTGTTTCGTTTACGTCGTCAATTTTTTTTGTTCCATCCAACTTAAATGTACGTCGTCATTCGATGTACGTCGTCGATTTTTTATCCCATCCAACTTCGTCTTGTATCGCCATTCGATTTACGCCGCCTCACTTGCTTACAATTTATAAGTAAAAGCAGGGGAATCCCAATTTTTAACTCTGTACACGTTTAGCATTTGATTCATTTCTATGTGTGTTCTCGGACACAGTGGACTTAGGAGTAAGTATGAGCAAATGTTAATTCGATTTACGTCGTTTCGATTAACGTCGTCAAATTCCGGAAACAATCATAATTATAGACCGATTTGGGCCAAATTTGGCGTGAATGTTAGAGACCAAATACTAACACCACGTACCAAATTTTAACCCGATCGGATGAAATGTGCTTTTCTAAGAGGTTCCGCAATCTAAATCAATTGGTGCGTGAATGTTAGAGACCATATACTAACACCACGTACCAAATTTCAACCGGATCGGATGAAATGTGCTTCTCTAAGAGGTTCCGCAATCCAAATATAGGGGTGCGTTTATATAGGGCTATACGTAAAAGTGGTCGGATATGACCGTATGCAATACCATCCGACCTACATCAATAACAACTATTTGTGCCAAGTTTCAAGTCGATAGCTTGTTTCGGACAGACGGACGGACGGACATCGCTAGATCGACTTAGAATTTCACCACGACTCAGAATATATGTACTTCATGTGGTCTTAGACCAATATTTCGATGTGTTACAAGCGGAATGACAAACTTAATATACCCCCATCCTATGGTGGAGGGTTAAATTAATATACCCCATCCTGTGCAAAATGTTAAGTAAATCGGAATGAAATTTTGACCTACCGTGGTCATATGAGTCCAATATATATATGGAAGCTACATATAAATCCAAACCGACTTCACCCACATTGGGCATACAAAGTAAAAATGTTAATTCTACTCCCTAATCGAAGTAAAATCTTGATAAGGGTTGACTCAATAAGGGTTGTATTTTGACCAAAAAAAACTTAATTGTGCCACATTTGAAGTCATTTGGACTAACACTGTGAACTAGACTTTGATTGCAAAAATGTGTTCACAGGCAAACGGACATGGCAAGGTCGACTCAGGAGAACGGCTGCCACAGTTGGTAGAATTCTACCAAAAATGGTAAATTTTTTACGGCTTGGTAGATTGGTAGAATTATAAATGCTTTGGTAGATTTTTCGAAATATTCCTCTCCAACTAGGAGGTACTTCACAAACTCTATAGAAATAAAATTTTGTCATTTTCTATAGAAATAAAATTTTGACAAAAATTTTCTATAGAAATAAAATTTTGACAAAATTTTCTATAGAAATAAAATTTTGACAAATATTATGTACAGAAATAAAATTTTGACAAAATTTTGTCAAAATTTTGTACAGAAATAAAATTTTGACAAAATTTTCTATAGAAATAAAATTTTGACAAAATTTTCTATAGAAATAAAATTTTGGCAAAATTTTCTATAGAAATAAAATTTTGACAAAATTTTCTATAAAAAATAAAATTTTGATAAAATTTTCTAAGAAATAAAATTTTGATGAAATTTTCTATAAAAATAAAATGTTGACAAAATTTTCTATAGAAATAAAATTTTGGCAAAATTTTCTATAGAAATAAAATTTTGACAAAATTTTCTATAGAAATAAAATGTTGACAAAATGACAAAATATATGGAAATACATATTTGAGAAATTTTTCTATGGCAATAAAATTTTGGCAAAATTTTCTATAGAAATAAAATTTGAGGAAATTTTCTATAAAAATAAAATTTTGATTAAATTTTCTATAGAAATAAAATTTTGACAAAATTTTCTATAGAAACAAAGTTTTGACAATATGAGAAAATATTCGACTGAGATAAAATTTTCTATAGAAATAAAACTTTGACAAAATTTTCTATAGAAATAAATTTTGACAAAATTTTCTATAGAAATAAAATTTTGAGGAAATTTTCTATAAAAATAAAATTTTGATTAAATTTTCTATAGAAATAAAATTTTGACAAAATTTTCTATAGAAACAAAGTTTTGACAATATGAGAAAATATTCGACTGAGATAAAATTTTCTATAGAAATAAAATTTCGACAAAATTTTCTATAGAAATAAATTTTGACAAAATTTTCTACAGAAATAAAATTTTGACAAAATTTTCTATAGAAATAAAATTTTGACAAAATTTTCTATAGAAATAAAATTTTGATGAATTTTCTATAAAAATAAAATTTTGATGAAATTTTCTATAGAAATATAATTTTGATGAAATTTTCTATAAAAATAAAATTTTGATGAAATTTTCTATAGAAACAAAATTTTGACAATATGACAAAATATTCGACTGAGATAAAATTTTCTATAGAAATAAAATTTTGGCAAAATTTTCTATAGAAATAAAATTTCGACAAAATCTTTATAATTTTTTTACAAAATTTTCTATAGAAATAAAATTTTCACAAAAATTTCCTATAGAAATAAAATTTAACAACAGTTTCTATAGAAGTAGAAATTGACGAAATTTGACTCAGATATGTTACAAATATTTCACAGAAATTATAATTAATATATTATATATTACTAAGACAAATTATTTTTGTACAAAGTTGGAAGACTTCAGCAAAGAAGATGTATACTCGGTGTTTCCAATCCATGACTTCTCACAATGAGCTGTTTATCCAGGTGGCCCTTTACTATGGAATATCCACCATCACCGATACAAATAAATTTTGTTTTCAATTTTTCAATTATATACTAAACGGAATTGTATGAAAAGTAACCATGGGAAAAATACAATTTGTCAAATTTTAATTGAGAAGAATATTGGCGACTATGTGACATTCATTGAAGATTTCCATTCCATGAGATCCTGTTTGTAAGACATGTTGTCTACAATGCCAGAATTTTTCATTTAAACTTTTCACACAGTCACAATGTCATTTCATCTACTCAAATGACAATGCGAAAAATAATGAATAACATAAAGAAAATATAGCAGATTAAAGCAAAAATAAAATACAAAAAAAAAACGAAGAAAACATTATTGAATATTCTATGAAATCAATTCACATTGTTCGAAATACCATAGAAATCACGAGAGAGGCTGAGAGAAGGTAGATAGAAATAGACTCCCAGCATCGACGTGACATCAGAAGCAAAATAACAAACACATTGTCAATAATAATAAATCCATCTTCTCTTTTTCTCTGATATCTCTCTCCCACCATTGACTCCCTGTATCTGCTCTCGCCCATATAATCACATCACAATAAACAACAGTGAACGTATCTGTGATAGGATGTCACTCAAACAATTTACAAGAGTGATTTCGATTTCAACATTTATGCTGATACAAACAAGCCAACATTGCACAATGGGGTGTGATTGTTATTTTTCGATGAATTCTAAAAATTTTATGTTTGGCAAGTTTTAAAACCTAAAGATGAATTTTAGAAATGTCAACAGAAAAATATTTGGCATTTTTTAAAACCTTAAAGAGCTTTAATGAGTTTTGGGTAAACACTTAAAGTTTGGGTAAACACTATGAACTACCTTGCATATACCAAGGGAACTAGAATCTGTTGGTATTCTGTTATGATAGCGAATATCCGATGGAAGAACTGCAAGGATTGCAACCACGGTTGCCACAGTTGGTATAACTCTCCCAAAAATGGTAGATTTTTTACAGAAATAAAATTTTGACAAAATTTTCTATAGAAATAAAATGTTGACAAAATTTTCGATAGAAATGAAATTTTGACAAAATTTTCTATAGAAATGAAATTTTGACAAAATTTTCTATAGAAATAAAATTTTGACAAAATTTTCTTTAGAAATAAAATTTTGACAAAATCTTCTTTAGCAATAAAATTTTGACAAAATTTTCTATAGAAATAAAATTTTGACAAAATTTTCTATAGAAATAAAATTTTGACAAAATTTTCTATAGAAATAAAATTTTGACAACATTTTCTATAGAAATAAAATTTTGACAAAATTTTCTATAGAAATAAAAATTTGACAAAAGTTGCTATAGACATAAAATTTTGACAAAATTGTCTACAGATATAAAACTTTGACAAAATTTTCTATAGAAATAAAATTTTAACAAAAAAAAATCTATAGAATTAAAATTTTGACAAAATTTTCTATAGAATTAACATTTTGAAGAAATTTTCAATAAAAATAAAATTTTGACTAAATTTTCTACAGAAATAAAATTTTGACAAAATTTTCTATAGAAATGAGATTTTGACAAAATTTTCTATAACAATAAAATGTTCACAAAATTTACTATAGAAATGAAATTTTGACAAAATTTTCTGTAGAAATACAATGTTGACAATATTTTCTATAGATATAAAATTTTGACAAAATTTTCTATAGATATAGAATTTTGACAAAATTTTCTTTAGAAATAAAATTTTGGCAAAATTTTCTACAATATAAAATTTTGACAAACTTTTCTATAGAAATAAATTTTTGACAAAATTTTTTATAAACATAAAATTGTGACAAAATTTTCTATAGAAATAAAATTTAGACAAAATTTTCGATAGAAATAAAATTTTGACAAAATTTTCTATAGAAATAAAATTTTGACAAAATTTTCTTTAGAAATAAAATTTTGACAAAATTTTCTATAGGAATAAAATTTTGACAATATTTTCTATAGAAATAATATTTTGACAAAATTTTCTAACGAAATAAAATTTTGACAAAATTTGCTATAGAAATAAAATTTTGACAAATTTTTCATAAAAATAATATTTTGACAAAATTTTCTTTTTCTACCAAAAAATGGTAGATTTTTTACTGTGTGGTAGATTGGTAGAACTATTGATGATTTGCTAAATATTGCAAATTATCCTTCTCCACCTGAGAGGTACTTCACAAAGTTTCTACAGAAATACAATTTTGACAAATTTTCCTATAGAAATAAAGTTTTAAATTTTCTATAGAAATAAAATGTTGACAAAATGTTCTATAGAAATGAAATGTTGACAAAATTAAATTAATAATTTTTAAATTAAAATTTTGACAAAATATTCTTTAGAAATAAAATGTTGACAAAATTTTCTATAGAAAGGAAATTTTGACAAAATTTTCTATAACAATATGACAAAATTGACAAAATTTTCTAAAGTAATAAAATTTAGACCTATAAAAATAAAATTAAGACAAAATTTTTTATAGAAATTAAATTTTGACAAAATTTTCTATAGAAATAAAATTTTGACAAAATTTTCGATAGAAATGAAATTTTGACAAATTTGTCTATAAAAATAAAATGTTGACTAAATTTTCTATAAAATCTATATTATTTTTGTGAAGTAGCAACTTTACCTTGTTGAGGCAAACTAAAAATATATTAAACTTCGACAACATTTATAAATCAAGGGATATTTTTACACCGATATAAATTGTCGGTATTAGGAGTGACAATAAAATAATCAATAAACCTCTAAAATAATATAATAGATCATTTCTTTCGAAGAAAAGTTTTTTTTTCATAAAACCACAAAAATAGGTATTTTTATTTAATGTGGTATCACAATGGACTGAATAGTCTAAGTGAGCCTGAATAAAAAAAATACGGGCTGCCACTTAAACCTAACCTAATGTATGTCTTTTCCTGTCTGCTAAAAATTTAAATAAGATTTTTAAATATTTGAGATTTGTCCTCATGCTCTTTTTTTGTAGAGCCGAATTTTGTTTTTGAAGATCACAACCATACAATATTATATATACATATTTACCAAAAAAATATGAAAAATATATTAAATCGCTTCAATTAATATTCATATTTGTTATTTAATCAACGCCCATTGTCTTCATCTCTAACATATATAGACTCATGAATGATGTATTTTTTCCATTGTGTTCTTACTGGCTTCTAAATGGATTTGATGACGCATTTTTCCGCCTCAAAGCATAGATGTTATTTGGTCCTTATATTGTTTGGCACAAAAATAATGTGAATATCATATAACATTGAAATCAAAGAAATAAAGGCAAATTACGTTCCACCGTTGGTACAAACAATGGGTGAGCGCTATGTTGTGTCCTTGATATCTGTTGTTAATGTCTAATCTCTTAAGGGCCATAAAAACCAGTTTTTCTAATACAAAAATGCACAGGAGACCCAAAACGACTGTTACATACAGTAAGAATACATCAGGGAGATTGCTTTTTATACAATATTTGTATAAAGTAGTAAAACGTATATGAAAATTTAATTAAGGTTAGCTTAATATAATTTCAAAGGTATTGCATTTAAATAAACTAATAAACATAAATAATTTTCAACAAATTCAAGAACAAAGTAAATTTGGTTTTTGATGAAAAAAAAACAGGAGGAGATTTTGCTAAAATATCTTTGTAGGGTTTTTTCGATTTTTAAATAACGGAATATTTTCCCGAACCAGTGAACGGTTTTTCTTTAAAAAAAAATACCGCCATGTCCAGAGTCATTCTCTGGACATGCCGGTTAGGTTAGGTATAATGGTAGCCCGACATTTTAGGTTCACTTAAGACTATTCAGTCCATTGTGATACCATGAACTTCTTTCTTATCACTGAGTGTTGCCTGATTCTATGTGTAGCTCAATGACAAGGGACCTCATTTTTATAGCCGAGTCCGAATGACGATTCACATTCACAGTTGCCACTCGTCCCAATAATAATTACCAAAATTTGGAGCAAATTTTACCAAAAATCTATTAAATTAAAAAAATATATATTTTGATAAAATTTTTGTCAAAATTGTAGTTCTATAAAAAATTTTGTCGTAATTTTTTTTCCATAAAAGATTTTGTCAACATTTCATTTCTACTGAAGATTTTAACCAAAATGTTATTTCTATAGAAAATGTTGTCAACATTTTATTTCTATAGAAAATTTTGTCAACATTTTATTTCTATAGAAAATTTTGTCAAAATTTTATTTCTTTAGAAAATTTCGTCAAAATTTTATTTCTATAGAAAATTTTGTCAAAATTTTATTTCTTTAGAAAATTTTGTCAAAATTTTATTTCTATAGAAAATTTTGTCAAAATTTTATTTCTATAGAAAATTTTGGCAAAATTTCATTTCTATAGAAAATTTTGTCAAAATTTTATTTCTATAGAAAATGTTGTCAAAATTTTATTTCTATAGAAAATGTTGTCAATTTCTATAGAAAATTTTGCCAAAATTTTATTTCTATAGAAAATTTTGGCAAAATTTTATTTCTATAGAAAATTTTGTCAAAATTTTATTTCTATAGAAAATTTTGGCAAAATTTTATTTCTATAGAAAATTTTGTCAAAATTTTATTTCTATAGAAAATTTTGTCAAAATTTTATTTCTATAGAAAATTTAGCCATAATTTTATTTCTATAGAAAATTTTGTTAAAATTTTATTTCTATAGAAAATTTTGTCAAAATTTTATTTCTATAGGAAATTTTGTCAAAATTTTATTTCTATAGAAAAATTTGTCAAAATTTTATGTTTATAGACAATTTTGTCAAAATTTTATTTCAATAGAAAATTTTGTTAAAATTTTATTTCTATAGAAATTTTTGTCAAAATTTTATTTCTATAGAAAATTTTGTCAAAATTTTATTTCTATAGAAAATTTTGTCAAAATTTTATTTCTAAAGAAAATTTTGTCAAACTTTCATTTCTATAGAAAATTTAGTTAAAATTTTATTTCTATAGAAAATTTAGTTTAAATTTTATTTCTATAGAAAATGTTGTCAAAATGTTATTTTTATAGTAAATTTTGTCAAAATTTTATTTCGATAGAAAATTTTGTCAAAGTTTTATTTGTAGAGAAAATTTTGTCAAAATTTTATTTCTATAGAAAAATTTGTCAAAATTTTATTTCTATAGAAAAATTTGTCAAAATTTTGTTTCGACGGAAAATGTTGTCAAAATTTTATTTCTATAGAAAATTTTGCCAAAATTTTAATTTTAGACAATTTTCTCAAAAATTTTTTCCTATAGAAAATTTTGTAAAATTTCCTATAGAAAATTTTGCCATTTTTTATTTCTATAAAAAATTTAAGTACCTCTTAGTTAGAGAGGAACATTTTTCTAAATTGATAGAAATAGTTCTACTAACTGCAGCAACCGTGTACACATTGCGATGAAACCACTTTGATAAGTTTTGTAACACTCAGATATGTCACCAGCATTACTGAGAGGGGTTAATCCACCGTTGAAAAACTCTGGTGTTCGGTCGAAACAGGGGTTAAACCAACTACCTTATGTATGTTATGGCAAGGCGGGCATGCTAAATATTGCACGACAGATGTTCCCTAGTTTGGTGGGTGGTGGGGATTCCAGTATAGGGGATTTTTCCAAATTTGGTATATTTTTTCGTAGATGGGGACGAAATTTTCGATTTGGGAATTTGGTGGGGAGTTTTAAGAAATTTCGGAGATTTTTCCTATTAATTATTTATTTATTATTAATTATTTGATTGATAAATAATTTTTTTAATTGAGGCAAATTCAATTAAAAAAATTACTTGGAACAATTAATTTTGTTATTGAATCAGAAACACATTTTTTCTGTAAACAATTAATATTTTTATTAAAAAACAAAAAAAAAAACAATATCCTATATTATATTATCCTCCCCCAACTGGCCCCCTAATATGCATCATAACAATGATGTTCGATATTTTTTGATTTAATACAACAACGTCCTGTGGTGCAAACAAAACGATCATCCAATTTCCTATCTATATAATGCATTAGCGGATACACGGAACCACATAGACCACGAAAATCATCATTTTCCAAAGACCATATTACAATACCACCCAATTTCATTTCTTGCAAATAATTCAATTTCATTTCTAAACTTTCACAATTTTCATAGGTCCACCAATAGTTGCGAAATTGTAAAACAGATCCACCATCAGTGATATCCGTAGCACTTGCTTTAGGATCAAGTTTTTCGATTCTCTGACGTATCTGACACATTTCCATATAAGATATATAACTGGATTCGTTCGTATAGCTGCCCGAGATACCGGGACCAATTGCTGGTAGTTTAAATTCCAATGCAGCAGACGGATTAATTTCAAAGCTTCGACCAATTAGAGCAACACCCATATTTATTTTTGAAGCAGGTACGCCTAATTAGAAAATTAAATGACTTATTTATAAAATCTAAAGATTAAAAAAGTAATTATAATAATTGCAAATAATTGATTTAAGAAATTAATTTATAATAATTTTATTAATTTATAACAAAATATTAACGAAAATTTTGGATCGTCTTTATGAAAATATTTTAAAAACTTTCATTGGCACAATTTCAATGAAATTATCATTATATGTAGAAATTTATTTATAGTTAAATTAAAATTTTTAATTAAATATCTCCTCAAAATCCTACAATTTTACGTGATAGTTGTATACCATCATATACTTACCCTTTTGTAGCCAATATTGGATTGTATTATTTATATTTTCCTCCACAACTCCATATAGCGGAGCATCATGGGTAGCCCATTTATCGTTGGTGTAATTAAAAGTTAAAATATTTATGTAGTCAGCTACTTCGTTAATCACATTAATATCATAAAACTCACGAGCATAACCCACACGACCGCTTACTGTTATACCAAAGAGTAATCCATTGTTTTCAAATCTAAGAGATATACAAGAAGTATCAAAAGTTTCAAAAATTAGTGACAAATTGACACGTTAATGACCGTATACGTTTGTCTATCGTGAGTTTTTGTTATCACCCTGAGCTTTTTTTTGTGAGTCGTGAGTACATCTCTACTGTCATGGTTCCGCAATTCTGGGACTTGAAAAATGCGGCAAAAACACACCATACCATTTCCGGTATTGAATTCCCTAAGTCAAGAGGATTTACAGCAATACATGTGCGTGATCAACACACATGTATTGTTGCAAAGTGTCATTAGGCCAACTTCACCGATTTATATTAAATCTGCTTTAAAACACGCTATTGATTCAGAAGGTTTGGACCAGGACCTTCACTTCGACAAAATTTTCTATAGAAATAAAATTTTGAAAAACAAGTACAAGTTTGACAAAATTTTCTATAGAAATAAAAATATGACAAAATTTTCTATAGAAATAAAATTTTGACAAAATTTTCTATAATAATAAAATTTTGACAAAATTTTCTATAGAAATAAAATTTTGACAAAATTTTCTATAGAAATAAAACAAAATTTTCTATAGAAATAAAATTTTGACAAAATTTTCTATAATAATAAAATTTTGACAAAATTTTCTATAGAAAAAAAATTACAAAATTTTCTATAGAAATAAAATTTTGACAAAATTTTCTATAGAAATAAAATTTTCACCAAATTTTTCTATAGAAATAAAATTTGTACATACATTTTCTATAGAAATAAAATTTTGACAAAAATTTTCTATAGAAATAAAATTTTGACAAAATTTTCTATAGAAATAAAATTTTGACAAAATTTTCTATAGAAATAAAATTTGGACAAAATTTTCTATAATAATAAAATTTTGACAAAATTTTCTATAGAAATAAAATTTTGACAAAATTTTCTATAGAAATAAAATTTTGACAAAATTTTTTATAGAAATAAAATTTTGACAAAATTTCCTATAGAAATAAAATTTTCACCAAATTTTCTATCGAAATAAATCGAAATCGAATAAAATTTGGACAAAAATTTTCTATAGAAATAAAATTTTGACAAAATTTTCTATAGAAATAAAATTTTGACAAAATTTTCTATGGAAATAAAATTTTGACAAAATTTTCTATAGAAATAAAATTTTGACAAAATTTTCTATAGAAATAAAATTTTGACAAAATTTTCTATAGAAGTAAAATTTTTGACAAAATTTTCTATAGAAATAAAATTTTGACAAATATTTCTATAGAAATAAAATTTTGACAAAAATTTTCTATAGAAATAAATCGAAATCGAATAAAATTTGGACAAAAATTTTCTATAGAAATAAAATTTTGACAAAATTTTCTATAGAAATAAAATTGTGACAAAATTTTCTATGGAAATAAAATTTTGACAAAATTTTCTATAGAAATAAAATTTTGACAAAATTTTCTATAGAAATAAAATTTTGACAAAATTTTCTATAGAAATAAAATTTTGACAAAAATTTTCTATAGAAATAAAATTTTGACAAAATTTTCTATAGAAATAAAATTTTGACAAAATTTTCTATGGAAATAAAAGTTTGACAAAATTTTCTATAGAAATAAAATTTTGACAAAATTTTCTATAGAAATAAAATTTTGACAAAATTTTCTATAGAAATAAAATTTTGACAAAATTTTCTATAGAAGTAAAATTTTTGACAAAATTTTCTATAGAAATAAAATTTTGACAAATATTTCTATAGAAATAAAATTTTGACAAAAATTTTCTATAGAATAAAATTTTGACAAAATTTTCTATAGAAATAAAATTTTGACAAAATTTTCTATAGAAATAAAATTTTGACAAACATTTTCTATAGAAATAAAATTTTCTATAGAAATAAAATGTTGACAAAATTTCCTTTAGAAATAAAATTTTAACAAAATTTTCACCAAATTTTTCTATAGAAATACAATTTTGACAAAATTTTCTATAGAAATAAAATTTTGACAAAATTTTCTATAGAAATAATATTTGGACAAAATTTTCTATCGAAATAAAATTTGGACAAAAATTTTCTATAGAAATAAAATTTTGACAAAATTTTCTATAGAAATAAAATTTTGACAAAATTTTTTATGGAAATAAAATTTTGACAAAATTTTCTATAGAAATAAAATGTTGACAAAATTTTCTATAGAAGTAAAATTTTTGACAAAATTTTCTATAGAAGTAAAATTTTGACAAATATTTCTATATAAATAAAATTTTGACAAAAATTTTCTATAGAATAAAATTTTGACAAAATTTTCTATAGAAATAAAATTTTTACAAAATTTTCTATAGAAATAAAATTTTGACAAACATTTTCTATAGAAATAAAATGTTGACAAAATTTTCTATAGAAATGAAATTTTGACAAAATTTTCTATAGAAATAAATTGTTGACAAAATTTTTTATAGAAATAAAATTTTGTTGTGTTTTTTTGATTTCAGCTTAAAACCATGCATTGACTAAACTACAAGTGTAGCTTAACCTCTGTTGGCTTGTATAGCCGCAAAGGCTTGCATTGCACTAGCTCTTTCGGTATCTTTCTTACTTCCGCACTAATTATCGCGTACCCGTTTGTTTCCAAACAATCAACAAAATTCACTAATCCATATCAACGAAGCCAAGTAAACGACAGCGAATCAACGATATTCATCGACGTTGAAACAGCAAATCCAATTCAAGGACGAAGCCAAGTTAGCATCGATAAATGAATTATGCCGAACTAACAAAAGCAAATTAACTAAGTGGATTTAATGCAACCGGACCAACATCAATGAATATTCGCGTATTTCGCGGAGCTTAAAATATCACATAGTCCGCTCCGTCCAACGTTAGCTCTGTCTTACTAGTTTCATATTTTCGAACTTACCCTTTTTTAAAAAGCTGTAAAATGTTACTAAAAGTATCCCTTCGTATTTGATTAGAGTCCTTTAGGTCTGTTCTCAAATGAATATCAAAGCCATCGAAACTATTTTCTACAAGAAACTCAGCCATGGAATCTCGAAAGTTTCGGAATTTCAATTTATTCTCTAATCCAAGAAATTGTGGCAAATTCATTTGGTATCCTCCAAGAACAGCAATAACTTTTAATTTGGGATTTTTCCATTTCAAATCGATTGTGCGCCTTATCAAATCTTGAGAGAATAATTTTTGTTGCTGAGAAATTCCATAATTTCTTGCACCAGGTTTTGGATCATATCGAGTATCGGAATATATGAATGTCCCATTCTCCGATATACCAAAGAAACCATACGAAATATGTGTACACAAGTATGGGTCAATATCTTGCGGTGTAAATTTGCCGTCATTACGACGAAAATATGATCCTGCATTATAGTAACAATTGACCATTTTATCTAAGAGAATTTGAAGATATTAAAATGGATTTAAGGAGCTATATATGCAATGTTTCTTTCTATAATTACCAGTATCAACAGTCTCAGAGATTGTATATAGAGTGGATGTTATTAGGAAATATGCCAATGATTTCATTGTTCTAAATTTGGAAGGGACAACTCAAAACAAAAACTATTGAACAATGGAATACATATGCTAGAGTTGTCTATCTTCATCAGCTAGCGGGAAGCTTCTATTGCTACTAACAATGGATATTTCCCCCGGAACTTGCAATCATTCACTACTTGTAAATATTCCCTAAAGCAAAATTTTGAAATTCATCATCACGTAACCGTACATGCCACCTCATATATTTTGATTTACTTACAATAGAAATAAAAAATATCGTTCTAGCGGTGACGTAAATAAATAATACCGGCTTGAAACACCGGTTGCCACAGTTGGTAGAATTCTTGATGGTTTGGTAGATTTTGCAAAATATTCCTACCAAACTACGAGGTTTTTATATTTTCTATAGACAAAATTTTGACAAAATTTTCTATAGAAATAAAATTTTTACAAAATTTTCTATAGAAATAAAATTTTTACAAAATTTTCTATAGAAATAAAATTTTAAGAAAATTTTCTATAGAAGGAAAATTTTGACAAAATTTACTATAAAGAAAATTAACAAACTTTTCTATAGAAATAAAGTTTTGAAAAATTTTCTATGGAAATAAAATTTTGAAAAAATTTTCTATAGAAATAAAATTTTGACAAAATTTTCTATAGAAAAAAAGTTTTGAAAAATTTTCTATAGAAATAAAATTTTGAAAAATTTTTCTATAGAAATAAAATTTTGACAAAATTTTCTATAGAAATAAAATTTTGATAAAATTTTCTATAGAAATAAAATTTTGACAAAATTTTCTATAGAAATAAAATTTTGACAAAAATTTTTATAGGAATAAAATTTTTACAAAATTTTCTATAGAAATAAAATTTTGATAAAATTTGCTATAGAAATAAATTTTTATCAAAATTTGCTATAGAAAAAAAAAATTTGACAAAATTTTCTATAGAAAAAAAATTTTGACAAAATTTTCTATAGAAATAAAATTTTGACAAAATTTTTTATAGAAATAAAATTTTGGCAAAATTTTCTATGGAAATAAAATTTTGACAAAATTTTCTATCAAAATGAAATTTTGACAAAATTTTCTATAGAAATAAAATTTTGGAAAATTTTTCTATAGAAATAAAATTTTGAAAAACAAAATTTGCTATAGAAATAAAATTTTTACAAAATTTTCTATAAAAATAAAATTTTGACAAAATTTTCTATAGAAATAAAATTTTGGCAAAATTTTCTATGGAAATAAAATTTTGACAAAATTTTCTATGGAAATAAAATTTTGACAAAATTTTCTATAAAAATGAAATTTTGACAAAATTTTCTATAGAAATACAATATTGAGAAAATGTTCACTAGAAATACAATTTTGAGAAAATTTTCTATAGAAATGAAATTTTGAAAAATATCTCTATAAAAATAAAATTTTGAGAAAATTTTCTATAGAAATAAAATTTTGAGAAAATGTTCTATAGATATAAAATTTTGACAAAATTTTCTATAGAATTTTGACAAAATTTTCTATAGAATTTTGACAAAAAATTTTATAGCCATAACATTTTGACTACATTTTCTATAGAAATAAAATTTTCTATAGTAATAAAATGTTGACAAAATTTCTACAAAAATAAAATTTTGACAAAATTTTCTATAGACAAAATTTTCGATAGAAATACAATTTTGACAAAATTTTCTATAGAAATAAAATTTTGACAAAATGTTCAATAGAAAAAAAATTTGAGAAAATTTTCTATAGGAATTAGATTTTGAGTAAACTTTCCATAGGAATAAATTTTTGATAAAATTTTCTATAGAAATGAAATTTTGAGAAAATTTTCTATAAAAATAAAAATTTTTACCAAATTTTCTCTAGAAATAAAATTTTAACAAAATTTTCTTTAAAATAAAATTTTGACATAATTGCCTATAGAAATAAAATGTTGACAAAGTTTTCTATAGAAATAAAATTTTGACAAGATTTTCTATAGAAATAAAATTTTGACAACATTTATATTAGAAATAAAATTTTGCCAAAATTTTCTGTAGAAATAAAATTTTGAGAAAACTGTCTATAGAAATAAAATGTTGAAAAAATGTATATAGAAATAAAATTTTGAGAAAATTTTTCTATAGAAATAAAATTTAGCGAAAATTGTCTATCTATATAAAATTTTGATTAAATTTTCTATAGAATTTTGACAAAAAATTTTATTGTCATAAAATTTTGACAACATATTCTATAGAAATAAAATTTTCTATAGTAATAAAATGTTGACAAAATTTTCTATAGAAATAAAATTTTGACAAAATGTTCAATAGAAATAAAATTTTGAAAAAATTTCTATAGAAAAGATATTTTGAGAAAATTTTCTATGAAAATAAAATTTTTGACCAAATTTTCTCTAGAAATAAAATTTTAACAAAATTTCCTATAGAATAAAATATTGAAATAATTGTCTATATAAATAAAATTTTGACAAAATTTTCTAGAGAAATAAAATTTTAACAAAATTTTCGACAGAAATAAAATTTTGACAAGATTTTCTATAGAAATAAAATTTTTACAAAATTTACTATAGAATTAAAATTTTGCCAAAATTTTCTAAAGAAATAAAATTTTTAGAAAATTGTCTAAAGAAATAAAATTTTGACAAAATTTTCTATAGTAATAAAATTTTGAGAAAATGTTCAATAGAAATAAAATTTTGAGAAAATTTTCGATAGTAATAAAATTTTGACAAAATTTTCTATAGAAATAAAGTTTTGACAAAATTTTCGATAGAAATACAATTTTGAAAAAATGTCTATAGAAATAAAATTTTGAGAAAAGTTTTTATAGAAATAAAATTTAGAGAAAATTTTTTATAGATATAAAATTTTGACAAAATTTTCTATAGAATTTTGACAAGAAGTTTTATAGCCATAAAATTTTGACAACATTTACTATAGAAATAAAATTTTCTATAGTAATAAAATGTTGACAAAATTTTCTATAGAAATAAAATTTTGACAACATTTTCTACATAACATAGATGCTTGAAATTAGATAGGGAGAAAAATGTTGAAGTCGCATGGTCCCGGGGACAACTCTACAATCAGCAGAGGTAATGGCATTTTTATGTCTATCGTTGCGATAGCACAGAAACGCCTTTCACTTCGATTTTTCGATCGATTTTTCTCTTTACAAATCCGAACTGCATTGGGGGAGAAACCTCACTGTCGGTGAGACACAGTGGCCAGTATGACGACGGATTCTCCAGAGGATTGTCTAGAACAAGGAATTGACCTTTCCTAAAATTTTGGGAATATTCTTGTTCCCCAACCTTCATTATATTTTCGTCAGGGATTCCGTCTGGATCAGTTACCAATTGTTAGACTGTGCAAATATTATCGTAAAAGATCCATTGATTTGTCAACTGTTTGGCTACACCATACCAAATGGAAACGGTTCATTATATAATAACTTTATTTTGACATATAGAAATTATTATTTATTTTCCGTAGAAATTTCAAATCGCCAATTACTCAATATTAAAACAAAATGATCGTAGATGTTTCGATTGCATACAACAGATTTTCGGTTGACATTGAAAACGTTTATCCAGCTTTCGATTGACTATTTGCAACATGGAATATTTCTCATAGCATTTGCCAAGATAATCATCGTTCTGCAAAGACCAAACCATAACACCACGCAATCGTTCCTCCAATACGAAATCCATTTTCATTTCCAAACTTCGTGGAGACTCATAGCTAGTCCATGTGACTTGATCTTGTACAAAACTTGCACCAACCTCACCATCGAAACCAAAGGATGTATTAAGTACCAATTTTGTATATTCGATGTGACATACTTGACCATAGGATTTGAATTCAGGCTCAATACTAGAAAATGGCCATGCAGAATCGGGTGCGGTGTCCGTGCGTATATCTTGTGAATCCCAAAGGATATAACTATGGGCCACAAAGGCTACACCCAAGTTTAGCTTAGAAGGAGGAGCACCTAATTTCAAATAGAAAGCGGGATTTTTACAAATTAAGTTGGAATTGTTCAGATATTGACAAACCTTTATCAATCCAATGATTTATGGTAGCTTCTATATTATTATCTCCACGTCCGAAAAGTGGAGCATCATGAGTAATCCTATTTCCACTGGTGTAATTATAGGCCATAACATTGATGTAATCCACATTTTTTGCAATATTCGGTATATCATACCAGTTTCGAGCTATACTCACTTTACCACTCACCGTAATACCCAATTCCAATTTAAGAGGAGTAAGCCTGAAATACACAGGGGGTGAGGCCATAAAGAAATACCGTAGGGAAAATTAATTCAAGGACAAAGCGCCATCTGAATGTGAGATAGCTTTACTAAAGGATAAAGCGCCCTCAAAACGTGAAATATCTGTACTATCGATTGAACCAAGCTTTATATTTTTTCATTACAATAAGCAAATGGCATAAATAGTTATTTCACAGATAAAGCGCCACCTATATGTGAAATGTATTTTGACATTAGTAATAATCTAGGACAAGACTAGGTTAGATTTATGCGGCAGCCCGGCAGTAATCTAAAGTTAGGTTAGGTTAGGTGTAGTGGCAGCCCGATATTTCAGGCTCACTTAGACTATTCAGTCCTTTGTGATACCACAGTGGTGAACTTCTCTCTTATCACTGAGTGCTGCCCGATTCTATGTTAAGCTCAATGACAAGGGACCTCCTTTTTATAGCCGAGTCCGAACGGCGTTCCTCACTGTAGTGTGGAACGCCACGGAACCACGTAGAGAAGCTTTGAAACACTCAGAAATTTCACCAGCAATACTGAAGTGGGATAATCCACCGGTGAAAATCTTTTTTGGTGTTAGGTCGAAGCAGGAATCGAATCCACAACCTTGTATGCAAGGCGGGCATGCTAACCATTACACCACGGTGGATCCCAAATCTAAAGTTATATGCCCCTAAAATTTATTACGCCTCAAAATTCAGGATACTTAAACTAGAGGCGTTTAATTGATTCCTTTTCTTCCGCATCATGGCATCTCATGGAGTAGTCGTTATACTTCACGAGCCTATCAGACAGCAAGCCGTTATTGCAGATATATGGAGAGAAATCTGACGTCTTGAAAACGTGGTTTAAGGTTAGATGGAGCCTTACGTGCTTGGCTTCGTTGCAACCTTTGCAATGATGACCATATTCAACCGTCGAACTGAATGGACATGTTTTTCACATAATGGATTAATTAAATTAATCTTAAAACGTACCCTTTGCGAATTTCATGTGTGGTGGTAGATTAAGCCACAATGCAACGAAATTCAAAATCATCCACTGGGATGCTAACATCAGGGCCCAGTGGACGTGTTTCGATCGAGGTTATCAATTTGGGCAATGACTAAGAGTTAGTCCCAATTGTCGACCTGTAAACGCGTGGACAGTATGCGACACCTCCTTGGCAAGTTGAACCGTTCCTAAGGTAACGACATCAAAATGTGGTAATCCCTCAAGAAATGGGGGTTCAAGATACGCAGAAATGCTTCGTTGCTAACTTCAGAGGCCAGTGGGCAGGTTTCGACAGAAGTTATCAATTTGGGCAATAACCAAGAGTTAAGTCCAATTGTCGACATATAGACGGGTTGACAGATTGCGACACCACTTTAGCAAGTCGAACCTCTTCTAAGCTAATGACATCAATAGGTGGTAATCCCCCTCGAAAGAGGTTCAAGGAAAGCAGCAATGCTTCGTTTATCCTAAAGAAATTAGGATCAGTCGACCCATGCATGTTGTCAGCTTAACACATCTTGATACTTCAGGGTCCAGTGGACGGATTTCGACTGAAGTTATCAATTTGGGCAATAACCAAGAGTTAGGCCCAATTGTCCACCTGTAAACGCGTTGACAGGATGCGACACCTCTTTGCCAAGTCAAACCTTTCTTAAGGTAATGACATCAAAAGATGGTAATCCCTCATGAAAGAGGTTCAAAGAACGCAGAAATGCTTCGTTTATCCTAAAGAAATTAGGATCAGTCGACCCAAGCACGTTGTCGTCTAAGCAAAGCAATTCCTTAAAATGGGTGCAATGAATTTTTGAAACTGGCAAAAGGGAATGGTCGCATCCGGCGGCCATCTTCCAAAAGAGACCAAACATCGTTTGCCACAGTTGCAAAAGACAGCCTTGTGGTTCCAAAACAAAAATGGGCGAAATTGAGAACGGAACGACTGGTGTCTACTCACAGGTGCTACAAAAGTTTCCCAGACCAAATCCTCGACGCCAAAAGGTTGGATGGTATCAAAGCAAAAATGGAGGAAATTGAGAACGCGACTCCTGGTGTCTACTCACAGGTGCTAAAAAAGTTTCCCAGACCAAGTCCTCGACGCCAGAAGGTTGGATGGTATCAAAGACGACTTAAGTTAATCGAATTTGCGGACCAGAGCAAATCATTGAGAGATTTGCGGTAGCCATCTCGTTGAAATAGTTGCGGCAGTCTATGGCGGCTTTTGAGTTGAATAACACAGAGCACAAGGATTTTATTGCAGGTTGATTGTCTGATTTTATATCTTTGCCAACATTTCTTGGAACATTAGTTCTCAGCCAATTTGCCACTTCTTTTATTGTTAATACTTCAGCCAGAAAAATACTACGGTAATTAGGTAATCTTTTCGCGATTTTAAGTTCCAGAACTTTTATACTCCGAAACCCACTTATCCATTAACTTTGGAGCAATTCATATAGAAATCTATATAACTTTTATTCCCCGTGGTCTGTGCGCACTGGAATGGAATGTAATCCACTATGTTTGATACGGCCAGCATCATTTTGAGGACCGAACTGGGACTGAGCTTTTTTCCGACCGGAGCGATAGCTCGCGCAATCGTATAGTCATTGCTGAAGCTGAATGATTTGACAATATGTCTAAAGGCAATAAATGCAACATGACTTTAAAAGAATCTCTTCCTATTCTTCTGAATGCTCCTGAGATACACAAGCTTGCCATTCGCTGAATTGTATCGAAACTTGACGTCTACTGAAGTGCCTATAGTGCATGTAACATTATAGGTCTAATCACTGCCGTGTACAGAAAATTTTCACTTTTCGGTTTAAGTCCCCACTTTTTCCCTATTGCCTTTTTGCATGAGTACAAATCTAACATTAAGCTTAAATTTCAGCCTCCTGTTCAATATAACCCCAAGGTATTTTGAATACTCTCTAAAGGGAATTTCAATACCACCAAGGGAGATGGGCTTAGCCGTGAGAATTTGTACATTCTTAACAAAAGACAACCAGCAACATTCCATAGAAGATGTGATAGAACTCCGCCTTGGCGAGTGCCTCTGTTCACATACCTTTGAATGTTTGTTTGCCCTGAAATGCGTTTCTTTGTTAGAAGTTCGTATAACAGCCTAGATGTTAAAGTGGCAGCCCGATTAAGTTTCAGGCTCACTTAGGCTATTCAGTCCATTGTGATAACAGCCTGTAGGATCCCTTGATCAACATTCAGAGTTATCAGTCCATTCAATTCCGAACTTAGGTTAGGTTAAAGTGGCAGCCCGATTAAGATTCAGGCTCACTTAGACTATTCAGTCCATTGTGATGACTGATTGAATGGGCGTTATTGAATGCTTCTTCGATGTCTATGCCACAATTGTGTATCCATTGACAGATAGTGAGCTTTCCATGCCCTTCGAGTAAACATGTTTTCGTTTCGAGAGCAATTTGGAATCAATGCTAGTTATAAGATAATTATCTATGAGCCTCTACAGAGTCTTAAGAAGGAATGAGGATAAGCTGATTGGTCGGAAATCCTTCGCACTCAAGTGAAAGGATTTTCCCGGTATGAAAACGACTTTTGTTTCCCTCCGCTTTCCTGAAATAAACGCTAAGTTGATGGAGCCTTTATGTATCGCCGACAACCATGGGATAATTTTTTAAGTCTTCCTGACCTAATGGCCAAAAACAGTTACTCCCAAAATTATCCCAGGTTGTCGGCAAATACAATGGCTGATTAAACTGAATGTATATTCCAGAACATTGATGAGATACGACTATGAAGTTTCTTACTCCTCTCTTCCCTGTCACTTCCATTCCATCGAAATACTTACATATCTTTCAATTCACTCAAAAGTGTTACAATATTCTCATAATCTCCGGCAATTTTCTCACTTCCAGGATATAGCCAATGTATATCAACGCCATCGAATCCATTGGCCTGAATAAAAGTCAATATTGAATATCGAAACATAGAACGTTTCATAGGCGAAGCCACAATGTTGGAAAATCTTTTGGATGCAACACTTGGACCACCGACAACAGCAATTATTTTCAATTCAGGATTTCTCCATTTCAATGCTAAAGTATGATCCAAATATCCTAAGGATGTCTGTGGTAAACGCGATGTCAACATCAACTCAAGTCATGTTATCTTACCCAACATTAGATCTCTTGTAACATCTAAAACTACAACTTTTCCAGTTTCCGCTAGACCAAAGAATCCATAACTGATATGTGTACATAAATATGGATTAATCTCTTCAGGTTCCAGGTGTTTACCAAAATGGTCATTGTGATTCCATGAACCATAATAGCAATTGATCATTTTGTCTAAGAAAAAGATGAAATGAACAGTGAACAAAGATATCCAATCGCATTATTTTCGTTATAGGGTCACCTGTTTCCACAGTTTCCATTGGATTGAACAGAGCCAGAACCATTATTGTCATGTAGGTTAATTTAATCATTTTGTAAATATTGGTCATTATTGTCGAAATGGAACAAAATGTCTGGTTATGGATGCTGCATATTTAGACTAGAATGGATGAGTTGGTTTGAGTAGGTATCTAATAATAGAGAACATTTATCTCATACAGAGATTTTTCCTTACAAGTTCATGAGCTTGCATAATCATTTTAATACCTAATTAATCACCCAGTGTGGATAATATGAATACCACGCCAAGAAATCATTCGTTTTTGCGCTAGAGATCTAAAAACATGTATTCATATCAAGGGAATCTCCGACTGGGGTGGAATGTGATATGAAGGTGAATCGAGAAGGTTTGTCATGTGATGTGTTACAGATGGGACAAATGTCAACTACCCTGCCATCCATTCCGGATAAGTAGTAGTTGAATAAAATACAGTTTTCTTTTTTTACTTGGGGCAAGATCCTGTCCTCTCCACAGCTATGGGTGTTGATCGGACTCCAATAACAGAATTAGAAATAACAGGTTGGCTGATAAGTCCCCGGTCTGACACATAGATGGCGTCGCTAGTATTAAATGCATATTATTTTATATAGTACCAACCTTCAAATGATTCGTGTCAAAATTTGACGTCTGCAAGTCAATTAGTTTGTGAGATAGAGCGTCTTTTGTGAAGCAATTTTTGTTATTGTGAAAAAAATTAAGGAATGTCGTGTTTTGATAAAATACTGTTTTCTGAAGGGAAAAAATACGGTGGAAGCAAAAACTTGGCTTAATAATGAGCTTCCGGACTCTGCCCCAGGGAAATCAACAATATTTGATTGGTATGCAAAATTCAAGCGTGGTGAAATGAGCACGGAGGACGGTGAACGCAGTGGACGCCCGAAAGAGGTGGTTACCGACGAAAACATCAAAAAAATCCACAAAATGATTTTGAATGACCGTAAAATGAAGTTGATCGAGATAGCAGAGGCCTTAAAGATATCAAAGGAACGTGTTGGTCATATCATTCATCAATATTTGGATATGCGGAAGCTCTGTGCAAAATGGGTGCCGCGCGAGCTCACATTTGACCACAAACAACAACGTATTGATGATTCTGAGCGGTGTTTGCAGCTATTAACTCGTAATACACCCCAAGTTTTTCCGTCGATATGTGACAATGGATGGAACATGGCTCCATCACTACACTCCTGAGTCCAATCGACAGTCGGCTGAGTGGACAGCGACCGGTGAACCGTCTCCGAAGCGTGGAAAGACTCAAAATTCCGCTGGCAAAGTAATGGCCTCTGTTTTTTGGGATGCGCATGGAATATTTTTTATCGATTATCTTGAGAAGGGAAATACCATCAACAGTGACCATTATATGGAGTTATTGGAGCATTTGAAGGTCGAAATCGCGGCAAAACGGCCCCATATGAAGAAGAAAAAAGTGTTGTTCCACCAAGACAACGCTCCGTGCCACAAGTCATTGAGAACGATGGCAAAAATTCATGAATTGGGCTTCGAATTGCTTCCCCACCCCCCGTATTCACAAGATCTGGCCCCCAGCGACTTTTTTTCTTGTTCTCAGACCTCAAAAGGATGCTCGCAGGGGAAAAAAATGGCTGCAATGAAGAGGTGATCGCCGAAACTGAGGCCTATTTTGAGGCAAACCCGAAGGAGTACTACCAAAATGGTATAAAAAAATTGGAAGGTCGTTATAATCGTTGTATCGCTCTTGAATTTTGACAAAAAATGGGTGTTTCTTTGTTAGACCGGGGACTTATCAGCCAACCTGTTAGTTCGTTCTAAGAACATACACATACAGTTTTGCTACAAATTTGGAAATTCGGATCCACCAAAGAATCGGATTTGGATACTAAAAAGTCTGTTAGTTCTAAAAAAATATTATAAGACAATGACAGAATTATCAGTTATTGTTTTTTTTTATTCATTTGTTGAATAAAAAATGCTACTATTGAACTAAAACACCCCGGCGGATTATTGCTTTTTTGCCGAACATCGGCTTCTGCCAAAAAAAATCCGCTTCGTTCGAGCTCTATTTGATCTTATGGGTTAGGTCCACTGAATCAAATTAATGGTATATTGGACGTTTCAACAGGATAACGAAGTATCTACAAACAAATAAATGGTCGTAACTCATGGGACCATATGAATAGCGCCTTACGATTCATTTCTTTTAAATCCAAAATGAAAATAAGCCCTACTTTTATTTTAGAGTAGATTTTCATGCTACAGTTACATTTAGTTGGAGCTCATTTTCCTGGGGTCCATTTTCATGCCGCCATCTTCATGTCATAGCCTCATTCCATAGCTTTCATATTCAGTATGTGTCATTTGTCCGGAATGTAAACAACATACTTTTTTTGCTTTCAGATGTCAAGATTCGAGGATTTTTGATTTGCGGAAAGATATGATTTACTTCTTTAATTTGGAGACAAGAGCAGCTGAATCGCATCGATTACTCTCCGAATCTTATCTGGAGTGTGTTCTAACATATTGGTTTCAACGAGCGACAGGTAGTTTGAGGGTTTCGGAAGTGGTGATTTTCATATGGAAAACAAAGAACATCCCGTCGAAGATGAGAACTCTTGTCAAGTACGAGAACTTGCCATATCGTTCGAAGTTACACGCCAATCAATTTCCCATCGATTGACACTACTATTGCGAATGATTCAAAAATAAGGAAACTGCGTACCGTACAAGCTGAAACCGAGAGACGTTGAAAGGTGATTTTGCACTTGCGAACAGCTTCTTCAATCATGCTTCAATATTGACGATCGACCACAATATCGACGGCAAAGGCGAATATCCATATAGAGAAGCTCGTGTGGAGGGTCCAGCTGAGTATGACGTACTATGAGCTACTACAACCGAGTGAGCCGATGAACGGAAAGAAACGACAAGGTGATTTTGCAGTACGAAAACGCTCGGCACATGTTGCGAAACCCGTAAAAACTTAATTGGAAACACTCAACTAGGAAGCTGTTTTTAACAGACATTGCTCCATTTATTCCTATTGAAGACACATGACCTGGCTGATCAGCATTTTCATCCCTATGAGGGAATTCGGTTCGATTCGAGGTTTGAGTCGAAAGACGAGTTGTTTTCCGTCGCGGTATCCCTGTATTGACAGGAATATGAGAAAAAGTAGTGGAGAGAAATGGACAATACTTCCATTGACCAGTCTGCTAGGTTAGGTATAGTGATATTTCTGGCTCACCTAAACTATTCAATCCATTGTGATTCCACAGTGGTGAACTTCTCTCTTAGGTTAGGTGGCAGCCCGATGAATCAGGCTCACTTAGACTATTCAGTCCATTGTGATACCACATTGGTGAACTTATCACTGAGTGCTGCCCGATTCCAGGTTATAGCCGAGTCCGAACGACGTTCCACATTGCAGTGAAACCACTTAGAGAAGCTTTGAAACCCTCAGAAATGTCACCAGCATTACTGAGATGAGATAATCCACCGCTGACAAACTTTTTGGTGTTCGGTCGAAGCAGGAATCGAACCCACGACCTTGTGTATGCAAGGCGGGCATGCTAACCATTGCACCACGGTGGCTCCCAACTTCTCTCTTAATCTGTTATTTTTTCGGGATAAATTCTTAAAAATCCCGCATTTTTAATTTGCTCTCCCAATATCTTTTTAATTTACATTCATTAGAATAATCAACAATCAAAATGTTCAATCATTTTCTTAACTGACTTTTGGTTTTAGCTGCAATCAACTTTTAATTGCGAATATATTGGAGATATAGTAAACAACTCAAAAAAAAAAAACACAAAATATATTATTTTTTCCAAACTCGCAAAATACGAAAAAAAAAACATATTTTCTAATCGATATAAAAACAGTAGGTTCGCGTACGTATCGATTTTATACAGCACATTCCCGGTTGACATACATATCTATGATCCAATTTGCGATTAATCAATTTCAAGAGGGGATATTTCTCAGAGCATGTACCCAGATAATCATCATTCTGCAAAGACCACACCATAACTCCGCGTAGCTCTTTCGTCAATAAATATTCCAATTTCACTTCCAATGCTCGTGGAGACTCATAGGCAGTCCAAGAGACATCATCCTGTACGAAACTAGCACCAAGTTCAACATCAAAACCAAAACTTGTATTATACATAAGATCAGCATATTCCATGTGACAAAATTCTCCATAAGTTTTATACTGTGGATCAATATCGGAAAAAGGCCATGCCACATCGATGGCAGTATCAGTTCGAATTTTTTCTGCATCCCATAGAATGAATGTGCGAGCTGTTAAAGCTATACCCATATTCAATTTGGAAGCAGGGGCTCCTAAATTCAATTCAATGTAAGATTTCAGCAATTTAACAATTTTTTGTATATGTATGAATGTCAACATACCTACATCAATCCAAAAATTGATAGTGGCATCTACATTATCTTGGCCTTCGCCATAGAGGGGAGCATCATAGGCCACCCTGTTACCATCGGTGTAATTGTAGGTCATGATATTGATGAAATCTACATATTTAACGATTTCAGCTATATTATACCATTCTTTAGTATATTCAATGCTTCCACTCACAGTTATGCCGAACTCCAACTCCAAAGGATTAAGACTAAGTTTAAAGAGAGAAAGAGAGGAGGCAATTGGATTATTATTGAATGGTGGTGGATAAATGGATGGGTGGATGGATTTTGCAAATAATTACATGGGTTCCTTCCTAAGAAGTCATAGCTCACAGGGTGTGAGCTATTTCTATTCTATTCAGAAGAAGACATACAGGGTGGCTGATATGTTATGTAACAAAGTAAAGAGCTGTAATATTTTTGTTTTTAATTTTATTGCTCAAAAGCACAAAATGTCCAAATTACCATACAATTTTAAAATCAGTTTGCGAATTGTCTACCTTTGGTACGAATTATTTTCAGTAGTAATTAAATTTTGACAAAAATTTCGTTAGAAATAAAATTTTTGACAAAATTTTCTATAGAAATAAAATTTTAACAACATTTTCTATAGAAATAAAATTTTGACAACATTTTCTATAGAAATAAAATTTTAACAAAATTTTCTATAGAGATAAAATCTTCACAAAATTTTCTAAAAATAAAATTTTGACAAAATTTTCTATAGATATAAAATTTTGACAAAATTTTCTATAGAAATAAAATTTTGACTAAATTTTCTATAGAAATAAAATTTTTACAAAATTTTCTATAGAAATAAAATTTTGACAAAATTTTCTATAGAAATAAAATTTTTGACAAAATTTTCTATAGAAATAAAATTTTTACAAAATTTTCTATAGAAATACAATCTTGACAAAATGTTCTATAGAAACAAAATATTGATAAAATTTTCTATAGAAATAAAATTTTGATAAAATTTTCTATAGAAATAAAATTTTGACAAAATTAGCTATAGAAATAAAATATTCACACAATTTTCTATAGAAATACAATTTTCTATAGAAATAAAATTTTGACAAAATTTTCTATAGAAATAAAATTTTAACAAAATTTTCTATAAAAATAAAATTTTGACAAAAAATTTTCTATAGAAATAAAATTTTGATAAAATTTTCTATAGAAATAAAATTTGGACAAAATTTTGTTTAAAAATAAAATTTTAAGAAAATTTTCTATAGAAATAAAATTTTGACAAAATTTTCTATAAAAATAAAATTTTGACAAAAGTTTCTATAAAAATAAAATTTTGACAAAATTTTCTTTAGAAATAAAATTTTCTATAGAAATAAAATTTTAACAAAATTTTCTATAGAAATAAACAAGTAAGGAAAGTCTAAAGTCGGGCGGGGCCGACTATATTATACCCTGCACCACTTTGTAGATCTAAATTTTCGATACCATAATATCACTCGATCTGGACAGAATTTGATAGACTTCTACAAAATCTATAGACTCAAAATTTAAGTCGGCTAATGGACTAGGGTGGAACACAATGTTAGTAAAAAAAATATGGGAAACATTGAAATCTGAAGCAATTTTAAGGAAACTTCGCAAAAGTTTATTTATGATTTATTGCTCGATATATATGTATTAGAAGTTTAGGAAAATTAGAGTCATTTTTACAACTTTTCGACTAAGCAGTGGCGATTTTATAAGGAAAATGTTGGTATTTTGACAATTTTTGTCCAAATCAGCAAAACATATATATGGGAGCTATATCTAAATCTGAACCGATTTCAACGAAATTTGGCACACATAGCTACAATGCTCATTCTACTCCCTGTGCAAAATTTCAACTAAATCGGAGCAAAAAATTGGCCTCTGTGGTCATTTGAGTGTAAATCGGGCGAAAGCTATATATGGGAGCTATATCTAAATCTGAACCGATTTCAACGAAATTTGGCATGCATAGCTACAATGCTAATTCTACTCCCTGTGCAAAATTTCAATTAAATCGGAGTAAAAGATTGGCCTCTGTGGTCATATGAGTGTAAATCGGACGAAAGCTACATATGGGAGCTATATCTAAATCTGAACCGATTTCAACCAAATTTGGCACGCATAGTTACAATGCTAATTCTACTCCCTGTGCAAAATTTCAATTAAATCGGAGTAAAAGATTGGCCTCTGTGGTCATATGAGTGTAAATCGGACGAAAGCTATATATGGGAGCTATATCTAAATCTGAACCGATTTCAACCAAATTTGGCACACATAGCTACAATGCTCATTCTACTCCCTGTGCAAAATTTCAACTAAATCGGAGCAAAAAATTGGCCTCTGTGGTCATTTGAGTGTAAATCGGGCGAAAGCTATATATGGGAGCTATATCTAAATCTGAACCGATTTCCACCAAATTTGACACGCCTAGCTATAATGCTAATTCTACTCCCTGTACAAAATTTCAACTAAATCGGAGCAAAAAATTGGCCTCTGTGGGCAAATGAGTGTAAATCGGGCGAAAGCTATATATGGGAGCTATATCTAAATCTGAACCGATTTGGATGATATTTTGCAAGTTTTTCGAGACTCATAAAATATTCGGATGTACGGAATTTGAGGAAGATCGGTTGATATACACGCCAATTATGACCAGATCGGTGAAAAATATATATGGCAGCTATATCTAAATCTGAACCGATTTTTCCCAAAATCAATAGGGATCGTCTTTGAGCCGAATCAGGGCCGTATACCAAATTTTAGGACAATCGGACTAAAACTGCGAGCTGTACTTTGCACACAAAAATACATCAACAGACAGACAGACGGACAGACAGACAGACAGACAGACAGACGGACATCGCTAAATCGACTCAGAATTTAATTCTAAGACGATCGGTATACTAAACGATGGGTCTCAGACTTTTCCTTCTTGGCGTTACATACAAATGCACAAACTTATTATACCCTGTACCACAGTAGTGGTGAAGGGTATAAAAATTGACAAACTTTTCTACAGAAATAAATTTTTGAGAAAAATTACTATAGAAATAAAATTTTGACAACATTTTCTGAAAAAATAAAATGATGAAAAAATTTTCTATAGAAATAAAATTTTGACATTGCCTATAGTAATAAAATTTTGACATTTTCTATAGAAATAAAATTTTGACAACATTTTCGGTAGAAATAAAATGTTGACAAAATTTTCTATAGAAATAAAATTTTGACAAAATTTTCTATAGAAATAAAATTGTGATAAAACTAAAATTTTGACAAAATTTTGAAAAAATACAATTCTGACAAAATTTTTTATAGAAATAAAATTTTGACAAAATTTTCAATAGAAATAAAATTTTGACAAAATTTTCTATAGAAATAAAATTTTAACAAAATTTTTTATAGAAATAAAATTTTGACAAAATTTTCTATAGACATAAAATTTTGACAACATTTTCTATATAAGTAAAATTTTGTCAAAAATTTCGATAGAAATAAAATGTTGAAAAAATTTTCTATAAAAATAAAATCTTGACAAAATTTTCGATAGAAATAACATTTTGACAAAATTTTCGATAGAAATAAGATTTTGACAACATTTTCTATAGAAATAAGATTACCATACAATTTTAAAATCTGTTTTCGAATTGGCTAACTTTGGTTCGAATTATTTTCAGTAGTAATAAGATTTTGACAAAATGTACTATAGAAATAAAATTTTGACAACATTTTCTATAGAAATAACATTTTGACAAAATTTTCTATAGAAATAACATTTTCTTTAGAAATAAAATTTTGACAAAATTTTCTATAAAAATAAAATTTTGACAAAATTTTCTATAGAAATAAAATTTTGACAAAATTTTCGATAGAAATAAAATTTTGACAAAATTTTCTATAGAAATAAAATTTTGACAAAATTTTCTATAGAAATAAAATTTTCTTTAGAAATAAAATTTTGATAAAATTCTCTATAGAAATAAAATTTTGACAAAATTTTCTATAAAAATAAAATTTTGACAAAATTTTCTATAAAAATAAAATTTTGACAAAATTTTCTATAGAAATAAAAAATTGACAAAATTTTCTACAGAAATAAAATTTTGACAAAATTTTCTATAGAAATAAAATTTTGACAACATTTTCTGAAGAAATAAAATGATGAAAAAATTTTCTATAGAATTAAAATTTTGACGAAATTTTCTATAGAAATAAAATTTTGACAAAGTTTTCTATAGAAATAAAATTTTTACAAAATTTTCTATAGGAATAAAATTTTGATAAAATTTTCTATAGAAATAACATTTTGACAAAATTTTCTATAGCAATAAAATTTTGACAAAATTTTCTATAGAAATAAAATTTTGACAAAATTTTCTATAGAAATAAAATTTTGACAAAATTTTCTATAGAAATAAAATTTTATTTAGAAATAAAATTTTGATAAAATTTTCTATAGAAATAAAATTTTGACAAAATTTTCTATAAAAATAAAATTTTGACAAAATTTTCTATAGAAATAAAATTTTGAAAACATTTTCTAGAGAAATAAAATTTTGACAAAATTTTCTATAGAAATAAAATTTTGACAGCATTTGACAAAATTTTCTATAAAAATAAAATGTTGACAAAATTTTCTATAAAAATAAAATGTTGACAAAATTTTCTATAGAAATACAATTTTCACAAAATTTTCTATAGAAATAAAATTTTCACAAAATTTTCTAAAAATAAAATTTTTACATAATTTTCCAATGTAATAAAAATTTTTCAAAATGTTCTATACAAATAGAATTTTCTATAGAAATAAAATTTTGCACAATAAGATTTTTTTGTTTGGTAGTTTTTATGGTAAAATGTTCTACCAATTTTGGTAGATTATTTTTGGCTGAAGTGGCAACCGTGCCGACAAACTCGTTACACAGTACACGAAAGTGCCTCTGCGGTATTTCGGACCATTCCCGCCGAGACACTTTGATATTTTTTAGTGCTAACTTTCCGAAATCTCCAGGCGCAAAGACCAAAGGATTGAGATCTGAAGATTTTGTTGGCGATCATGCCTTAGGAATGAAGCGAGGAACTTCTTTTTTTAACCCAATCCTGGTTGCGTGCTGAGTGTGATGTTCTTGTGTCCTTTTGGAATGTCCAAGGTCTGCAGATGAAATGTATGTCTGTCCATGGCTTTATGACTATTATCGGATAATAATCGGCGTTTATTTTGACCCCACAATGAATACAAGCGAGGGGCGACTATTGTCGTTACGGCGCTTGAGTTCAGATGGCTAAACGAAGATGTCCATTTTCAGCTCACCTCTTTGACATGTAATCCCGATCATTGGGTTTGCTCTATTTGACATGGTTTCTCATCGGGGAATACCAAATTCCACATCTGGCTACCTTTGTCCAGGCGAAGCAACTCCTTGGCTCTTTCCAGGAAACTCCTTTTTAAGCCCTTCTGGGTTGACGCGTGATGAGTCCTGTTCAAATGTCAATGGTTTACAACCGAAATGTTCGTCTGCCCAAGGCATCAATACTGTCATTAGGATATCTTCCCGAAAATCTTCGGCATTTATATCGACGAGCGGGGAGCGTCCATCAACCGTTAGAGCGGCGCTTGAGTTCTTGTGATCAATCGATGATAGACAGCTGACCACTTTGGCATTTGGTTTCTTCACGAACTTCTCAGTTTGAAATGGCTTCGCATCGGAGAATACCAAATTCGGTAACTAGCCACATTCGTGCAGGCGAAGAAACTCCTGGGATCTTTCCAATCGCACTTTTTTGTAAGCTCTTGCTATTTTTGGAACTTCAATGGTTTTAGTCCAAGCTAATTTTTCACTATGTGCTGCATCCTTCCTCGCGATATGTTCAGCTCCCGAGCAAGTTCTACTACTGCGGCATAGGTTTCGATCAACTCCGGCCTTACCTTCTCCGATCATTTCTAGTGTTATTAGCGTTTCTTTCTGTCCACGTTTTGGACGAGATGCAACACGGTAACGAGCAATGGCACGAGAAACAAATTATTTATGTGTCCGTGAAGTTGAAGAACTTTATCTTAGCGGAGACACAAACCGAGCTATGTTCAGTTGGTACAGCAGCACAGCTAAATAATGAACATAGCTCAGTTACACAAAGACTCACTGAAAATCGGGCAGCTTCAGAAAAAGTGAGTATAAGACTGAAAAACAAAAATTTAGTATTTGAGCCACTGTGCCAAAACTCCGAATAGGGGGATATACCCAGTACTGCTCGAGAAAGCTCTCCACGAATATGGGATCAGTTTATGCATATTTTGTTTAGAGAAAATTGAGGCTTAAGTCTTTTTTTCCTTCTTTCTATCTATCTTTTCTAGCTCTCTTTTTTAGTTAGCTGAACTGTTGTACCAACTGAACATTGTGCAATTTTTGTCTTCGCTAAGACAAAGTTAACTTTAACTTCACGGGCATAAGTTGTATTCAAAGATACGCTTTTTTGGTTGTCCAGCCAAATATGAAGCTATCACACTATCACGCTTGATTCTTTCTTTATTCCATCACGAATAACTTTATTGGTAACAATAAAACGAACCGTCACTGGAATAAATTTCTCTGCTGGCAGACGAGCGGTTTAGAAATTATAGCAACCTCAATTTAGTTCCAATACATATCAGCCATACTGTACATGCAACCACCACCACCTTAAATCTCATCTCAACTGTCATACTTTCAGCAATACTTACGTAGCTCTTAATTCTTTGAGCAAAGTAACAAAATTCTCCGGATCTTTAAGTACTCCATTACTTCCTGGATATAGCCAATGTAAATCTAAACCTTCAAATCCAAGTTGTAAAAATAAAGCAGCAACGGAATATTTAAAAATTGAACGTTGTGTTTCACTACCAACAAGTTGAGAAAATCGGGTAGATGAAATTCGAGGACCTCCCACAACGGCAACTATCTTCAATGAGGGATTTTGCCATTTTAAAGCAAGTGTTTGATTTAGAAAACCTAAAGCAATTCATACAACGATTACAAAGAATTTACTTTTCGATAAAAAAGAAAGAAGAATGTTGGCCTACCATATTTAATATCATCGGCAACATCAAGACGTCCACCGTCATCGATGCCCAAAAAAGCATAACTCAAATGAGTACACAAATATGGATCAATATCTTTGGGCTCTAGACGCATTGTGAAGTGATTACCATGAGGCCATGTACTGTAATAGCAATTGACCATTTTGTCTAGAAGCAGATGTGAGAACATGTGACTTGAAGACGATCACTACTTTATTATGAAATTTTAGAACAAATTTACCTGTTTTTATTGCAATTGCAGTACCACATAATAATAGAACTATGAAAAAGTTAGGAAATGTGTACATTTGCAATATTGTTTATGAAATTAATAATATCTTCAAACTTCAATACGATGCTATATTTTTACAATATACTATTCTTCTGACGGCAACATTTCGCTTTGGAAAATATAATCGTTAACTTCTCTAAATCTAAATAAATAATCAATTCATCGTGTATTAGGTTCGTGACTACTCATCTATTAGAATAGGACTACAGTAACCCAGCAAAAAAAAAATTATTGAACTTCTTTCTTTGTCATTACTTTTAATGTAGTACATTCAAAAATGATCGTTGTAATGAGCCAAAGATGACGCTTCTTTAAAATAAGGATCTTTTTTTGGCAGATATTTAGCTTTAAATCTAGGTCTAATATTTCATTTTCTTTTTGCGATATATTAACAAGTTATTCATATATAAAAAAATTTTAGTTCAAAAATAACAATTGTAACAGATATTTCAAATTAAAGTGTTTTCATGATAAAAAACAAGTATATACGGCCGTAAGTTCGGCCAGGCCGAATCTTATGTACCCTTCACCATGGATTGCATAGAAACTTGTACTAAAGACTGTCATCCACAATCGAATTACTTGGGTTGCGTTAACACTTGCCGATGGCAAGATATCTTAAAACTTCTCAACACCGTCTTCTGAATTGTAAGTTAGTCCATACGGGGTATATATTAAACAAAAAAGGCCGATTAAATACTCGTACGTAAATAAATCAGTTTGACAAAATTTTCTATAGGAATAAAATTTCGACAAAATTTTCTATAGAAATAAAATTTTGACAAAATTTTCTATAAAAATGAAATTTAGAGAAAATTTTCTCATCGAAATAACATTTTGGTAGATTATTTTTGGGGATCGGCTTTATATGTTATGTTATAACTATAGACCGATATGGACCAATTTTGGCATGGTTGTTAGCGGCCATATACTAGCACAATGTACCAAATTTCAACCGGGTCGGATGAATTTTGCTCCTCCAATAGCTCCGGAGGTCAAATCTGGGGATCGGTTTAAATGGGGGTTAGATATAATTGAGACCGGTATGGACCAATTTTTGCATGGTTGTTAGAGACCATATACTAACACCACGTACCAAATTTCAACCGGATCGGGTGAATTTTGCTCTTCCAAGGGGCTCCGGAGGTCAAGTCTGGGGATTGGTTTATATGGGGGCCATATATAATTAAGGATCGATGTGAACCAATTTTTGCATGGTTGTTAGAGACCATATACTAACACCATGTACCGAATTTCAGCCGGATCGGACGAATTTTGCTTCTCTTAGAGGCTCCGCAAAGCCAAACCGGGGGATCGGTTTATATGGGGGCTATATATAATTATGGACCGATGTAGACCAATTTTTGCATAGTTGTTAGAGACCATATACTTACACAATGTAGCAAATTTCATCCGAATCGGATGAAATATGCTTCTCTTAGAGGCTCCGCAAGCCAAATCGGGGGATCGGTTTATATGGAGGCTATATATAATTATGGACCGATATGAACCAATTTTTCAATGGTCATTAGAGAACATATACCAACACCATGTACCAAATTTCAGCCGATTCGGATGAAATATGCTTCTCTTAGAGGCTCCGCAAGCCAAATCGGAGGATCGGTTTATATGGGCGCTATATATATAATTATGGATCGATGTGAACCAATTTTTGCATGGTTGTTAGAGACCATATACTAACACCATGTACCAAATTTCAGCCGGATCGGATGAATTTTGATCCTCCAAGAGGCTCAGCAAGCAACTACTTGTGCCAAGTTTCAAGTCGATAGCTTGTTTCGTTAGGAAGTTAGCGTGATTTCAACAGACGGACGGACGGACGGACGGACATGCTTAGATCGACTCAGAATTTCACCACGACCCAGAATATATATACTTTATGGGGTCTTAGAGCAATATTTCGATGTGTTACAAACGGAATGACAAAGTTAATATACCCCCTATCCTATGGTGGAGGGTATAAAAAGGCAATTCCCAAATTCAAAGAAAACATTTTTTTATAACAAAGATTATGAAATTTGTTTTAATGTAAATTTCTTTACTTTAAAGAAACTCGTCCTTAATATTGAGTTAATTTCATGTCCTAAAATGTGTGTTCAGGTAGGTCAATATTTTTCTCAGTATAGTAAGAGCAAATGCAATAATAGACATTTCCAAAAAAAAAATAAAAACTACAATAATAAAAAAATAATCATTAGGAATTATTCCCAATATATGTAATCGTTTTACAAAATATGACAGACATGATTTATATAGAATTTTTAAAACAAAACATTTTTGAGTTTTAATTTTGGGATGAGAATAACTGATAAACTACTTGACCATCGAAATCGGTTCATAATTGCGGAGTTTACAGCTAAAGCAAAATTTCATACCCCCGAGGTGACCAACTTTCAACGCATACAGGTCAGCCCGTGGACCTACTTGAGACCCTCAACCTGCAAACTTAGAGCAAAACACCTCTGTGCGGCGGTGTAGATTATCTTCACCTTTAACCTCATAAAAAAACACCTGCATGGAAACCATTGGGTGAGTACCAAAATCCAGAGATTTTGTGTTTATACACCGAAAAAAAACTTAACTGTTTTATAGTAAGAATGAACTACCTCGAGCGAAAATTGAACTGAATTGTACTCCACATTTTGAGATTTCCACAAAACATTTTTAAAATCAGGAAAATTTAATGCCCCATTGTAAGTACAGTTCACGATATTAGGTTAAGTTAGGTTATGTGGCAGCCCGATGTATCAGGTTCACTTAGACTATTCAGTCCATTGTGATACCACAGTGGTGAACTTCTCTCTTATCACTGAGTGCTGCCCGATTCCATGTTAAGCTGAATGACACGATATTACATCCTCTCATAGAAGACAAAATGAACCAAAAGTAAAGAAAAAAATCATTGGCGCCAAATCATGACCATTTTAACCATAACAGGTTGGCTGATGTCACCGGTCTAACAAAGAAAAACACATTTTTTTCATGAATTCATGAATTTTTGCCATCGTTCTCAATGACTTGTGGCACGGTGTGTTGTCTTGGTGGAACAACACCCTCCACCATAGGATGGGGGGTATATGAACTTTGTCATTCCGTTTGTAACACATCGAAATATTGCTCTAAGACCCCAAAAAGTATATATATTCTGGGTCGTGGTGAAATTCTGAGTCGATCTGAGAATGTCCGTCCGTCTGTTGAAATGGTACATGGTGTTAGTATATGGTCTGTAACAATATATAATTATATATAGACCCCAAATAAACCGATCACCAGATATGACCTCCGGAGCCTCTTGGAAGACCAAAATTCATCTCATTCAGTTGAAATTTGGTATATGGTGTTAATATATGGCCTCAAACTCCTATGCAAAAATTGGTCCATATCGGTCCATAATTATATATAGCTCCCATATAAACCGATCCCCAGATTTGACCTCCGGTGCCTTTTGGAGAAGCAAAATTCATCCGATCTCCTTGAAATTTGGTACGTGGTGGAAGTATATGATATTTAACAACCATGCCAAAAGTTGTCCATATCAGTTCATAATCATACAATCTCGGGACCGATCCCGAGATTTGGGTTTGGAGCCTCTTGGAGGAGCAAATTTCATCCGAGTGAGTTGAAATTTGGAACATTGTGTTAGTATATGGTCGTTAACAACCATACCTAACTAGGTCCATATCGGTCTATAGTTATATATGGCCCTCAGATAAATCGATCCCTAATCACACAAAAATTGGTCCATATCAAGTTCATAATTGTATATAGCCCCCATATAAGCGACCCCCATATTTCCCCCCATATAAGCGACCCCCATATTTCCCCCATATTTCAATTCTGGCTCTCTACGTACCGTACAGAAACTCCATATCGATTCCTAATTATTTGTAGACTTAACTATACATAACTTTTTTGTCTAATATATACCACGTATGGACTAACTCACAATTTAGGAAACGATGTAAATAAGTTTTAAGATACCACAACCCAAGTAATTCGATTGTGGATGTTAGTCTTTCATAGAAGTTTCTACGCAATCCATGGTGGAGGGTACATAAGATTCGGCCTGGCCGAACTTACGGCCGTATATACTTGTTTCTTCTTCATATGGGGCCGTTTTGCCGCGATTTCGACATTCAAATGCTCCAATAACGCCATATAATAGTCACTGTTGATGGTTTTTCCCTTCTCAAGATAATCGATAAAAATTATTCCATGCGCATCCCAAAAAACAGAGGCCATTACTTTGCCAGGGGACTTTTGAGTCTTTCCACGCTTCGGAGACGGTTCACCGATCGCTGTCCACTCAGCCGACTGTCGATTGGACTCAGGAGTATAGTGATGGAGCCATGTTTCATCCATTGTCACATATCGACGGAAAAACTCGGGTGTATTACGAGGTAACAGCTGCAAATACCGCTCAGAATCATCAACACGTTGTTGTTTTTGGTCAAATGTGAGCTCGCGCGGCACCCATTTTGCACAGAGCTTCCGCATATCCAAATATTGTTGAATTTACGACCAACACGATCCTTTGATATCTTTAAGGCCTCTGCTATCTCGATCAACTTCATTTTACGGTCATTCAAAATCATTTTTTTTTTTTTGATGTTTTTGGTCGGTAACCACCACTTTCGGGCGTCCACTGCGTTCACCGTCCTCCGTGCTCATTTCACCACGCTTGAATTTTGCATACCAATCAATTATTGTTGATTTCCCTGGGGCAGAGTCCGGAAACTCATTATCAAGCCAAGTTTTTGCTTCCACCGTATTTTTTCTCTTCAGAAAACAGTATTTTATCAAAACACGAAATTCCTTTTTTCCATTTTTTTCACAATAACAAAAGTTGCTACACAAAAGACGCTCTATCTAACAAACTAATTGACTTACAGACGTCAAATTTTGAAACGAATCATTTGAAAGTTGGTGCTATATAAAAATAATATGCATTTAATACTAGCGACGCCATCTATGTGTCGGGCACTTATCAGCCAACCTGTTACAGTAGTTCATTCTTACTATTTTTGGGAATCGTACGAAAATGTTCTTTTGCTTTAGTTTATATTGAACTTATGTGTATGGTCATTTAACCTTATAGCCACGTTTAGTTCATAAAATGATTGAGACATACTTAGAAAAAGGAAAATTTCATTGGGCTATGGAAAATTTCGAAAACAAAATAATAAAATTTAGTACTAGCAAATAATTTTTTTACAATAAAAATAAGTTAAATTTAGCTTAACTACGGATTTTTTTCTGTGTACTTATGATTTTGCTATCGATTCAGAGCCAAAGAAACGAATATAAGGATATTTTTAAGATACAATATTTTTTAACAATTAGTCACTCAGTTTTACAAACTCAAGAAGGTGCTAGATTTCGTAAGCTTCAATTCAGAATGGGGTACATACCACAATTGCAATTTTATTAATATTTTTAATAATGACACATACCTGAAAATACAAAACAAAACATTATTAAATTACTACATAAAAAATATTTTTGTAAGTAGCTATGTCTATACTATAAAATTGACAGTCATTTTCGTAAAGTTTCAGTTTAATTTAAAGGGTGATACGGTCAAAATTTGGTCAAGGGAAAACGCGTGTAAATCAGTGAAATCGATTATTTAAAAAATCAAATTGAATTTATTTTTCAAGTTCCATTAGTATAAAATTCAGGAAAAATATTCAGTTAGGCTTTCGCTTTTCCAAATCCGAATTGCTGGGCCTCACGCTTTACACCTGCCATCAGATTTTGTACAGCCACCTTGTCCACCTTCTTCGCCGCAGAAAGCCAGTTTGCCTTGAACTGCTGCAGTTTTTTTCGTCTTCTTTAGGTTCCGCTTGAAAATATCCCAGTATTTCTCAACTGGGCGGAGCTCTGGCGTGTTGGGAGGGTTCTTGTCCTTGGGAACCACCTGCACGTTGTTGGCGGCGTACCACTCTATGGCCTTTTTACCGTAATGGCAAGATGCCAAATCCGGCCAAAAGAGTACGGAACAACCGTGTTTCTTCAGGAAAGGCAGAAGACGTTTATTCAAACATTCTTTCACGTAAATTTCTTGGTTGACAGTCCCGGAAGCTATGAAAATGCTGCTTTTCAAGCCACAGGTACAGATGGCTTGCCAAACCAGATATTTCTTTGCGAACTTTGACAGTTTTATGTGCTTGAAAATATCTTCTACCTTTTCCCTTCCTTTTGCCGTATAAAACTCCTGTCCCGGAAGGTGCTTGTAGTCGGCTTACACGTAGGTTTCGTCGTCCATTACCACGCAGTCAAACTTCGTCAGCATCGTCGTGTACAGCCTTCGGGATCGCGCTTTGGCCGTCGTATTTTGTTTATCATCGCGATTTGGAGTCACTACCTTCTTGTAGGTCGATAGTCCGGCTCGTTTTTTGGCTCGATGCACGGTTGTAGACGATACACCCAGCTTATTTGCGGCATCTCGGAGAGAGAGGTTAGGGTTTCGCTTGAAACTACCGGCAACTCTCTTTGTCGTCTCAGCGGCTTCCGGTTTTCGATTTCCCCCCGATCCAGACTTCCTGGCTGTCGACAAACGTTCCCAAACACTTTAATTACATTTGTAACGGTTGATTTGGCAACTTTTAGCGATTTTGCCAGCTTTGCGTGCGAGTAGCTCGGATTTTCGCGATGCGCGAGCAAAATTTTGATACGCTGCTCTTCTTGCTTGGACGGCATTTTGATAACTGACGAGTGAATTCCAAAATCAAAATAGGAGCAACATTCTACACACACACACACCTTCAAAATGAGGGGTGTTCAGGTTTTTTAAATGCAAAATTGAAAGAAATACGTCAAGTTTATATTGACCAAATTTTGACCGTATCACCCTTTAACTGCCAGTTAACTGAAAGTAAATTGCATATATCTTCTCTCCGGTTAACTTCACCTGAAAATTTTTCAGCAGTTATGTTCCTAACTGAGACATGGATATATAGGCAGAGTGGCAGACACGACTCTAGTACGGTATAAAAGTTCGTTAACCAACGTTGCACTAGGTAATTCCGTAATAATTTTCTTTTGCGAAGGCAAAACACATGCTTTCTGCAATCATTGATTAATAAATAAATGGTTACGATTATCATTACCGTACACATTTTCTCTGCATGCGAAAATACAATGAAACCTCTCAAAACATGATCACTCTGAATCCTGGACACCTCCCAAACATGGACAGTTGTCTGGGGACGTTTGTTATATTAATACATTAAAAATAACCCCTATATATCTGGACACTTGTCAAAGGGGGACAAAATTTAGGCGACATCGGTGTCCATTTTTCAGAGTTTACAATGTATACATTTGATGGTATTTGTACCACTGTATAAACATAAACACTCATTATTTGTTTTGTTTGGTTTCTTTGCTTCAAACACTCACCAACTTGCCAAACATGATGTACACCCATGAACAGCATTTTTCAGAGACTCTAACAATTATGTGGATAATTTTCTTTATGCCTTGAATCCATTAACATTTAACATTATCTCACTCATGCCCAGCAAACAATCTTGAAGTGATGCAAAAACCCAAACCACACTCACACATACATCTACATTAAACACATTAATTTGCTCAAACACTAAATTGTAAGAGTGTAACACACTTCCAACCACACATACATGTGTCATATTACAACATATGTTGGATCACTTCTCAAGTGCATGTTTTTGGTAATTTTCCACTCATCTTAAGGAATAGGTAGTAGCAAAAAGAGAGAGAGGAACGGCAGAGGCGAACAAAGAAAACCATCTTATACACCCACAAAAAAGTGCCTTCGAAACTAAAGGAAAAAATATTCATCAATGTAGTTTAGCCATTTTATTTCCATTAAGTTAAATTTGTGTGTGAAATAATAAAATTTACTTGTTTCAGTAAAAAAAATTCTAAACTGAAAGCAGTTAGGAATAGTTCATTAACTAGAATAAGGCATGACATTTTGCTAATAGTGGTTTCTTCTCTGAGTATAAGAATTTACTACTGAACGAGAAAATTGTATTCAATGATAACAAAGCATTCGTAAAAATAAAAAAAAAACCGAACTAAAACCAAGTTTCCTCAAGTTTAGTAAAATTTCTTATAAAATGATAATTCTTACTTCCTTTATTATAGAAAGCTTATCATTCATACGAATAACACTTGGCTAACCTTTTGGGAAAAATTGGTTTATGATTTTTTTATATTTGTAGGTATTGAAATTGTAAAAGGATAACAAAATCGTTAAGCAGCAACTTATTAAAAGTGAAAGGTACCAGAACACCCAGAAAAAAGGGCTCTAATGCCAACTGAACTTTATTTTAGTTCATGAAGATTACTTGATTTTAGTTAAATTTTGCACAATATGAGTAAATGTTCCTTATTTGAATAATTTTTTGCTAACTTTAATGACGTGAAATAAAAATATGAATTCAATTCAGTTAAATTTTTTCATTCTGTAGTATAGTGGTACATAAATATAGGAAAATGTTAACTAATATATGGAATGTATTCTATCTAATTTCTACGAAAACCACATCGTTCAAACAAATACAAATGTCTTTGGCGCTATACGAAATTCAACTTTCTTCATAATGAGTTCATTTTAACTTACAGAAGGGGTCACTTTTTTCTGGGTGTATGTTATAATGTTGCCTTTTAAGCGTTTTTAGTTTTTCTTCGCATTATTATGGGTATGGTAGAAACAACTTTGAAAGGTCTAGAGTGCTTATGTTTTGAAGAAATGTGTTTGTTCTGCGAAATGAAACATTTTAATTTTAATTAATTTTTACTTTTTGGTAGATTGATAAAGATTGATAAAAATATTCCTCTCCAACAAAGAGGTACTTAAGTTTTCTATAGAAATAATATTTTGACACAATTTGATATAGAAACAATATTTTCATAAAATTTGATATAGAAATAATATTTTGATAAAATTTTCTTTAGAAATTAAATTTTAACAATTTTTCTATAGAAAAAAATTTTTGGCAAAATTTTCTATAGAAATAAAATTTTGAAACGATTTTCTATAGAAATAAAATTTTGAAAAGATTTTCTATAGATATAAAATTTTTGAGAAAATGTTCTATAGAAATAAAATTTTGACAAAATTTTCTATAGAAATAAAATTTTCACAAAATTTTCTATAGAAATAAAATTTTCACAAAATTTTCTATAGAAATAAAATTTTGACAAAATTTTCTATAGGAATAAAACTATAGTTGTGTTTTGATTTCAGCTTAAAACCATTGCGATTTGACAAATTTTGTTAAAGTAATAAAATTTGGAAAAATTTGTTATAGAAATAAAATTTGGAAAATTTTGTTATAGAAATACATTTTTGATAAAATTTGTTATAGAACTATAATTTTGACAAAATTTTCTACAGAAGTAAAATTTTGACAAAATTTTGTATAGAAATAAAATTTTGACAAAATTTTGTATAGAAATAAAATTTTGACAAAATTTTCTATAGAAATAAAATATTCACAAAATTTTCTATAGAAATAAAATTTTGACATTTTCTACAGAAATAAAATTTTGATAAAATTTTCTATAGAAATAAAATATTGACAAAATTTTTTATAGACATAAAATTTTAGCTAAATTTTCTATAGAAATACAATTTTGACAAAATTTTATATAGAAATAAAATGTTGACAAAATTTTCCACAGAAATAAAATTTTGACAAAATTTTCTATAGAAATAAAATTTTCACAAAATTTTCTATTGAAATAAAATTTTGACAAAATTTTCTATTGAAATAAAATTTTGACAAAATTTTCTATAGAAATAACATTTAGACAAAATTTTATATAGAAATAAAATGTTGACAAAATTTTCCACAGAAATAACATTTTGACAAAATTTTCTATAGAAATAAAATTTTCACAAAATTTTCTATTGAAATAAAATTTTGACAAAATTTTCTATTGAAATAAAATTTTGACAAAATTTTCTATTGAAATAACATTTAGACAAAATTTTCTATAGACATAAAATTTTTCAAAAATTTCCATAGAACTAAAATTTTTCAAACATTTTATATAGAAATAAAATTTTTCAAGAATTTTCTTTAGAAATAATATTTTTAAAAAATTTTCTATAGAAATAAAATTTTTAAAAAATTTCTATATAAATAAAACATTTCAAAAATTTTCTATAGAAATAAAATTTTTCAAAAAATGTCTACATAAAAAAAACAATTCAAAAATTTTCTATAGAAATAAACTTTTTAAAAAAATTTCTATAGAAATATTTTTCAAAAATTTTCTATAGAAATAAAAATTTTCAAAAATTTTCTTTCTATAGACATAAAATATTGAAAAATAAAAAAAATATAGAAATAAAATTTTGACAAAATTTTCTATAGAAACAAAATTTTCCATAGAAATAAAATTTTGACAAAATTTTCTATACAAATAACATTTAGACAAAATTTTCTATACAAATAAAATTTTTCAAAAATTTCTATAGAAATAAAATTTTTCAAAAATTTTCTATAGCAATACAATTTTTCAAGAATTTTCTATAGAAATAAAATTTTTTAAAAATTACCTATAGAAATAAAATTTTTTAAAAATTTTCTATAGAAATAAAATTTTTACAAAATTTCTATATAAATAAAACATTTCAAAAATTTTCTTTAGAACTAACATTTTTCAAAAATTTCTACATAAATAAAACACTTCAAAAATTTTCTATAAAAATAAAATTTAAAAAAAAAATTCTATAGAAATAATATTTTTTAAAAATTTTCTATAGACATTTTTTTAAAAATTTTATTTCTATAGAAAATTTTTGAAATGTTTTATTTATGCAGAAATGTTTGAAAAATTTTATTTCTATAGAAAATTTCGTCAACAATTTTATTTCTATAGAAATTTTTGTCAAAATTTTATTTCTATAGAAAATTTTGTCAAAATTTTATTTCTATAGAAAATTTTGTCAAAATTTTATTTCTACAGAAAATTTTGTCAAAATTTTATTTCTATAGAAAATTTTGTCAACATTTTATTTCTATAGAAAATTTTGTCAATATTTTATTTCTATAGAAAATTTTGTAAGAATTTTATTTATATAGAAAATTTTGTAAAAATTTTATTTATATAGAAAATTTTGCAAAAATTTTATTTATATAACAAATTTTGTCAAAATTTTATTTCTATAGAAAATTTGGTCAAAATTTTATTTCTATAGAAAATTTTGTCAAAATTTTATTTCTATAGAAAATTTTGTGAATATTTTATTTCTATAGAAAATTTTGTTAAAATTTTATTTCTATACAAAATTTTGTCAAAATTTTATTTCTATACAAAATTTTGTCAAAATTTTACTTCTATAAAAAATTTTATCAAAAATTTATTTCTATAAAAAAATTTTCCAAATTTTATTTCTATAACAAATTTTTCCAAATTTTATTACTTTAACAAAAATTGTCAAATCGCAATGGTTTTAAGCTGAAATCAAAACACAACTATAGTTTTATTCCTATAGAAAATTTTGTCAAAATTTTATTTCTATAGAAAATTTTGTCAAAATTTTATTTCTATACAAGATTTTGTCAAAATTTTATTTCTATAGAAAATGTTGTCAAAATTTTATTTCTATACAAAATCGTTTTAGAAAAAGAAGTTTTCAAAAATGTTCTATAGAAATAAAATTTTTTCACAAATGTTCTTTCTATAGACATAAAATATAGAAAAATAAAAATTTTTGTTTGGTAGTAATTTTTTCTCTAAAGTTTTTTAGATTATTTTTGGCTCGACTGGCAACCGTGATTGGAACACCATTTACTATTCGTGAGATACTTGCCGAAATGTTGGAAAGATTGTACAAAACTTGGACTAAGCGAATGGACCTCTTAAGGCGCAGTCACGTCAACATTTGCATGAAATAATCTTCCAACATTAAATCATATGGACCGTAATATATCGATTTAATTTTTTTGGAATTTTATGTGCATTTTTCAGAATTTTGTGTTTTTTATTTCGAAAAAATTTCCAATAACTCTTAAAAAATTACGCTGTAGAATCACATTAGTCTCTCTAATAGTCACTATATGCGACCGTGGATGCGCATTTCTGAGAGGTTCCACTGTATACATACATTTGCACTATATAAATTTATTTGTTTACATTATTTTTTGTATCAATAAATTAAACTCAAGCTCTATTAACAATATTGATTGTAATTATTCTCACTTTTTATAGTTTCCTCTCTAAGTTGATCAATTCTAATTGAAATGCAAATTGATTTGATTCCAATGCATTGCATTTATCGATACGTCTCTCTTTCATTAGTGTACCAGCGATCACAAATCATTGACCCAATAAAACAATCAAGCCAATAAGTGTAAATTATAGGCGATTGGTTACATTTCGTTGTGGACAGACAAAATATTTTTCAAATTGTGAAGATAGCCCGTTACAGATCATGTGAGAAAAAAGTCAAAATCTGAAGAACAAACAAAAATAAAACCAAGCTGATTACTTGTAGACAGGTTTTCTACACTTGTGGTTTTCCTACAATTTATATCGTATTATTATCGTCGTACTAACATTGTATATCGATATTCGATCCGATACAGGGGATAATTATAATTGATTGAAGTCTAAGGTTTCATATCGAATTCATTTGGAGCAATTGATTATTTGATTCTTAAGTGAAAATAATCAGAAGATGTTTGTCATATTTCTGTGGTTTCATAAACGAATGAACTGTTTTGCAATTGTTAACATGAGTCTAGATATGAAAGAATGATCTTGTGTGTATTAAACAATCAGGGATGGAAAATGCAGTACTTTAGTACTTTTGGTTATTATGATATCAAATAGACAAAGTCATACGGAAAACATGGTGATAGCCCTAGTCGAAAACAAGATTTCCTAGAATTTCAAAAATACTTTTGAGATGGAAATGCCTGTGATTCTGTTGTGCTTGTGGATGGAAAAGTAGTTGTCGATTGTATACTGGAACAAAGGGAATCGTTAAAGTGGCAGCCCGATTAAGATTCAGGCTCACTTAGACTATTCAGTCCATTGTGATAAGGTTAGGTTAGGTTAAAGTGGCAGCCCGATTAAGATTCAGGGAATCGTTACAATATAACCTAAATAACTCTGAAAGCAAAATTAAAATTGAAAAAAATAATTAAAAATTTAATTTTCTATTTCTTGTGATAAAGCTTGAAATGCAGTCTAAAGAATGTAGAAGTCATATCTTATTGTCAAGATTTAGGTTAGGTTAGGTGGCAGCCCGATGTATCAGGCACACTTAGACTATTCAGTCCATTGTGATACCCCATTGGTGAACTTCTCTATTATCACTGAGTGCTGCCCGATTCCATGTTAACCTCAATGAAAACGGACTTCCTTTTTATAGCCGAGTCTGAAATTGCACTGAAACCACTTTGAAACCCTCAGAAATGTCACCAGCATTACTGAGGTGGGATAATCCACCGCTGAAAAACTTTTTTGATGTTCGGTCGAAGCAAGAAGGCGGACATGCTAACCATTGCATAACGGTGGCTCCCAAAAAAAATGTAAAAAATAATGAAATTAAAATTAATTTACTATCATCCTCGCTGGAGTTTGAACTTGTGTCGTTTGAGTGTTTTTTTTTTTTTTTTTTGAGTTTTTAAAATTTTAATTTTTTCTTCCTAATAATAAATAACGTCTAGAATGTTATGTCTTGATGTCATAATACGATCACATAACAAACATTTGAATTTACGTTTCGAGCACGGTTGCCAGTTTGGTCCGATCGGACCAAAAATGGTCCACCAAATTATTGATTTTTATATATGGTCCGATGGTCGGACCAAATGAAATTTGATTGATCCATTTTTCAAAAATAAAATTTTGACAAAATTTCTATAGAAATAAAATTTTGCCTAAATTTTGTACAGAAATAAACTTCCAAAAAATTGTATATAGATACAAAATTATGCAAAAATTGTATATAGGAAGAAAAATTAAAAAAAAATAACTATCTATAGAAATAAAAGTTCGACAAATTTCCTATAGAAATAAAATATTGACAAAATTTTCTGTACAAATAAAATTTTGGCTAAATTTTCTATAGAAATAAAATTTTGGTTAAATTTTTAATTTAGAAAAATTTTCCATAAAAAATGTTGGCAAAATTTTCTATAGAAATAAAATTTTGACAAAATTTTCTACAGAAATAAAAATTTGACAAAATTTTCTATAGAAATAAAATTTTGACAAAATTTTCTATAGAAATAAACTTTTGACAAAATTTTCTACAGAAATAAAAATTTGACAAAATTTTCTATAGAAATAAAATTTTGACTAAATTTTCTATAGAAATAAAATTTTAACAAAATTTTCTGTAGAAATGAAGTTTTGACAAAATTTTCTATATAAATAAAATTTTGACAAAATTTTCTATGGAAATAAAATTTTAACAAAATTTTCTATAGAAAAAAAAATTTACAAAATTTTGCCAATAATAAATGTTGACAAAAAAATTTACAAAATTTCTATGTTGAGTTGAGTATTTCTATGGGAGTTGAGTACCTGACCAGACTCCTCAATTTGTCCTTGGAATCACTCATTATACCCGATGTCTGGAAGATGGGAAGAGTGATTCCACTACTGAAGCCAGACAAAGATTCGAGTAAAGGTGAATCGTACAGACCGATATCCCTTCTCTCGCCAGTAGCTAAGACACTTGAGGCACTACTCCTCCCCAGCCTTGTGGAGAATTTTCCAGCTGCCCACCATCAACATGGATTCCGTAAGGTACACAAGTACGACGACGGCCTTACATGCCATTTCGACACATATCAATAGGGGACTTAACCAGCCCAAGCCGTGTCATAGGACGGTCCTCGTGGCGCTTGACCTATCGAAAGCGTTCGATACGGTCAACCATGCCACATTATTCGAGGACATCGAGAACACGTCCCTACCGGCAGGGGCGAAGCGTTGGGTTCTAAATTATATGTGTGGACGCCAGTCGTACGTGGAATTCAGGGACAAGAAGTCAAAACCCCGTAGAGTTAAACAGGGAGTTCCCCAGGGCGGGGTGATATCTCCGGCACTGTTTAACCTCTACCTGTCCTCGATTCCACCCCCTCCTGACGGCGTCGAGATTGTGTCTTATGCGGACGATTGCACAATCATGGCATCCGGGCCCATTGTTGATGACATTTGCGATCGATTAAATGTCTACCTCGGTGATCTTACCAGTTATTTCACTGCAAGAAATTTGAGGATATCTCCCACCAAATCCTCAGCCACACTTTTCACTACATGGACGGCGGAAGTACGCAGGATGTTGAATGTCAGAGTCGATGGCGAAACAATTCCGACAACAAATAACCCCAAGATTCTCGGGGTCACATTCGACAGCCTTTATAAGTCGTCCGCCCATGCCACTGCAATTTGTGATAAGCTCCGCGATAGAAACAAGGTCCTAAAGTCGCTTGCCGGCAGCACTTGGGGTGCGGACAAAGAAACCTTGTTAACTATATATAAGGCAATTGGCCGGTCAGTGGTAAACTATGCAGCGCCAGTGTTGACACCTCAAACAAGCGATACGCAGTGGAATAACATACAGACCTGTCAGAACGCTGCCCTTAGAACCGCAACAGGATGTCTCCGCAGTACACCCCTGGATCACCTTTATGCGGAGACCAAGATCATCCCAGTGCGTCGACACAACTACATGTTGTCAAGGCAGTACCTCTTGGGTTGCCATCGAAGTTGTCATCCGAATCACCATCTTGTGGATAGACAACCTCCACCCAGGAATGTAAGGGTTGATCTTCACCTTCTAGAGCCAGAGATCCAGCGTTACAAAAGAGAGCCTCTAGATCAGGCAGCATACCAGACAGGTCTGAACAGGATTCATGAGGATACTGTAGCTGAAGCGGTGAGAAGCAACAAGGTTAATCCTGTTCTCGGAGTCCGACCGCCGCCCATTGCACCGGAGGAGAGAGACCTCCCAACTAAGATCAGGCAAGTGCAACCGCCTCAATTCATACTTATCAGTGATTGATAGCAGCGTAGCTGACGTGTGTCCCATATGTAATCAAGGGCCACATGACACTCGTCACCTTTTTGCTTGCCCAGCTAAGCCTACCCGTCTCACTACCAGATCACTCTGGACACACCCCATCCTTGTCGCAGAGTTCCTTGATCTGGCTACCAGCTGAACTACACAAGCATAGAACAAAATGGATGAAACTACATTAAAAACTGTTACAACAACAACCAATTATCAGAATAAATTCTGGCAGTTCACTAAACCCAAAAGTGAACCACACTTGTACCTTTCGAAAACAGGGTTTACACGATAGCCGGCTTATGCCGAAATAAATTCGTACAAACATATCTCTTTTCCTTTGCCGCGGTCAAATAATCAATTTGAGTGCAGTTGGCACAAGCTAAATTTTCTGTAAAAATAAAATTTTGTCAAAATGTTGTACAGAAATAAACTTTCAAACAATTGTATATAGATACAAAATTATGCAAAGATTTTATATAGGAAGAAAAATTTGTAAAAAATAACTATCTATAGAAATAAAAGTTCGACAAATTTCCTATAGAAATAAAATATTGACAAAATTTTCTGTACAAATAAAATTTTGGCTAAATTTTCTATAGAAATAAAATTTTGGTTAAATTTTCTATAGAACTGAAATTTTCAAAAAATTTTCTGTAGAAATAAAATTTTGACAAAAATTTCTATAGAAATAAAATTTTGACAAAAATTTCTATAGAAATAAAACTTTGACAAAATGTTCTATAGAAATAAAATTTTTGCCAAAATTTTGTACAGAAATAATCTTTCAAAAAATTGTATATACATACAAAATTATGCAAAAATTTTATATAGGAAGAAAAATTTGTAAAAAATAACTATCTATAGAAATAAAAGTTCGACAAATTTGACATTTCATATTGACATTTTCTGTACAAATAAAATTTTGGCTAAATTTTCTATAGAACTGACATTTTGAAAAATTTTTTATAGAAATACAATGTTGACAAAATTTTCTATAGAAATAAAATTTTTACCAAACTTTCTATAGAAATAAAATTTTTACAAAAATTTCTATAGAAATAAAATTTCGACAAAATGTTCTACAGAAAAAAAATTTTGCCACAATTTTGTACAGAAATACACTTTCAAAAAATTTTATATAGATACAAAAATATTGACAAAATTTCCTATACAAATAAAATTTTGGCTAAATTTTCTATAGAAATAAAATTTTTACAAAATATTCTAAAGATATAAAATTTTGACAAAATTTTCTATAGAAATAAAATTTTGACAAAATGTTCTATAGAAATAAAATTTTAATTCGTTTTGTTTTGTTTTGTTATTGTTGTTTTTTTTTTTCTTTAATAATAATTGTTGTTGTTTTTTGATTTCAGCTTAAAACCATGCATTAACTAAACTACAAGTGTAGCTTAACCAACGGAGGAAAAGAATGTTTGTCAAATTTATTTTGGCAAAGACGATATTTTCTATAGAAGTAAAATTTTGACAATATTTTCTAAAGAAATAAAATTTTGACAAAATTTTCTACAGAAATGAAATTTTGACAAAATTTTCTAATGAGCTAAAATTTTAATAAAGTCTTTTACAGAAATAAAATATTGACAAAATTTTTTAGATAAATAAAATTTTGTCAACATTTTCTATAGAAATAAAATTTTGACGATATTTTCTATAGATGTAGGTTAGGTTAAAGTGGCAGCCCGATTAAGTGTCAGGCTCACTTAGACTATTCAGTCCATTATGATACCACATTTAACCAAAAGTACCTATTACATATGGGCACTTCTAGTTTTAACCACTGAACCTTCACTATTATTTTCTTTTGTTGAACCAACCAGATTGTTCCAAAAACATTAACAGACTGCTTAAGTTAACGTTTTCCAGGTCCGCCAGTATCTAAAGCTATATGCCCCTAAAATTCGCTTACGCCTTACGCAAAATGCAGGACACTCACACAAGAGGTGTTTAAATTGTGAAGTAAAATTGTGACATAATTTTCTATAGAAATAAAATTGTGAAAAAATTTTCTTAAGAAATAAAATTTTGACATTTTCTATCGAAGTAAAATTTTGGACATTTTTTAACTTTTGAATGATATTAATCTAATTTGGAAACAAAGTCCACTGGTACGAATTTTGGTCCAATTTTGGAAAAATGTTGGTCCCTAATAAAAATTCATTGTGGCAACGATGGTTTCGAGGCATCGTGTTCAATGGCGTTTACGGCTGAGTGTTCTAAGGCGTTCTGTTATGGTGCCTAAAGACCCAGATTCAACCTCCGGTGGGAGCGAAAAAGCTTTTAAAATTTTAAAAATTAGATAATAAGAAAATAAAAGTTTAATAAAACTATTTAAAGAAATAAAAAGCGAAATTGGTGAAAATAATTTTTAATTTTTTAAATTTCTTCATTCAATGAAAAAAGACCCAAAAATTGAGTACTTCCATCCTATGAGAAGCTCATGTAAAATTTATTGAAAATGATCCAAGTTTGCACTACTTCCGGATCATAAATTGGGGATCAAACATTCTTTTTGGAAGCTGGGTCATCGTATACTTAACCCTCTAATGCCCAAGCCCGCCTTTAGGCGGTCTTCATTTAATAAGGAAGCTTTTAGTAAAACACACCTTAAGACAACAAAAATGGGTAAAATAAAAAGAAAACTTAGTTAAAACAGTTAAAGAGGCTTTGCAGCATATACTGAATTTTACCGTATAAATTTTTCTTGTTTGGTTTTCTTGCTTTCGTGTCGTTAACATTGAAAATTTAATCAGCTGGCAAAAAAAATTGGGGCATTAGAGGGTTAAAATAAGTCTTAGCCTATACTCAAAAAACAATTAGTTTAAATTTAAAACATTTTCATCTTTAGTATAAAGATTCACTACATGAATTAGTTTAAAGAGTATTCTTTAAATCAAAAATGTTTTTCTATATACTAAGAAAAACTAAAATTTTAACAGTTTCTATTACTAAGTAAACATTTGCATAAACGTATGCATCCAAATATGTTAATATTTACATTTTGTCTTTAATGTTATATTGGCCAACATGTCTGGCAGACAGACTCTCAGTAAAATAAGTTAGTTTGTGGCACATTTGTTTTTGCATCTTATTTAAATTTTAAATTATTTATTTATATATGCCTATGTATATGTAGTAAACAAATTCAATTATTTAATCTGAAGATAATAAAATCATTTGCATATTTGTGGAAACGGTAGACTTCTGTTTAGTTGCCAGTGTCTTCTTGTCTACTGTTTGTCTCCAGAGAAGACACAAATCAAGTGTGTCTATCCGTCCGTTTACTTTTTAGTTTTCAAAGCAGTTAAATCATTTAAACAGGGTAAATAAACGAGTTTGAAACGACTAAACGTCTCATTAATGTGGCTACAATTTAATTTATGACTTTCTCAACTTGCGTGTATTTGATTTAACGATAATGAAATAAGAAAATAAATTTTAAAACACATCAATCCAAAATTCACGCATTTATCTTTGTTATCGTAAGATTTTGAAGTTAAATTTTATGAAAACTTAAGATACGTTTGGTACATGTTATACATGAATCTGACAGTAAACGATAAACGTAGACGTGTAATCTTAGAAATCACATGATACCCAAAATGACGTAAATGGTAGATTATTTATTACTCTTCAGCAATAAAGTCATGGCAAACAATAACAGATTGAATGTCATTCACGAAATTTTAAGATAAAATTCTGAAATGATTATACCTAAATTTAGATGTCATTTAGATGGCAAACAATGTTTATGGTGATATATGGATGCAAACTTTCTCAACTATCGGCTCAGTCGCGACATCGAAGGCTACGGCGACACTCCACAATTTACCTCAGCCGCAGCTACCAATATCATAAACAGCGTAAAATGATACAAGGCGCTGCGCACTGACGGAATTTCTCTGAGAATCTTGAAGCATCTGAGGAGTTGAGTACTTGACCACACTCCTCAATGGGCCCTTGGGTGAAGATAGTCAAAGACTCGAGCAAAGGTGTATCGTCTATACCTTTCTCGCAGCAGTAGTCACGGCACTTGAAGTACTACTCCTCTCTAATATTATGACCATCCAAAGTTCATAGCAGAACAACAGCTTTGCATATATTTACAGCATACATAAATAGAGGGCTCAATCAGACCTAGCCGGGTCACAAGACGGTGGATCAAAAATATTCGATACGTCAGCAATGTCAGGCTGGTCGAGCTCTTCGTAAACATGTCCTGACCAGCAGGAACCAACGTTGGGTTCTTAATTATCTATGAGGTAGCCAGTCTTACATGGAATTTAGAGATAAAAAACTAAGGCCTCGTAAAGTGAAACGGGGAGTTCCTCAAGGCACCGTTAAGTTAGGTTAGGTGGCAGCCCGATGTATCAGGCTCACTTAGACTATTCGGTCCATTGTGATACCACCTTGGTGAACTTCTCTCTTATCACTGAGTGCTGCCCGATTCCATGTTAAGCTCAATGACAAGGGACCTCCTTTTTATAGCTGAGTCCGAACGGCGTTCCACATTGCAGTGAAATCACTTGGAGAAACTTTGAAACACTCAGAAATGTCACCAGCAGTACTGAGATGGGATAATCCACCGCGGAAAAAATTTTTAGTGTTAGGTCAAAGGAATCGAACCCACGACCTTACGTATGCAAGGCGGACATGCTAACCATTACACCACAGTGGCACCGTTCAACCTCTACCTATCTTCTATTCCACTCCCTCAAGGAAGCGTTGAGCTTGTATCACATGAGGAAGACCGTACACGCATGTCAACCGGACCCATTGTTGGTGGCATCTGCAATCGATTAAATATCTAACTTGCTGATCGCGCCAGTTATTTCACTGCTAGAAATATCTACCACCAAATTCTCAAGGAAACTATTCACTACGTGGACAGCAGAAGTACCCAGTAGGCACCACATGGAGAGTAGAAGTACTGTAATCAGTTATTCGCTTCTAGAAATTTGAGGATATCTGCCACCAAATTCTCAGGGTAACTATTCACTACGTGGGCAGCAGAAGCACCCAGTAGGCACCACATGGAGAGTAGAAGTACTGTAATCAAAGGACAAATAATACGCATCATCGTTTCTACTCAACTCACTAACAGATCATCCTGGATGCATCCTACCTCAATTTTCCTAGATCTGCATAAAAAGCGCAACAAAAAATTGGATGGTAACACACCACAATATTACAACAACAAAAACAACGGTAATACAAATACAAATTAGCGTTTTATATCAAAAGATGTACATTCACACTTCATTGCTTCGTTAGCTAGCTTCCCCATTTAACTTTTGCCTGCACTAATACTTTCTTACTATTTGCTTCCGCATTGAACTTATTCCTGCTCCAATGCAAATAGTTTGCTTCCGTACAATTTCCATCGTCATTAGCTTGTATCCGCACTATTTCTACAGCTAGATTGCTTCCGGATTATTTGCTTCGGCATTTCGCTTCCTTCCGTATTTTACCTTTAGCTTGTTTCCGTACCAAAGCTTCTGCATCAAGCTTACTTCCACACTTTTTACTTCGGAATTTAGCATGCTTCCGTACCATTACATTCGACATCAGTTTTTTTTCGCATTGGTACTTTGGCTTCCGAGATAATTTCACTGCTAGTTCCATCCGAATTTGTCCCTTCGGCATCAAGCTTAATTCCGTTCTACCTGTTTCGACATCTAGTTTCATTCCGCACGAGACTTTCGGCATTTAGCTTGCTTCTGAACTATTTAGTCCGGTATTTAACTTGCTTCCGCACTATTCACTTCGGCATTATTTTCTTTCCGCACTGGTGCTGTGGCACCTAGGTGGCATCCGTACTATTTTGACAGCTGTCTTGCTTCCGAATTAAGTACTTTGACATGTAGATTGATTTCATACGATTTACTTTGGTTTTTAGCTTATTTACGGAATGATGCCTCGCAGCCTATCTTGTTTCTGCACTACATGTTTCGGACTGATGCATTGGCATGTAGCCTGCTTCCGCACCAGCGATTCGTCACCTAGCTTGCTTCCGCACTTTTTACATAGGCATTTAGCTTATCTCCGCACCGTTCGCTTTGGCATTATTTTCTTGCCGCACTAGTGATGTGGCATCTAGCTGGTATCCGCACTATTTCGACAGCTAGCTTGCTTCCGAATTAGTTGCTTCGACAGTAGCTCGATTTCGTTCGATTGCCTTAGCTTGTTTCCGGAATAGGTTAGGTTAAAGTGCCAGCCCGATTCAGGCTCACTTATACTATTCAGTCCACTTTAACTAAAAGTACCTCTTACATATGTGCACTTCTAGTTTTAACCGCTGAACCTTCTCGATTATTTTCTTCTGTTGAACCAACCAGATTGTTCCAAACCATGTTTCGAGAATGGTGCCTATCTTGTTTCGGCATTACATTTTTTGGGACTGGAGCTTTGGCACCTAGCCTGCTTCCGCACTAGCGTTTCGTCACCTAACTTGCTTCCTAGTTAATAGCTTCGACGTCGAGTAACTTTACTCCGCACTAAATGTACCGATATTTAGCTTGTTTTCGAACTAGAGCTTGGGCATCTAGCTCGCTTCCGCACTTTTTACTTCTACAATTAACTTGTTTCTGCATTATCTTGTTTGCACAATTGTACCTAGCTTGCTTTACTATGACACCTATCTTGCTTCAGCATCATTCCGGCATCTAGCTCACTTTCTCATTTTTAGCTTTAGGTTATATAGACAGAATTGTTTCGGCGCTTAGCTTCTATCCGCTCTATTATTTTCCGAATCTAATTTGCTTTTACATTAATTACATCGGCATTTACATTGCTTTCGCTCTAGTACATCGGCGCATAAATTTCTTCCGCACAAGCGTTTTGCTACGGAATCTAACTTGCTTTCTAGTTAATTGTTTCGACATCTAGCTTGGCTAACTTGACTGCGCATTAATTGTTCGACATTTAGCTTGCTTTCACTGCATTCATGGTTATAACTTCCTGATCTAACCTCTCAATCAATTTATTGATGCCATTTCGCCAAAAATCATCTGATCTCTGTCGAAGAAATTGTTCAGCCAGATTTTAAGGTCCTCTTCGCAATCGTCTAGCTTTGAATGCTAGCTTGAATCCGAATTAATTATTTCGACATTTAGCTTGCTTTCATTGCTTTAATGTTTAAAACTTCCTCCTCTAACCTGACGACAAATTTGTTGATGTCGTTTTTTTCTTCCTGGCGATAGAGCTATGCCGAAGGAATATGCAGCGAAATCATGGTAAGAAAAACTCAAACGCAAAACCCAATGGGAATAATTAGTCTGCAAATTTTTCTATGAACTATCATTCCTTGCTTTAAGATCTGTGGGAGGTTCTAAAATTTGTCTGTCATATAAAAATAGTATTCCTTAAATTGTCCAGTAAATTATCCATGTCATAGGATTAAAGATTAGTCAACATGAACAAGTATGTCCATAAATTGACTGCTTTTTAACCTTAAAGGTCAATGACATTGAGTTGCAAACATTGTATACAAATCATGCTGAGTAGGCACTACTGGCACCAAATGAAGTGAACGAACTCCACCAGGATCTCTTTCCACATGGATGGTTGAACGCATCATGCCACAATAAAATCAAAGACTTTCGTAATCAAATTCCATGGAATTTGTCCAAACACAATTATGGAAATCTAGCAAACAGAGATTTAAGATAATACCCACAAACGAAATAGAAGAAAAATATTTTCTCTTCTCATAGCTTTGATTTGTCATTTCAAATATGACCATAGAGAATTTCTATTTCTTTGTATTTGCTTTTCTTTTTCTTGGCCCACTTAAGCCCTAGAGCGTAAAAGGAAGCCAGAAAAAAATTCTGTTTTAATCTCAACTGTTCAAAGGCCGGAAAAAAACCTTCAAACATTTTCAACCATTAGAGGAGAACTTTTAAGGATATCCCCTGTCCAACTAGTTGACAATTTGGTTTTATGGATGGATTATACCACTTCAATGGGCATAAGTACAACATTTTAAGATTTCTTTCAAGCATTACATGAGATATTGAATGACATTGGAACTGAGAAGAGAGAACAGTTGCTAGTAAATGAGAAATGTAACATTTCGCCTTTCGATGAGTGGTGGTGGCTAGTTTGGTTTTCATGCCCTACAGGATCAAAAAGTTTTTGCAAGCACATGTCTTCAACCATCGTCCTCAATATTGTGCAAGTTTTTCCGGCTCTTATACGAGACGACTTTGTTTTCCCCAACTTTTATTATCAAACCATAAAATTTACAATTCTATTGCTTTTAGCAATCGTCCTATGTGGACGGAAGGAGCCTGCATACATTCATGGTTCTTACAAACATAAATCCTGTTGAACATTTTCTCAACCGAGCTGCCTAAATGTTGGTCATGGTATAATGCAAAAAAAAAAATGCTACTGAAACCCATAAGGCTATTAATTGTACAGAGTAAAGTTCAAACTATTTTTTTTTTTTTTTTGTTGTATACTCAAAGAAAATAACCTTTTATAGATAATTAAACCAATGAAAGTTCATGATGTGGTTCCATAAGTCCACTTTTTAATTAAAATACTTGTCTTCGACGACCCATATAGATTTCATTTTGAGACTTCCTAGTCTTAAATTAAGTCTAGTAAGGAAGCACAATTAAAGTCGACTTTAAGTAGCTTTCGATCCGTTAGCGAAAAAGATTTAGCGAGCAAAGGTTTTCCGTCTAATAAGCTTAATCAGCAAAGACTGCATTACATGACCTAGTCGGCTTTATTTATTGCTAAATATCTCTTGATGAACTTATGTATGCAATGTACAATGACGTAAATTAGCCACTCTACGACAAGCTAGATTAGGTTAGTTTGAAAAGAGGATCCAGGATTAAAAAACCAATAAACGAGCTCGTGACTCCCATATTTACAGATCGTTGGTGGGAAATATTCCCAAGACGCCTCATCTCACTGACTCTCCCCTTCGTTTGATGCAGCTCCTTGATGAACGCTTTGAAAAACTTTGTAAGAGATTTGAAGATCGGATGACCGTTATGCTTCGTGAATCGACAGATCACATTGAAACTATTAACAAGGATTTGGAAGAACGTTTCAATTCTATATTAAGGGAATCCGAAAAACGTCTACGGAACGAATTTGTAGGAAGCTTTGCGATCTTAGAGAGGAATTCTTCATATAAGAAGACAAACCACTACAACCTTCTACTTAATGCTATTGACTTCGACTCAGACCGCAAATTCTACATAAATGAGAACTTGTCAAACATCAATTTCAGAATTCTTCAAGATGCTTTAACACTAAAAAAAGTATATACAGCTGTAAGTTCGGCCGGGCCGAATCTTAAATACCCACCACCATGAATCAAATATAATAGTTTACTTTGAAAACTCTTCGTCGTAGTGGGTTTCTTGATAATATATAGAATTTTAGGGGGTTTGATGACAAATTTTACTTTGAGTTTCAAGTAATTTTCATGATCAGTGCGCCTGTTATACCCTGAAAGAAGTGTTATCTGTTCTGAGGAACGAAATTTTAGACAAGCAAAGTTTTCTTTTAACACAAATTTTAGAGACAATCGTTTAATCGCTTATCAAAAATTTGGATTAGTTTGCTCTAAACGAAAACACGAAAGGCGAATTTCGTTTGTCTAAAATTTCATTGCAGAGGAAAATATTCTTTCTTTGGGTGTACCCTCAATAAGTTAAATCGGTCTATATCGTTGCTTTACCAAACTACGATTTCTAGAAGCCCAAGGAGTTAAATCTAGAGATCTGTCTATGTGGAGGCTATACTAAAACATGGGTCGACACACACCATATTCGGCTGACCTATTTGTGCTCAGCCGGATTCCAGAAGTCCTGGAAATAAATTCGGGAGTTAGGTCTATATGGGGGCTATACCAAAACATGGAACAATACTCACCACCTCTTAATGTTCCTCAAATACCTCTAGAATTCCACTTTCAGACGAAATGGGTGAAAACTACGAATTCTAGAAGCCCAAGAAGTAAAATCGGGAGATCAGTCTATATAGGGGCTATATCAAAACATGGACCAATACGGACCATTTTCGACACACCTCTTTATGGTCCTAAAATACCTCTAGATTTCTAATTTCCGACAAATTTTATAAAAACTATGGATTCTAGAAGACCCAGAAATAAGGTCGGGGGATAGGTCTATATGGGGGCTATACCAAAACATGGACCGATACTCACCATTTTTGGCACACCTGTTTGTGATCCTAAAATACCTCTAGATTTTCACTTTCAAGCAAATCGGCTAGAAAATAGTTTCTAGAAGCCCAAGAAGTAAAATCGGGAGATCGGTCTATATGGGGATTATACTAAAAAATGGACCGATACACCTCAACTTCGGCACACCTATTTGTGGTCCCAAAATACCACTAGATTTCCAATTTCAGGCAACTCGGATAATAAATACAGTTTATAGAAGCCCAAGAATAAAAATCGGGAGACCGGTCTATATGGCGGCTATACCAAACCATGGACCGATACGGACCATTTTCGACACACCACTTTACGGTCCTAAAATACCTCAAGATCTTCAATTTCAGGCAAATCGGATAGAAAATACAGTTTCTAGACGCACAAGAGCAAAATAGGGAGATCGGTCTATACGGGGCCTATACCAAAACATGGACCGATACGGACCGTTTTCGACACACCTCTTTATGGTCCCAAAATACCTCTAGATTTCCAATTTCAGGCAAATCGGATAGTAAAAACAGTTTCTAGAACTACAAGAAGTAAAATCGGAAGATCGGTCTATATGGGGGCTATACCAAAACATGGACCGATGGGCACCATTTTCGGCACGCCTTTTTGTGGTCCTCAAGTACCTTTAGATTTTCAATTTCAGACAAATTGGATAGGTTAGGTTAGGTTAGGTGGCAGCCCGATGAATCGGGCTCACTTAGACTATTCAGTCCATTCTGATACCACATTGGTGAACTTCTCTCTTATCACTGAGTGCTGCCCGATTCCATGTTAAGCTCAATGACAAGGGACCTCCTTTTTATAGCCGAGTCCGAACGGCGTTCCACTTAGAGAAGCTTAGAGAAGAAATGTCACCAGCATTACTGAGGTGGGATAATCCACCGCTGAAAAACTTTTTGGTGTTCGGTCGAAGCAGGAATCGAACCCACGACCTTGTGTATGCAAGGCGGGCATGCTAACCATTACACCACGGTGGCTCCCAGGCAAATTGGATAACAACTACGGTTTTTATAAGCCCAAGACCCCAAATCGGGAAGTCGGTTTTTATGGGGACTATATCAAAACTTGGACCGATATAGCCCATCTTCGAACTTGACCTGCCTGCAAACAAAAAAACGAATATTTGCCAAATTTCAGGACGATAGCGCCATTATTGAAGGCTGTAGCGTGATTACAACAGACAGACAGGCGGACATGATTAACTCGTCTTAGAATTTCTCCCTGATCAAGAATATATATACTTTAAATGGTCGGAAATCGATATTTCGATGTGTTACACACGGAATGACGAACTTATTATACCCTCATCACCATTCTATGGTGGTGGGTATAAAAAAGGATAAAGTCGGCTGGCAGACACAAAATCAATATTCGGCTTTTTTACCATTGTAGCCTTCTTTTATGGCAGTAACTCTGTCCTTAAGGTATTCCCTAGTCCCTGTTTCTAAGATGGGTCAGTTCCGTATAACATATCCACCGATATGATTAACTCTTTGCCTAGTAAAGTCATGGCACTGACGAAGGTCTCGTCGTCCTCAAAACACGCCCTACATGCACCACTCGAATAGTTCTTCACACTTTTTCTTGTCTGCTTCACTCCATAGTATTTTCGTTGTCCTTCCGACCGTTGCATTGGTCCACATCACTTTATGTGTGCGCATTCATCTTACTCGGCACGCGTTGTCGATATGGGCTTTGTGTTCTCCAAACTCACTTCCCTATGTGTCCTAGGTCCTATCGCCAGTACATTTAACTTTATACTTTATTTTATTCGGGCACCCATATGATACGGGTCCTGCCATATTCCGAGTATTCGGTGATCATACTAATACGGTTTGCGATTGAACTGTAATGTCTGCTATTGCCCTACAGCAATCGATGAAAATGTTCACAATTTATAGTCTCGTGCTATTTCCGAGCCAATTAAGCTATTCCCTTATGGAACGCACTTCTGCCTGAACGATTGTGCTGTGGTCCGGTAATCGGCATAGGATCTCGATGTCTGGGTCCTCCACATATACACCAAGTCGCGTCCTCTCTTCCTTTTTCGATCCATCGGTGTAGCAGTTATTTCCCTCTGGGATCCCATCCTCCCAGAGTAACTGGCGTCAAAATTTCATATTCGGCACCGATGGCCACCACCCCGCCTTTGCGTTATCTAAGTTCACTTCCTTATGTGTCAGTTCATTGGCCTTTATGCTTTCACTTTTTCCGGCACGTCTCGGCTTCTATATGAAGCTAGTTCTATCGTATTCCGAGTATTCGTTGATCATTCTTTAGTATTCGCGATCAAATTGTAATGTTTGCTATTGTCTTCATTGCCCACTGGCAAACTGTGGAAATGTTCAAGTTTTGTGTTATTTCCGATCCATTTAAAACATTCCCTTATTGCAGGCACTTCTACCTGCACGATTGTGCTGTGGTTCCGTAATTGGCATAGGATCTCGGTGTCTGGGTTCTCCACATATACACCCAGTCCTGTCCTTTCACCTATCTTTGATGCATCGATTTAGCAGTTAATTCTCTCTGGTATCTCTTCTCCGGGAATGTCACACTCGGCAGCTATGGCCAGCTCAGGTATACGATCAGGGATTGTTGTGGCACCCACCATAACAGCGTCATGTTTCGTGTTTTCCTCCATTCTCCCAACATCTTCAATCTCATCGCTGTCATGGCGGCTTCGCTTTCGAAGACAAACTTTCAAGTATATATTAACGGGTTCACTCATCGTGGTGGAGTTCTCGGACATTTACTATTGTCTTCTCCTCTCACTAGAAGATAAAATTATAAAGTGATTATGTTTCATTGTATCTGAAAAATTCCCATATACAATTGGACATATCATACAGAGAACCCTTGAATGACTAAGAAGTAGGTTGGCGGAATGGTATAGAAGTAATCGAACTAAAAAAAAATCAAGCATACATGTGGGTCCAACTTTCATTAATCATCTGCAGTAGTTTATTCTTTGGGTGTAGTTTATATTCTTTCTCCTTTTCCATTAGAGAATGACTATCCAATTCAGCATTTATGGTTGGTTTCAGTTTTGTTCATTCAAATCTTAAGTACAAATGAAGAATACTCTACCAACTGACCTCACTAGAAGATATTTATGTTATTGCAAATTTCCCAGAAAGGCTCTTAAACAGAATAATCTAAAATTCATTGAAATGAGAATACAGGCAACCACTAAAAAGGAAATTTTAAATAGCGAATACGACTGGTGTTAGCAGTGGTGAAAATAGATAGGGATATTAGATGTTTCAATGGTTCGAAAAATCATAAAGAATGAGTGACCTACAACAATCCTATAAAGGATTTGGGGTAAATAAAGCTTAAGCATTTCAAAGCACTGTAGAATGTATGCGAAAGAAGGTTGACGTACACTAGGTCAGTCAGTATTAAAAACAACAGTAACCAGAATGGAAGTCGAACGTACATTTCCTTGAGGTATTCTGTGAAGCTTCTCACATAATACGAAATCAAACTCATATGCTTCGTAGAGTTATTGCGCTTATTTAAGGATAGAAGATGGAATATGGCATTAAGAACTTTTTGTTTTTATTTTCAACCAATTTCAATATATTCTGTTTAGGCATACTTCCCCTGCTGCATATGATTTGCTAATGTCTTATATTCTCTAGAAACATTTCAAAACCGGTCCGTCCTGTGTGACGAACGATTACATAGACCGACCAGTTTTCATATGGCAACCAACTACACCAGCTGATCAACATCAGATGTTTTTTGTTTGCTTTCAAACCAAAAGCCGCAAAAGAGGTTAATGATGACGATGACGACGCAGCAAAAGACCGAATTAAAAGCAAGCACCAGACTTGCAAAACGATTAGTAAGAAAGTCCAATAAACCACAAATGAAACAGGTTCTTGCATTTCTTCTTTATTGGTTCGAACAAATGAGCCGCGGAATATGGCAAAATGTTCAATGCTTAGTACGTCATTAGAGCTAATGACTATTTGATAGCTTTGTGAGTTTTTTTTATCGTAAAGCAAAACATGAAAAACCTACTGAATTTGTACTAACTTGAGGTTTTCATAATGAAATTTTCCAAAGCGCAACTTAAGCCCTGATTTTTATACCCTCCACCATAAGATGGGGGGTATATTAACTTTGTCATTCCGTTTGTAACACATCGAAATATTGCTCTAAGACCCCATAAAGTATATATATTCTGGGTCGTGGTGAAATTCTGAGTCGACCTGAGCATGTCCGTCCGTCCGTCTGTTGAAATCATGCTAACTTCCGAACGAAACAAGCTATCGACTTGAAACTTGGCACAAGTAGTTGTTATTGATGTCGGTCGGAGGTATTGCAAATGGGCCATATCGGTCCACTTTTACGTATAGCCCCCATATAAACGGACCCCCAAAATTTGGCTTGCGATTGCTCTAAGAGAAGCAAATTTCATCCGATCCGGCTGAAATTTGGTACATGGTGTTAATATATGGTCTCTAACAACCATGCAAAAATTGGTCCATATCGGCCCATAATTATATATAGCCCCCATATAAACCGATTCCCAGATTTGGTTTGCCGATCCTCTAAGAGAAGCAAATTTCATCCGATCCGGTCCATATCAGTCCATAATTATATATAGCCCCTATATAAACCGATCCCCAGATTTGAACTCCGGAGCCACTTGGACGAGCAAAATTCATCCGATCCGGTTGAAATTTGCAACGTGGTGTTAACATATGGCAAAATTGGTCCATAGCGGTCTATAGTTATATATAGCCGATCCCCAATCACACAAAAACTGGTCCATATCGGTTCATAATCATGATTGCCACTCGAGCAAAAATAATCTAGCAAAATTTTATTTCTATAGAAAATTATATAGAAAATTTTGTCAAATTTTATTTCTATAGAAAATTTTGGCAAAATTTTATTTCTATAGAAAATGTTGTGAAAATTTTAATTCTATAGAGAATGTTGTCAAAATTTTAAATCTTTTGAAAATTTTGTAAACATTTTATTTCTATAGAAAATTTTGTCAAAATGTTATTTCTATAGAAAATTTTGTTAAAATCTTATTTCTATAGAAAATTTTGTCCAAATTTTTCTTCTATAGAAAATGTTGTCAAAATTTTATTTTGTCAAAATTTTATTTCTATGGAAAATTTTGTCAAACTTAATTATATACGTATTTAATCGGCCATTTTAAGTTTAATATATACCACGAATGGACTACGTGGTATATATTACGGTATTAGGAAGTTTTAAGATACCTTGTCATCGGCAAAAGTTACCGCAACCCAAGTAATTCGATTGTGGATGACAGTCTTCAGTAAAAGTTTCTACGCAATCCTTGGTGGAGGGTACATAAGCTTCGGCCTGGCCGAACTTGTTTTCTCTAAAATATTTCAAATTTCATGTCGCGGAAGTTAATAAAATATAGAGAATTATACCTTCCCATGTTATAAGGGTCATAACATGCGAACAAATTCGTAAATAGTCCATGAAGAAGCTTTCTAGCAAAAAGTTATATTATGGAAATAAGGAGACCATGAAACATTTTAGAATATGTGATTCAGAGCATATCACAATCACAGTCTACACCCAGAGAAGGAATGTGATCAACCCAAATATGTTTCAAGAGCAAAATGTTATTTTTGGACGATAAACATGGAACATTTTTATCGCAACCATGTTATTTTCTCGAAAATTATGTATCTTATTGCAGCAACCATATATATTTTCGCCGAGAAAACAAAATTTTTACCACAAAAATGTTCCATGTTCAACGTCCAAAAATAACATTTTGCTCTTAAAACATTTTTGGGGTAATCATATTCCTTCTCTGCGTGTATTAAAATTGTGTAATTATTCTGACACCGAAAGTATTCTCATCGAAGTAACATTTCATAACAAGTTCGTTCTATTAATTAAATGTTTCATAGTTTTGATGAAGAACTACGTTAAAAGAACGTTACATTCCGTAAGATCAATGTAAATTATTGTAGATGGCTGCAATCAGGTTTAGTCAGATCTGAAATGTTTTTAGTTTTTATAAAGCCTGAAAGTAGGTGTTTCACAATATTCGACACATTATAATTGTCGTGAGTACAAAGATTTCTTTACCTTAAAATTTTGCTTAGATTTCTTTCTTTGACAACGATAAACTTTTCAATCAAGGCATCTTGTCCTTACAGTTCAGAGATTCGATTTAATCTTTTCTTCCATTGAACTGATCTGAATCGAAGGTTACCTTCTAATATTGGTCTAACGAATTTTAACCAGGTCTCATGTGGGTTTTTTTATAAGACTCGCTTTGGTACCCTGCAAAGGACAATCATGGTAGTCCTTTTCAGGATGCTTAACTAAAAACAAGTATATACGGCCAAACTTTCGGCCTGGTCGAGTCTTATTTTTCCTGGAGCACTTTGAAATATCTGAATGCAGTTTTTGTTGTTGTTCTTGTAGCCTTTAGCAGTTGGTATTTTCGAGTTTTTCGGGAAATGGGCATACTCCACATGGGGGTTTGCAGTCCTTGGACAGGGTTGTAAACCCTGTGACCGCCCTGGGCCGTAGACACGACTGCAACGAGGGCTGTCCGTTTTTGTAAAATACTCCTGTTGTAATATATTCTATATGAGTAACATGGTAAACATGTTTGCTGGTTTAACTCTGGCGACGAATTTGTTTCTTTCTGTTAAATAGTTGCCCAGTGCGATCATACCTTCAGTTAGTCCATATGGAGTCTATTTAGTTAAAAAAGTCGGATTAAATACCTGTATAAGCCTCCTTAATTCCTGATCGGTTGATATAGAGGTATACATAAATAATTGTGAAGCGATATGAATCAAACTTCATTTGACTTCTGAAGCCTCATCAGAGGCATATATTTGCTCCAGAGGTCTTATACCTATATAAACCTCCTTAATTCCTGATCGGTGGATATACAGGAGTCTATTAATAATTGTGAACCGATATAAGTAGCCAGTTTGGATGAAATTAGCTCCCCTTTGAAGTGCCGGATGTCTTATCTGGATATCAATTTATATTAGAGGTGTGTTTACTCACGCTAACGCACACTCACGACGGAAAAATATTACTCACGCACGATATTGTTTTGTATGACTCACGCACATTCACGAAAAAGAATTCACGAAAATGTCGTGACTCATGATAAATATCGTGACTCACGAAAAATATCGTGGCTCACGAAAAATGTCGTGACTCACGAACAGTTTTTAAAGTCTTAACATCCTACATCCTCAAAAAATCGCTTCTGTAACATATACCCCAAACACATTTTGCTTCAAGAATATATATTTTCAGGATTGGTCCAAACAAAATATTGTTTGTATTGTTCAAACATATTATGTTTCACCTTAGGTAGAAAAAAAAAGTTCTTCGTGTATATATATTTTTAAGGCGCAAATGGGTTATATCCAGTTTTTTACTTGCAACATACTCTCTAGGCCTCTCTTTCTAAACACATATATGTTTATAGGCTATTTCTATTAGTGTATAATATACATACTGAGCATATTATACACTAATAGAAAAAGTTTCGTTATATTAAAGAAATGTGTCGTTAAAAGTCAGCCAATGAAACAAATTCGTTAATACAAAGATTTTTTTCGTTAATATAACGAATTTTCTGCAATTTTGTGCAGTTTCGTACTATTAACAAATATTTTCATTGTATTAATGAAAATATTTCGTTATATCAATGAAAATTTTTCGTTGGCAGAATTTTAATGAAATTTTCTTTGTGTGTACAAACATTTTATGTCCCAAACATAATATGTTCTAACATATTAACATATATATCCCAAATATGTTATCTTAGTTTATGAACATTATATGTTTGCACTTAAAAATATTGTGTTAAAAAATTGGAGTTCCAAACAAATAATTTTTACACCCAAACATATGAAAAACATTATTTTTCATCCGTGTAGGTGTCTCTAAAATTGTAAATGAATTCAACTCGTAAGCAGCGTTGCCACAATGAATTTTTATTTTGGACCACCATTTTTCCACAATCGGACCATTTTTCCAAATTAAATTAATATCATTCAACAGTTAAAATTTTACCAAAATTTTACTTCGATAGAACATTTTGCCAAATTTCTATTATTATTTCTATAGCAAAATTTGTCAAAATTTTATTCCTATAGAAAATTTTGTCAAAATTTTATTGCTATAGAAAATTTTGTCAAAATTTTATTGCTATAGAAAATTTTGTCAAAATTTTATTGCTATAGAAAATTTTGTCAAAATTTCATTTCTATAGAAAATTCTGTCAAAATTATATTTCTATAGAAAATTTTGTCACAATTTTATTCTTATAGAATATTTTGTCAAAATTTTATTTCTATAGAAAATTTTGTCAAAATTTTATTTCTATAGAAAATTTTGTCAAAATTTTATTTCTATAGAAAATTTTGTCAAAATTTTTTTTATATAGAAAATGTTGTCAAAATGTTATTTCTATAGAAAGTTATCGCAAAATTTTTTTTCTAGAAAAAAATATTTATTTTATTACCGATTTGACGAAAACGGACCAAAATCAACCAAATTCCATTTGGTCCGACCATCGGACCGAATTTAAAAATTAATAAAATAAATAGGGTAATTTTTTTAACGATGTGCTGATATCGTTACTGATTTTTTAAGCTTTTATAAACTATTGCAAACAATGTGCCTGATCGAAAATATGGCAAAATACCGGGAATTCATGGGATCCGGTTCCCGAAAAAAATCCTAAATGGCACTCAATAGCCTGCTGCTGTCTTTTCATCATAAATTGGATTCATAAAATTCGAAATAGTTAATTCATAAGCACTTTTCTCGAAATCAAAAATGCCATTAATATATTATTGCGGAAAAAGTACCCACCTTAATATTTAGATATCAAAATAACTACCAATACACTTGAATGTATTACAAAACTATAACTTACCCGAGTCAATAGCGATGTTGATTATGAACTAGGCGGCGGCAGCATATGTGAAATATAAACGGCAGATAACAAAAATGCATATAACGGTCATATACGAAGCACTCTCGATAAACAAAATCCAAGGAGGGGGAGTGAGGTATTGTATAGTTGTTATCGAAGATTTCTTGTAGTGAATTACAAATGAATGAATCTGACGATAAGCATAATAGCTTTAGCATTTATACACAACTCAGTGAACGTTTTTTTATTAAAAATAAATATGTATTAATAATAATAATAATGATTTGTTTTATATTTACAGAATTTTACACTTGCCTACTTTATTATTCAATGGTTAGTATTTCTTTGTTTAGATTTTTGTTGTTTGTTTCATTAATAAACTTTTTAAGAAATTTGAATCTTGTCGTGAATTTAATTGTTTATTGTTAAAATTTCTTCAAACAACATAACACTCTGTTTAATATTACACTGCTCGAATATACATTAAGTACACTGCACACAAACAGCTGGTTAATTAGTATTTATTTTCGAGAGATTTTCTCTGCACTTAACATTCAAACTTTCTCTCTCTCTCTCGAGCGCGCTCTCTTTCACTGGATATCTCTGACAATATTCTTTGAAGAAGACACAATGTCGCAAAAACATATGTTTTTGTCGGGCAACTTTGTGAAGGCAATGTTTTGTTATTTTAGTCTTCCTCTTCTTCTTCCTCTGTTACTAGGAGAGCAAACAATTCGCGGGGATTTAATTGTTGTAGTTGCATTTGAAACAGTTTACATTGTAAATTTTTGTTTAGCGTATTTTTGATTATAATTATGGATTATAATATTGGATAATTATTGATTGATGTACTCTTTTTTAACGATATTTACCTTTGACACATTTTATGTATTTTCGCATTTCTTTATTGTTGGTTGGAACAAAGAACAAGCTTTGAAACATTTGTGGAATTCACTTTATTTAGCCGAATTTCTTAAAACATATATTTTTGTTTTCACCCGTACGCATTGGGTTATTCACTCTTTGTTACGTTCTCTCTCTCTCTCACACACACACCTCTCACATACTATTCATTAGCAAAGTACCCTAGTAAATCTTTTTCATGTTGTTGTTGCTCTGTATATATGATGGGCTGGTTGATGGGTATGGTTTGTTTTCAACTGCACTTTTGGGTGGTGTTGCTGTTATTGCTATTGCTCTACCACCACCAAATACAAACATGTGTGTATATGTGAATGCGTATGACTATTTTCAGCTGTTTTGCAACGCACAGTTTGTGGATTTTTTTTTCTTGTTATAGGTTTAGTTTTTTTCTCCGTTCGTCTAGAATATAAAACGAATGATGATAGACTGTTTGGTAGTTTGCAAAACTAAATTATTATTGTTTATTTATAATTATTCTGTATGTTTCTTATTCAATAGTAAGGCCTTTGTTGTTGTTGTTGCTTAACTAATAGTATTGCCGTTGTGCGTTAGCATTTTTATTATGGATTTAAATGAATTTTGGAAATTGTCTTTTGCAAACAATTACTATGTGCTGCTACATCCACTTCACTTTTACGCTTCTGGTCACATGAAATTAGACAATGGGGAGTTTCCCTGGCGCTTCTTCTTATTTATAGGTAATTGTAATAATTTGGGAGTTATGTGTGTGTGACACTATGTTTGTTGGACTTTTGTTTCATACATACACCACCACTTTATTCACTGGTCTGCAGAGGGTGGCTAGGGGGAAAGTAGCCGAAAATAACAAAAGCAATGTTTGCTTTCACAATTGAAGCCTGCCGCTAAACAAACAGGTTTTCTTGTTTTTTTGTTATAAATATTAACTTTATTAATTTCCGATATGAACGATTTTTTTAACCAACAAAAATCTTCTATTCCTGTGGATATTTTTTTCGGGTCTTGCTCTCAGTTTCTTTTTTTATCGAATTCGTTTTTTATCGCGTCCGCGTATATCACGTTTTACTGCTGCAAATGAGAATAACACTGATTGGATTGTTGGATTGTTCTTGAATCCGTTTACTCCAAAAGCTTTGTTGGGGTTAACAGACTTCATAGAGCTGCTGTTTTACATTTGGTAGTTGAATGAATAAAGCTTTTTTTTTGTTTGGAGCAAAAGCTGTTGTTTACATGTATGACAAGAGTTGCCATTACTCTTAATTAAGCAATATAAAACGAAATAGCGCTTTTTTGTAACCAAGATGATATCTATTCGTTCGAAAAATTTAGATAAAACTAAATGCACCTGAAACGGATATTGATTTTTCTACAGATGATAAAGAGAGTGGCCCGATAAGTACTTAGTCAAAAAAAAAAAAAACTCACAAGTGGAGATGTTTGATCAACTAAAATCGGTAAGATGTTAGATTTTTCAAAAATAAAAGAGTAAAATAAAATCAGTCGTAAAATGAGTTCGTTTATAGCATGACACAGTTTTTATGAGGGTCTGTTCGAAATCGAAACTTTTTACTTGTATTGGTAAACATTTGATGTAAATCGAGGTGAGTATAATTTCGTTTCACATTTGTTGAAATTTCTTGTCATTTACGACCTTATGTACATTGATTGGTAGTTTTTGTTATCTCAATCCAAATAAAATTTAATTTTATTTCTTAAAGAAATGGAAATAGAGTTTTTTTTTCCACCATAATAAATTGAGATGAAAAATTTTCACATGTATTTTGAAATACGCAGATTTTCTTTCTTATTTTAAAATAATAAAATGTCACCATGATATTTGTTTGAAACTTTCATAAGAAATGCAGTAGACATATTTTAAATTATTTGTATCAATTTTAATTTTAGCGATAGACGGCAGACGAAACATATTTTCCGCGACGACAAATACAAGAACCTTGTCGGCAAAAAAAATCCTCTTGTCTTGTTTCTAAATATTTTTGACGTCAATATTTCATTGTTTAATATTGGACATGCATAATAACATGTAATATCTCGATATTTGTTGAGTTATATGAAGATAAAAGAATGTCCACCCAGCCAGGCAACAACAATGAGTATTGATGAATTAAAAAATTTGATAAACGATGGCAACACTATACCAAGGAATTAGAATAGATTTTAATTTGGCGACACGCCGCTAGCCTTCACGGCCTTCTGTCATGAATTTTTGAGCTTTCCATAAGAAATGCACGTTGTTTGTTGTGTTGTTTGAAGATAAAAGATTGTCCACGTGGAAAGGCAACAACAATGCCTAGTAAAATTTGATAAGCGATGGCAACACTATACCATTTGCCGACAACGAATCGTATAGATTTTAATTTGGTGACACGGCGCTAGCTATCACGGTATTCCGTCGCGGATTTTGGGCTTCCCATAAGAAATAGCGTATAAATATAACCATAGCGTTAGGCGGTAGGCGGACATTTTCGCCGCGACCACAAATACAATAAGCTTGTCGGTGATAATTTCCACTTTTCTTGTTTCCGCATGTTTTTGATTATCAATATAGCATGATTTTTCAATATTTAATAAAGGAGTTGCATAAAAACATGCAATGTTTGGTTATTTGTTGAGTTATTTCAAGAAAACAGAATTTCCACGTTATGCGCTTTACAGACTATCAGTTATTCCGAACGGAATGTCTGTGTTTGTAAAGAATCTTACAGTGTGTCGGATCTATACGACTTGTCGTCGATGACTAAATAATCGGTAAATGTGTTATCGATCCCATAAACATGCAGCAGTATCGATTATGCCTTCGGACTTAACTTATAATGTGCACAATATATGGGATATGTTCGACACGAGCACTGTCGGAATAACTGATAGTCTCTAAAGCACATTACCAACCAACAACAATGTTTAGTGGTGAATTCAAAAAATTGATAAGCGATGGCAACACTATACAATTTTCCGCCAAGGAATTAGAATAGGTTTTAATTTGGCAACACGCCGCTAACCTTCCCGGTATTTCGTCGTGGATTTGGGCTTCCCATAAGAAATACACGTAAACAAGTGTTCGCCTATCGCTAGGGTTGTATTTATACACTTATAGTCACGTATGGATTTCCCATCGTCTCTTCTCTATTGCTTTTCCTACTGACAGTCGCTATGATTGTGTTTATACACTGAGCTTGTTGACGAAAGTCAAAACTGCCAGATTGTGAGAAAATATATATAATTATCTGTTTCAATTGCATTCAAAGTTTCTTAAGTGTTTGAGAAAAAAATCGCGAAGATTGAGAATAATTACCGAGAAGTCTTTCTATTTATACCGTTCCAAAGGCAAGTAATCGTTTCTACCAATACAACTCTCGATTATTGTTGTTAGCTCTAATCTAATCATTGTGGATTAGAGCATTTCATTCATCAATACGCTTTGAAATTTGCACCCACTGAGTGAACGTTATCGCTCTCTACTCAATTTTGTTTTCCGCTTAGTTTGCCTATAGATCTCAACGAGAATAGAAGCATTAACGGAGCGTGAAGACACGTAATAACAATGGCTAGAAGATTGTCGCATTTAAATCCACATAAAACATTGTTTTTACTATGTGATGTCCAGGAGAAATTTCGTCCAGCTATGCCGCTATTCGATAAAATGGTGGAGAATGCAAAACGATTGGTAAGAATAGGGAATAAAACTACACCATAATAATTTAAAAGTAATCAACAAACTTTTTGTGTTGTTCTTTTAATTCAGACAACGGCTGGTAAGATTTTAGATGTCCCCTTATTGGTCACCGAACAAAATCCCGATAAATTAGGTAAAACAGTTCAAGAATTGGACATTGCCCATGCCAAAGCTAATGTTAGCAAAACTCGCTTTAGTATGATGATACCAGATATCGAGTGTCAAATGGAAAATCTCTTCGATGGAGGTAAACCTACAGATGTTGTTCTCTATGGAATTGAGGTGAGAAGATCATATTGGTAAACATTTGGAAATAGAGAATGGTTAAATGAAATAACTGAGGAGAGTTAATTCTAGAAAGTAAATCTGGTTAGAAGTGTTACTACCCTACAACCATGCTAAATATGAAGGGTATTAAGAATTATATCGCGTTAATGTTCCAAATAGTTATTCTAATACAAAGTCCAAACAAAGGCCATTCAAATTCCTCACACTGTATCTGAAGGCTGATACTAATGTCAATTACTGTAGTGATACCATATATTTCCACAGGTGGAAATCATAGAAGTGTCGAATAAGAATGAAGGTATGGGTTTTCTTTGTAAAACCTAACCTAAGTTGGAGGAAATTATCCAAAACACCAATTCAATTCTTTTTTTCTTTGTAAAACACGATCTTAGTACCGGGCTAAAGCGTAATAAACATAATTGAACATTTCAGTTGCTTATATTGCGGTCACACATGCCAGGAAATCTGTGTGTAAACATAACTATGTGTGTAAATATAACCATAGCGATAGGCGGTAGGCGAAACATTTTTGCCGCAACGGCAAATACAATAAGCTTGACGGCGAATAATTCCCTTTTTCACGTTTCCTAGCGTTTTTGTTGTCAATACAGCACGCTTTGACAATATTAAACAATGAAGTTGAATAAAAACATACAATGGCTTGTTATTTGTTGAGTTATTTCAAGAAAAAATAATCTACACGTGTCCAGGCAACAGCAATTCCTAGTGGTGAGTTAAAAAAAATTGATAAGCGATGGCAGCACTATACCAGTTTTCGCCAAGGAGTTAGAATAAGTTTTAATTTAGCGACACGCCGCTAGCCGTCACGGTATTCCGTCGCGGATTTTGGGCTTCCCATAAAAAATACACGTAAATAAGTGTTCGCCTACCGCCTATCGCTATGGTTATATTTACACACTATAGCGATAGGCGGTAGGCGAAATTTTTTCCGCTACGAACAAATACAAAAAACTTGTCGGCAAAAAGTACCTTCCTTGTTTCCAGGTACTTTTGATGTCAATAATGTATTATTTTTCAATATTTAACATTTGAGTTGAATAAATACATGTAATGACTTGTTATTTGATGAGTTATTTCAAGAAAATAGGATTGCCACATGGCCAGACAACAATAATTCCTAGTGGTGAGTTCAAAAATTTGATAGGCGATGGCATCACTAGACCATTTTCCGCTAAGGATTAGAATCACGGTTGCCACAGTCGGTGGAATTCCACCAAAAACGGTAGATTTTTGTTTTATTTTGGTAGAGTTTGCAAAATATTCCTCCCCAACTAAGTGTGTAAATATAAACGAGAGCGATAGGCGGTAGGCAAAATATTTTTTCCGCGACGACAAATTCAATAAGCTTGTCGGCAAATATTTCCTCTTTTCATGTTTCAGAGTGTTTTTGTTGCCAATACAACATGCTTTTGTAATTTTAAACATTGAATAAAAACATGCAATGTTTTGTTAATTGTTGAGAAAAAAGAAGAAAAACGAATTTCCACGTGACCAAGCAACAACAATGCTTAGTGGTGAATTCAAAAATTTGATAAGCGATGGCAATACTATACCATTTCCGGCAAGGAATTGGAATAGAATTCAAAAATTTGATAAGCGGTGGCAACACTATACTATTTTCCGGCAAGGAATTGGAATAGATTTTAATTTGGCTACACGCCGTTAGCCGTAACGGTATTCCGTCGCCGATTTTGGGCTTCCCATAAGAAATAGTGTGTAAATATAACCATAGCGATAGGCGGTAGGCAAAATATTTTCGCCGCGACGACAAATACAATAAATAAGCTTGTCGACAAATATTTCCTCTTTTCAAGTTTCCGAGTGTTTTTGTTGTCAATATAGCATGATTTTTGAATATTTAACAAAGGAGTTGTTCGCCGTTAAGGTGGGTATTAAGTTCGAGTTTAGCCACTAATTTTTTTCACGACTTTTCTTTAATAATCCATTTTAAGGAATACAAATTTGCTCTGGGCTATTCCCCATCAAGTTATAATAAAATTTGCAACAAATTTGTATAATATTATGCCTTTTTCTTATTGATTTAGTTTTCACTTTAGCGATTTTAGCGGCTAAACTCAAACTTAATACTCACCTTTAGCTATGGTTATATTTACACACTAGATTTTAATTTGGCGACACCCCGCTTGGCGTCACGGTATTCCATTACGGATTCCCTGCCAACATTTTTTGAATTTGGGGGCGCTTTTGAGAATCCCCACTACGTCGAAAACAGTCGTATACGATATCCAAAACTACTCGGAAAAGCGCCGTCACTATTGAGAAGTTGTACCACGCCAAGTTACTACAAAAAAGTATCGCATGAGTGCAATTATTAGGTGCCCTTCTGGATACATTTAAAAAGACGCCAATAAGAGCCCCTTCAAACAATCAGAGAAAGTGCATTTTAAGATAGTTGTAAAAGAATCATTGTGGTCAAGTAAAACACGATTGTTTAGATGATTATTAATTTTATTAAACATTTATAAATTCTCATAAATATAACATTCATAGGACTATCACATCACATTTAACATATTTTTATGCATTAATAAAAGCATTAATTGAGTTTCAAGTTGCAAGTTACATGTTGTACATGTTACAGCCAGTGCATTTATTCCCAATGGAGGCAGCCTGCCTGGAAAAATATTTGAAAAACCATCACTTTATCCCATTTGGAAAGTCAAAAATTGTTCACCAATATACCTTTCACAATTTTAAGCGAAATAACTATGTTTTCAGCACTTCATTATCGTTTTTATTTAAATAAATTATAAGAAGCTAGTTGTGCTTGGTGTTTCACAAAATATAAAATGGCTCTTGTAACAATATTGATGGCAAAATACTTTCTTGCGAATAGTGATGGCAAAATACTATCACAGTTGGCGATTGTTGCAGTGTCACATACGAGTCTGTGGTAGCGATGAGGATGAAATGGAACTTTGAAATGCTGGCAGGGTTTTGACCTGCCCATAAGAAATACATGGGAAAAATTATTCACCTACCGCCTATCGCTATAGTTATATTTACACACTTAATTTGACGATACGCCGCTAGCCGTCTCTGTATTTCGTCGCGGATTTTGGCCTTTCCATAAGAAATGCACGTAAACAAGTGTTCGTCTACCGCTATGATTATGTTTACACATTTAGAGAAGTCTTAAGTCAATTCACAGTGCAGATATTCGTCTGTACAGCGTAGATGGCGCTTTTTCTATTGCAAAATAATCCCTGCCAAAATTTTCTGAATTTGGGGGGCGCTTCTGAGAATCCCCACTACGTCGAAAACAGTCGTATACGATATCCAAAACTCCTAGGAAAAACGCCGTCACTATTGAGAAGTTGTACCACGCCAAGATACTACAAAAAAGTATCGCATGAGTGCAATTATTAGGTGCCCTTCTGGATACATTTAGAAGGACGCCAATAAGAGCCCCTTCAAGCAATCAGAGAAAGTGCATTTTAAGATAGTTGTAAAAGAATCATTGTGGTCAAGTAAAACACGATTGTTTAGATGTTTATTAATTTTATTAAACATTTATAAATTCTCATAAATAAAGGGTGATTTGTTAAGAGCTTGATAACTTTTTTTAAAAAAAAAACGCATAAAATTTGCAAAATCTCATCGGTTCTTTATTTGAAACGTTAGATTGGTCCATGACATTTACTTTTTGAAGATAATTTCATTTAAATGTTGATCGCGGCTGCGTCTTAGGTGGTCCATTCGGAAAGTCCAATTTTGGGCAACTTTTTCGAGCATTTCGGCCGGAATAGCCCGAATTTCTTCGGAAATGTTGTCTTCCAAAGCTGGAATAGTTGCTGGCTTATTTCTGTAGACTTTAGACTTGACGTAGCCCCACAAAAAATAGTCTAAAGGCGTCAAATCGCATGATCTTGGTGGCCAACTTACCGGTCCATTTCTTGAGATGAATTGTTCTCCGAAGTTTTCCCTCAAAATGGCCATAGAATCGCGAGCTGTGTGGCATGTAGCGCCATCTTGTTGAAACCACATGTCAACCAAGTTCAGTTCTTCCATTTTTGGCAACAAAAAGTTTGTTAGCATCGAACGATAGCGATCGCCATTCACCGTAACGTTGCGTCCAACAGCATCTTTGAAAAAATACGGTCCAATGATTCCACCAGCGTACAAACCACACCAAACAGTGCATTTTTCGGGATGCATGGGCAGTTCTTGAACGGCTTCTGGTTGCTCTTCACTCCAAATGCGGCAATTTTGCTTATTTACGTAGCCATTCAACCAGAAATGAGCCTCATCGCTGAACAAAATTTGTCGATAAAAAAGCGGATTTTCTGCCACTGATTTTGGTAATAAAATTCAATGATTTGCAAGCGTTGCTCGTTAGTAAGTCTATTCATGATGAAATGTCAAAGCATACTGAGCATCTTTCTCTTTGACACCATGTCTGAAATCCCACGTGATCTGTCAAATACTAATGCATGAAAATCCTAACCTCAAAAGAATCACCCTTTATAACATTTATACGACTATCACATCATATTTAACACATTTTTTTATGCATTAATAAAGGATTGATGTTGAGTTACAAGTTGCAATTTACATGTTGTAGCGTATATCAGCCAGTGCTTTTATTCCCAATGTGCTTGCAATGCAGCGTGTCTGGAAAAATAATTGAAAAACTATCACTTTATTCCATTTGGAAAAAATTCAAATTCAAAAATTGTTCACCAATATACCTTTCACAATTTTAAGCGAAATAACTATGTTTTCAGCACTTCATTATCGTTTTATTTAAATAAATTATAAGAAGCTAGTTGTGCTTGGTGTTTCACAAAATATAAAATGGCTCTTGTAACAATAGTGATGGCAAAATACTTTCATGCGAATAGTGATGGCAAAATACTACAGGGTGATACGGTCAAAATTTGGTCAAGGGAAAACGCGTGTAAATCGGTGAAATCGTTTATTTAAAAAATCAAATTAAATTTCTTTTGCAAGTTCAATTAGTATAAAATTCAGGAAAAATATTCAGTTAGGCTTTTCCAAATCCGAATTGCCGGGCCTTACGCTTGACACCTTCCATCAGATTTTGTACAGCCACCTTGTCCACCTTCTTCGCCGCAGAAAGCCAGTTTGCCTTGAACTGCTGCTCGTCCCTAGCAGTTTTTTTGGTCTTCTTTAGGTTCCGCTTGACAATAGCCCAGTATTTCTCAATTGGGAGGGTTCTTGTCCTTGGGAACCACCTGCACGTTGTTGGCGGCGTACCACTCCATGGCCTTTTTACCGTAATGGCAAGATGCCAAATCCGGCCAAAACAGTACGGAACAACCGTGTTTCTTCAGGAAAGGCAGCAGACGTTTATTCAAACACTCTTTCACGTAAATTTCTTGGTTGACAGTCCCGGAAGCTATGAAAATGCTGCTTTTCAAGCCACAGGTACAGATGGCTTCCAAACCAGATATTTCTTTGCGAACTTTGACAGTTTTATGTGCTTGAAAATATCTACTACCTTTCCCCTTCCTTTTGCCGTAGGTTTCGTCGTCCATTACCACGCAGTCAAACTTCGTCAGCACCGTCGTGTTCAGCCTCCGGGATCGCGCTTTGGCCGTCGTATTTTGTTTATCATCGCGATTTGGAGTCACTACCTTCTTGTAAGTCGATAGTCCGGCTCGTTTTTTGGCTCGATGCACGGTTGTAGACGATACACCCAGCTTATTTGCGACATCTCGGAGAGAGAGGTTAGGGTTTCGCTTGAAACTACCGGCAACTCTCTTTGTCGTCTCAGCGGCTTCCGGTTTTCGATTTCCCCCCGATTCAGACTTCCTGGCTGTCGACAAACGTTCCCCAAACACTTTAATTACATTTGTAACGGTTGATTTGGCAACTTTTAGCGATTTTGCCAGCTTTGCGTGCGAGTAGCTCGGATTTTCGCGATGCGCGAGCAAAATTTTGATACGCTGCTCTTCTTGCTTGGACGGCATTTTGACAACTGAAGAGTGAATTCGAAAATCAAAATAGGAGCAACATTCTACACACACACACCTTCAAAATGAGTGGTGTTCAGGTTTTTTAAATGCAAAATTGAAAGAAATACGTCATGTTTATATTGACCAAATTTTGACCGTATCACCCTTTATCACAGTTAGCGATTGTTGCAGTGTCACTTACGAGTCTGTGGTAGCGATGAGGATGAAATGGAACTTTGAAATGCTGGCAGGGATGATTTTTAGTTAGCAATTCTCGTTCTCCAAAAACGAAAAAGAGTCAATTGTGCGCTACATTTCACCGTCTATCAGGGTCGCATGATATCTTGCCGTCGTATCTTTTTAGAATTCTATTAATTACTAAATTTTTCAATAATTTATTATATTAATTGGCTTCTTGTTTCTTTCATTTCAGTCCCACGTTTGCGTAGAACAAACGGCCATCGATCTTTTGGAGCGTAATATTAATGTTTTCCTCGTAGCCGATTGTGTTGCATCTCGTATGAATCAGGATCGTGATATGGCCATCGAACGTTTACGCTCAGCCGGTTGTGTGATAACCACCAGTGAAAGTGTAATCTATAATTTGCTACGCGATAAAAATCATCCAAAATTTAATGATTTGCGTAAATTATTATTGGCAAAATCGGCAGATATGCAATTGACCAAGTCGGCTGCTAGCGATATTCCCAGCGCCAAGCTATGATGAAGAAAATCATCAAATTAAATTAATATTTTTCTGTTAATAATAAATACACAGAAAAAAATATCACCAAAATATTTCCAATTAAAAAGTTAATTGAATTTGAATTTTTTTTCAATTAATAAATTAATTGGTACAATTAACTTTTTAATCAAGATAGAAACATTAAGTTAATTAAGTCAATGATTGAACATTTTAAAATTTTTAATTAAAAAGTTAATTGATACAATTAACTGTTAATCAAATTCGGAAGACTAAGTCAGTTTATGATGATGATGAACATTTTTTTTAATTTTTAATTAAAATTTTTTTTCAAACAATCAATTGTTAATCCAAATAAAAATTCTAAGCCAATTCAGAATGTAATTGAAAATAGTTACCTTTTTTAATTAATAAATAAATTGAGTTTTGCAATCAACATCAATTAAATTTTTAATTGAATCAATTAAAAAATTAATTGAAATTTGGCAATGAAATCAATTAATTTTTTAATCAAAAATTTTTTCTATGCCCAATTAAAACTGTGATTGATACTATCATTTTCGTGATTGAAGACATTTCAATTAAAAAATTAATTGGATCAATTAATTTCGTGATTGAATCAGAAAAAAAATTTTTTGTGTGTATGTATATATTTCCGAAAAAAAAAACAATTGGGTTAAGTAACAAGACGGACGGGACCGACTATATCAGACCCTAAAGCCAGTGGAGACTAAAACCGGTAATTGTGCATTGGCTTTATGCAGTGGTTAGACCTATAATGCTATATGGTGTTATGGTCTGGTGGCCGTCAAGTCGACAAGTTTTAATAAAGTTCAACAAATGGCGTGTTTGTGTATCTCAGGCACATTTGGTAACACAAGAACCTGTTTCCTTAATTTCATATTGCATCTATTGCCGTTACACATATTGGAAAATTTCTCATATCCGAAACAGCAGATTCAGCTACCTTGCACACCCTAGTCGTAATCGCTTCGGATATAAGAAATAATCTTAACCCATTGTTTAGGAATGAAATCAATACTAACGATAGGGATTTATTATGCAAATCGATTTATTAAATATATAACCAAAACAACAATTAATATTTTCTCTTAATGGCTAGGGTAACATTCGCATTATAACGCAATTAGTGATGGTGGCTGTCGTGATGGTTATCATGATGACTGTGATTATCATGTCCAGATTGGTGACCGTGGCTATTATGTTCTGATTGATGGCCATGGTTGTCATGTCCATGATTGTCTTGTCCAGAGTGGTGGCCATGATTGTCATGTCCAGATTGATGACCGTGGCTGTCGTGGTTTTCATGTCCTCCGTGATGACCATGGCCAGAATCGTGTCCATGGCTGTCATGATTGTCATGTCCAGAGTTGTGACCGTGGTTATCATGTCCCTCCTGGTGGCCGTGGTTGTCGTGCCCGGAATTGTGTCCATGCGAGTCATGTCCGGAATTATGTCCATGTGAATCATGTCCGTGGCTGTCGTGTCCGGAATTATGTCCATGTGAGTCATGTCCGTGGTTGTCGTGTCCGGAATTGTGTCCATGGCTCTCATGCCCTCCTTGATGACCGTGACTGTTGTGTCCATCATGGTGGCTGTCGTGTCCGGAATTATGACCATGACCGCTGTCGTCATGTCCTCCGTGATGACCATGGCCGGAATCATGACTATGGTTATCATGTCCGCCTTGGTGACCGTGGCTGTCGTGTCCGGAATTGTGACCATGGTTCTCTTGTCCTCCTTGATGACCGTGACTGTTGTGCCCATCATGGTGGCTGTCGTGATGACCGTGGTTGTCATGTCCGGAATCATGACCATGACTGTTATGGTTATCGTGTCCATGGCTATCATGTCCAGATTGATGACCGTGACCGGAATGGTGATCATGACTTCCATGATTGTCATGTCCAGATTGGTGTCCGTGATGACTATCATGGCCTGATTGATGTCCGTGATGGCTGTCAGATTGATGGTTATCATGGCCAGATTGATGTCCGTGATGGCTGTCATGACCAGATTGATGACCACCATGACCAGATTGGTGACCATCATGACCAGATTGATGTCCATGGCTGTCATGGCCAGATTGATGACCGTGATGGCTATCATAGCCCGATTGATGTCCGTGATGGCTATCATGACCAGATTGATGGCCGTGATGACTATCATGACCAGATTGCTGTTCGTGGTGGCTATCATGACCAGATTGATGTCCATGGCTCTCATGGCCAGATTGATGACCGTGATGGCTATCATGGCCAGATTGATGTCCGTGGCTATCATGGCTAGAATCATGACCATGGTTTACATGATGGTCTGAATGGTGACCATTACTTTCATGATGATCAGCATGGTCATGGCCACCATCATGTCCCGTTTGCCTCTTCACATGCTCCAAGCCTTTCACTAGAGCTGCTGGTAAAACATCACCATGATGATGTTTATTATGGTCATCTTGACCAGCAACTAGCAAGCCAGCCAAACACAAAATTAAAATCTGTAATGAAAATATCCACTCAATTTTCCAATCCGATATTCTTGCATTTCAAAATACTCACATATTTGATCATGATATTCTTAATGGAATATGAGTGAGTGACTGCTTTAAGGTTTGAAGTGGAACTGATTTTGTTTGATACCTCCATAAGTATTTATATTAATTCAAAATATTTATGAATCAATCAATTGTGTTCTCATATCAAATCTGGATCATTTCTTGAGACCTGTTTTAAAATTTTCAAATGATCTGAATTTAATTTTTTTGTTTGTTTTTTGATTTTCTTCTTATGGTGCTAACTTGAATTGAAACCAGTCGAAAGGAGTTCAACGGTATTTAATGAGGATTTTGTTTATACATTTGAACCTACTAAGTGATTCTCATAAGGGTTAAACTGTTTTATGTGCCATAATGTTCTTCCAATTTTACGACTTGGTCATTAGAGCACATTTCCATTGCCTAGGTTCGTTCTCCGTTTAATAAAATTAAATAATTAAAAAATACAATAAACAAATAAGAATGACATTAAGTTCATATAACCTCTACCAACATCATAAGGGTCCAACATTCTAAAGCCCCCAACGGTACAAACGAATGGGAGAGACTGAAGCCAACAAATTTGCGATGGCGGAATTGTTGATTGTGTCGACAAAAACTTGTCGGCCGTGGAATACATAGCCGATTATCGCTCTTTGCCACAAGGTACGATGACACGAAAAATTCAGTCGATTCGACTTGTAGAGATCATCTTTACAAAGGTCCTATATTGATTTAGGTTAGGTATATTGTTAGGATAAGATTAGTTTGAAGAAAGGATCAAGCTTCCAATTCGGCTGGTAAGTATTCGGCTTGCAATGCGCTTTAATTCGACATTTCAAAGATGGGCTAGGTCCTAAGCCAACTTATCCCAGAATAGTAACATGGCTATGGGATGCCGACAACGATTCCCACCACCCTTGTGACTGTCGTCCCACAATTCTCCTGTTTTTTCCTATCTTGCTCTTCTTGTTTGGGTCATCACATTATATTTTCGGCGACAGTGGCACTGTTCCACACTAAACCGAGCCCAATTCCATTCCGACTGGCACCTATGTCAAAATTCGGCTTGTTATGACTTCAGACTCGCAGTTTTATCCATGTCCTTCTCTAATTTTGCAATGAATATGGAGTGCATTCTTACCGATTTTACCAAGTCGTTTTCAGTCCTCGTTGCCAATTTTGATCAAGACCAAATCCAGAGTAGTGACATAGGTAGAGCTTCAAGGATGCATTTTATTCTGATGCATCTTTCGATCCAAATGGGCGTTCACCTTCATGGTCCCAATCTTGATTGTCTCAGCCCGTCTGTGAGAATTGGAACAAATCGGAGAACTTCTCTTCAATTTACAAAAAATCGGTCATGGGGAAGGTCCTGCTCGCCGTCCAGATATCGAAAAATCAGGTACCCTATATTAATTCATAACTTCCCCCACGTTCTTCGCAAACTCAGGTAAATCGAAGATGTTTAGATTTTAGAAAAAGTCCGGCAAGGAGAAGTCTCTCTTCCTAGTCGAAATACCAAAAAACGGGATCTTTGTGTAGGAACCGCTCCCCAAAACTTCCCCAAAACTTTCAAGCAAATCAGAGAATTTAAGTCGAATTTCGAAAAACTCGGGCGATGTGGAGGCTTCCCTACATTCATTTTAGAGCATCTTCCCATGTTCTCAGAAATTTTCAAGTAAAAACAAGTAACAGGTTGGCTGATAAGTCCCCGGTCTGACACATAGATAGCGTCGCTAGTATTAAAAGCTTTCTGAATTTAAATGTTTTCTGAAGGGCAAAAATACGGTGGAAACAAAATCTTGGCTTGTTAATGAGTTTCCGGACTCTGCCCCAGGGAAATCAACAATAATTGATTGGTATGCAAAATTCAAGCGTGGTGAAATGAGCACGGAGGACGGTGAACGCAGTGGATGCCCGAAAGAGGTGGTTACCGACGAAAACATCAAAAAATCCACAAAATGATTTTGAATGACCGTAAAATGAAGTTGATAGAGATAGCAGAGGCCTTAAAGATATCAAAGGAACGTGTTGGTCATATCATTCATCAATATTTGGATATGCGGAAGGTCTGTGCAAAATGGGTGCCGCACAAGCTCACATTTGACCAAAAACAACAACGTTTTGATGATTCTGAGCGGTGTTTGCAGCTGTTAACTCGTAATACACCCGAGTTTTCCGTCGATATTTGACAATGGATGAAACATGGCTCCATCACTACACTCCTGAGTCCAATCGACTGTCGGCTGAGTGGACAGCGACCGGTGAACCGTCTCCGAAGCGTGGAAAGACTCAAAAGTCCGCTGGCAAAGTAATGGCCTCTGGTTTTTAGGATGCGCATGGAATAATTTTTATCGATTATCTTGAGAAGGAAAAAACCATCAACAGTGACTATTATATGGCGTTATTATGGCGTTTGAAGTTCGAAATCGTGGCAAAACGGCCCCATATGAAGAAGAAAAAAGTGTTGTTCCACCAAGACAACGCACCGTGCCACAAGTCATTGAGAACGATGGCAAAAATTCATGAATTCGGCTTGGAATTGCTTCCCCATCCACCGTATTCTCCAGATCTGGCTCCCAGCGTCTTTTTCTTGTTCTCAGACCTCAAAAGGATGCTCGCAGGGAAAAAATTTGGCTGCAATGAAGAGGTGATCGCCGAAACTGAGGCCTATTTTGAGGCAAAACCGAAGGAGTACTACCAAAATGGTATAAAAAAATTGGATGGTCGTTATAATCGTTGTATCGCTCTTGAAGGGAACTATGTTTAATAATAAAAACGAATTTTGACAAAAAAATGTGTTTTTCTTTGTTAGACCGGGGACTTATCAGCCAACCTGTTATATACGGACTTAAGTTTGACTGGACCGAATCTTAAATACCCACCACCATGAATCAAATATAACTATTTCGTGTTACTTGAAAATATAATGACTTTCAGGTGATTTTGATGATAGTTACTCTGCCAAGTAAACATGTATACTAAAACATGGACCGTCAAATCGGGAGATCGGTCTATATGGGGGCTATACCAAAACATGGACCCATTAACACCATATTCGCTCTATACATATTTGCGAACCCAAAATTCCTCTAGATTTCAAATCGGATAAAAATTGGGATGTCTCGACGCTCAGGACGTCAAATCGGGAGATTTGTCAATATGGGGGAGACACCAAAAAAATTATCCGATTCACACTACTTCGACCCACTTATTTATGGACCCAAAATACCTCCAGATTTCAGACAAATCGGATAAAAATTGCGGCGTCTAGATTCTCAAGACCCCAAAGCAGAGTGTCCGTTTATATAGGGGCTTTATCAAAATCTGGACCAATATAGCCCATATTCGAACTTGACCTACCTGCATATAAACGCCGAGTTTGTGCAAAATTTCATCTCGATACATTCATTATTGAAGACTGGAGCATAATTACAACAGACAGACGGACATCGTCTTACAATATCTCCCTTATCATGAATATATATATATATACTTTATATAATCGGAAATCGACATTTCGATATGTTACAAACGGACAGGGGACATGGTGCCCCCTCCCTGTCAAAACATTAAGAAATAAGTACGGTATCTTTGTCTAAAGACAACCCCTCCCCATTACCTACATTTTTCAAGCAAATCAGAGAACTAAAGTCGAATTTCCAGATATCAAAACATGAGTGACCATGTTTAACTATATGATCACCTCACCTACGTTCCCTGAAAATTCCATTTAAAATTTCATTGGTCCAATTTTAAAGAAATTTGGATAAAATTTTCTATGGAAATAAAATTTTGGCAAAATTTTTTATAGAAATAAAATGTTGACAAAATTTTCTATAGAAATAAAATTTTGGCAAAATGTTCAATAGAAATAAAATTTTGACAAAATATTCTATGAAAATAAAATTTTGCCAAAATTTTCTATAGAAATAAAATGTTGACAAAATTTTCTATAGAAATAAAATGTTGACAAAATTTTCTATAGAAATAAAATTTTGACAAAATTTTCTATAGAAATAAAATTTTGACAAAATTTTCTAAAGAAATAAAATTTTTACCAAATTTTCTAAAGAAATAAAATTTTTACCAAATTGTCTATAGAAATAAAATTTTGACAAAATTGTCTATAGAAATAAAATTTTGACAAAATTTCCTATAGAAATAAAATATTGACAAAATTTTCAATAGAAATAAAATTTTGACAGAATTTTCTATAGAAGTACAATTTTTACAAAATTTTCTAAAGAAATAAAATTTTGACAAAATTTTCTATAGATATAAAATGTTGACAAAATTTTCTATAGAAATAAAATTTTGACAAAATTTTCTATAGAAATAAAATTTTGACAAAATTTTCTTTAGAAATAAATGTTTGGCAAAATTTTCTATAGAAATAAATGTTTGACAAAACTTTCTACAGAAATAAAATTTTGACAAAATTTTCTATAGAAATAAATTTTTGACAAAAATTTCCATAGAAACAAAATTTTCTATAGAAATAAAATTTTGACAAAATTTTCTATAGAAATAAAATTTTGACAAAATTTTCTACAGAAATAAATTTTTGACAATTTTTCTATAGAAATAACATTTTGAAAAAATTTTCTATAGAAATAAAATTTTGACAAAATTTTCAATAGAAATAACATTGTGATCAAATTTTCTATAGAAATAACATTTTGACAAAATTTTCTATAGAAATAAAGTTTTGACAAAATTTTCTTAGAAATAAAATTTTGACAAAATTTTCTATAGAAATAAAGTTTTGAAAAAAATTTTGTATAGATATAAAATTTTGAAAATTTTTTCTATAGAAATAAAATTTTGACAAAATTTTCTATAGAAATAAAATTTGGACAAAATTTTCTATAGAAATAAAATTTTGACAAAATATTCTATAGAAAAAAAATTTACACAAAATTTTCAATAGATAATAAAATTTTGACAAAATTTTCTATAGATAATAAAATTTTGACAAAATTTTCTATATAACTAAAATTTTTACAAAATTGTCTATAAATATAAAAATATATAGAAATAAAATTTTGACAAAATTTTCTATAGAAATAAATTTTTGACAAAATTTTCCATAGAAACAAAATTTTCTATAGAAATAAAATTTTGACAAAATTTTCTATAGAAATAAAATTTTGACAAAATTTTCTACAGAAATAAATTTTTGACAAATTTTCTATAGAAATAACATTTTGACAAAATTTTCTTTCTATAGAAAAAAAAATTTAACAAAATTTTCTATAGAAATACAATTTTAACAAAATTTTCTATAGAAATAACATTTTGACAAAATTTTGTATAGAAATAAAATTTTGACAAAATTTTCTTTAGAAATAAAGTTTGACAAAATTTTGTATAGAAATAAAATTATGAAAATTTTTTCTATAGAAATAAAATTTTGACAAAATTTTCTATAGAAATAAAATTTGGACAAAATTTTCTATAGAAATAAAATTTTGACAAAATATTCTATAGAAATAAAATTTTGGCAAAATTTCTATAAAAATAAAATTTTCACAAAATTTTCTATAGATAATAAAATGTTGACAAAATTTTCTATAGAACTAAAATTTTTACAAAATTGTCTATAAATATAAAATTTTGACAAAATTTTCTATAGAAATAAAATTTTGACAAAATTTTCTATAGAAATAAAGTTTTGACAAAATTTTCTATAGAAACAAAGTTTTGACAATATTTTCTATGGAAATAAAATTTTGACATATAGAAATAACATTTTTACATAATTTTCTATAGAAATTAAATTTTGTCTTATAGACTTTGAAGAAGACCAATCGGGAGATCGAGTTTTAAGAGCCCGATATGGCACAATAATTTATGAAGTAGAGTTTGTGACAATAAATTCGATTACTATCAGATATATTTTTTTTGCATGTATCTTCATAAGCTCGATTTATTTTTGAAACCAATAGTACACTATAATTAGCATAAATATTTTGCACCATTCCATCATTAATGACCCTTTGATGCTTTATCGTCCTTGGATGGGTGAGTTTTTATATATTCCAAACTTTTTAATATGGCCTCTGGAATTGGTGGTGCCACAGGCAAAAGATCACTATGAGGATGGTAACCATTTTCATCAGCCGTATAGGTAACCTTCATGAGAACACCCTCTTTGGTGACATAATGATATTCACCAGTCACTGTCTTCTCATCACCTTTTTCACTGGCACCGATGCCATTGGTGACATCAAAACCATAGGCAAAATGCCCATGACCATCATCTTTTTTGAAAGCATTCTCAACATGAGCATGAGCATCATCATCCATGGCTACCGCCAAGGCAATAAAGGCTAAAATGACAATCTATATCAAATAAACCAGAGGAATATGGAATTAATATATTTGAAGTTTCATATGTTTGTAGTGGGAACTTACATATTTGAACATTATCCTCTGTGCTGTTGATGGTTGTTACCTTCAATTCTCTTCGTATTCTAGGCTGTGTTTAAAATCGATCTGATTTAATTTTTTAAAATACTCCAAATATTTATATCAAATTAACAACAACAAAAATATATATATATTTCTTATTAATAGGCCCTGTCCATAGTAGATGGATAAAATCTCTATAAATTTTGGTTGCATTAGAATGATGGAGATGCCCATTTTTTGTGGTGTCTTAAAAACCAGTTAAAGTTCAATGTTTCCATTACTAATATGTCAGGCTTTTGAATGCGTTTCTTTAGAATTTTTGGAATGTATATTTGGGTAGGCATAGTATTTTAACCATAACAAATTATAGTAGAATTAAAATGGAAATATAATTTAATTAATTTATAATTAATTTAAAATAATTATTTATTTTTTGTTATATTAAATTATTTTTATTTTTTTATCTATATTATATAGTGAATTAAAATGGAAATATAATTTAATACACTTATATTTAATTTAAATTTATTATTATTTTTTTATATTTTAAAGTACATATTTTTATTTTTTATCTATTATTTATTACATACACAGAAAAAATTAAAAGTTTAATTGATTCAACAAATTTTTTAATTGAAATAAAAATTTACAGAAATAATATTTTGACAAAATTTTCTATAAAAATAAAATTTTGACAAAATTTTCTATGGAAATAAAATTTTTAAAAATTTTCCTATAGAAATAAAATTTTGTAAAAATTTGTCTATATAAATAAAATTTTGACAAAACTTTCTTTAGAAATAAAATTTTGACAAAATTTTCTATAGAAATAAAATTTTGACACAATTTTCTATAGAAATAATATATTGACAAAATTGTCTATAGAAATAAAATTTTGACACAATGTTCTATAGAAATAAAGTTTTGACAAAATTTTTTATAGAAATAATATTTTGACAAAATTTTCTATAGAAATAAAATTTTGACAAAATTTTCTATAGAAATAAAATTTTGACAAAATTTTCTATAGAAATAACGTTTTGGCAAAATTTTCTACAGAAATAAATTTTTGGCAAAATTGTCTACATAAATAAAATTTTGTCAAAATTTGTCTATATAAATAAAATTTTGACAAAATGTTCTATAGAAATAAAATTTTGACAAAATTTTCTATAGAAATAAAATTTTCTACAAAATTGTCTATATAAATAAAATTTTGACAAAATTTGTCTATATAAATAAAATTTTGACAAAATTTTCTTTAGAAATAAAATTTTGAGAAAATTTTCTATATAAATAAAGTTTTGACAAAATTTTCTATAAAAATAAAATTTTGACAAAATTTTCTGTAGAAATAAAATTGTGACAAAATTGTCTATAAAAACAAAATTCTGACAAACTGTTCTATAGAAATAAAGTTTTGACGAAATTTTCTATAGAAATAAAATTTTTACCAAATTTTCTATAGAAATAAAATTTTGAGAAAATAGTCAATAGAAATAAATTTTTGACAAAATTTTCCACAGAAATAAAATTTTGACAAAATTTTCTATATAAATAAAATTTTGACAAAATTTTCTTTAGAAATAAAATTTTGACAAAATTTTCTATATAAATAAACTTTTGGCAAAATTTTCTATAGAAATAAAATGTTGACTAAATTTTATATAGAATTAAAATTTTGACAAAATTTTCTATAGAAATAACATTTTGACAAAATTTTCTATAGGAATAAAATTTTGACAATATTTTCTATAGAAATAAAATTTTGACAAAATTTTCTATACACCCTCACAAAAAATCGCTTCTGTAACATATACTCCCAAACATATTTTGCTTCAAGCATATACATTTTTGGGTATTGCCCAAACATTTATATGTTTGATCTCTTCCAATATATAATATGTTTGAAAGCATATTGGTCTAAACAATATATGTTTGGGTAGTCTAAGTTCCAAACATTTTGTATTTTTGCATCCAAATTCAATAATGTTGTCTTCCAAAAAACAAATTGTTATTATGTGAACATATAATATGTTTGGAAGCATTTTGCACCCAAAAATATTATATGCTTAAAAAAATTCTCCCAAACAATATTGTGCTCAAAATTTTATTTATTTATTTATATATTTACAATCATAATGAATTACGAAAATAAACAGGTAATATAGGTGCTAACAACATAGGTTATCGACCTGAATGCTCAAAATTTTGTTTCTGCCTAATTGTATATTCCCTCACATCTTTCTCACTTCCACGAGATTTTTTAGTTCTTAGCACCTTTTTCTGTAATACAAACATTGTAGAAGAAATTATTCAATTTTATGATTTTTGTTTTTATTTTAATTTTACCTTTTGCCGTACGGGGATTCGAACAGCGGACCACACAGTTTGTAAGGATCAAAGAAGTAGCTGATCAATTGCCCAAGGAAAAATAAAATGTTAATTTTGTAATAACAAGCAACAACCACCAACTTAATTCAATATCGCTTCCTGTTAAATAGCGCTCCAAGCTACGAAACACATATATGTTTATAGGCTATTTCTAAATTAATATATGTTTGCATCCAAGCATATTATATTTACAAACATTTTATGTCCCAAACATAATATGTTCTAACATATTAACATATATGTCCCAAACATGTTATGCTAGTTTATGAACATTATATGCTTGCACTCAAAAATATTGTGTTTAAAAATTTGTGTTCCAAACATATAATGTTTATAGCCAAACATATGAAAAACAGCCTTTTTCATCCGTGTACAAATAAAACTTTAACAAAATTTTCTATAGAAATAAAATTTTGACAAAATTTGTCTATATAAATAAAATTTTGACAAATTTTTCTTTAGAAATAAAATTTTGACAAAATTTTCTATATAAATAAAATTTTGACAAAATTTTCTATAAAAATAAAATTTTGACAAAATTTTCTGTAGAAATAAAATTTTGACAAAATTGTCTATAAAAATAAAATTCTGACAAACTGTTCTATAGAAATAAAGTTTTGACGAAATTTTCTATAGAAATACAATTTTTACCAAATTTTCTATAGAAATAAAATTTTGAGAAAATAGTCAATAGAAATAAATTTTTGACAAAATTTTCCACAGAAATAAAATTTTGACAAAATTTTCTATAGAAATAACATTTTGACAAAATTTTCTATAGAAATAAAATTTTGACAAAATTTTCTATATAAATAAACTTTTGGCAAAATTTTCTATAGAAATAAAATGTTGACTAAATTTGATATAGGAATAAAATTTTGACAATATTTTCTATAGAAATAAAATTTTGTAAAAATTTGTCTATATAAATAAAATTTTGTAAAAATTTGTCTATATAAATAAAATTTTGACAAAATTTTCAATAGGAATAAAATTTTTAAAAAAAATTTCTATAGAAATAAACTTTTGACAAAATTTTCTATAGAAATAAAATTGAAAATTGATACTTTCTGTGATTGAAGACATTTCACTAAAAAATTAATTGGATCAGTTAATTTCGTGATTGAATCAAAAAGTTTTTTTGTGTACATATCGGTCCATAATTATGTATAGCCCTCATATAAACCGATCCCTAGATTTGACTTCCTGAGCCTCTTGGAAGGCCAAATTTCGTCCGATCCGTTTGAAATTTGGCCTGCAGTGTATATGACCTATAATAACCATGCAAAAATGTGTCCATAATTATATATGGCCCCCATACGATTTATCTTCGGAAGCCTCATGGCGGATCCGACCCGGTTGAAATTTGGTTCTCTAATTACCATGCGAAAATTGGTTCATATCGGTTTATGATTTTTTATAGACTCTTCTATATAAACCGATCCAGAACTAAAGAGGCTTATAATGGTATTTAGTCACACACAGCAAATACATACTGGCCGTCAATCCTGATTTGGCCACCTTTTCCACCGGGTCACTGCCTTTCAACCACGATCGTTTTCGCTTGATGTTGTCGTAAGTTATCAACTTTTCTAATTAATTAGAATTTACTTTAATTAAATAAATCAAATTGAAATATAAAAAATTTCGGTTTATTCTAATGTCCAACCACAAGATTTAATCGAAACAACCAATTTGTATCTTTAAGCCATTTCATTAAAATCCCTGCAGATTTATTAATTATATATCATATTTGTTTTAACAAACCATTATTTAATTAGGACAATTTTTACGAAACAATCGCTAGGGGTTAATAACTCCCCACACAATGAAATATATTTTAAAACAATTTCAAGTAAATTCCTCTGTGCCAATATATGGTATACGAAGAAAAAAATCAATAATCGAATTTTTGTAAAAAAAAAATTATGTCAACTTTTTATAATCTTCAAATTCGACTAATCGGCTTTAGATATTTTGGAAATAATCGACCTTAACCGACTTTTGATGTTGTCGAAAAGACAATTGTGGATTATAAGGGGAATGTGATGCAAAAATATTTCTATAGTAACTCTGAGAGCATCTGTATACAATATGATTTATTTTAAAAAGAGACATACACAGTGAAACCTCCAAAAAATGGATATTCGCGGTCGCCTTAATTTTCTCCAAACGTCTCACGAAAATGATCCACTTTTGAGAGATGTCCGGTTTTCAGATTGTCCAAGTTTGAGAGGTTTCCCTCTATATAAAGACATAGGTGAATATAAATAGTTATGTGTAAAATCACCCGGTTTACCCCCATTTTCATGAAGCTCCGTTAGTGTTCCGTTAGCTAACGAACTTTTAAACTGTACTATGGACATATCTGTCATATTGCCTATATATTCCACATGCCAGTTAGAAATTTAACTGCCGACAATTTGTCAGTTAAAGTTGACCGGAGAGAATATATTTGCAATTTACTTTCTGTTAACTGGCAGTTAAAGCCAAACGGAGCTACAAGAAAATGGCCGTTAAACTCAAATCGAACATTTTCAAGGTCTGAAAGTCGATTCTTTCCAACCTATAAAAAATTCAAAAAAGTCGACTTTTTCAAATTTTAAAAAGCCGAAAGGTCTAAAAAGGGTTACTTTTCAAGATCGAGAAATATCCAGATTTAACGGAATTTCCACTTTTCGAAATTTTTAAAAGTCGAACTGCCGAAAGACTTTTAGATTCTGATTACAAGAAGAGCTTTCATTAAAAGCCTCAGGCTATTAAAACCAGAGTATCTCTTTCGAGCAACTGGATAAAATATCGGTCATGCTTTAGAACTTGGGGAAAAATTGGTCGATTCACTACCGGGTATTCCAAACATCGATAAACTCAAAATATTTCTTAACACGTACACTGAAGTGGCAGCCGCTGGCCGATTAGTAGGACCCATCGGGACAATCCGGTGCAGAGAACCCTCTGCCGTGGAATTGAGTTGATCTTACCAGTTATTTCACTTCTAAATTTTTGAGGGTATCTGCCACCAAATCCTCAGCTACACTATTCACTACATGGACGGCAGAAGCACGCAGGCAGTTATATGCCAGAGTCACATTAGACGGCCTATTCAAGTTATCTGCCCATGCCACTGTAATTTGTTATAAGCACCGCAATAGAAACAAGGTCCTCCAATCGCTCACCTGCAGCACTTGGGGTGTGAACAGAGAAACCTTGATAGTAGAGGTGTGCACGTGAGTAACAGTTTACTCACGCTCACGCACACTCACGACGGAAGAATCTTACTCACGCACACTCACGCACGATATTGTTTGGTAGGACTCACGCACACTCACGAAAAGAAAATTTGTACTCACGCACGAAAATGTCGTGATTCACGAAAAATACCGTAACTCACGAAAAATATCGTGACTTGCGAACAATTTTTTGAGTAATTTACCTTAGCGACGTGTCTGAAAACATGAGCATTATTAAAATCGAGAGCGTTATTACACTCTTACAACTCTTAAGCGTTTTATGTTGGTGAGCGGGATTATTTTCCTGAGCGTAAATCTTTACTCACGCACACTCACGAAGATAATGTTTTCGTGACTCACGCTCACGCACAACATTTTAGTTTGTTAATCACGGTCAAGCACACTCACGCCTTTGCCATGAGCGTGACAATTTCGTTCGTGCGGAAGCTCTGTGAAAAGTGGGTGCCGCGCGTGCTCACATTTGACCAAAAACAACAACGTGTTGATGATTCTGAGCGGTGTTTGCAGCTGTTAACTCGTAATACACCCGAGTTTTCCCGTCGATATGTGACAATGGATGAAACATGGCTCCACTCCTGAGTCCAATCGACAGTCGGCTGAGTGGACAGCGACCGGTGAACCGTCTCCGAAGCGTGGAAAGACTCAAAAGTCCGCTGGCAAAGTAATGGCCTCTGTTTTTTGGTATGCGCATGGAATAAATTTTATCGATTATCTTGAGAAGGGAAAAACCATCAACAGTGACTATTATATGGCGTTATTGGAGCGTTTGAAGGTCGAAATCGCGGCAAAACGGCCCCATATGAAGAAGAAAAAAGTGTTGTTCCACCAAGACAAAGCACCGTGCCACAAGTCATTGAGAACGATGGCAAAAATTCATGAATTGGGCTTCGAATTGCTTCCCCACCCACCGTATTCTCCAGATCTGGCCCCAGCGACTTTTTCTTGTTCTCAGACCTCAAAAGGATGCTCGCAGGGAAAAAATTTGGCTGCAGTGAAGAGGTGATCGCCGAAACTAAGGCCTATTTTGAGGCAAAACCGAAGGAGTACTACCAAAATGGTATCAAAAAATTGGAAGGTCGTTATTATCGTTGTATCGCTCTTGAAGGGACCTATGTTGAATAATAAAAACGAATTTTGACAAAAAAAAATGTGTTTTTCTTTGTTACACCGGGGACTTATCAGCCAACCTGTTATAATATATTTCGCACTTCCATTCTACAAATAAAACAAGACTAAAATTAGAGGTGATACATCGCTTTAACAACACACACTAAACCGCAGCGCCTATAATGGACAATAGTAGCAAAACTCAACCAAACCCCATTCCTTTTAACCATTAACAAAACAACTGTTAATCTAAAATCCGGGAAATATAAACAGAGATATTAAAACCGACTCCGCCGTTGCAAAGTCAAAATACACATACGGATTATCGCATCAGCTTCTCCAAACTGCTACAACAACAACAAAATATATCTTAATGATATTGAATAGATGTGAGCGCGTGAGTGAAATTTCACTCACACCCGCGCACATTCACGCAGCAAAATGTTTATTCACGCACCCTCACGCACGATATGTGTGGTAGCCAATCCCACACACGCATATTCACGAAACGAAAACCAGTACTCACGCACGAACTACTTTTAAAGACTCACGCTCACGCACGATTCACGACAATTCACGTGATTCACGAGACTCACGACATTTTCCAAACAGAAATCAGCAAATGCAACAAAATTCAAAAATAGAATATAGATCGAGAGCTAAACTAATTTCAGTTAACATACGAGTGTGAATTAAATCTTGATTTTTTTCTTGAGCGTGATTTTGCAGAAATTTTATTCGCGCACACTCACGAACCGAGTTTATTTCTCACGCACATTCACGAGAGTTCCTTCAAATTTTGTTCACGACTCACGTGATTCACGCGTGTCACGATAATTTCGTGTCACGAGCACACCTCTACCTCTAATACTGAAGTCTCGCCGAAATGCTATAAAAATGTCTGGGTATTTCAACCTTGTAAAACGTCTCTATAAATGGTGCTTGGATAGCTTTGATGATTGATCTAGGGCAAATCTGATGGATTTGAACTTGAGGAAATGCAACTTTATGCGATTCTTTAGGTCTAGGCCCATTGATGTTCGTTATAGTATACGAGGCTCGTTATTGGAAGAGGTTGATTCTTTTGTTGATCTTGGCATTGTTATGGATCGTAGGCTTCATTTTAATGGTCATATTGATTCGATGGTGAGTAAGGCGTATGGGGTTCATAAAGCGTTGGGCGAAGAAGTTTTCGGACCCTTATGTTACAAAGAGGTTTTTTACTGCCCTTGTTAGACCCATTCTAGAGTATGGTTCTATCGTGTGGGATCCTCAGTATGAAGTTTACATTGATAGGGTAGAATCGGTTCAGAAGCAATTCTTGTTGTTCGCTTTGAGACATCTTCATTGGAACAGTGACTTTGTTCTTCCTTCGTACACTTCTAGATTGAGGCTGATTAATTTGCCTACTTTTAGGAGCCGACGGACGATGTTGAGCACCATGATGATGTATAGGTTAGTTAGTGGGGATATTCCATGTTCGGAATTGATATCTAGGATTAGGATAAATGTTCCTTTTAGGGCATCTAGGAATTACCAGTTTCTTTACATTGATTTTCAACGTTCGAATTATGCTTCTGTGGAGCCTATTCGTAGGATGTGCATTATTTTTAATTCAATCTATCATCTAGTTGACACTAACCTTAGTATTGATATGATGAAGTCTAGAATTTTAGCATATTTGGTCTTGTGTTTTAATATACCCGGCTGATGAGTCCGGGCCTTTTCGGAAACGCAGTGTTGCGCTGCAACTGCTGCGCAACATTGATTTTATTGCGCAGCTGTTGCCGATCAGCTGTTGCAGCTGCTTTTTTGTTGCATATTTTGTTTGCAATTTAGAACGCAAAAACACCACAAATGGAAAAGTATATAATACATTTTATGTGTGAATTAGATGACTCTTCAAATGGGTCAAATCTATGTTATTTACAGAAAAAAAGATATCTAAAGTATAAAAAGCGAAATTTAATACTGCAACAAGTTTGCAAGACGATACGAAGAATTCCAAAAGTTTTGGGATACTTTGAAGTCGTCAATCATTATCTTTGCATATTTATAAATTTCCTATTTGTCTGCTCCTTCGTGAGCGTGAAATCAGGTTTATTTTCCTTAATTTTGTCGACCACTTTGCTCCATAACACAGATTTTTTTTCGACCTGACGCAAAGTCGCCCTCCATATCCAAACGTGCTCTTACTATTAATTTAGTTGTCTTGGAATCAACCTCTACCCTAAAAAATTATGAAAATATAATAAAAACATTATAAACATATAATAATTAAAAAAAAAACTAAATTGAAAATTTTAATACTTACTCGTTCTCTGCATCAGCCATTTTTATACTGCGTGTTTTTTATTACGTTTGCGCAACATATGCTACATTGTTGCATTTTAGAACATATGACGATTACAGTGTTGCCGGATGTTGCAATTATGAATGTGATGCGCAGCAGTTGCAGCGCAACACTGCGTTTCCGAAAAGGCCCTCCTTCTCTGTAGCTGGTCAAATCCCTCTGCCTCCACCCCGCCATGGTCCGGATCATGGTGTGTACGCTGTCCCTACGTCATGGGGACGAGGCCCTCACGGTCGGAAGGGGCGGGAAAGTGGGCGATGGGACCGTTCGATAAAAAAAAAAAAACCATTGTGTCCCACTTTGTTCGTACAGAAGGAAACCCCACATCATTGAGACGAAAATAAAATCTAGCTGAAATCATTACTATGTCCACAAAATAGCCGCGGTCAATTAGAAAATCTCAGCATTAATATTTTTTATTTTCTATTTAGATTAACTTAAGAGTTGATGATATGACCAGATCCTCCATCCCCTCCATGGCTTTTACCTGTGGAAAAATGTTTCGCAAATATAACAACAAAACAAATTTTTTCTTTTGTAAATTTAAGACATTTACTGTATGGTATTTTACAAACATTATTATTAGGGGTTTTGTATGATTCTTTTGTCAGAATTGTTCGATTTCTCGGAAAGTTGTTACTGATTTCTTGTAACTCATTTCAATCAATAATTTCTTTGAAATATAAAACAAATGAAAGATGACTACATCTAAAGAAACTATGCATATTTCTAATATGTATTAATGATAATAACAACAGTTTTAAGTGATTATATTTAAAATATATAAATTGCACCTAATACATTTATTAGATTAAATAAGGGGGGAAAGAAGTATTAAAGATGTATGGCTAAACCATAATATATTGTATGTAATAAAAAATACAAAGCAAACTTTAAATCTACATTTCTAAGGAAATTGTATACAAAAAAACTTTTCATAATATTTTTTTAAAATGGGCATGAAACCATGTACCTACAATAATTTTTGTGAGTTTAGCTAAAAAGAAAATTACAACAAGAATATAAAAATGACAGCAATAATAACATCCCCCTTGTTTCGGTAATATCATGAAATGAAAATTAAAAAAAAGCCAATTAATTGAATTTGAAAATCATGGAAAATACGACGGGGATATTTTAAATAATTATTCGTTGCCAAACGAAATATTGTATAATAAATTAAAATTTTTGGTCTTACATTTTCTTTTCAATTTCATAGGTATTTATGCCCATAATTTTATATTTAACTTCACAATGATATTTGAATATATTTTTTTTTTTTCGTTTCCAGCAAAACGAAAAAAATCACTGAGTCAGAAAAACTGTTAAAAAAATCATTATTTGTTCCTTCTTCTAATGATTTCGTAAACTCGATAATATGTTCTTCAATAAGTCAAAAAAAAAAAAAAAACTTTAAAAAAAATATTGAATGATTTTCTTTCATAGAAGAAACTTAATTGATATTCAATAGAAATTCCAACAAATAATAAAACCTTATATTCAATTAATATATAGATACAAATAAAGTTTTTGTTTTTTTCATTTTTTTCAGAAATTATAATTTCTATTTCCATTTAGTATTTATTGTGTTGAGCCAGCAACTGCATATCGGTTAAATATTTTATTATATGAACTTTGGCCTCGGCTTTTTGTCTTACGCCCAATGTATTTAACATATCTGTAACGACCACACCAAATGATTGATCTTCGGCACTAACGCCCTGAGAAGTTTGTTTGAATTTAAGGCTATTCAGCATACTTTCATGAAATATTTCATCTTCAGTACGTTCACGTTTCATTGGTAATTCATAGTAAAATGTTTGTTTAGGATCTTTTCCAGAGGCTGGTGTTGTGGTGGCTGTTAGTTGATTATCGCCAGTCACGGTTATTTCAACTAAATTAAATAAAAGAAAAATATATTAATAATAATACGAAATATGAAATGAATGAAAATCTATGACGTAATCCCATAAAAATTTTCTGTTAAAGGTGATATTGTAAATGTAATGTCTTTTTAGACCCCACATCGATCAAATCACTTTTTTATGTCAATAATCTCGAAAGCAATACAAATGCACTGAAAAAAATATCCCAAAATTTTACTTATTCAAATTTAATTCAATTATTATATCCTCCTAACCTAACCTAACACATCGAAATATTACTCTAAGACCCCATAAAGTATTTATATTCTGGGTCGTGGTGAAATTCTGAGTCGATTTAAGCATGTCCGTCCGTCTGTTGAAATCACGCTAACTTCCGAACGAAACAAGCTATCGACTTGAAACTTTGCACAAGTAGTTGTTATTGATGTAGGTCTGATGGTATTGCAAATGGGCCATATCGGTTCACTTTTACGTATTGTCCCCATATAAACGGACCCCCAGATTTGGCTTGTGGAGCCTGTAAGAGAAGCATATTTCATCCGATCCGGCTGAAATTTGGTACATGATGTTGGTATATAGTCTCTAACAACCATGCAAAAATTGGTCCACATCGGTCCATAATTATATATAGCCCCCATATAAACCGATCCCCAAATTTGGCTTACGGAGCCTCAAAGAGAAGCAAATTTCATCCGATCCGGCTGAAATTTGGTACATGATGTTGGTATATGGTCTCTAATAACCATGCAAAAATTGGTTCATATTGGTCCATAATTATATATAGCCCCCATATAATCCGATACCCAGAATTGGCTTGCAGAGCCTCTAAGGGAAGCAAATTTCATCCGATCCTGTTGAAATTTGTAACATGCTGTTGGTATATAGTCTCTAACAACCATGCAAAAATTGGTCCATATCGGTCCATAATTATATAGGTTAGGTTAGGTTAGGTGGCAGCCCGATGTATCAGGCTCATATAGACTATTCAGTCCATTGTGATACCACATTGGTGAACTTCTCTCTTATCACTGAGTGCTGCCCGATTCCATGTTAAGCTCAATGACAAGGGACCTCCTTTTTATAGCCGAGTCCGAACGGCGTTCCACATTGCAGTGAAACCACTGAGAGAAGCTTTGAAACCCTCAGAAATGTCACCAGCATTACTGAGGTGTGATAATCCACCACTGAAAAACTTTTTGGAGTTCGGTCGAAGCAGGAATCGAACCCACGACCTTGTGTATGCAATGCGGGCATGCTAACCATTGCACCACGGTGGTATATAAGGGCTATAATTATATATAGCCCTTATAAAAACTGATCCCCAGATTTGACCTCCGGAGCCTCTTGGAGGAGCAAAATTCATCCGATCCGGTTGAAATTTGGTACATTTCGCTAGTGTATGGCCGATAACAACCACACCAAAATTTGTCCGTATCGATCTATATTATATATAGCCTCCAAATAAACCAAACCCCAATCACAGAAAAATCACGATTGCTACTCGAGCCCAAAATAATCTACCAAAATTTTATTGCCATAGAAAATTTTGTCAAAATTTTATTTGTGTAGAAAATTTTGTCAACATTTTATGTCTTTAGGAAATTTTGTCAAAATATAATTGGCCTGGCCGAACTTACGGCCGTATATACTTGTTTTATTTTATTTTATTTTATTTTATTTTATTTTAAATTTGAATAATTTTCTATTAAAAAAAATAATCGATTCAATTAATTTCTTAATTAAAACAAAAATCAATTACAAAAATAAATTGTAACAATTCATTTTTTAGTTGTATCAATTTATTTTTAATTAATAGTTAATAGTTTGCTACTGTCATTCACAGGATTGAAGAAATTTCAATAATTAATTTGTCAACTGTTTCAATGATTAATTACAAAAACTAAACCATACAGGGGTCAGGGTATAATAACTTTGATCTTCCAAAAAAAAAAAAAAAAAAATGTGCCCACCAGAAATATTGATTTTAGACCTCAGAGAATCACCTACTGCATCGATCTAGCCCATGGTGTCCGTCCGTCCATGTATTTGTTGTTCGCAGGTTTCCGGTCCCATTTATTAACCGATATCGATGAAATTTGGTACACGGTGTCTTTTTTGGCACAACGACGATCGCTGTTGAATTTTCCCAAATTTGGCAATAAAACCCTTATTTATCACCCGATCTTACTCAAACTTGGCTAGATCTAGTGTTCTTTAGTACCAACTATATGTTCATAATTTCATCGAAATCGGGTCAGATTTAGATATAGCTCCCATATATATTTTTCGCCCGATTTTCCAAAATTTGGTCATAGTAACTTTATTTATTAATCGATCTTACTCAAATTTAGTAAAAGGTAACCAACTAAACCTGCCAAATATCATCCAAATCTTTTATAAACCTATCTTACACAAATTTAGCACAAGGCAACGTTCTGTGGTATCAATCAAACCTGCAAAATATTATCCAAATAGGTTCAGGCCCACGAAACAATGAGGGATTGTAATTAGAGCCAAAAATTATTTTTTTGTTTTAATATTGGAAAATGTAATTTTCCAAAGTAATAAAAATATGATATTTTTTAATATTAGAAAATATGATTTTTGCCTATTAAAATTTTTTGAAATCAGACTTTCCAAATGTGGAAAGTAACAGCCTGTTTCTATATGTCGAACGAACTCTTTCGATCGGCTGAAATGCATATAAACGGGTGATTTTTGGTTATAAATTCAGCTATTTGTCTCCATTTCAATCGATCCTTAGAGCTCGTTCGACATACAGAAACATGCTCTAACACTTTTTATTATTTGGGGAAAGTCTGTTTTTTCCGTTGGCCAGTCGCTCCCGAGGAAACAAATCTATTTTTAATTATGGGGATATAGATTTTGCCTCATCAATTCAAAAATTTTTTAATTTGATTTTGACTTTTATATTCTTGACTTATATATTCTATAAACTCTACTTTTGATTAATGTGGACCGATCTCAGTATCTTTTTAATTATTATAAACCGATCTTACTCAAATTTAGGGGGGATTTTTAGGAGTAATATTTATTATATATTTTAATTAAATCGATTTAAAAACTTTATAAATTGATTTAGATACTGTGTGTACCTTAGATAGGGTCACTGCCTAAAGGAAAAAAAGTTGATGCGGTCACCCCCCAGTTTTGTAGCATATTCGAAGACAATTTCAGAACACCAAAACTTTTTTTCCGTGCACCCTACGACCCTCCGAAAGCGAAAGTGATTGTTAGAATTTAAAACAGTAGGCTCTCAAATTGTTCTAGCAAAACCACATGCACTTTGCATAACGCAGAAAATGCCGTAGTGCAAACAACGAGTATGTATACGAAGGTACCGTTAGAAATTTACAGATAAACAGGTTTTGTGTTCTAAATGCCTTATAAATTAATTTCGAAGATGTGAATAACGATGTGCATGTGGTTTCGATCGGACATCATGACAACACAGCAAAAACTATTTGGTGGTGTGTAGGGTGACCTATTGGCTTTTTAACTTTCTCTGTAACTCTGTAACTTTTTCCCTGTAACTTTTTTGTTTATGAATATAAGTAAATACTTCAAAAGCAAATGCTTCATATTTTTTTAAGATATTTTTAATGGATATTAGAAATGGGCATCATTAAAAATCAAATTTGACGTCGGAGTCAAAAATGACCAATGCACGCAATATAGCCCCTGATCAACCACGAACAACGATATGCGTTTCTTTTCGATCGGACTTCAAATGACGACACAGCACAATAAATTGTATTTCGGGGGGTCGTAGGGTGCACGAAAAAAAAGGTTTGGTGATCTGAAATTGTCTTCGAATATGCTACAAAACTGGGAGTGACCGCATCAACTTTTTTTTTGCGACCCTATCTAGTGTACCTGTATCACTACAGGATTTTTTTCTCAAAATTTGGAAAGGCATTTTTATCTATTTACATTCCTAAAAATTTAGGGGATGTTTGAAAAAACTCTAGAACAATTTACAAGTTCTCATGGTGAATAATCAAACAATGCCATGAGGCAACAACAAGTCTAATGGATATATCGGTATTTTATTTCCCTTGTTCATGATTTCAATTGGCAACAATTAATTTTGTTGCAATAATTGGCCCCTTGGGTCTTATTTCAATGGGAGTTATTTCATAGATCCTAAATACGTGCTAAAAGTAAATACTCACCATGATGATTGTGTAAAGTCTGATTTGATGATGTTGCAGCACCGTTAAGGGGAAATATTGTATCGACAACATGTTGCTGTTGAGTCTGTTGTTGTTGTTGTTGATTTGGATCGACTTGTGTCACCTGATTAGTTTGTGTTGTCGCTGGCAATGGACCACATTTCCCCAGCAGTGATTCACGATATTGTCTGTAATAGAAATGAAGTGTGAAAATTATTTTCTGCTGAAAAATTTAATTTCTTTGCAATTCTTACCTTATCGATTCTACGAGAAAACTCATTTGTTTAAAATAACGCCATCGTGATTCTGTACTTAATTTCATTTCTCTGGCAAATTTGTCACGTAAACTTTTCCAGCGTTTTGTACATTTTTGTTCTATAAAAATGAAATAAATTTTCGGCATTAAATAATATAAAAAATGGTATTTGTATGAATATATTTAACGAATCATTCGGTGATGTGATGGGAGTTACTTAAATAACTGAAATCCTTATTTCTCATGGTATAGGACCTCCCTCTATTTCTTCAGAAATTTCGATTATGAATATATGAATGGGTTAGGACAGAAATTGAGATCATAGCTAGTCTACTATTTTGCTTAGTTTTGGTTAGAAAAAACGATAACGATTTCGGTTATAGAAATATTTTCCATGAGCCTCCCACCGAGTCCCAAATTATTTGGATCTAGATGAGAAGGTTATATCGTTCTTTCGACAGAATATATTATATATTTGGGATTCTAACCGAATTTTATATTAAACTTGACATACATTCGAAATATTCTTATTTAGCCAATTCCCCTCTATTCCAATGTCATCTTAGTGCTATCCATTAATAAATAAGTTTATTTTCTTGTAATAGGCCCGCGTATTGAATAGTTCCATAAAAGTTATTAATTATTAATTATCGTGAATAAGTGAAAAAACCAAAGATTTTTTGTTTTTTTTTATTTTGTATTTGATTAAGGATATATTAATGATATAATTTAATTTTAAATTTAGGTTTTGCGTAGTTGTTACAAGGAAACCTATCATAATTTTAAGGGCCCCAGCGGAATCCTCTTAAAATTCGCATAATCTAAATTCAAGGACAAAATGCTTTTAATGAAAAGTTAATCAATTTTTGGTCATAAAGTGTTTGTATCAGAAAAATGTGTCTTCTAACACATCGAAATATCAATATCCGACTATACATCTCTGAATGTATCGAACAGTTGACGAATGTGTAATGAGATATTAAATTAGAAAACGATGGAACTGTAGGAGAGAAATGGCGGAACAAGGGCCGGTCGTTCATTGGAAATTGTTCGTTCCAGCACGATGCAATACTATTATCGTACCATTTCATGGAACAAACTAGACCTACACGGTGTATTATAAGTCCGATTTGCCGAAATTAGTTCTATGGCCGTTACTTAAATCTCCACGAGAGTTCGCCCCTCATGGATCACATCGGAATAATCGACATCAGACTTTTTCGAAATTTTCACATTTATAGGTTTATGGTTTGTTTGTCCACCAAAACTAAATTAAAAGTTCATAAATACAGTGAAACCTCTAAAACTTGGAAACTCTGAAATGCATCCGCACCTCTCAAAAGTGGGCAGCTTTCGTGAGATGTTTGCTATATTATAACATTAAAATTAACCTCTCATATGCGGACATCTCCCAAATATGGACAAAATAGGCGTTCTGCGAGGTTTCATTGCATATGTATGACGACATTTTTATCAAATCTTTGATGGAAAAATGTAAAACCATTTTTACTTTTTTTTTTAAATTAATTAATACAAACAAGTATATACGGCCGTAAGTTCCGCCAGGCCGAATCTTATGTACCCTCCACCATGGATTGCGTAGAAACATCTACGAAAGAATGTCATCCACAATCGAATTATTTGGGTTGTGGTATCTTAAAACTTCTTAACATCGTTTTCTAAATTGTGAGTTAGTCCATACGTGGTATCCCTGTAGGAATATCTCGAACTCACTCAAAATCAAACTAACTTTTTACTAACTAAGTTGAGGCGACTTTAAGCTAACTCATTATTTATGCAGTCTTGAGTCAGGTGAATTTTTCCCAAACTCACTTTTTCTCGATCAGCAATGAGTTACCTTTTTACTCACTCTAAGCTGATGCATATTTAAGTGAAGTAGAGTCATGGAAACAATTCAAATAAACAAACAAAAAATACGTATTGGCTTCTATAACTATCAATTTGGATTTGGCTTTTTATATTTGTTTCAATTTAGCTTCTATTTTCAGAGAACTTTTGTAATTTTTTGTCACGGTTAGCGGTAAGTAGCATAGAAATGCATAATTCAAACGCAATTTAATAATTAAACTTTCCTTATTTCCACTAGAACCCATCATTATCAGTGAAGGAATAAATGGAAACTTCGAATAAAAGTGTTAAATGGCTGTTTGAGGACGAAGATATTGGGAAATACACTTAAGCCTTTTGGACCTCCCTGACGAATGCCACTTCCATTCAGTGTGCGTCATTACAAAAGTAGGTACAACTCCCTCTGAGTTAAACGAGAAAATTAACACAACACTCAAACTCAAGACAAGATGAACTCAACTAATATTATCCGAATTTTTACTTACGTTATATTTTATTTACTGTAAAATAATTTTAAAAAATCTGAATTATTATTATTTTTTAATTAATTCGAAATAAAATCAATCAAAAATAATAAAACAAAAACAAAATTTTTTATTATCCACAAAGAGCTCACCATAAACTAATCAGTTAAGAGCTAACTCATAGTATGCTCATATATTATCAGCCTAAAGCTAACTCACTTTGAGATAACTTTTGGTTAGCTGAAGCTTATGCAGGTTTGAGTGAGGACTGACTCGTTCCAATGACAACACGTGTTAAAACTGAATAGGATTTTACATGGGAAATGAGTTAGGATTTGAGTCACCTGTGACTCAGTTATGACTAACAATTTATTAACTTAAAGTCACCTCAATTTCCTACAGGGATATAATAGACAAAAAAGTTATGTATAGGTAAGTCTACAAATAATTACGAATCGATATGGACTTTTTGCACGAATCGTAGAGAGCCAGAATTGAAATATGGGGGTCGCTTATGTGGGGGGGGCTATATACAATTATGAACTTGATATGGACCAATGTTTGTGTGATTGGGGATCGATTTATCTGAGGGCTCTATATAACTATAGACCGATATGGACCTAGTTCGGCATGTTTGTTAACGGCCATATACTAGCACAATGTACCAAATTTCAACTGACTTGGATGAAAATTGCCTCTCCAAGAGGCTCCAAAACCAAATCTCGGGATCGGTTTATATGGGGGCTATATGTGATTATGGACTGATATGGACCACTTTTAGCATGGTTGTTAAATATCATATACTACTACCACGTACCAAATTTCAACCAGATCGGATGCATTTTGCTCTCCATAAGGCACCTGCATGGTTGTTGGAGACAATATACTAACATCACGTACCAAATTTCAAACGAATCGGATGAATTTTGCTCTTCCAAGCGGCTCCGGAGGTCAAATTTGTTGGATCGGTTTATATGGGGCCTATATATAATTATGGACCAATTCCGACCAATTCCGACCAATTTTTGCATGGGTGTTTGAAGCCATATATTAACACCACGTACCAAATATCAACTGAATCAGATGAATTTTGGTCTTCTAAGAGGCTCCGGAGGTCAAATCTGGTGATCGGTTTATATGGGGCCTATATATAATTATGGACCAATTTCGACCAATTTTTGCATGGGTGTTTGAAGCCATATATTAACACCACGTACCAAACATCAACTGAATCAGATGAATTTTGGTCTTCCAAGAGGCTCCGGAGGTCAAATCTGGTGATCGGTTTATATGGCGGCTATATATAATTATGGACCCATGTTGACCAATTTTTGCATGGTCATTAGAGACCATATACTAACACCATGTACCAAATTTCAGCCGGATCGGATGAAATTTGCTTCTCTTAGAGGCTCCAAAAGCCAAATCGGGGGATCGGTTTATATGGGGGCTATATATAATTATGGACCGATGCGGACCAATGGTTGTTAGAGACCATATACTAACACCATGTACCAAATTTCAGCCGGATCGGATGAAATTTGCTTCTCTTAGAGGGTCTGCAAGCCAAATTTGGGGGTCCGTTTATATGGGGGCTAAACGTAAAAGTGGACCGATATGGCCCATTTGCAATAACATGCGACCTACATCAATAACAACTACTTGTGCCAAGTTTCAAGTCGATAGCTTGTTTCGTTCGGAAGGTAGCGTGATTTCAACAGACGGATGGACGGACATGCTCAGATCGACTCAGAATTTCACCACGACCCAGAATATATATACCATATGTGGTCTTAGAGCAATATTTCGATGTGTTACAAACGGAATGACAAAGTTAATATAACTCCATCCTATGGTGGAGAGTATCAAAATGTCTGAAAAGCCTAGTTTTCGAGATATCGACATCTGAAAATTGGTATTTTTCCTTTATATTTTTGTTAATTCTGGCAGCAATTTTACATGAAATCTATAAAATTCCGTTTTTTTGCATATTTTGTAAAAATAGTACATTTTAAACAGAAAATATGAAGTAAACAATTTGTCGGAAGAGCGTAGTTTTCGAGATACCGACCCTTAAAAATTGGGTTTACGAGGCCGGCCATCGGCCGGGTTTTGAGACTTTCTCCTATGGACAGGGTCCAAAGTGGGCTAACGCGAACCCAAAGGGGATAGGTAGCCGGCCTTCGGCCGGGGTTTGAAACTTTCTCCTATGGACAGAGTCCAAAGGGGGCTAACGCGAACTCAAAGTGGACAGGGTCCAAAGTGGGCTAACGCGAACCCAAAGGGGATAGGTAGCCGGCCTTCGGCCGGGCTTTGAAACTTTCTCCTATGGACAGAGTCCAAAGGGGGCTAACGCGAACTCAAAGGGGACAGGTGGCAGGCCTTCGGCCGGGGTTTGTGACTTTCTCCTATGGACAGAGTCCAAAGTGGGCTAACACGAACCCAGTACCTCTCCGGGTCCATGTTATTCGAAATATTTTACTTTTAGGATGATTATGTGCGATGATTACTAAATCCAATATACGTGATAATGAAAACTTTAGGGGCCCGTAATTCCGAAAATAGGTCTTTCCGCCAAAAAGTGGTATATTACATTTTGTGCTTATAATCGAAAAGTCTATTGGACCAATCGGACCACTTGTACTAAAGTAGATTTAAGCCAATTTAACTAACCCAGTTGTGGAATTCTGTATTTGTTCACGATAATCGCTTTGTTAACTTTGTCTAATAGATTTATTTATTAATGAAATGGGTCCAACAAACTAGCAAACCAGTGCTGACGCTAGTGAAAAATTGAGTGAAGTAGATTTTGGAAAAAAGTGGAGTAGATTGAATAAAATTGAAGTAGCATACATTTTTGAAAGCAAAACAATAGAATTCATTTTATTATACCCACCATAGGATGGGGGGTATATTAACTTTGTCATTCCGTTTGTAACACATCGAAATATTGCTCTAAGACCCCATAAAGTATATATATTCTGGGTCGTGGTGAAATTCTGAGTCGATCTGAGCATGTCCGTCCATCCGTCCGTCCATCCGTCCATCCGTCCGTCTGTTGAAATCACGCTAACTTCCGAACGAAACAAGCTATCAACTTGAAACTTGGCACAAGTAGTTGTTATTGATGTAGGTCTGATGGTATTGCAAACGGGCCATATCGGTCCACTTTTACGTATAGCCCCCATATAAACGGATCCCCAAATTTCGCTTGCGGGGACTCTAAGAGAAGCAAATTTCATCCGATCCAGCTGAAATTTGGTACATGGCTTCAGCATATGATCTCTAATAACCATGCAAAAATTGGTCCACATCGGTCCATAATTATATATAGCCCCCATATAAACTGATCCCCCGATTTGGCTTGCGGAGCCTCTAAGAGAACCAAATTTCATCCGATCCGGCTGAAATTTGGTACATGGTGTAAGTATATGGTCTCTAACAACTGTGCAAAAATTGGTCCACATCGGTTAATAATTCAATGATTAAAACCGCTATGTTCATCGTAATTAAAGGAATAGGAAAAACAATTAGGTAATATGGGGAAAAATTTAAAAATTTTAAGCAGAACAAAAAGTGAAGCAGATTTTTGGAAGAAGGAGTGACGAAGTAAAATTTGTGAAAATGAAGCAAAATACTTCGATTGAAGTAGTAGCGGCAGCACTGTAGCAAACTGACAATGATATGGACATATGTAGTACAACTGAAACTTATTATTCGATCCCTCGTACAATAGCAAGTTGCAAAAACCAAGAAAACAAAAATAAAAACAATCATTGTAGCAAAAACAATAGATGATGAAGACGGGAGAATGGGCAACTTCATGCCAAATGGTTCATTTACGGTGTTCGCTGCAAACCAAAAACAATGGAAGATGAAGACGGGAAAATGGGCGACGTCATACCAAAAGTTGCATTTACGGTGTTCGATACATACACGTTCGTTCATTTTTAATTTGCAATATTTTTTGTTAAAAACTCACAAATGATGTTAAATTTTGTGTAAATAATAATGATAAACTTTTGACCGATTGTTCTACGTCATTCCCTGATATAAATTTCTTTTTATTCTTAGTTTAATTTGTGGAACAAAAAATCATAAACGACACGTTTGCATCGAACGCCGTCAATGGTTTGATACCCTCTGCTGCCATTTTCCCATCTTCATCTTCCATTGTTTTTGCTGCAAACCATTTGGTTCGATCGAACTAATCGCGTATTTTTTTTTTATGCTCTTCATAACAAACATTTTGTGGAACATGGAGAACAAAAAAATATATATGTAATAGGGCTAGGCACACAAAAGTGAAAAAAAATTGAATATGAATTTCACAGTATGTAATTGGACATACTTTAAATAACTACCCTAATTAGTAGCAACTTCTCCAATTAGTTTTTTCACTAAATTGCAAGTTTCAAGTTTGAATGGGACCTTCCTCTTGTAGTGTTTTTTTGCTATTGAAAAAATTTAATATCTCATACACATTATATAAAGATAGAATTTGAAATCTACTTTTAGATGCTAATGTGAAAGAGCTATAAGATCGAAAATATACGATTTTCACTTTTTTGTGCGAACTAATTATACAAAGCTTGAAACGAATTTTTCTCAATTATTTCTTGCCAACGTTATATTTATGCTTAGTACTAAGGGTTGAATAAATATGTGTCTGAATATACTCAAACAAAAGATTTCGTATTTATTCCGCGCTATTGCCTGGTAATAATTCGTTTATGCGAAAAACGAATATCTTCATATATCTCCGTAAATAGGGTCTCAAACCCAGAGATGTTAACTGATTTATGCGAAATAATATACCTGCCTATTTTTTCGTGCTTTAAAATGCTTAAAACATTTTTGTTTATCAATTTTATTTTCAAATTTTCGTGTTTTGTATACGAAACAACAACACAAATGCTTATTTGTAAAATAGTTATTGTTAAAAATGAAAATTAATCACATTTGTATGGCAAATCCGTATCAAGGACTGGTCGTATGAATGTACTACACAGCTGTTCATAATTTTATAGGCTACATTTCTTCCCTCGACTGTTTTCCAAAATTTCCAACAGTACAGGAGCTGCAAAAAAAGTGTTCAAAATCGAATCGAAAAAGAAGACAAACGGCATTTAATCTGGCAAAATCCAAAAATTACTTTTCTCCTTCCACCGACTGGTATAAGTGGTTTTTTGTTTGGAGATAAAAGTTGAATTTTGCGTCGCAGTGTAATTATTCATTACATTTTGCATTTGCTCCATTTCGGCCTTCTTCTTATCGGTGGCATTTAATTCATAGTAGATCAGAACAGGATCCGGGGGTATTAATTGAGCCTTTTTCATAAATTTCTGTATTCGATTAATGACTTCACCGGCCATATCTTCTTCCATAAACTCTTCATTGTGTCATGTCCAGCCAGACCAAAGCTCATCACTATGAGCCTCAAAGTTGCCACCAACTTCTCCAGATGTGCAGTAAATAACATGAACTTCATCCAATTCAATGCGTTGATGTTCAAGTTCGAAATAAGCCATATTGAGATATTTTTGAATTTCATCATCTTCAATGGCAGCCACAATCGTATTGAAATTTATCCAAAGTCTAGAAAGAAAACCAATATTATACATTAAATTCCTAAGAGCATGTTTACAAATGTTATACCTACCTTATGATCTGGTTCAGCCCTTAAAGTAACCCCACACTTTTCCCTCTCCGAACACAATTCCAATTTGGACACATTCAATTTACTTACAAAGACTCTTCTTCAATATCTTCTTATTTTTTTTCTATTCTTCTTTATTCTGCATTCTGTGGAACCTATCTCCATTTAAATTCTCTCTCATTTTCTCATATGTATGAGCTCATATCGAACCCCGTAAATGAATCGATGGCCTCTGCTGCCATTTTCACATCTTCTTCTTCAATTGTTTTTGTTGGTAAGCAAGTGTGTGTGTAAACGAATACAACGTACACGGTGGTAATTGACGTCGAACGATGTCTTCAGCGCAAAAGAGACGAAAGAAGCAAGCCAACCACTACTAAAACGACACACACAAGCAGCAATATCAAATACAAAAACTACAAAATACGAAAAACTCAAACAACAACAGCAGAAAGAGAAAAATACAAAAATAACAGCAAAGCTAGTCGCCGAGCAATAATCGAAACGTTTGTACTACTACGACGACGCCACACAAAAACAACGTCGTGATTGAAAAATATGAACATTCGTACAAAGGCAGCAAGTACACTACAGACGATAAGTGGAAGAGGGGGAGGACGACCACAAACAGCATTGATGGGGAGTGGAATGAGGGAGGGAGGAAAAATACCGGACACACACACACATAGTCGACAAACAAATGAACATACAAATCCATCTATCTAAACATGTTCATTCTCAGTGGGGGAGAGGAAAATTCATATGTTTCCTTGGTTTGAACGGACTGATAGGCAAATTAATGTGATGGGTAGAAAAATTGTTTTTGCTTTGCCATAGAATTCTCTAATGCCGTTATCTTCGTTCATTTTTATTTTTGAAATAGTTCATGTTGTGCATATACTAACCCTTTGCAAATGTACATCGCACCATTCATTGACCACCACTATCATCCCTCCTTTTTCTGGTTTGTTTGTCCGACACCCACAATTTATCTGCTACAGGGCTACAAACTATTTTTAGACCCTCCCCGAACTAAGCAACACTTACCAGGCATACCCAATTGCTCTGAAATTTGCTTCCAAACTTGGGCCTTACGCACAAAGTGCTTATAATTGTAGTGGGAACGATCATATATGACCGGATTCACTTTTACCGCCTCTATAAGGCTTAAATCGAACTGCTGTTCCATATTTGCATCCATTTTTTCGACCATATTGCTACAGTAGGCTACTTGCGGCTATGTGCGATTCTTTAATTCAAGATTTTATCCAAATTTTCCTACCACTCAAGAATCGCTTGATTTAATTATGAGATGACTGTGTTAACTTCTCTGCAAACTTTAGCGCCTTTTTCCTATAACCACAAAATTTTGTAAAATTCACGTTGATGATACGCGAACGAATTGTACGGCACATTAACGGCGACGTCACTGCCTTAACTGGTCGATGATGTTATGATTGTTTGCTTTGTAGCCAGCTTCAGACAAAAGTCTCACTTTTGGTTAGCGACAGCATTAAATCCAACTGTTATAATCAACTATAACCAAAGCTCAAGATTTCAATTTGCTTCGCTGGGTTAGGGGGGCGACCTGTTTCACAACAACAAAATTCAAACAGGAATTTTTGATTGCTTCTTTTTTATTCAATAGCACACGTTTTGATGAACAAATTTCACTCTCGCGTTCACTAAAAGCTGATAACCGACGTTAACGACGACGTGTACGCAACTGAATTGACCAAAATTGACATTTTGTACAGCATTCACGAACGACGAAGTTGACGTCGTTTCTTTAAAGCAACAAAATCCAATGAAAACAAAACCAAAACATACCACACTACACACACACAAGTATTTCTCAGCTAATGTACACACATAGACGTCATGACTTTAGGGGTGTCAATCTAGATTCTCATGATTGCCCTATTGAAAACAAATCTGGAAGTAAACAATAACTTGTTGAATAAAGAAATTTTCTTTTCCTTCAATACATTTTCAATTTGTTTGCGAATTACTTCCAAACAAATGTTGACGAAATCTTTGAAAATAATTAGAGTAAATTTTGACAAAACACTACCCTGAAATGCAACGAAAAAAAAAAAACATGTGGTCAATTGGAAGAAAAAAATTGGGAAATTTTAGACAAATAATTAATGATAAAATAGTTATGAAATAGTTTATAATAATTGGTATGCCAAAATAAAATATCAAATGAAAACATAATGGAAGTCAGTGATCTCAAATTCCTTTTTGTAGTTTGTCAATTTTACACAAAATTAGAACGTTTATGATGCACCAGAGGATTTATAATAAATTAAAAGTTCATATTTGAACAAAAAATTGTGACCAAAACCGCGAAAATACGAAATTTAAGTTTGAGCAGCATTGCTGTTTACGAACAACACAAAAGCAAATGCACAAAAATTAATGTTTGGGACTGGCTCTTTACTAAAAAATCAAAACGAAATGTCAGAAAATTAATTTTTGGAACTGACACATTTTTTTTAAGAGAATAATGGATCATCTATGTATTATAAGGTCTATGTGGCAAACTACAAAAAGGAAAACGAAAGAGAATGTAAGCGTGCTCTTATTTTTCTCGTTTATTCTTACAGCCTGTTTCTGTATGTCGAACGAGCTCTATCGTTGTATTGTTTAGAACGCGATTTTTTCAAGTATGGCTCAACTTGAATATTACCCCTAATTCCTTGAAAAATGTTTGAATTTAGCACTTCTCGAATGTGTGTTTTTATTGTGAGGTGTCATTAGAAAAATACCAGCCCTTGGAAACGAGTTCTATTGAAAACAGAGTGTGGCAACACTACAACCACCATTTGAAGTAGTTTTTTTTCTGATCACTTCCTAAAATCTGTTTTGACGTCTCTATTGTTTTGTAGCAATGTCAGCGAGATATTAATACGAAAGAGGAGTCGAGAAAAACTTATAGTAGTTTTATTTAACAAATTCAATGTAAATGATATACCATTATTATTATTCACATATATTAATTAATTTATGTGCTCTATACGAGACTCCCACTATATAATAGGTTTGGTAAGTACGAAAATTATATGTTATGTCGTGTGGATAAATCTTGATCCCTCTTGCAGAGATATTCGTTTTTATTTATTTCTCTTTGAAGTAGAAAATATTGGCAGATAACTAAATCGCAGTAAAAATTGCAAATTAAAATTTGGGATTAATTAAATAGGTAAAATAATTTCTAGTGGAATAATTATGATTTAAAAAATCAAAGCAGTTTTATGACTCTCTGCCAACAAAGCAAAGATGGAGGCGCGGTTTTGCTACAGCACCAGTTAAACGAATATAAACATAATTAAATCCCTTCCGGGAATGTGAGTGCTTAGTGGTGTTCTTATTCGATAAGTTTGCATTTTATATGCATGCACAATGATGAGATGTTCAATGTCGAAAAAAAGTGGCACAAATGATTCATTGAAGCAAACATGTTTCTATATCCAGTGATAAGCACTCGTCGTTGAGTTGTTTGTATTAGTTGCAGAAATTTTCTTTGTTGATTTTTTTTAATTTTATCATATTTCTTGAATTTCTCTGGACGGTAATGGAGGAGTTTTTTGCTGTGTTGACGTACTTTCCATCATCATCAAAGTTTGTTTCATTATTATTTTGTTTTTAGTAGCATTGTGGTCGTCGTGGTCGTCACATAACGATAAGATAACCAAGAAGTGAAAACAGCAACAAATTATGCGGGACCAATAAACAAGTGAATAGAAACTGTATGAATAGTAAACACTAAATCAAAGCTATCTAATATTCAGTTTAATAAGTGGGGGTCCTTAATTATCTCCATACCCGTGTACCCGTGTCGTCACAACGCAATCAAGCGATTACTTATGATCGTACATCGCGATTATATTAAAAAATCTTTTGCGCCAATCAAGTACTAATCAAAATTGTTTACCTTTATACTTCCAGATTTATAAAAACAATTAAAATCAAATCGTCTTGAATCTGGTGTTTACAACTGATCGATAGATATAGCCGCTATTGTCGCAGCTATTGATCTCACTACATGAGCCCTCGTACACGAAGGATGAGCCACAATTACAATGATATCCCAATTGGTGTTTCGGTTATTAAGAAGTTGACACGCAGCTGCTGCCCCCAGCTAAGATGGAAAAAAGAGACGGTGTAAGTAAAAACTGTAATGACAGTCAAAAAATCGAATTTTTGCCTTATCAAATTTTCAGAATTTGAAAAAGTCGGTTAATTGATTTTTTTCATAATTTGAAATTAATGCCTTGTCCCTGCAATTCGTTCGAACCCCCTCCCAATGGTTGCAACAAGGTGTAGAATTCTACGAAAATATTATTATACCCTGCTCCACACTGTGGAACAGGGTATTATAAGTTAGTGCATATGTTTGCAACACCCAGAAGGAGACGAGATAGACACATGGTGTCTTTGGCAAAAATGCTCAGGGTGGGCTCATGAGTCGATATAGCGATGTCCGTCTGTCCGTCTGTCCGTCTGTCCGTGAACACATTTTTGTAATCAAAGTCTAGGTCGCAGTTTTAGTCCAATCGACTTCAAATTTGGCACAAGTATGTGTTTTGGCTCAGAATAGATACCTATTGATTTTGGAAGAAATCGGTTCAGATTTAGATATAGCTCCCATATATATATTTCGCCCGATATGGACTTATATGGCCCCAGAAGCCAGAGTTTTGGCCCAATTTGGCTGAAATTTTGCACTAGGAGTACAATTAGTAGTATAGTCATGTGTGCCAAATTTGATTGAAATCGGTTCAGATTTAGATATAGCTCCCATATATATCTTTCGCCCGATATGGACTAATACGGTCCCAGAAGCCAGAGTTTTACCCCAATTGGGTTGAAATTTTGCACAGGGAGTAGAATTAGCATTGTAGTTATGCGTGCCAAATTGGGTTGAAATCGGTTCAGATTTAGATATAGCTCCCATATATAGTTTTCGCCCGATTTACACTCATATGACCACAGAGGCCAATTTTTAACTCCGATTTAATTGAAATTTTGCACAGAGAGTAGAATTAGCATTGTTGCTATGTGTGCCAAATTTGGTTGAAATCGGTTCAGATTTAGATATATCTCCCATATATAGCTTTTGCCCGATTTACACTAATATGACCACAGAGGCCAATTTTTAACTCCGATTTTGTTGAAATTTTGCACAGGGAGTAGAATTAGCATTGTTGCTATGCGTGCTATGGTTGAAATCGGTTCAGATTTAGATATAGCTCCCATATATATGTTTTTCTGATTTCGACAAAAATGGTCAAAATACCAATATTTTCCTTGTAAAATCGCCACTTCTTAGTCGAAAAGGTGTAAAAATGACTCTAATTTTCCTAAACTTCTAATACATATATATTGAGTGATAAATCATAAATAAATTTTTGCGAAGTTTCCTTAAAATTGCTTTAGATTTAAATGTTTCCCATATTTTTTTTACTAACATTGTGTTCCACCCTAGTGCATTAGCCGACTTAAATTTTGAGTCTGTAGATTTTGTAGAAGTCGATCAAATTCTGTCAAGATCGAGTGATATTTAAATGTATGTATTTGGGACAAACCTTTATATATAGCCCCCAACACATTTGACGGATGTGATATGGTATCGAAAATTTGGATCTACAAAGTGGTGCAGGGTATAATATAGTCGGCCCCGCCCGACTTTAGACTTTCCTTACTTGTTTTTTTTACAGTTTGGTAGATTAATTCATGATGGTTTGGTAGATTTTGCAAAATATTTTTCTCCAACTAAGAAGTACTTACTAAATTTTTTAGAGAAATAAAATGTTGGCACAATTTTCTATAGAAATAAAATATTGGCAAAATTTTCTATATAAATAAAATTTTGGCTAAATTTTCCATAGAAATAAAATTTTGACAAAATTTTCTATATAAATTAAAACATAAAAACTTTTCTATAGAAATAATATTTTGCCAAATTGTCTATAAAAATAAAATTTTATAGAAATAAAATTTTGACAAAATTTTCTATAGAAATAAAATTTTGACAAAATTTTCTATAGAAATAAAATTTTGACAAAATTTTCTATAGAAATAATATTTTGACAAAATTTTCTATTGAAATAAAATTTTGACAAAATTTTCTATTGAAATAAAATTTTGACAAAATGTTCTATTGAAATAAAATTTTGACAAAATTTTCTATTGAAATAAAATTTTGCCAAAATTTTCTATGGAAATAAAGTTTGGATAAAATTTTCTATAGAACTAAAATTTTGGCAAAATTTTCTATAGGTATAAAATTTTGTCAAAAAATAAAATAAAATTTTGTATAGAAATAAAATATTGGCAAAATTTTCTATAGAAAAAAATGTTGGCAATATTTTGGCAGAATTTTCTGTAGAAATAAAATTTTGGAAAAATTTTATACAGAAAAAAAATATGGACAATTTTTCTACAAAACTAAAATTTTGGCAAAATTTTCTATAGAAATGAAATTTTGGCAGAATTTTCTATAGAAATTAATTTTTATGACGAAATTTTCTATATAAATTAAAATTTAAAATATTTTCTATAGAAATAAAGTTTTGGCAAACTTTTCTATAGAAAAAAAACTTTGGCAGAATTTTCTATAGAAAAAAACTTTTGGCAAAATTGTGTATAGAAAAAAAAGATTTGGCAAAATTTTCTATAGAAAAAAATGTTGGCAGAATTTTCTATAGGAAAAAAAGTTTGACAAAATTTTTTATAGAAATAAAATTTTGACAAAATTTTCTATAGAAATAAAATTTTGCGAAAATTTTCTATAGAAATAAAATGGAATTTTGACAAAATTTTCTATAGATTTAAAATGTTGGCAAATGTTTCTATAGAAATAAAATTTTGGCAAAATTTTCTATAGAAATGAAATTTTCGCAGAATTTTCTATAGAAATTAATTTTTATGACGAAATTTTCTATATAAATTACAATTTAAAATATTTTCTATAGAAATAAAGTTTTGGCAAACTTTTCTATAGAAAAAAATTTTGGCAAAATTTTCTATAGAAATGAAATTTTCGCAGAATTTTCTATAGAAATTAATTTTTATGACGAAATTTTCTATATAAATTACAATTTAAAATATTTTCTATAGAAATAAAGTTTTGGCAAACTTTTCTATAGAAAAAAAGAACTGTGGCAGAATTTTCTATAGAAAAAAATTTTTGGCAAAATTGTGTATAGAAAAAAAAAATTGGCAAAATTTTCTATAGAAAAAAATGTTGGCAGAATTTTCTATAGGAATAAGAGTTTGACAAAATTTTTTATAGAAATAAAATTTTGACAAAATTTTCTATAGAAATAAAATTTTGCCAAAATTTTCTATAGAAATAAAATTTTGATAAAATTTTCTATAGAACTAAAATTTTGATAAAATCTTCTATAGAACTAAAATTTTGGCAAAATTTTCTATAGGAATAAAATTTTGGCAAAAAATAAAATAAAATTTTAATAAAATTTTGTATAGAAATAAAATTTTGGCAAAATTTTCTATAGAAACAAATTTTTGGCAATATTTTGGCAGAATTTTCTATAGGAATAAATTTTTGACAAAATTTTATATAGAATTTAAAAATTTAAAAGTTAAAAAATTTTCTATGGAAATACAATTCTGGCAAAATTTTCTATAGAATTAAAATTTTAAAAATTTTCTATGGAAATACAATTTAAAATTTTAGCAAAATTTTCTTTATAAATAAAATTTTGATAAAACTAGAAATATAATAAAATTAAAATTAAATAAAATTTTGATAAAACTAGAAATATAATTTTGACAACATTTTCTATGTAAATACAATTTTGATAAAATATCCTATAGAACTAAAATTTTGGCAAAAAATAAAATAAAATTTTGATAAAATTTTGTATAGAAAAAATTTTTAACAGAATTTTTTATAGAAAAAGTCTAGAGTCTTTTAGGTTAATTTTTCGAAAACAATCAATTAAAGAATATTGATGGGTGTAGTATTTGGAGACTAAACCCAACAACCATAAGGGTTCACTCAATAGAGTCTTCCGCACTCGGGACAAAACTATCATAAGCTAAATTCACTTTTATGTCTTACTCTAAAGCAATCGAATTGGCAATTGGCAAGGTTTTTATTTTTTGAAAATTGATTCAAAAACGTTTTTTTTATTAAATTATATGAAAGATTTTTTGTACACCGCTTGCAAGCTGTCAAAAGTTGGTATTGGATAACGTTCCATCACACCATAAATTATCTGTAATCAGTTTCTATATCCAAAGCGAAGATTAGCAAAGATTTACTGACCCTAGCTGCTTTCTTATCTGTAATGTTCTTCAGTTAAATCAAGCTGTCAAATTAACAACTTTATATTCATCCCTGTCTACAGTCTTTAAAAAGGTTAATGCCATTAAAAGAACTTTGTTTATTTTTCTTGCCAAATGAATACAAAATGTAACGTAGTCCTAAAGTTGAATCATCATGAGAAAAATTTCCTAGAGTTACATTTGCTTGGTACTCATTTGTTTGAAACATTTGAATATACCTTCAGATCCATGAATTGGTGAGAGAAATCGCGGTATATTGTATAGCATGCCTGTTTTGCACACAAATGGTCATTAGTTTCATTCTAGTTTTAGCTGAATACCATAAAAAGTAAAGAAAATTTCCTTTTTTGAGGCAGAGATTTTAAGATATTTCATTCTTCAAAAAATTCTATTTTCGATTTTTGCTAAAAATTGTATATTTTCAGATATTTACAAACGTCTAGACTTTATACGAAACCAAAAAAGTCGATTTTTCGACTTTTTAAAAATTTCCTAAAGTTGACTTTTGCGATTGTGGAAAATTTGAATTTCAAATCGATTTTTAAAAATATCAAAAGTTAACTGGTCAAATTTCTATATCCGTACTTGGGATAATTAAATATTTACTATCATATTTGATGGCAAATCTGATGCTAGCGGCGTTCTTGTCTTTTTATACTTAAGTTTTTTATTCCATTCCTATCTTTTTAAATTGGAAAAAGGTGTCTTTCCGTCTTTGAAAAAAACCATCTTTCGTTTTTTTTTCCAAATTTGAGAAAATCTATTTTTTTAATCCTTAAAAAGTCAGCTTACATAATTTATTTCATTTGGTCGAACACTGTGACACGCAAAGCGATTTTCATTTTTGGAGGTATTTTAGGGATTTCCATGCGAATAAAAACAATTTTTCTTTCTTGATTTCCGAAATTTAAAACAAAACTACTTTCTAAATTTTTAAAATATTGACTTTGTGATTATTGATGGGTTTACTTTAAAATAAATTGTCAGCATAGAAATATCTAAATCAGGATCCCCATCCGATTCAAATTTGACTTAACATTAATTTTTTCCGACCAGCATGACACTCATGTACACAAGTAATGCAGTCTCAAAGAGTTAATCTATGTAGAGGGCAAACACTTTAAGATGAGATTACGAATTAGTTATTGAATTCAAATATTTTTCTTGTATTTCAGTTTCAAAATTTCCATCTTTATGCTGACCTATATGGCGTACACATGTTATCACATGTCTCGTAAGCCAATATCGGTGGTAAAATCGGTATTACATACAAATTGCAGTGATAACGTTGTCCATAATTCATCTTCCAGCGAATGTGGCTATGCACCATTTGGTAATTATAAATATTTGTGATAATAACTAATGCCTTAATTGATTCTCCTTGATTTATGTTGTTATAGATGATTCAAATGCTCCTGCATTATTTGCCGCATTGGATTCAGCATTTTTGTTTGCCTATGCCGGTGCTATGTTTTTGTCTGGTTTTGTGGCGGAACGTGTATCTTTGCGTTACTTTTTAGCATTTGGTATGATTTTTTCTGGAGTGTTTTCTTATCTCTTTGGCATGGCGAAAACCTGGGGTATCCATTCTATGGCATATTTTGTATTTGTCCAAATATGTGCTGGTATTGCCCAAACAACCGGATGGCCTGGAGTGGTTACATTAATTGGTCGATGGTTTGGAAAATCGAAACGTGGTCTAGTTTTTGGAATATGGAATAGTCATACATCAATTGGCAATATTTTGGGTACACTCATTGCAGCTCAATATGTGGAAATTAATTGGGGCATGTCATTCATCGTGCCGGGCATTATTATAGCTATGGTGGGTTTTCTTATATTTCTGTTTGTGGTTGATGGACCTGAAATGGTGGGTGTTAATCCTAATAGGCCTAACAACTCACCTCATGTAACACCGCCCAATGATTCAGATATTGAAGATAACAATGTGAGTATTTAAAATCAATTGTGTATTTAAATTTATTTTAATGTTTGTTACTCTTCGTTTTTGTTTTGCTTAGGCCTCTGAATATCATGCTTCAGAACGTACACCAATTCTTAATAATCATGGAAATATCTCACCAGGACGTCCTATTGGCTTAATAGATGCTCTATTTATTCCCGGTGTTATTGAATTTTCTCTATGCTTATTTTTCTCGAAACTTGTCAGCTATACATTCCTTTATTGGCTGCCATTGTATATACAATCATCGAGTTCATTAGGACCCTCATTATCGGCTGATCTCTCCATACTTTTTGATGTTGGTGGTATTTTTGGAGCAATTGTTGCTGGTGTAGTATCTGATGCTACTGGCATGTCGGCTACAACTTGTACTGTTATGCTGTTTTTGGCATCACCTGTGGTAAGTACATGTGGGCATGTACATGCATGGTTCAATGTCATTATCGCATAAGTCTTAAGTACTGTATTATTGTTGCTAGGTCTTAGGGGTTGTAAAGAGAATCATTTTTTTTTCGAATTTATCAAAATTTGAATTTGAAAAAATCTAAGGTTAAGATTTTTCGTGATTAGCAAATTTAAATAAATTTGACAAATATTCTTTTCCTCTGTTGGTTAATCTACACTTGTAGTTTAGACAATGCTTGGTTTTAAGCTGAAATAAAAAACAACAACAATGATTAAAGAAAAAACCAACAATAACAAAACGAAATAAAATTTTGCCAACATTTTCTATAGAAGTAAAATTTTACCAACATTTCTATAGAAATAAAAATTTGCCAAAATTTTCTCTAGAAATAAAATTTTGCAAAATTTTCTATAGAAATAAAATTTCGGCAAAATTTTTTATAGAAATAAAATTTCGGCAAAATTTTTTATAGAAATAAAATTTTGGCAACATTTTCTATAGAAATAAAATTTTGGCAAAATTTTCTATAGAAATAAAATTTTCTCTACAGTATTAAAATGTTGGCGAAATTTTCTATAGAAATAAAATTTTGCAAAATAAGATTTCTTGTTTGGTAGTTTTTACTACAAATTTTGGTATATTATTCTGGGCTCGAGTGGCAACCGTGGTTATGGTCCATTACGTGTTGCGCTGTTGGTACGTCCCCTTGTATCCATATCGAGAAACTGCGCGACTAAGATGGAATGTTTTCATAGTGATCTGGTGGTGAGACGAGAAGTTTTGCTCTGCAAATTTGATGTGTATCATGTGGCCCTTTATTACTCTTACAAATTCCCCAGGCGTAAAAGTCTCACGGATATAGAGCCAGAGATTTTGGTGGCCATTGTACGGTGGAAATGATTGAGGTTGATGTGTGCTGAGTGCGATTTTATAAGTCCTGTTGGAATGCGACCGAAATATTTTTCTGCCCAGGGCTGTATTGAAGGACATTGAGGACATTTTCCATATGAGATTCGGCATTTATATTGACCCCATGGCCAATGAATACGACCGAGGTGCGACCATCCGCCGGTCCACACCATTACGGTTCTTGAATTCTGGTGGCCAATCGAAGGTGTAAATTTTCAGCTGACGTCTTTGAAAAGTAAACCCGATCATTTATTTGTTTATTATTTTGTAATAACTTCCCATCGGAGAAATTCGATAACTGGCCCCTTTGGAGCAGATGAATCAATTACTTGGCTCCAGTCTATCTTTGCTTTTGGTTTAAGCCCATACATAAACCAATAAGGTGCCTCCCACAACATACTTCAGTGAGGCCCGTTGCCTCCGCTGAGAATTAGAGCTTACTTGAAGAAGTTTTGCAGGTGATATAAGGAATCGTAATTAATAATGTCTAGGAAAGACGTGTGGTAGCTCACTAAATCAGCTTTTAGTATACATAGTGGATAAATTAAATGTTGATCAAATTTTCTGTAGAAATTAAATTTTGACAAAATTTTCTAGAGAAATAAAATGTCGACAAAATTTTCTATAGAAATAAAATTTTGACAATATTTTCTATAGAAATAAAATTTTGACAAAAGTTTCTATAGAAATAAAATTTTAACAAAATTTTCTATAGAAATAAAATTTTAACAACATTTTCTATAGAAATAAAATTGTAACAAAATTTTCTATAGAAATAACATTTTGACAAAATTCTCTATAGAAATAAAATTTTGGCAAAAGTTTCTATAGAAATAAAATTTTGACAAAATTTTCTAGAGAAATAAAATTTTCACAAAAATTTTCTATAGAAATAAAATTTAGACAAAATTTTCTATAGAAATAAAATTTTGACAAAATTTTCTATAGAAATAAAATTTTGACAAAATTTGCAATAGAAATAAAATTTTGACAAAATTTTCTATAGAAATAAAATTTTGACAAAATTTGCAATAGAAATAAAATTTTGACAAAATTTGCAATAGAAATAAAATTTTGACAAAATTTTCTATAGGAATAAAATTTTGGCAAATTTTTCTATAGAAATAAAATTTTGACAAAAGTTTCTATAGAAATAAAATTTTAACAAAATTTTCTGTAGAAATAAAATTGTAACAAAATTTTCTATAGAAATAAAATTTTAACAAAATTTTCTATAGAAATAACATTTTGACAAAATTCTCTATAGAATAAAGTTCTGGCAAAATTTTCTATAGAAATAAAATTTTTACATTTTCTATAGAAATCAAATTTTGACAAAATTTTCTATAGAAATAAAATTTTGACAAAATTTTCTATAGAAATAAAATTTTGGCAAAATTTTTTATAGAATAAAGTTTCGGCAAAATTTTCTATAGAAATAAAATTTTTACAACATTTTCTATAGAAATTAAATTTTGACAAAATTTTCTATAGAAATAAAATTTTGACAAAAGTTTCTATAGAAATAAAATTTAAACAAAATTTTCTATAGAAATAAATTTTAACAAAATTTTCTATAGAAATAAAATTTTGATAAAGTTTTCTATAGAAATAAAATTTTGACAAAGTTTTCTATAGAATTAAATTTTTGACAAAATTTTCTTTAGAAATAAAATTTTGACAAAATTTTCTATAGAAATAAATTTTTTTTGTATGGTATTTTTTTTGCTAAAAATTTCTCAAAATTTTCTATAGAAATAAAATTTCGACAAATTTTTCTATAGAAATAAAATTTTGACAACATTTTCTATAGAAATGAAATTTTGGCAAAATTTTCTATAGAATAAAGTTTTGTCAAATTTTTTATAGAAATAAAATTTGTACAACATTTTCTATAGAAATCAAATTTTGACAAAAGTTTTATAGAAATCAAATTTTGACAATATTTTCTACAGAAATAAAATTTTGACCAAATTTTCTATAGAAATAAGATTTTGGCAAAATTTCTATAGAAATAAAATTTTAACAAAATTTTCTATAGAAATAAATTTTAACAAAATTTTCTATAGAAATAAAATTTTGACAACATTTTCTATAGAAGTGAATTTTTTTGTATGGTAGTTTTTTTTGCTAAAAATTTCTCAAAATTTTGGTAGATTATTTTGGGCTTTCCTGGCAACCGAGGTTATGGTCCATTGCGTGTTGCGCTGTTGGTACGTCACCTTGTACGCAGACCGAGAAACTCTGCGATGTTTCCAGAGTGATCTGGTAGTAAGGGGAGTAGTTTTGGCTGTTAAAGCAAAAAAGTGACGCGTGACGTGTGGTCCTTTCTTACAGATAGAACGCACGTCAACTACGCTGATATCTTTTACTGACAGGTAGGAATTCAGGCGACTGCAATTGCCTGGGCCGAAACTACCATAGTCTGCCGTGGGAGAACACGATTAATCTTGTAGCTTCTCACCGCGTCAGCTGCAGTATCCTCATGAATCATGTTCAGACCTGCCTGTTATGGTGCCTGAGGTCGTTGCCTGGCGGTTTGGATGATAACAACCAAGGATATACTACTTTGGCAACATATAATAGTGTCTATACACTGAGAGGATCTTGGTCTTCACATAAAGTTGATCCTGGGGTGTACTGCGGAGGTTGTCAATGTCTAAATCTATGTTTTTCTTACTCGAAAACGAATGTCTTATTCATTGAGGACATTAAATTTTTCTAAATGACGGCGACAAAAGCAATACAGCAATACATCATAAATCGCAGGCCGAACCTTATTTAATAAATTCTATCCTTCATAGCATGTAGGCTTTTAGTTGCTTTGTTTGCGTGTTGCGAGTGCCAATTCTTTCGTTTGAGTTGTGATCTCCTTAGAATATTAATTGTAATAGCAATTCTATTAACATTTTTTTAACTCTTTCAGCTTTTAATATATCAAGAACATGGAACAGACTCCGTGTTCCTTGCCATATTCCTATTGCTAGTTGCCGGATTTCTAGTAAATGGACCCTATGCTCTAATTACCACTGCGGTTAGTGCTGAGCTGGGGCAGCATAGTTCATTAGAAGGTAATGGTCATGCATTGGCCACGGTTACCGCTATTATAGATGGCACAGGATCCATAGGTAATTGCTTAACATATAAACAATTTTACATTGAGCATTTTTTTTATTTTATTTATTTTTATAATTTTTTCCATTTTTTATTAGGAGCTGCAATTGGACCTCTAATGGCCGGTATGATTTCATCTAATGGCTGGCAAAATGTATTCTATTTACTTATTTTATCCGATATTATAGCGATGATATCATTATTTAGATTAGTTAAAAAAGAGTGCACAAGAGTAGTAAGATCACGAATACGTATAGAATAAATTTTATTGTAACATAATTTTTTTTTGTTTTAAATTTATATGTATATGTATGATTATGTGTTCTGTATAAAAACCAAAAAAAAAATCAATACAATACTATGCCTTCTCTCAACCATATCTCTGATTATTATATATATTCATACTTTATAATTTAATATGTATGTACAAAACGTTTTCCCCAATTGATTTTAGTATGACGATAATTGCCGTTACATTTATATGATATTTAAATATTTTAAACCTATTTTTTTTTTGGTATTTATTATTATTTTGAGGCTTAGTTTATATACGTGTATATTTCTCAGATATATATTAAATACGAAAAGATTTTTTTGTACTGTGTTGTATGTAAATTATCTAATTATTGACTATGAATACTGTATTCGTACAAAAATAAAAAAGACTATGTAAGTTATTCTTTTTGATATACAAGAAATAAAACCAAAACGAAAAAAATGTTAAAAGTTTTATTAAATTGATCAAAAGGACACGGTTTTATTATCTGTATTTGTCATTGGAAAAGGGAGAAATATATGCTAATTTCTGACATTTATCTTATACCCAAATAAATTTGTTAGTAGGCACATCAGAAAAATCTCCTAAAACAGAAAAAAAAATCTGTTGAATAAGGGACAGCAGTCTAAAGAAGTATATACGAGTAAAAGTTCGGCTGGGCCAAATCTTCAATACCCACCACCATGGAACGCATATATGGGCCGCTCTCAGGGCTGTGGAGCCGGAGTCGGGGTCTGAAGATTTTGCTGGTGTCAGAGTCGTAAAAATTTCATCATTGAGGTCTTCAATCGATCAATGACTGTAATTGCGGCGAAACTTTTAATAATGAAGAATATTCAATATTTTCTAAAAGGTTATACTGGTTGTAACGAAAGCTCTACCATTTTTTGCCAGTCTGAAATTTTCATTCCATTTGCCAGAATTTGGGATCCATTTCAAAATATGAATCCTGTCGGTCCAGATTTTGATATAGCTGATGATACATAAATATAAATATAAGCCTCCACATTCATTCGATTTGACTAAAATGTGGGGGCTACAAAATCAAATTAGTAAGTTTTTATAGATATCGGCCACACTTTGGGTGTACAAATTTCCCTTATATTGTAAATATGAATCCTGTCAGTCCAGATTTTGATATAGCTGATGATACATAAATATATCCTTGAGCGCATAAAAGCCCCCACATTCATTGGATTTGACTAAAATGTGGGGCTAAAAAACCAAATCAATACGTTTTTATAGATATCGGCCACACTTTGGGTGTACAAATTTCCTTATATTGTAAATGCGTCGAATTTTGTTTTAATGATTCAGCTTGCACCAACAAGGGAAAGTTACTACTTCTTCAAAAAGGGAGAACTTAATTACAATCGACTTTAACGAAATGGACTAACACGGAAATTAAAAAATATTGAATATATAGAAAATTTTGTCAAAATTTTAGTTCCATAGAAAATTTTGCCAAAGGTTTATTTCCATAGAAATTTTTGTCAAAATTTTAAACCTAAAAATTTTAAATTTTATTCCAAAAGAAAATTTTGTTAAAATTTTATTTCTATAGAAAATTTCAAACTTTTATTCTAAAAAAAACAAGTAAGTAAAGTAGAAAGTCGGGCGGGTTTACCCTACAAGGACAAAAAAAGTTCCCTACTTTCCCATACATTCCCAAACAATTTTCCCTACTATATTTTTCGTTAAATTAAAAATATTTTACAAAACAAAAATGGTTCTAAGTACTTTATTATCTTAAAACATGAATATGCAACGTATATAACTTAGAATATAAATTTGTATTACTACCACGGTTGCCACAGTTGGTAGAATTCTACCCAAATTACCCAATAAACACAAACGTTTGAAAAATGCTAAATTTCAACAATTTTTCAAACATTTTTTCAAAGGATTAGGGTAATATTCAAGTTGAGAAATTGTTGAGAAAATCGCGTTCTCAACAAAAAACAGACATTAACCTCAACAGTGAAATTCAACACATTAGCAATAATATCTCAAGTGCTATCCTCAAATTGAAATGCATCGCTACTCAATAATTTGTCAAACAATTTTCGATGCGAGTCAAATTCAAAATTAACGTCGTTGCAAATACTTTTCAACCTAAATTTGTATGAATGATATCCCCACTTCAAATTGAAAGTCAAAGCCAAAATTCTATGAATTTTGTATAATTTATTCATTTTCATCAAAATAAAATATATAATAATACACTACAATACATAATACACTACAATACCAATTGATAAATAATAATCTTATTAAACATATCAACAAATAAGAAAAAAAAACACAAACAACAAAACTTTAAATATCTTAAACATTATTAGTAAACACTTTTGCATTGATAATTCGATTTCCTTCCTTTTGGTGTCATAAAACAGCATTAAAATTTATTAACATGAGGGCAATTTGAAATTAGGAACGTACTGGACCGCGTGTTAGAATTGATTTCAAGCAGAAGGAATTCACAAAATATCCATTTTAAACTGATAATAGCATATGAATTAAACTGACGATGTGATGCACATTTTCATCCAGAAGTTGTTGATTTCACCAATTTGTTGTTTTTAACAATTTTAATTGGTTGCACTTTTAATGTTTCTGGAAACTTTTTCTTGTCGATAAGCCACTCATTTTTCATTGGTCAGCTTCTTATTGTTTGCAAGAATGTAGCATCCAAAGATTTTAGTTTTCTGCAAAGAGATTTAAATTTAGTAACTTCTCTAAAGTGTTGATTTAATTTTTCATATTGACGTACCAATTATTATAAACTATTTGAAGCAGTTCCAGTTAATTGTCCACCATTTTTTCATTGGTCAGCTTTTTAATGTTTTCAAGAACGTAGAATCCATAATTTTAGTTTTCTGCAAAGAGATACACATTTAGTGACTTCCTTAAAGTTTTATTTCATTTTTTTATTTTCACTTACCTATTTTTATAAACTATTTGGTTATTTGTCTAAAATTTTCCATTTTTTTATTTCTTGCAATTGTCCACGAACTTCGTTGCACAAATAAGTATTGAAAACCACATGGTTTTTTCGTTGCATTTTAGGGTAGTGTTTTGTCAAAGTTCTCTCATATTATCTTCAACACCTTTTCAAAGATTTCGTCAACATTTTGGCAAATTGGAAATAATTCGCAAACAATTTGAAGATGTATTGAAGATGAGCTATTTCAAGTCAAGTTGAATTTATGTTGAAAATTATATTTACCCTCAAACTGAAAAGTTGCTGCATTTGAAAAACGCTCATCCTGTGTTTATTGGGTAGTAATCTTTTTTGTTAAAGGCCGGTATGCACCTCTACACGCTCATAAAAAATCGCTTCTGTAACATATACTCCCAAACATATTTTGCTTCAAGCATATACATTTTTGGGTATTGCCCAAACATTTATATGTTTGATCTCTTCCAATATATAATATGTTTGAAAGCATATTGGTCTAACCAATATATGTTTGGGTAGTCTAAGTTCCAAACATTTTGTATTTTTGCATCCAAATTCAATAATGTTGTCTTCCAAAAAATAATATGTTATTATGTGAACATATAATATGTTTGGAAGCATTTTGCACCCAAAAATATTATATGCTTAAAAAAAATTCTCCCAAACAATATTGTGCTCAAAATTTTATTTATTTATTTATATATTTACAATCATAACGAATTATGAAAATAAACAGGTAATATAGGTGCTAACAACATAGGCTTTCGACCTGAATGCTCAAAATTTTGTTTCTGCCCAATTGTATATTCCCCCACATCTTTCTCACTTCCACGAGATTTTTTAGTTCTTAGCACCTTTTTCTGTAATACAAACATTGTAGAAGAAATTATTCAATTGTATGATTTTTTATTTTAATTTTACCTTTTGCCGGACGGGGATTCGAACAGCGGACCACACAGTTTGTAAGGATCAAAGAAGTAGCTGATCAATTGCCCAACGATAAATAAAATGTTAATTTTGTAATAACAAGCAACAACCACCAACTTAATTCAATATCGCTCCCTGTTAAATAGCGCTCCAAGCTACTAAACACATATATGTGTATAGGCTATTTCTAAATTAATATATGTTTGCATCCAAGCATATTATATTTACAAACATTTTATGTCCCAAACATAATATGTTCTAACATATTAACATATATGTCCCAAACATGTTATGCTAGTTTATGAACATTATATGCTTGCACTCAAAAATATTGTGTTTAAAAATTTGTGTTCCAAACATATAATGTTTATAGCCAAACATATGAAAAACAGTCTTTTTCATCCGTGTAGCGAAAAATTTCATTCCCAAAAGAAATGCATTGCTATTTATGCTAACGAAATTTTCGGTAGCGTTCAATTTCGTAAGCTGGTACGCACCTCTAATGAAAATAACAGGGTTGTCAAAAGCATATTTTGGCAGCAAACATTTAATTTATTACAATCATTGTGTGCGTACAAGTTTTAAAAGGTCTGTAAATAATTAACAATTTATTTGAGGAATATTTGGAACATATATTAACAATTTTTAAAAGCGATTAGCTGGTTTAAAATTTGTTGTACACAGCCCTGTTTTTTTGTTGTAGACTTAAATAAATTTTTGCTACCGAAAATTTCGCTAGAGGTGCATACCGGCCTTAAATCTCTATAAAAATAAAATTTTGGAAAAAGTTTCTATAAACAAATTTTTGTGAGAAATTTTTCTATAGAAATAAAATTTTGACAATAAATTCTATAGAAATAAAATTTTGAGAAAAAATTCCACAGAAATAAAATTTTGAGAAAATTTTTTATAGAAATAATATTTTGAAAAAAAAAATTCTATAGAAAATGTTCTATAGAAATAAAATGTTGACAAAATTTTCTACAGGAATAAAGTTTACCACACATTGTTAAAGATCAAGCCTTGCCTGCTTCTAATTTCCTCCTCTAGAGCCACCAAAATGTAAAAATTATTACAAATTGTGTTGAGTGAAAATGTCCTACATTGTGGCCCTACGTCCCTACAAGACGCTAAATATTAGAAAAACCCTACATATAGGGAATTTCCCCTACTTCTAGCAACACTGGCTGTGTTGATATTGCGCATACGGAGTTAGTATGCCACTAATATTGCGCCCATTATTAAAAAAGAGAAAATCGTTAAATTAGTGTGGGTAATAAATACAAATTTGTAAAATTCGAGAAATATTCTTATGTAAGAGCTACAAGTACGTATAAGTACGATCGGCTAGTACATCAAAATTTGAAATTTGAGTAACATTGGTTAATAAATAAGAGTACTATGGCCAAATTTGGGAAAATCGAGCCATGCATATATATGGAAGCTATATCTAAATCTGAACCAATTTGCATAATATTTTGCGGGTTTGATTAACACCACAAAAGGTTACCTTGTGCAAGATTTGAGTAAGATCAGTTACGAAATGAGGCCTGTATGGTCAAACATAAGGTTATAAGGCCGAATTTTTCAAAATCGGGCGATACATATATGGGAGCTATATCTAAATGTGAACCGATTTCGATGAAATTTTGCACATATAGTTAGTACTATAGAGGATCTAGCCAACTTTTAGTAAGATCGGTTAATAAATAAGGGTTCTATGGCCAAATTTGGGAAAATCGGGCCATACATATATATGGGAGCTATTTCTAAATCTGAACCGATTTCGACGATTTTTTGCACATATAGTTAGTGCTATAGAAGACTACATTTAGCCAAATTTGGGTAAGATCGGTCTATAAATAAGGGGTTTATTGCCAAATTTAGAAAAATCGGGCGGTACATATATATGGGAGCTATAGCTAAATCTAAACCGATTTCGATGATTTTTTGCACATATAGTTAGTGCTATAGAAGATTATATTTAGCCAACTTTGAGTAAGATCGGTTGATAAATAAAGGTTTTGTGGCCAAATTTGGGAAAATCGGGCGATACATATATATGGGAGCTATATCTAAATCTGAACCGATTTGGATAAAATTTTGCAGACTTGAAGGGCGATGGAAAAGATTACCTTTTGGCAAATTTGGTGACGACCCCATTGGTCGAAATCGGGCGATACATATATATGGGAGCTATATCTAAATTTGATCCGATTTCTTCCAAATTCAAATTCTTCCTTGTACCCAAAAAACTCCCTGTACCAAATTTCATCAAAATCGGTTAATAATTGCGACCGGAATCCTGTGAACAACAAATACATGGACAGACGGACGGACGGACGGACACCAAGCGCTAGATCGACTCAGGAGGTGATTCTGAGTCGATCGGTATATATTTTATGGGGTCTAAAATCAATATTTCTGGTAGGCACATTTTTTGGCCGATCAAACTTATTATACCCTGACCACTATGTGGTTTAGGGTATAATAAATAGAAATTTTAGTTCTAAAAATTTTAAGTTTTATTCCTATAGAAAATTTTGACAAAAAAATAAAATTTTTGAATTCAATCACGAAATTAATTGATCCAATTAATTTTTAATTTTTTTAAATGTCTTCAATCACAAAAATAATAGTGTCAATCACCAAATTTATTAATACAATAATTGATTCAATTAAAAAATGAATTGATACTATCAATTTTTGTGATTGATTTTTGTTTTCAAAAAATTTTTGAATTAATTAACGTTTTAATTTAATATTGTTGAAAATTCAATTAAAATTTTAATTGGAAATATTTAGGTGGAAATGTTTTCTGTGTATTTGGCTTAGCTCTAAAAATGTCTCTAGGTTTCCAATTTCAAGCAAATCGGATAAAAATAGTCTATATGCTCAAGAAGTTATATCAGGGAATCGTTTCATATGTGGGCTATATCAAAATCCAGACCATTTTTTGCAGATTTAATTCCGATGAGTAGTGGTCGCATTTTTTACACATCACCATAGAAAGTTTATTGGGGTATAGTAATACGGCTTGATTTGATCTTATGGGCTTCTAGACTCCGCAATTGTGAAATTTATTGCGACGGAAAATTCTTACTCACGCACCATATTGTTTGATAGGACTCACGCTCACGTACACTCACGAAAAAAAAATTTTGTGCTCACGCACAAATATTGTCGTGACTCACAAAAAATACCGTGACTCACGAAAAATATCGTGACTCACGAAAAATGCTTTGACTCACGAATAGTTTTATGAGTAATTTACTTTAGCGACGTGTATGAAATCATGAGCATTAATCAAATCAAGAGCGTTATTACACTCTTAAATAACATCCCAGGTATCACTAAAATTGTAAATGAATTTAACTCTTAAGCGTTTTATGTTGGTGGCCAGGATTATTTTCGTGAGCGTAATTCTTTACTCACGCGCACTCACGAAGATATTATTTTCGTGACTCACGCTCACGCACGAAATTTTGGTTTATTAATCACACTCACGTCGTGGCCATGAACGTGGCTCACGACTCACGCGTGAGTCGTAAGTCATGACAATTTCGTGTCTCGTGCACACCTCTACCATAAATAGGTGTGCCTAATAAGCTGTCTATAGGTTAATGTTTTGGTATAGCCCTCATATAGACCGATCTACTGATTTGACTTCTTGGACATCTACACACCGTAATTTTTATCCGTTTTGCCTGAACTTGGAAATCTAGAGGTATTTTGGGTCCACAAATATGGTGTCTAATAGGTTAAGTATCGATCCATGTTTTGATTTCCAATTTCAGACAAATTTCAGCCCAAGAAGTCAAATCGGTAGATCTGTCCATATGCGGGTTAATATGGAGCGATCTCCCGATTTGACTTCTTGAGCTTCTACACACGGCAAGTTTTATCCAATTTGCCTGAAATTTCAGACAAATTTCAGCCCAAGAAGTCAAATCGGTAGATCTGTCCATATGCGGGTTAATATGGAGCGATCTCCCGATTTGACTTCTTGAGCTTCTACACACGGCAAGTTTTATCCAATTTGCCTGAAATTGGAAATCTATAAGAATTTTAGGTTAAAAAATATATTGGTTCATGTTTTGAAAAATTTGTCAAAATTTTATTTCTATAGAAAATTTTGTTAAAATTGTATGTCTATAGAAAATTTTGGCAAAATTTTATTTCTATAGAAAATTTTGTCAAAATGTCATTTCTATAGAAAATTTTGTCAAAATTTTATTCCTAAAGACTAGCGTAACCCGGCCCGCTTCGCTGCGCCTTCCGAAGCGTATTTGGAGGAACATTTTGCGTTAACTTAGTCAACTATATCCTTCGTGCTGAAAACAAATTCGAAAAGATTTGAATTCTTTTAAACAAATCGGACTACTTGATTTTTCGTTTATAGGTACAAATACGGCGGGAGAGGGTGTACCCTTTCCTCCAAATTTTTTTAATAATATTCTGTATTCAAGTAGTTGGACAAGCTTCTATATTTCTTGTGAATTTTAAGTGTGGTTTGTCAACAAATCTGAATTTCCTCAACAAATCTGAAAATTAAGCACTATATTATCCAATAAATCGGAAAAAGCAAACGTAGTAAAAAATTTTACCACATTAACATTTGCTAAAATGTTGGAAATGTTGGCAGAAGCCTGTGCAAAAATCATAAAATTATGTACCGAGTTCCCATTTATGGACAACCCTCTACTTTCAATTTAAGAAAAAAAAAAAAAACGGACAAAAGGGCACCCTCTCCCCACCTTCGCACCACTCCGACCTGATATCGGACTATCACGTACCCTATATTAATTTCGCAACTACTCAATGGTCCCTATAAATTCTATCGAAGTAAATCGACAAAGTTTATTTCAATTTTCCCTTCCCCAACCAGATATCGAAAAATCATATACCAATTTAAAAATCATGTATAAATTTAATCACCTCCTCCCACGTTCCCTGTAAATTTCAAGTAGATCGGCGATGTTTAAATTTTGCTCTATTGTTTTAAAAGGACGTCACTTTCCCCGATACAATATCGACAAACACCGTAGTGAATAGCACCCCTAACCTTCCCAGAAAATTCTTAAAACTTTCCTTCAAGTGTGGGGCAAGGAAGGTTGCCTCTTCGTTCATAACGTTCCCCCACTGCTTTTGTAAATTTCAAGAAAACTTAATTTTTTTTGCAGTTTTAGAGGAGGACCTCCTCCCCGACCAAATATCGAAAAGTGATGTAGCGTATCTTTTGTAAATGTCCCAAAAAATGTCAAACAAATTATAAGCCTAAAGGGGCGGCCTCTCTTCCGTCCAAATATCACAAAATCAGGTATTAACTATTAATATCGTAACCTCTCCCCAGTCCTCAAGTAACTCGGTAAAGTTTAATTGTTTCTCTGTATGTACTTAAGAGAAGCGGATGTCTCCCTATGCCCTTTTATTTTTATTAAAAAATCAGGAACCTGGTATAAATTTCA